>NW_027507764.1:394331262-395034595 GCF_037356315.1 Lithobates pipiens
TCAGTGGCTATTAAACTGTGTGCTGAAGGTTTGGGACAATTTTTGGGCTCATCTCCGTGTTTATATCAGCACATTGGCGCCCCTGAACCCATCTGTTTTTTTGATTTTGAGCATAGCAAGCACATACTGTGGTTTTTTTTTTGGGTCCTCCCTTTTTTTGGCCCATTCAACTGGACTTGTGGTGTTTTTTGTCCAGAATGTGTTTATATTAACTGATTTTTTTCTAGCTGGGTCTCTACCTTCTGCGACCACACATGGTCTTCCTTGCACTACTCCAGGCCGGGCCATTTTTGACATCTATTTCTCTCCCCCTCATTCTCTTTGGGGGGGTCTCCCTAATTTTTCCATCTCCTGGTTCGGGATTGACTGAGTTTTGTGCCATGCATTTCCCTGAGGCCATGACAAAAGTTTGTTCTTATGTTATTATGTGTTTAATTACTTATATATATTTTTTTGCTTTCTATGTTGGAGCTGGATTATATGTGGTGATCCCACATTATCCACTGAGGAAGCCATCATTGGCGAAACATGTTGGGATTTAATATTTGTGACCACCTTTCTCTCTTGGGACACCAGCAACCCAATTACATGCATTATGTATATGCTCTATATTGATTTTAATTGTTTAAAATCTCCGATGCTCCTATGTATTTTTTTTCTTTCTTTTGTACCAATAAAGAAATTATATTTTTTTATTATTCAACTTTCTATGTACCATTTGTTATAAGCACCGCAATAATCCCATTCCTCCATACCCTTTATCTTTGCTAAGCAGGATGAGGTGCATGATATTATAGAGCCACTCAGATTATATTCTATAATTAATAGCAAAGCCTGGCAGCCTTTGAACATGCACCTTTAAGCGTCAGAGACGACTGCTGCTACATTTCTATACCAAAAATTTGGAGTGAAATGTTCACTGAGCTTTTCTTACTATGATAAAGCAGGAAATTTTACATTAGCACTTTTTATTACAGAATAAAGAGGAACATTCTCTACACCACAGGAAATTATTTGCTCATTCTTTTATTGCCAACATGACTTTTTGGTGCAGGCAAGCACATAACAATACATGGCATTCAAAAATAATTTACCAATTAGAAAAATAGAAAATCTGTTATAGTAAATAAATGCCACAATTATATAATAAATATTCACTGGCCACAAACTGTGCAATAAATACTTTTAAATAAATATAATATATATATATATATATATATATATATATATATATATATATATATTAAATTGAATGTAAACAAACTGCTTCATTTGTTAGGCTTCACCATGTATGCCATAACCATCCTTGTTTTTAGCCATGTGACTTTTTTTTTTTTGCTTTAATAACTACACATAACAGTTATGGGTAAAACATATACTGTTCAGAGTTTATCAGGATGTAGTACTACACACATGGAAAAAAAAAAAAGCTCCTTGTGTAATATGTAAAGAGTAGGAAGCTGCACAACCCAAAAATTCAAGAATGCAGAGGAAACCATGCAGAGAAAGAAATAAGGTAAGCACCTTTGTTTATTGGTGCAAATCTGGCTGTCCAAGTCCTGGAAACGTATTGTGGCCAAGGTGTGTGAGTACTCCCGGGGAAGTGGGGGTTTGTTGTGTAAGGGCCAGAAGGATGTAAAGTCTAGGCCTCTGGCTGCCATTTTTGCATGGGACAGTAATGGTTTGGGCTGTTTGACCTGTGTCGCCCTGCAACCTATATGTTGTGGCTGAGGTTGCTGGTGCAGGCCATGCACTGCTCTACACATAAAACCTGTCCTGAAGTATTCAGTTGCAAAAATATGTAAGAATGTGTTTCCTTCATCAGCCAGAAAATGGCTAGGGCTTTGTTCAGTAAAAATGTGCAAACTAGCTGCAGTGCTCAAAGAAAAGGTAAGAGGGCCACATCTGGGTAAAATAAAAATCGGTTTCACATTCCCAGTCTGCATTAGGAACATTGTACATGCAACTGTTACAAGTATAATCATAGAACTACAAGTATAATCCTAATCCTATCGCTGAGAGATTCAGTGTTTCTAATGGCCCTCTTACTACTAGTGGCAGCTAAGTACTGTTTTTTGCACATAGCATGTGTCATATGGAGCTTCCAGTTTATTCATTGCCATGTTTCAATTACAGAAGAGCTTTTCAGGCTTCTTTCTGTAAAGTATATGACTTAATTAAACCTTTCTACATCATTGCGTTAGACAACTGGGGACCTAGTACATCTGTACATATTAAACACGAATATGGGTAAACCAGTTAAATTAGAATTTGGTTAGTTTTACGTCATCTTGTTTACACCAAAAGAGATATCTTCCTATCATAATTTTAGGCTCTTTTAATGCCCACCTGGGAGCTTTGATTGTTTCCATCCAACTTTTCATACTTCGGCACCCCCTGTTGCATTAGAGTGCAAAACCCTCATAATTGTCACAGAAGATCTGCAAACCCCTGGAACACAAACACAGATATCTAACCGGTAGCGTCCCAAAGGGGTTTAGGTACTGGTGCTTTAACTGTCTCACCTCTACTTAAAAATGAAATACAAGCAGTCACCGAGTTACAAATATCTGACTGACATTCAACTTAAGAACGGAGGCAGCTTGATGTGACGCTGTTCCTGGAAACCACCAGACGGCCATCTTGCTGCACACTGCCATCTACTGGCCGGCGGACCTGTCAGCAATCTTACATCTCTGCATGGTCTGCTAAACCTTCCCTATGCTAGCCAAAACTTTAAAATAAGTTTTGGCTGGAGTTGCACTTAAAAAATTTACCTTTTACAACTTGCATCCAAAGTCAACTTAAGAACAAACCTACAGAACCTTGTTTATAAGCTGGGGACTGCCTGTACCTTTTTGTAGACTGACCCTTTAATCGTTCTGCTGAATTGTTCCCATTTCTGTAATATGGATGACTTTGAGGGAATCAATCTTCTATTGGTTTTGATCTCCTATTGAAAACATTAGTAGTACCATATAAAAAAACAATAAATGCCTTGTTATGCAATTTGTAGGCCTAAGGTTGTTTGTTCAGATGTGTCCTTAGAGTTGTAGGTTGCCTTACATCAGATTAGTCCATAACCATTCCATGTGTATGGGCATTGTCCCTCATTCAGGCAAGTAAGAGGGGGTGAATCGGAGAAAGTATACCTCCTGGGTGTCTTCCCATTGTTCAGATTAGGAACTTCTTGGTAATGCACAGATGTTTGTTACTGTTGCTAGGATAGATGGGAGGCATTCAAGGAGTACAACTGGTCATATCACCATCTTTAACAGTTTGCACCAATTGCAACCTCTCCAGATAAACACATTTACCGTAATTAATACTTAAATAAACCTTCCAAGCATTTTCTCTGCAAAACGATATTAAAGGAGTTACTTGGTGACATGGGTGGTAAAGATGACCATCCTAGTTTTTCAGAAACCTTTAATAACGTTTGATTGAAGATCTTTTTAATAATGTCTGGTTGTATTTCTGGTACGAATATAATATAGGAAACTTGTATTCTGTCGTTTGTGGTGGTTTCAGCTTGTATGTAGTTTCCTGGCAAAACAAATCTAAGTGTCTTGATAGTCTCAATTAGATCCTCGTTGGAGCTTCTGACTTGTATTTTTATGTATTGACGCATGGGGGGGTTTTGACGCATGGGGTGGATTTCCATATGGACATACATAGTTTCTTTGCAGGTCAACTGTGAGCTAAAATGTAAAATGTTAGAGCAAGTATTAAATAAACATCTTTTGTATGTCATTTTATCCACAATAATCCTATAATACTGGAGGCTTTTTTTCGGCTACGGATGACCTGTAAGCCATGTTGAACCTCACATAAAGCACAGCAGTAACTCCCTCCGCCTAGCTGTGATCTCTGACAGTAACCCTAGCATGGGAAAAGGGGAATCCCAGCTCTGTGAATAATGATCTATGTTATCATCCAGTAATCATTTTGCACGTCAGCTATCGGCCTGATGACTGTGGAATAACTTTGTCGCTACTCACAATACCTGACTCATTGTCCTTCTTTTTTTTTTTTTTCTTTTTTTTTTTTTTAAGGACAAACAAGTTTTTCTATTGTGTACTGAAAATAGTTTCATGTTCCTTATATAATGCTTTAAAAATACAAATAAAATGATGTAAAAAAACTATTTTTTTCAAATTGGCAAAAAAAAAAACAGTTTTTAGTTTAAAAGGGAATATTGTATCCTATGACCTTTTCCTCAGTTACTGTATAATGGCTACCAATTTGGGCTACCAAAACCTGGAAAATTGACCTGTGTCTTTTTTTTTTTTTTGTGAGGTGGCACAACACACAGTAACGGTTTACTATGTACTGTAATTTACCGCAGTACAGGTGCATTGGCAAGGTGGGTAGGTTTACCAGTAAGAATGCATGGCACTGTATTGCATCTGCACCAGCAAGCATTTCTGCACTTCACCAGTAAAAATGGACCCCTAGAGTTTGCTGTAGCCAACATTGTGATCAAAGGACAAGCCTTATACAAGCTTTAACAGAATATAATGTAACAATATTGTTGCCAAGATTCAATGCTTTAAAGTAATAATAAAGGCACAATAAAAAAATAACAGCAGTGTACTACTTACATACTTACCTGCTCTGTGCAGCGGTTTTGCACAGAGCAGCCCAAGCCTCCTCTTCTCTGGCTCCTGGCTCCTCCCTTCTGTCTGTTCCCCCCCAGAGCAAGCAGCTTGTAATGGGGGCACCCAAGCAGGCATGCTCCCGAACCGCTGCTCTGCATGTCCATTCAGAAACTGAGCTGTGGCTTGGCCTGCCCCCTTTCTCCTTACTGGCTCACTGGCTGTGATTGACTGTCTCAGCCAATGAGGAGGGTGAGCCCCAGGAGAGCCTATACTCTCAAGCACATCACTGGATCAAGAGGGAGCTCAGGTAACTATTTGGGGGGGCTGCTGCACACGGAAGGTTTTTTTTTTATTACCTTCATGCATATAATGCATGAAGGTAAATAAAAAACCTTGAGCCTTTAAAACCACTTTAAGAATCCACAGATAACCTTAAAGTATTTAGGATTGCTGACAGAACTGGCATGCAGCAGGCAAGCAAAAACTCCTGTATACGTCAGGGTTCAGGGAGAGTGACCTGAATGACAACCAGAAATCTAGCATTTTCAAAAGGAGGTCAGCAGTGGCAACTTTCTTTTTCTATACAGTATGTCTTTCAATACAGTTCCTTTCATTGAATTCTTAATCTGGCTGGCAACCAGTCAAGGGTGTGTAGAATTAGAGTAATGTTTGATGATATTTAGTGTGCAGTAATCCATAACTGCAAGCCATATTCCATTGCTGAGCATATTAGAGATGCTTAAACAATGAAAGGTTTTTATTTTTCTGTTACTGTACTTTGTATTTTGAGTTTTATTACATGATGGTGAGTTGATCCAACCACCTTTTTTTTTTTTTTTTTTTATTTATTTTTTTTTTTTTTCTTGGGGTTCTGGAAGTAGTGTTTTTTTTTTTTTTTCTGCCAATTTTGCTTAGGAGTCTTCATCCTCCTCTGGTTTAATATCTATAGTATATACTAAATGAAGAATCCAGCATAGTAAAGGTGGGATGCCCTCAGACTGGACTATACTTTGTAGCACACCTGGGTAATGTTGTACAGTGGGCCCCATATCTGTAAAAAACCTAAACATTCTGACTTAATGTAAAAAGGTTTATGATCGAGTATTGTATCGAAGCACATTTATTGGTACTACCAGAATCATGTTCTATTTAAACACTTACCAACCTCCGGCCATCATATGATGTCCTTGACTTTGTGGGGGTATATCTGAATGATGCCTGCAGCTAAAGGCATCATTCAGATATCGGCTTTTTCAGCCGATCCCCTACATCATGAGAACGCTCATAGTGGCTGTTCCCTCACTTGATCTTTCTTACAGGCTATGAGAGGGGACTTTCCCCCTCTCCCGCCGCCCTCCGGTGCTTCTACCGACTCACCGCTTCCATCGGTGAGTCAGAGACAGGATCTGCCTGCCCCGAATGGTGACCATAAGAGATTTCCGGTGGACCAGATGGTCGCCGGACTCTCTATGATCACTTGGAGGCCGTGTGTGATGCTATGACATATCGCCTGGCCTCTGCATTCAAACGAATGGTGCTGCCTCGGCTAGGAAGCCGAGATTTGTTTTTATTTTTTTATTTTTTTTTATTTCAGGCTTCCTAGCCTAGAGGTGAGATGTGGGGTCTTACTGACCCCATATCTCGCTGTAAAGAGGACCTGTCATGCCATATGCCTATTACAAGGGATGTTTACATTGTTTGTTTGTAATAGTAATAAAAGTGATATATATATTTTTATAAACTGTCAAACTTAAAAAAAAAAAAAAAAAAAGTTAAATTAACAATAATAATTTTTTTTTAAAGCACCCCTGTCCCCTTGTGCTCGCACACAGAAGCAAACCCATACGTATGTCCCGCCCACATATGAAAACGGTGTTCAAATCACACATGGGAAGTATTGCCGCAAATGTTAGAGCGAGAAAAATAATTCTAGCCCTAGACCTTCTCTCTAATGCAAAACATATATCCAGTAAATTTTTTTTAAAGCATCGCCTATGGGGATTTTTAATTACCGGAGTTTGGTGCCATTCCACCAGCGTGTGCAATTTTGAAGCGTGACATGTTGGGTATCTATTTACTCGGCATAACTTCATCTTTCACATTATGCAAACAAATTGGGCTAACATGTTTTTGTGTTTGTTTGTTTTTAAAGCACAAAACATTTGAAAAATTGCTGTGTAGATACAGTGTGAGACAAAAAAGGGTCTTTGCTAAAAAAAACATATACAATGTTTGGGGGTTCTATGTAATTTTCTAGCAAAAAAAATATGAATTTTACATGTAGGAGAGAAATGTCAGAATTGGCCTGGTTGGCAAGTGGTTAAAAGCAGAACCTGCCATGATTGTGCTTATGCAGCATATTCAACATAAAATTATTAAACATGTATAGGCTCACCTATGAAAGATTTATATTTGCTCCTTATCTCTCTCCGGGATGATTCAAGGCCCTGGGAGTTAAAGTGAGAGCTCACCCAAGCATAAGCGTATCACATAACAGAACCCCATAGTTAAAGCCTAACTGGGGGGCTCGGCACTGCGCTTCTGAAGATCCACCAAAGCTCCAAAATACAGTAAATGAGTCAAAATGCGTCTACAAATGCATGTGAAATATAAAAAAAATTCAATGGCTAAAAAGTCCACTATGCTATAAATTTAATTGATCATATAGGCTAAGAAGATTCTACAATAGGTTCATTACACGGGGTCAACTGCAATTAGTAAATCCACGTCCGCCTATCAAATATTTTCTTTGCCGACATAAGTGAGCCAAGATTTGTCAGTACAGAATTTGCGCACTGCCCATGGGCACGGAGATCAAGTCTTGAAATATTTAGGTACCTCATTTTATAAATAATATTTGCACTTTAAATGTAAACGGATACAAATTGAGATCTAATAATTGTGTTGTCTGCTTCTTGCACATAAGCAATGCTGTTTTACTTGACTGTTTGGCTTGTAGATATTCCTGTGTATGTGCAAAATCTGTTCCAAGTAAATAAAATAAAAAAAAAAGATAGATAATTTCTCCCTACTGAATACATGTTGCTGTGTTCAGTGACTTAAATATGAACATATAAGAAGTAGTATCAATTCTGATTTACATTTACTTACTACAGCAACTTCTAACATTCAAATTTACTTATACAGTTCTAGTTTACTTACCAGATAAAGAATATAATGAAGACCAAAAGTCCTAGATAAAGAACACAGCGACCGTTCCCAAATGCCATTCTGATAGCTGTTCTGCTTCTGGAGTTTTTCAGTTTGTTGGAGAATGAATAGCTGACTATTGGGGCAGTGATATTTGTAGGCAGGGCAGTGTCCTTTACCTGGATTTCCCCTATTGTGATGAAATGAAATGAAAAGAAATGAAAAGAAATGAAACTGAAAGTTCCCAGACCCGGGAGAGTACAGCTACTAACATTTGGGGGTTATTTACTAAAGGCAAATCCACTTTGCACTACAAGTGCACTTGAAATTGCCAATGAAGATAATTAGAAAACTCTAGAGAGCCGCACTGCAAAAAAAAAATCTTGTGCCTTTATTTATAAAAACAGGATCACACTGTACAAGCCACAGCAAAGCAATATCAGCTAACGCGTTTTTCACTACCAAGAGTGCTTACTCATAGCTGGTGTGGTGTACAGTGTGATCCTGTTTTTATAAAGGCACAAGATTTTTTTTGGAGGGCGGCTGTCCGGAGTTTTCGAATTATCTTCATTGGCCGTATGCCTTTGCCTGCACCCGGGGTTCTTTGTTCCTGGAGGAGAGGCTTTTTGTGTTCCTGTGGACCTGCCTGGAGCGGTGGTACCCCTTCTCTGCACTTGATATTGCACTGAAAATGCACTTGGACGTGCAGTTGCTGTAAGTCAAAGGGGTAGATCTGAAATCAGGGGAAGCTCTGCTGATTTTATCATCCAATCATGTGCAAGCTAAAATGCTGTTTTTTTTTTTTTTTTTCCTTGCATGTCCCCCTCAGATCTACAGCTACTTTACTTCCAAGTGCACTTTCAGTGCAATTTCAAGTGCACTTTGCACTTGTAGTTTGCACTTGTAGTGCAAAGTAGATTTGCCTTTAGTAAATAACCCCCATAGTCTTTTTTTACATATGTAGTTTTCCCAACTCAGCTTTCAGCGTTGTCGCACTTTGAATGACAATTGTGCAGTCATACAACACCGTACCTAAATGAAATTTTTGTCATCCCCCCCCCCAAATAGAGCTTTCTTTTGGTGGTATTTGATCACCTGTGCGATTTTACATAAAAAAAAAAGACTGAATTTAAAAAAATAAAATAAATGTATTTTGTTTTAAAATTTTATAACAGGTAATGTTTGTCCGTCATTGATGTACGCTGATGAGGCGGCACTGATGGGCACCAATAGGTGGCAATGAATGGCACTGATGGCAGTGATGGTCACTGATCGGTTACACTGATAGGCAGCACTTCTAGGTGGAACTGATTGGCACCACTGTTTGGCATTGATGGATGGCACTTGTGGGCATTGATAGGTGGCACTGTTAGACGGCATAAATGAGGCATAATTGCCTCTTCCTTTTGGGGACCGATGTCCCTTTAAGATAAGCCGATGATCTGCGACTTTTTTTATCTCCCCTGCTGTCAGCGTGAGCAGAGAAAAAACGATCACTGAGCTTTTGTTTTGATTATGGCTGACAGCTGATCACATGGTAAGGGGCCGGGAGCAGCCACTTATTCGGATCGGTGATCACCCGAGTCTCATTGACTCGGTGATCACAGGGCTCCCCGTAGGGGAGTGTGCACAGGGGAGGCCGTCATATGACGGCCTCCCGTGAATTCACATGTCAGGTGGTTAAATAGATACCGCATCTAAAATTAGGCAAATAGAATGCTGTGTGCCTCGTATATAATATTGTTATGATTAAGAGACTTGTTCATGAATCACATAGTGACTAATTGAAATTTCTCTTTCACTGGTCTGACTTGCATAAAATAAGGCTATGCAAAACTACTTTGCATTTGTACATTAACCACTTGCTTCCTGGGCACTTAAACCCCCCCTCCTGCCCAGGCCAATTTTCAGCTTTCAGCGCTGACGCATTTTGAATGATAATTGCGCAGTCATACAACACTGTACCCAAATACATTTTTTATAATTTTTTTTCACACAAATAGAGCTTTTTATTGGTGGTATTTAATCACAGCTGGGATTTTTATTTTTTGCTAAACAAACAAAAAAAGATGGAAAATTTTGAAAAAATAAAATCCTGTTTCAGAGTTTGTTATACAATTTTGCAAACAGGTAATTTTTCTCCTTCATTGCTGTGCGCTAAGGAGGTGGCACTGGTGGTCACTGATGGGCACAGATAAGGTGGCACTGGGGACAGATAAGGTGGTACTGATGGGCACAGATAAGATGGCACTGATGGGCACTGATAGGAGTTACCGATAGGTACCGCTGATGAGCACTGGTAGGTGGCACTGATGGGCAGCACTGTTGATGAAGCACTGATTGGTGGCACTGACAGGTGGCACAGATGGGCCCAGATGAGCTGGCGGCAGCTCTCCTTGGTCGTGACCATTGTCCCTCTGACAGCTGCCGGTGATCGGCTTTTTTTTCTCCTCACGCTATCAGCGCGAGGAGAAAAAATAGCTGATTACCGGCTCTGTTTACATCACATTATCAGCGGTCATTGGCTGACAGCTGATCACGTGGTTAGGGGTCGGGGTCGACCCCTTACTCCGATCTGTGATCACCTGAGTCTCATAGACTCTATGATCAGAGCACATCGCACGCGCCCAGCAGGGGGGCGCGCAGGCTGCTCGAGCACGGTAGGACGTCTATAGATGCCCTCCCAGCAAAGTAGGTCAATGCTGTAGCCGTCATTCGGTTATAGCACGAATCTGAAGAAGTTAAAGAATATGTAGGATTAAGAATAAGTCCCAGGCCCCTCTTTGCAGGCGGTAATGGACATAATTACTGAATTTAGCACTTATTCAGGCTTGACTAGTAACTGGACCAAGTTGGCCCTGTTGCCGCTGGATGGAGCTCTTGACCTCCAATTATCTTCTTTCTGCCCAGTGCCTATAGTGGGGCAGCTCAGATATTTGGGGATCATAATCTCAGCTGAGATTATGGACTATTGCCGTTTGAAAAATTTTCCCCTGTTGTCACGGTTTAGGAATAAGGTGAAATTGTGGTCTAAACTACTGCTCTCAGTGGCGGGTAGAGCCAATTTAGCAAAAATGATCTTAGTGTCCCAGTTGCTCTATTTCCTCCACAATACACCTGTGGTTATACCCCTAAAATATTTTGAGTGGTAAATTCCATATTTCGCTCGCTACTATGGAAATCTGGCCCTGCTAGAGTCAGGCTGGAGCAACTCCAGGGGTCCAAGGATAATGGAAGGCCTAGCTTTCCCAAACCCCTGACTGTACTACCTGGCAGCCCAGCTGCAGTAGCTGCTGAATGGCATGAATGGTGTATTGGCCAAGGGGGAAACGCACACTGATTCCACATGATCTGTGCCGTTACACTGTGTAGAGACTCACTCTCCCAAAAGCCCTTGAGGCCCAGCTCTTCTTAAAAAAAAAAAAAAAAAAATAAGTCCAAAATGTCATATTCCAAATATGTGGCTACTGTTCCATGAACTTGTATTAAAAAGCATCATGTTCTCTTTGTATTGCGTCATTTGTGTGACATCCCTGGTGTTCCTGCCAGTCCCTCTGCTTTCATATCAAAAACTGACCACAGTAGGCAGAGTACAGTGTGGTAAGTTTTCTAGCTGTGCTGACAACTCTTCCCGCTCTCCTCCAATGATTAAGACTTGTCCTGACATGAAACCCCCACCCATACAGACATTCACTGGGAAAATCAGTGGGCTACGGTTTCTCTTCTAGCTCTCTGAACTCCTTATGCACCTTCAAAACACAGATTATTTGATCACTTATAAAAATGGGGGGAAAAAAAGGTATTTATAGTGAAATAAATATACCGTATTTATCGGCATATAACACAAATCGTGCGTGCATGATATACGCCAATATTGTACTTGGCTACCTCAGAGGGAAAGAGGGGGCGAGCGCTGCCATATTACAAAAAGCCGGATCTCCTGTGTACTCGGCGCTCACAGTCACACACAGTCCTACCTCCTGGACCGGCTCTTAGGATAGATATCGCATGTCCCAGCATTGGACCAGTGTTCTGTCTACCATAAGAGGTGGCCAAGGAGGCGGAACTGCGTGTGACCACGAGCGCAGAGTAAACAGGAGATCCCTCTGTGTAATCCAGGACAGATCAGGCTGCAATGATGGGCAATGGTGAGGCTACACATGGACAAAGATAAGGCTACATTGATGGGCAATGGCGAGGCTGCACAGTGGGCATAGATCAAGCAGCAATGATGGGCAATGGTGAGACTGCATATGAGCACAGATCACGTTGCAATGATGGGCAATGGTGAGGCTGCATAGATGGGCACTGACCCTTATTTTGTTTCAAAGTTCTTTATTTAAAATGTATGTTTTTATTTTCCTGAAACACAGGTGCGTGTTATACGTGTGTGTGTGTGTATGTGTGTGTATGTATATATGTATATATATGTATATATATATATATACTATATTACCAAAAGTATTGGGACACCTGCCTTTACATGCAGTCTTAGTCCGTAGGGTTCAATATTGAGTTGGTCCACCCTTTGCAGCTGTAACTGCTTCAACTCTTCTGAGAAAGCTGTCCATAAGGTTTAGGAGTGTGTCTATGGGAATGTTTGACCATTCTTCCAGAAGTACATTTGTGATGTCAGGTGCTGATGTTGGACAAGAAGACCTGGCTCACAGTCTCCCATCTAATTCATCCCAAAGGTGTTCTATCGGGTTGAGGTCAGAAGGTGCAGACCAGTCAAGTTCCTCCACTCTCAATTCAGTTATCCATGGGCCTTGCTTTGCCACTGGTGCACAGTCATGTTGGAACAGGAAGGGACAATCCCCAAACTGTTCTCACAAAGTTGGGAGCATGAAATTGTCCAAACTGTCTTGGCATGCTGCTGCCTTAAGAATTCGCTTTACTGGAACTAAGGGGCAAAGTACAACCCCTGAAAAACAACCCCACAATATAATCCCCCCCATCAAATAATTTGGATCAGTGCACAAAGCAAAGTCCATAAAGACATGGATGAGTGAGCTTGGGGTGGAGGAACTTAACTGACCTGCACAGAGTCCTGACCTCAACCCAACAGAACACCTTTGGGATGAATTTAGAGATTCAAGACTACAAGCCAGGCCTTCTTGTCCACATCAATGCCTGGCCTCACAAACATTCCCATAGACATAGTCCTAAACCTTGTGGACAGCCAGGCTGTTATAGCTTCAAAGGGTGGGCCAACTCAATATTGAACCCTACGGACTAAGACTGGGATGCCATTAAAGTTCATTGTGTAAAGGCAGGCATCCCAATACTTTTGACAATAGTTTATAAGCGCATGCACACACCTTTTGCTTTTCGTTTCTATTTTAACCACTTATTGCCCAGCCACAATACATTTACTGCTGTAGGGCGGCACAGGCAGGCATGATCACACACATACCTCCTCTTCTGGGTTAGGGGACAACGCTATAGAAGTGCCTGAAATAATAAATACATTTGTACTGTCCTGGCATTTCAATGACCTCAACAAATGCGATAGATAGACCATCAGTACATCAAGATCCATCTTCAGACATACATACATACATACATACATACATACATACATACATACATACATACACACATACATACACACATACATATATATATATATATATATATATCATAGTTTGTAGACTATAACTTTCACACAAGCCAATTAATATACACTTATTGGGATTTATTTATTTTTTACCAAAGACATGTAGCAGAATACATTTTGGCCTAAATTAATGAAGAGATTTGATTTCATTGGATAGGTTTTATAACAGAAAGTCACATTTTATTTTTATTTTTTTCATTTTCCTTTTTTGCAGCAAAAAATCAAAAACCCAGTGGTGATTAAATACTACCTAATGAAAGCTCTATTTGTGTGAAAAAAATGTGCTGAATAGCAAAAAATTGCCTTGTCATAAAGGGGGTAAAGTGGACAAATTGAATGGGTTGTTTTACAAGGTGAGGATTTACATCACTGGCAGAGAAGCTGAGTAGCAGAGTGGTCAAACGGCTGAGCAGGTCATCTCTCTCAGGCTATACAGTTTTTGCTGCCCCTGTTTGAACTTGGAAGCTGTATCCAGAAACGTCAGCGCAGCACTGGATGAAAGATGCAAGGGTCTGTCAGGAGTCCAGAAACTCATTGACCTTTTATATATACACACACTAATTACAAGCAAACAGATCACAGGTTTGCTCCCTGAAAAAAACCTTCGTATTTGACAACTCAGTGGAGAGCTTTAGACAACTCCAGGAACTCATAGTGATTGGACGGCCATCTTGCCTTTTCTTCGTGGTGACCAAGAGGAAAAGCAGGACGATCGGCTGGTTCCGGAACTCTTCAGCCCGGGTCAGTAGCCTTCGGATGACCTGCACGTACTCGTGCCCCCAGTAGCGTGTGGGAACGGAATACGTATAAGCGAACCCTGCAGAGGGCTGTCTGCCAGCGCTGACGACTCCGTTGATTTGGAGTCCACCCATTGCGGTAAGAGTCAAACTTTTTTCCGGTCTGGAAGTGATATTGGCAAAACCAGGAAGGTCTCATGGAATTTTTGAAAAGGACTGATTTCCCTGTTCATTATTCTTTAGTTAGTTCTTGGTTATAAGGACATCTTCTTTCTTTGATTGAATTTCTTATATGGTGTTTTTTTGATTTATTCGCTTTTTCTATATAATCTATACTGAGTTTTATAACTTTTTTCGCTATAGATTTCACGCATATTTAGCGCAACTTTATGTATCATTTTTTTGATCTGATCCATAATTTGATATTTCAATGGTTTTTAGTTGCAGCTCTTAGGTTTTGCCCCAAGCGCGATATTTTTGTTTGTTTTCCATTTAGAGGATTTACATATACCTCTACTTTAAAGCTGAACTTCAGAAAAAACTGAGATACAGATACAGATGCTACAGAGAGAGCAGGATGATGGAAAGTCAATGTACTGACAGGAACAAAGGAACAGGCAGGATCAACCAGGTATTTTACTAAATGGAAGGGGATAAATAACATTGCAAAAAATGATTAGCACAAAAATAATGAAGAAAGGCTCAATTGATCCAAGGAGAAATTTGGGCAAAGGAAGGATCAATCTGTCAATCGCAAGAAGGATCAAAGTAAGGAAGGATCGGTCGATTTTTAACAGGAAGGAGTGGCCGATCGACTGCAGGAAGGTTTAGTTGATCGATCACAGGAAGGACTGGAGAAATACAGGCACTGCTCATCACATGGTCAATACTATCCCTACAGTGAAGCATGGTGGTGGCAGTATCATGCAGTGGGAATGGTTTTCAGCGGCAGGAACTGGGAGACTAGTCAGGATCAGGGGAAAGATGAATGCAGCAAAGTAGAGGGACATCCTTGATAAAAACCTGCTCCAGAGTGCTCTGGACCTCAGACTGGGGCGAAGGTTCATCTTCCAGCAGGACAAAGACCCCAAGCACACAGCCAAGATAACAAAGGAGTGGTTACAAGACAACTCTGTGAATGTCCTTGAGTGGCCCAGCCAGAGCCCAGACTTGAAACCAATTGAACATCTCTGAAGAGAACGTAAAATGGCTGTTCACCAACACTCCCCATCCAACCTGATGGAGCTTGAAAGGTCCTGCAAAGAAGAATGGGAGAAACTGCCCAAAAATAGGTGTGCCAAGCTTGTAGTGTCATACTCAAAAAGATTTTAGGCTGTAATTGGTGCCAGAGGTGCTTCCACAAAGTATTGAGCAAAGGCTGTGAATACTTATGTACATGTGATTTTCTTTTTCTTTTTTCGTTTTTTTTTTTTTTTTTAATACATTTGAAAAGATTTCAAACAAACTTCTTTCACATTGCCATTATGGGGTATTGTTTGCAGAATTTTAAGGAAAATTATGAATTTAATCCATTTTGGAATAAGGCTGTAACTTAATAAAATGTGGAAAAAGTGAAGCGCTGTGAATACTTTCCAGATGCACTGTAGTAGAGCAGAGACTGCATTGAGCTACTGTACACATGCACAGCTCTGTGTACATAAACAGAAAAATGGTTAACAATTGTTTAGGAGCATCTATGATGGAAGAGGCTTAAAGCTGTAGTAAACCCGCAGATTATTAATATTTTTCTTTAATACTGAAAGGTATAATGAGCTAGTATGCACCGCATACTAGCTCATTATAAAATACTTACTTTAGAACGAGGCGTCGGCAGGTGATCGCGGTCCATGCTGAGGGAGCTGACATTTTCCCTCTGCGTCTCTACTGGTGATCCTGGCTCCGGTGCTGTGAGTGGCCGGAGCCACAATGTCGTCATTCCCATGCATGTGTCTGCTGGACCTTTCAGCCGAGGAAATTCAGAGCGCATACACTGCTGAACGCTGAAGTCAGTGGCTGCAAGTAAGGGGAATATCTCCTAACCCGTACAGGTTTAGGAGGTATTCTTTTTACCTTATTATAGGCTTACCTGTAGGTCAAAGTAAAACAACAAAAAAAAAAGACTTTACTACCACTTTAAGCAGCCCATAAATGAGTCAGGTTGAACAAAAGAAACGGACTTGATTACCCCATTCATATACTCCCTGCTGAGCTATTGTATTCAGACAGTGGGGAGACTCCCTCCCAATCAGAATACACTGATCGAGTGGGGAAACTCTGACAAGACGGTAGTACAGAAGTCGATTGGTAGAATGACTTCTGTACAGCCAGGGTGCATACATACATGGATCACAATTTGGCTGGTTCTGCAAGATTTCGATCCCTTTATGTAGTAAAAAAAAAAATTAAAAAAATCTTCTTGTAAACATTTTTTGGAAATAAGGCTTTACTTTTGCTTGAAAGAGTACACTGGTGACCTCACCTGTCCCCAGCCCGCTGACCGTTAGCTTGTTCCTTATCAGCATATATACATGCACCTCGCCTGATTGGCTGCCTCTATCTCTACATCTCTATCTCTAGCCTTTAAATATTTTTGAATAGACTTAGAAAAGGTAGATACTTTTGTAAAAAAAAAAAAAAGCAGTATTACTGTTTGTGGCCCCTTTTGGCTGGAATTTACCCATTACCTGTTTCTGGGACAGATGGACAAAAAAGGGTGAAGCGGCCATCACCAAGTCACAGACAGCAATAATAACCTGACGAGCACCATTGCTTGCTGACTGAAACCAAGACGACCTTCCTCCCTGCTTAACATCAGTGATGCCAATCTAGATGAGTTCTAATGATTAGCCACCTATAATATGGTGGTTCACAGCATGGAATCTTCCACTGGGGACAGTGCACACCATAAATTGACAAAAGGAGCTGCATTCTTTCAACTTCTGGGAGTGACTGTAGCATCTTGATCTGAGTGTTCGGTTATTCAACAAGTGGATGACTGGCTAGGCTTCAGGTCCATCCTCTACAATGATGGTCAATGGTAGAGACTGTGATCACGAAGGCTGGTTCACAGCATTACTACTAAAACCTATGTATGCATTTCAGAAAGGCTTGGGTTGATTCCCCAGCCTTGAGGTAAGAGGCACCTCTTATTTATTGCAGGTGCCTTTTTCTATTCAAGAGCCATTGTTTTCCAACCAGCTGAGCTCTCCTAACTCCTAACCATACCAATCAAGCGTATAAGGCCCCTCAACCACTTCAAGTCTATGGCCAAACACTTCTGTCTAAGGGTCCTTTCACACGGGGCGGATCAGTTCTGATCCGCCCCGTGGATATCCGTTTGCTCAGCGGGGATCACTCCGCCGATCCCCGCTGAGCAGGGAGATGACAGCTCCGTCTCTGCACACTGCGCAGGGATGGACCTGTCACAGCGCCGCTCTCCCCTATGGGAGATCGGATGACGACGGACCGCAGTGCCCGTCGTCACCCGATCCGATCCGCAGACGGATGGAAAAATAGCTTTTTCCTCCGTCACACTTTTTCGGATCGGAGCGGGTCGGATGTCAGCGGACATGTCACCGCTGACATCCGACGCTCCATAGAGCTCTATGGAGCACCCGTTCAGGTCCGCCTGAAAAACTGACAGGCGGGCCTGAACGGGACATCAGTGTGAAAGAGGCCTAAGAAAGCGGCTACAGGTCAGCTGTGGGGGTTGTGCCTAGTTTTTCAATTTTATGTAATAAAGTTAAAACCTTTTTTTAGATTCAGTATTAAAACATATACTGCAATATCCTGGCACAGAGTGTTCTTGAAAGTTCAGGTACAGGTTTTGAAAATAACCTCTCAGAATGGAGAAGTAGGAACTATCATTGTCGAGTCAATGGGATGGTCAGAGGTCACCTGAAATCTGACGTTTCTGGCCCATCAAGTCTCTGACAATACACACTGCCTCCCAATTTTACTATGATATCTGAGTGGGGTCAGACACAGAATGGGCGTATGATGTCCCCAACTCTCTAGCTGTGTCTGGTTTAGACAAAGTAAGCAAAGCTAAATGATGTGAAAGCCTGTGCAGTTGTAATAATTAAAGCCTAAATATATTGTTCTCTTTGTTGCAATTGCAAACAATGCAAATGTTTTTTGTTCTATTTTTATTTAGAATATGAAGATGGTGATTTGTCCAGCTGGGTGAACAGAGAGAGATTTGAAGGGTATCTTCATGTTGATGGATTTACATTGTATGAGCTTGGAGACACAGGTATGATAATATGTAGTGTGGTTTCTTAATGTAACCCTGTCATTAAAAATAAAAACCACAAGCCCCCCCAGCCTATTAAAGAAGAGGGAATACCAACCTTTCCTGCTGCCTGTGCTGCCAACTTATCACTCTTTTCAGTAGAAATCCTCCCCTGAAAGTCTGCTGAAAAATCAATACTTTCAGAAATCTGCCTTTCTCAACCTTTTCACCACAAAGGAACCTTTGAAATAACTTTCCAGTCTCAGGGAACCCCTGCTAAAAATTACTATGGTAACTCATGATACATTCAGGTGATGGTGAATGGGAAGAATGCTCCTTCTTCCGCGTACACACGAGTGGAATGCCCAACAGAAAAATTCAGATGGAATCTTTTCAACGTATATTCCGATCGTGTGTATGCCTCATCTGACTTTTTTTTTCAAAAATTCTGATGGACCTTGAAATAGAATGTTTTAAATATTTCCGATGGAACCAATTCCTATCGGGAAAAGCGATCGTCTGTATGCTGTTCCGACGGACCAAAAATGACACATGCTCTGAAGCAAGTAGGAGACGGAGGCTATTGGCTACTGGCTATTGAACTTCCTTTTTCTAGTTCAGTCATACATGTTGTACGACACTGCATTCTTGACGATCGGACTTTGATGTGATCATGTGTACGCAAGACCGTTTCAGTGGAACTAAGTCGGAAAAACCTTCAGAGTTTATTCTGATGGGAAAAACGGTCGTGTGTGCGTGGCATAACACTTGTGGTCATTGGGAACAATTACCCCCTTATAGATAGCTAAAAAGATCAATGGTGTCAGTGGGAACTTATCTGAGAAGCAAAAATTTCATTCTTGACGATCTGACTTTGGTGTGATCATGTGTACGCAAGACAGTTTCAGTGGAACTAAGTCGGAAAAACCTTCAGAGTTTATTCTGATGGGAAAACCGGTCGTGTGTACGCGGCATAACACTTGTGGTCATTGGGAACAATTACCCCCTTTATAGATAGCTAAAAAGATCAATGGTGTCAGTGAGAACTTATCTGAGAAGCAAAAATTGCTCAAGGAACCCCTAGAAACCTCCTGGAGCACCCTTTCTCAACCTTTTTAAGCC
Source organism: Lithobates pipiens (assembly GCF_037356315.1). Taxonomy (NCBI): domain Eukaryota; kingdom Metazoa; phylum Chordata; class Amphibia; order Anura; family Ranidae; genus Lithobates; species Lithobates pipiens. Next base: position 394,350,727 of record NW_027507764.1, read on the forward strand.
CAGGGGAACCCTTAAAATTATTTTCAGGTCTCGGAGGAACCCCTGATGAAACCCATTCATTGGGGGTCAGTGGAAACAATGTCCCTTACTTTGGTGGTCAGTGTAAGAATAGCCCCCTTACAGAGAGCTATAAAGATCATTGGTGTCATACCACTGGCTCCCCCAAGTGGCATTGGCTCAGAACTATGTAGGCACCATCAAACATGAGGTAAATCAGCCACAGCTCAAGGAACCCCTAGCCACCTTTGGAGGAACCCTAGGGTCCCACGGAACCCTGGTTGAGAATGGCTGTCCTGGAGGAACCCTAGTTGAGAAACCGTGGTCTATATCCTTGGTCCCCCCGTTCTCAGTTCCTACCTCAGACCTCTGCATCATTATTGTATCCTGTAATGATTAGGAAATTAACAAGAAAAACCATTGAATGCTGCAGAGGACCAAGGATGTTGAGAGTCTTAGGTGTTGGTTTCCCAATGGACTTTAGAGGAGGATTTTTATTAAACAGAGTGACCTTTTGTTGGTTCAGGAAATAGGAAAAAGTAAGTATCTTCACTCTTCTTTTTCAGGTAGAGCTATTGGCCATTTGTATTTGTAATGACAAGGCTCCCTTCGGGGATAATTTCACTCCTTATTAATCAGTCATGTTTGCTCCAAACGGCAAAGCAACTTTTTGTGTACACAGCGTTTTATTGGAAAGGGAAATGCTGCACAAAGTGTCTGCACAAGCAGGTTTTCCGTTGAGATAGGAAGGAAATAGCAGGCTCATGTGTCAATGCCATTAATAATTTAGTAATAAAACAGTGGCAGTTACACTCGACTTCCTGCTCGTTTGCATCTTCTGAACTGTATTTAATAATATAACTACCCTTTTTTCAGAAATCATAATTAAAGGGTAACTGCTTTTTTTGGGGGAAAAAAAGGCAAATAAAAATATTAAAGCATGTACAATTGCTACACAAGTCATATTGTATTTGAATGTGATTAAAAATGACCCTTCATTTTCAATCTGCAGCTCTGTAATCCTCTGTAAAATTCAATGCAATATGTTTACCTGGAGGCATTCTGTACACAGATGGTGTACAGAACACCCCCCAGAAATGTAATTTCCTTCTTGTGTGATTGGTTCACTGAATTTTCTAGAAATTTGCACTAAGTCACAAGTCTGATTTGGGGCATACCCTGCAGCAAAAAATTAATTTTTGGTGCAATATTCCTAAAGGGAAATAGTGTATAAAGGGATGCAGACCCTGCCACTTTCCTAATTAGAGGATTGCAAGTGCAGCAACTGATTGATGGTTATAAGATTGTAAGCTGTAATGTGCAGAGCCCTCTGATTCCTGCTGTATTAAATTGTATTGTAACTGTACTGTCTGCCCTCATGTAGTAAAGCACTGCACAAACTGTTGCTGCTACATAAACCCTGTATAATAATATCACTCTCATTACAAAACATAGGAATCTGCAGCATAGTTTAAAATCTTTGCACATTAATCTCCCAGAGGGGAATGTGTTTTCTTTTCTTTTTTTTCCATCAACAGATAAAATGGGACAAATATGACAAATGCATTAATTTGCAGATCAAATAAAAAAGTAACATGAATGAAATATAAATATTCCTTGTGAAAAACTATGGAAGATCTGTGCCTTTTCCTCATGTTTTGGCTTTAGGTTTAGTTATGCAATTACCTTACAGGCTGGTTTTTAAAGTAACATTAAAGGTTTGGGTGTTTTTTTGCATTAAAATAACAAATATGTCCTCATTACCTGCTCTGTGCAATGGTTTTGCACAGAGCAGCCCAATCCTCCTCTTCTAGGGACCCCCACCAGCGCTCCTGGCTCCTCCAACGAGTGCCCCCATAGGAAGCCACTTCCTATGGGGACATTTGTGCGGGCTCGCTCCTGAGTTACCTTGTCTGAGTCCGTCGACAGACAGTGCGGCTAGGCCCGCTCCCTCATCACAGAATTTTATTGACAGCCGATTGTCCAGTGAGGAGGGTGAGAGCAGTGAGAGCTGCTACTCTTGTGCACAACGCGGGATCGGTCTCAGGTAAGTTTAAGTGGGGGCTGGGAGGACACATGCAGCACAGAAGTTTTTTTTTTACCTTAATGCATATAATGCATTAAAGGAGAAGTATAGCTAAAGCTTGTTTGGTTGTACTTCTCCTATGGATCACAGGAGTGAAATTCGTTTTGCACTCCTGTGACCCGTTTTCATCAGAGAGCGGGCTGAAGTCCACTCTGCTGACATCACAGAAATCGGTCCATGCACCGCATTATCCTGACAATGGGAGTCAGGATCCGCCAGGTGCCTGGACTTGACACCCTGCTCAGCCTCTCAGCAAGCTGCTGGGAGCCTGAGACGGCCGCTCCGCCCCCCCCCCCCTCCACAGCTCAGCGCAGAGAGCTATGGCGGACAGTCTACAGCAGGAGTAGGCAACTATGTCACTCCAGCCGTGCTGAAACTACAAATCCCATCATGCCTCTGCTTCTAGGAGTCATGCCTGTGATTGTCAAGGTCTTGCAATGTCTCATTGGACTTGTAGTTTTAAAACAGCTGGAGGGCTGAGTTTGTCTACCCCTGGTCTACAGCTCTCTGCTCACGGAACTCTGAAAATCAGGTGATCGGTGATGTTCAGTCGCTCGGTTCTCAGTGTAGAGGCGTCAGGGGACAGATGCATCCATCTAGGTAAGTAAGGGAGGAAAAAAAATCCTTTACTTCTCTTTTAAGGTAAAAAAAAACCTAAGGCTTTAGAACCACTTTAAAGCACGCAGGTAAATATCAGTTGCCACAACATATTTCCACTCATCTGCTGAACTGTGGCAGTTCTAGTAGTTCACTGACCCCCAGAATGCCAAGGCAGATGAAGCCTGCGATGTACGCTAAGGCGGATATCACACAAGCATTCTTGGTGATAAATTGCCAACATCAAGATCACTATCAGTTTCTGTGGAATCACTCCGTTTCTAGCAGGGCCAGCAAGATGTTGCTCCTTCTCTTGTCTGTTGCTAGAGAAGAAGATGTGGTATTATTTGGGGCTAGAAAGGTATTGATTCCACAAAGGAAAAATGATAAACCTTCTGCATCATTGCCAGAGACAATGTGTTGCTAGCGGCTGGATGCTTCTATGCATTGGATGGATGTTCAGAAAATCCTGGTGCACATGACTGTCTTGATGATGAGCCCATCAATGTGTCTGCTACCCCTCTCTGTCAATCCCTTCACTGGCTTCCGCTCACCCAACAAATGAAATTCAAACTATTAACAACTACTTACAAAGCCATCCACATTTTAGCCCCATCTAGTCTCTAAATACCAACCTACTCGTTCTCTTCTTTCCTCTCAAGACCTGCTCTCTAGCTCCCTAGTCACCTCCTCCCATGCTCGCCTCCAGGACTTTTCCAAAGCCTCTCCAATCCTATGGAACACCTTACCCCTTTACCCCCGATCTGTCCGCTTATCTCCTACTCTATTAGCTTTTAAACGATCTCTGAAAACCCTTCTCTTCAGAGAAGCCTATCCTATCCAACACCTAACAACTGTATTTTCATTTTCTCCATCAGCTCACCCCCCACAGTTATTACCTTATGTTTCCACTTGACCCTCCCTTCTAGATTGTAAGCTCTAATGAGCAGGGCCCTCTGATTCCTCCTGTATTGACTTGTATTGTAAGTGTACTGTCTGCCCTCATGTTGTAAAGCGCTGTACAAACTGTTGGCACTATATAAATCCTGAATAATAATAATGAATGTCATTCCTGTTGTAGAGTACGTAATGGCATATATACGCTACTGTTGTCTTTTTTTTTTTTTTTTTTTCGTTTTTGTGAGCTCACTATTGATGCTATCCAGCAGCAAGGCCTCATGCACATTGGTGCTTCTAGGGGTGTCAGATGGGGGGGGGGGGGTTTCTGCCGCTAAACTCCCCTGCATATTAGCTTATTTGTCCATGCACACATAGGCTTTTAGTAACGTTTACTGGCAGGGACTTGACGCTTGTAATTGCTTGTTAACAGTAGACGCATTTAGCGCTTGAGAGTTATCCATTTAGTGGCCAGAAACAAATTGTTGTTCTGGCCAATAAAATAACGCCCAATTGCTTTACACCAGTAAACACACATAAAGGCGTTACACTTTTACAAGCGTCAAGCGTTTTTTCTGCCAGAAGGAAAGGCTTTTAGGAGAGTTTCCAAAACGCCCTGTGCGCATGAGGCCTAAAGATAATAAAATACAGACAGAAATGTCATAATCCTTCTAATTGTGTGTAACTACGTGAAGCATTGTCATTGTTCATAATTTCCATTTATACTTTTAGGAAAACTTGTGGCTGTTGCAGTAATTGATGATAAAAACAATTCAGTTGAGCATACTCGGTAAGAATATTTTATATATTTTTGTCTAGGATGTCCCCTTTTTGTATTCCTTTTTTTGATCTAAAGTAAACCATGGAATTGTATTATGGAGAAAGCAATGGTTCAATTAATGCAGCCAGGCAAGTTTGAATAACACATCCTCTTATTCCAGCTTAATGACTCCAAGTTCTGAAGCTATGGAATCAGCTTGAGAGCCAGGGGCTTTGCATTTTCACAAGGTCGCCAACAATCGCATTGCAGGGTTGCTTTAGACATTTAGTAGAATAATATAAAAGGAATTAGGGAGCTGAGTGCGTACAGACTGAGATCCTAGTGGAATCCTGGTATAAACAAAAGTTCCTGGGTGGAGATACCTGTGAAGGGTGATGATTGCAGTGCAAGATTACCTCTTAGTGAAAACCTTTTACAACGCCTAAGATTAACCCCTTAGGGGTAAGTGCATTGGCAAAGGGGGGATCACACGGAGCATGTGGCTGGTCTTTATATGCATGGTGTGCTGAGTATTCTGTGAGAAGACTCTCCTATCAAACCTAAGGGCTTTTGGGTCACAAACACCTTTCTTTATGAACTTTTCCATTCTTTGGATTCCTTTTTTCCATAGTGTGTGTGTGTGTGTGTGTGTGTGTGTGTGTGTGTGTGTGTGTGTGTGTGTGTGTGTGTGTGTGTGTGTGTGTGTGTATATATATATATATAATATGATGCATGGTGTATATTTAATTTTTGAGCGTTGTTAATGTGTAGGTATTGTGTTAAGCAGAATTTTGGGACTGTACTTACGCATATTTTTTTTTTTTAAATACTTGGCAATCCTGCCACAAAGGTCCTTTTAAACGCTCTTCCTGTAGGGTGACCATGTCTACCAATTATTCTCCTGCATTGTCACCCTGTCACACAAGCTACCAATGGAGACTACAGGTTATTTTTCTATTAGACTCTGTGTCTCATATATAGAACATAGCTGCGCTCTTATTGCATAGAAAAGAGGTGAAAGTTACAACTGGCTTTGTATTTGTGGGCCAGATCTGGATTAAGCGATGTGCACGAGGCTGTTGAGAGAGCTGGGAACGAGCATGCACAAGTGCCCCCAGAGCAAGCGGCTTGCTGTGGGGGCACTCAGTGGGGGGAGGAGTCAGAAGCATCAGCGGGGGTGCTCTGTGCAAAACCATTGTGCAGAGCAGGTAAGAGAGGCTATCGGCTCTCTCGCTCCTCATTGGCTCAGATGCTGTCAGAGCCAGTGTCGAGGGAGTGGGGTGTGCTTTATGGACACACAGAGCCGGGCTCGGGAGCAAGCATGAATTAGTACCCCATAGCAAGCAGCTAGCTATGGGGCACTCGGCGGGGGACCCGCAGGTAAGTATTCCAATTTTGTTATTTTAATAAAATAAAAAAATGAAGCTTTATCATCACTTTAAAGGTGTGAGACAATTCTTTGCCTCAAAAGCCCATGTCATGCAGACTTTCTTCTTTGTCATGTAGATCTGCTTGTTGAGATGCTGGAGTTAATACTGTACTTGTGAGCTGTTGTGAATGTAAGCCTTGATCTCCCGTTTCTCATGGACATCCACAAAACATACAGCCCCAGGGTTTGTTTTGTGACTAGGCAGGAGAAGAAGGGGTAGACAACGTCACAGTGCTGGGGTCTTTGAGACCTGCAGAGATTACACCCTAGCAATCCAGAAGCACAGCAGTAGATTTAGTAATCCCGGCATCTAAACAAACAGATTTGTAGGACGTAGCCAAAAGTTTTACGGCATTATACCTAGTAAGATTGTTGTGTCCAGAGTTAAGCTTTTCAGTAGCCTCCTTGCACAATCGGCAGGAGTTCAACTCATAGCGTGTTATTAAAACATTTCTAAGAAAGAGGAAATAAAGACTTTTATATGAAAAATGTTGTTTGATTAACTATTGTAAGTTTGTTTTACAGTAGTGTATTCCCTTCTAATAATGGTATGACTGAGGAGTCACCTTCATATTTTGACAGATACCTTTGCCAATGCTTTTGTTATCTGCTATTTTTTTTTTTTTTTAGCTGATCTTTCATTGGCATGTTGGTTTTAGGCTGAAGTCATACAAGTCCATCTCTACGCATTGCTTTAATGCACCTTTTTATGCACATTACCATGCATTGCGAGGCAGCCCATTGAAATGAATAGGTTGCCTACGCACCAGAACAGACAATGTGAGTCGGAGTTGAGTTGTGTTAGGTTAGTGTATTTAAGTGCCATTGAAAATGAATGGTACTTCAGCTCACAAACACGTTCCCACGCACCGTGTTGGAGAGGTGTGAATTGGTCCTCAATGCTTTATAGTTGATAACGGCTGTGTGAACTTGCACTACTGCTTTTTTTTCTTTTTAGGTTAAAGTCTATTGTTCAAGAGGTAGCCACAAGCTATAGAGGTCTTTTTCATCGGTAAGTTGAGGTCTTATTTTAATGCAATTTAAAGTATATCTAAATCCAGACTTTTTTTTTTTTTTTTTTTTACTTTATGCTTAAATAAAAGGTCTCCATAACCACAAAAAACCCCAATTCAAAGTATACATTATTTATGAGAACAAAATGTGTCTCTCATAGGACTTTTCCATACACTAAATACAATATATATCTCTGAAGTACAGTATATACTGTATGGACCCTTAAGTGGGGTACACACTATAACAAAATCGGGCGAATGATCGTCTGATTTTCCTTGTTTCACAGAAAGTCAGACCCGTGGAAGAAACAAATGTACAAACATTCTCGTACGACAAAGGCTTTTTTGTTGTTGTTTATTGTTTCTGATCAGTCGCAGTCTTTCTTTTCAGATTTTTCTCGTACCAAAATGGTACGCAATAAACAAAAACTGTCCATTCTGTTCTTGTATGAGAAAAATTTTGGAGTTTGTCCCTTTTGGAAATTTTGGTTCGGAAGGTCGGAAGTTGTGTGTCATCTGACCACAGCACTTTCTACCAATCCTTCTCTGAATTGTTTACATGTTCATTGGCAAACTTCAGATGGGCCTGTACATGTGCCTTCTTAAGGAGGGGGGACTTGCGGACGCTGCAGAATTTCAAACCCTGGTGGCGTATTGTGTTACCAATGGTTTGTGTGGTGACTGTGATCCTAACTGCTTTGAGATCATTCACAAGCTCCTCCCGTGTAGTTCTGGGCTGATCCCTCACTTTTCTCATGACCATCCTTAACCCATGAGGTGAAATCTTGCATGGAGCTCCAGACCGAGGGTGATTGGTTATTTTCTGTTTCTTCCATTTGCCAACAATTGCTCCAACAATAGTCTCCTTCTTACCAAGCTTCTTGCTGATGGTTTTGTAGCCCATTCCAGCCTTTTGCAGGTCTACAATCTTGTCCCTGACGTCCTTTGACAGCTCTTTGGTCTTGCCCATGATAGTGCAGTTTGAATGGCAGAAAGTGATTTTGAGGACAGGTGACTTTAATACACATAACAAGTTGTTGTTAGGAGCACCTTCCTAAATTGATAGAACTAATCTGTGTACCACATGAGCACATACTGTTGCCAGTCTGTGGGAGCCAGAATTATTGTTGGTTGGTAGGGGATCAAATACTTATTCCCCCCCCCCCCCCCCCCGAACTACAACTCTTATCTATAACATTTGTATCATTATAGACCCTTTTTTTTTTTTTTTTAAATGGGCAAAATTACTAAATCTGCAGGGAATCTAATTATTTTCCCCACTGTATATCAGGAGTGGATCCAAACAAAATTAGTTTTCTCTTTATGCAATTTGTACATTGGTAATCGATAATCCGTCACCTGTTTTTACTGTAACCTTCGGACAGATAGCCGCATATTTTGATATAATGCAGAATTCATAGATTGATGACTGCAAGTTTCCCAGGTCCTGATGTAGCAGCCATAACATTTCCACTGTTATGCTTCACATTTAATGTGGGTTTTGTCTCCTGAAATACTGTCCTTTGTTTGCATCAAAGGAATACTGTCCTTTGTTTACTGTCACTGTGGCCATGCAACTCTATTTTTGACTCCTCAGATCAAATCCAAATTGTTCCAGAAAACTTGTTCTTTGCTAATATGTTTAATGGAAAGCTGTAGTCTTGCTCTTACTGTATGTTCTTTTTGGACCTCAAAGGCTTTTTCATTGCAGACCTCCCATACAGGTTAAATTAATGCAATCTCTTTCTGATTTCAGATGTGGGCATTTTGGCACCAACTGTTGGAATAGTTACCTACAGTTCCTGCAATTACATTTTAGGGTTCTTGGAGACTCTTTAAAGCTGTGTTTAAAGACAGCAGCTGCAAACACTGTAGCTGCTAACCTTTAATAATGACACCTGTCCAGGGAGCCCGCGATGTCGGCCCCCCGAGGCTGATCCTTCCATCGGTTCGGGTGCAGGTGCCGCCATTCCAAGGGAAAGTGGCAGTAGAGCCTTGCGGCTTCACTGGCGGTTTCCGACTGCGGGAGTCCATCAGTGCTTTGTGAATGGTCAGCTTGTCTTCTGGGACACACGCGTCCCAAAAGACGATGGGGGGATCACCGCAGAATAGGATGTGACTTCCTCGGGCCTCGGCCGGATCGGAAGTACTCTTAGTACTTCCAAAAAAGATAAGTTAGAAAGTAAAAAAAAAGTTTAAATATCCAAAAATGAGGGGTGGAGAGGTGGTCTTTCGTTTAAGGCCACCTCTCAAAATTGGGTGGAACTCCGCTTTAAAGCGGGAGTCCGCCGGGAGTGCACGTTTTTTTTTTTTTTTTTTTTTTTTAAAGCCAGCAGCTACAAATACTGCAGCTGCTGACTTTTAAAATAGTGACACTTACCTGTCCAGCGCGCCCGCGATGTCGGCACCTGAAGCCGATCTCTCGATCGTCTCTTGGGTGCTGCCACCACCATCTTGGGTATGGGAATCAGGAAGTGGAGCCTTTCGGCTTCATTTCCCGGTTTCCTACTGCGCATGCGCGAGTCGCGCTGCGCAATGAGGATGGACCTGCTGCCTCTGGGATCTGTGTGTTTCCCAGCAGGCAGCGGGGGACTTTCGGAAAGGGGCGTAATCTACACCCTTTCCGCAGAGATCTATCCAGGAAGTGGGTGCAGATACCTGTACTGTACAGTTACCTGCACCCCCCTCCCCCCTGAAAGGTGCCAATTGTGGCGCCGGAGGGGGGGAGGATTCCAATGAGCGGAAGGTCCACTTTAGGGTGGGCCTCCGCTTTAAGTATCAAACGGTCAGCCCTTGGGCTGAATTTGCTGGGTCAGCTAGTCCTAAATAAATTACCAATTGTTTGAAATCCACGCTACTTGTAGATTATTTTCCTTACAGTGGAAGGTTTGAGCTCAAATAGTTGTGATCCTTTGAAATCCATTGCCAGACTCTTAGGCATTCAGACTTCTCTCTGAGGACCCTAGTGAGCTCTATTGACCTTAGCATGATAACACCACACACAACAATAGCAAAAATAAAGCCCAGACACTAAATATTTGAAGTAATATAAGACACGGTCCACCTTCATATTCTCTAAGGGGGGGGGGGGGGGAACTAATCTGGATCACCCAATTTTAAAGTAATGAATTCAGAGTGGTGGTAAATATACTTTGTGGGGATGTACTTACTTTTTCCATATGGCAAATCTGCATTCATTCATTTAGTTTAGGAGAATGAAAGAATTGAATTGATATGAATTGAGATCTAATGTCTGTCTGTTCAAATGTTGAAAAAAAAATCAACAATTTCAATTGGGTGTACTTCTTCGAATGACTGTATATCTATATTGTACATTCCCTTTAGTACTTTTTTATTGTTCATTTAAATGTGATACCAGTCTTGTTAAACTAATATCTTTTCATTTTGTGTATTTGTTCAGAGATTTCCAGTTTGGACACATGGATGGCAGCGAGTACATAAATAGTCTGCTAATGGAGTAAGTCACATTTGTACTTAATTTTACATAAACATGAAAAATAAACCGATGTGCTGTGTGTATGATCTTTTTGTCTCAACTTCAGTACTGCTACCAGTGCAAGAACTGTATTTACAGAAATTTACAGAAATTGATCTGTATTATTTTCTTCTATGTAGTTGATTTCTAGTGTAAACCAAGCATGAACTGTGTACAGCACATCACACATTTTGTACAGGATATTGCATACATTTTACTTCTGGAGGGGTATATAAATACATACAACCTCAAGGGCCATAAAACTTTTAACCTTTCTCTATCCAGTGATGTGTGGAATGTGCTTCTATCCCGATTTTTATTTTTTATTTTTTCTAGTTTGTTTGAAATAAAAAGTTGAAATCTGCTCCATCTTTTTGAATAACCCTATAGTTAATCATCTTTTAACGCCGTGTACACACGGCTCGACTTTTCGACAGCAAAGGTCTGACTGCACGAATCCAGCGGACAATTCGATCCTGCGTGGGCTTCATCGGACCTTTGCTGTTGAAAAATCAGACGGACTTTAGATTTAAAACATGTTTCAAATTTTTTTCTGACGAACTCGAGTCTGGTCGAAAAATCTATTCGTCTGTATGCTAGTTCAACGGACGAAAACTGACGATAGGGCAGCTATTGGCTACTGGCTATGAACTTCCTTATTCTAGTCTGGTCGAATCCGTTGGACTTTGGTGTGATTGTGTGTGGCTAAGTACGTTCGTTTGGGAAGTCTGCCAAAAGTCCGGTCGTGTGTATGCGGAATTAGATCTACCCCTTGATCAGGTGGACCTTTCTGTCTCAGGTCATCAATCTATTTCCCTAATATTAATTACTGATTTAGTATCTGTGCTTGTTCCCTATATCCCTGATGTGACCAAGTTGGTACATAGTCACAGTAAGAATGAATACTAGTAGCCAGTTTGCAGCAATTAGTTCTGTAAATAATATTGTTTTGTCATAAAAAAATGTTTGACTCTGCTCCTACTTTTAAGCTAAGTTCACATCTATGCAGTTGCAGTGGTTTTCGGTTTTGTTTTGTGTTATGATTTTTAAGGGAAACCCCACACCAATTAATTATTTTTTCAAATGGAGTGTCGTCCGTCCCCCCTCCCCCCCAAAATCAATACTAGACCATTATCCGTGCATGCAGGTCAGTAAAGGGAGGGAATGATTGAGTCATAAACCACACCAGGCCGTATGCCCTCATAAAAGGGTCATGTATGGATTGGGGGGGGGGGGTCACACCATTTTTATTTTATTTTTTATTACCGGCAATTTCAGTCACCGGGATGATTCATTGGTTGTTAAGGATGCGACTTCCCGACCCACTCCTCAGCAACCAGCTATACACAGTTTGTTAGGGAGAGAAAAAATAATCAAAAGCGCAATATTGGCATTTTTGGAGCGGCTCCATTGGAGTCTATTACATGCAAATGCAATCTGCTGTGGGGAAAAAAGTCACTGACCCTTTCCAAAAAACGCATTGCCGTAAAATGAACAGATGTGAACAACATCCATAGGAACCCATGTTAAATGGACTGTAGTGCGTTTCTGCAAAACGTACCAAAAAATGCATAGGTGTGAACCTAGTCTTAAGGAGCACAGAGAGGCTGTTGTGTTTCATCTGCACATTTTGTAGCTTATTGATGAGAAGAAAACAAAGGAACCAGATTTCTTCCAGCGTAAAAGGCAAATGTTTCTGTTCTTCTTGAAGAAGGCAAATGTTATCACCTTCCCACCTTTTTTTTAAAGCAGAATGACGGCCGAGCAGCGGCTCTCCCAGTCTGTCTGGGCATTATATGACGTCAGAATAGGCCACTTGTGCTCGCCCTTGGGGGGCGTGCAGCATGGCGATCAGTAGTGCGGTGTGTTGCTCCGACACACCGCATCTTTGATCACAGTAAAGAGCCTATAATGTATGCTCTTTACCACATGATCAGCTGTGTCCAACCACAGCTGTCCACAGCATAACTAGGAATTGCCAGTTATCGACATTCCTATATTCATGCAGACAGAGTGTGAATAGAGGAAAGCCAATAAGCTGCTCTCCTGACAGAGGGGGTCTGCACTGATAATGACAGTGCAGTGATTACTAATGATGCCCATCAGTAATGCCTTTAAGTGCCACCCATCAGTTCCACCCATCATTGGGGCCTATCAGTTTCCATAAAGGCTGCCCATCAGTGCTGTGTATTATTGCCCCCCATCAGTGCCCATCAGTGAAGTCTCATCAGCGTACATCTGTAAAGGAGAAAACATACTTATTGACAACATTTTATAACAGAAACAAAGAAGACTTTTTTTTTTTTTTTTTTTTCCATACTTTTTTAATTTATTTAGCAAAAAATAAAAAAAACCCAGTAGTGATTAAACTCCATAAGAAAGCTCTATAATGTCTCAAAAAAAATATTCCAAAAATGTTGTTTGGGTACAGTTTTGCATGACTGTGCATGTGTCATTCAATGTGCGACAGTGCTAAAAGCTGAAAATTGGCTTGGGCAGGAAGCGGGTAAAAGTGCCCGGTATTGAAGTAGTTGTGAAGTATTTTAACCAAAATGTGACCAAATCTTTTCCAGTGAAGTCCAGGTCCCAACTATTGTTGTACTCAACACATCCAATCAGCAGTATTTTCTGGCGAGCAAGAAAATTGAAAGCGTGGAAGATATGATTCAGTTCATTAACAGCATTCTGGACGGCACAGCAGAGGTAAGTTATGCACATTATGCTTAACAATACATAAATTATGTAATAAAACTTGAATGCCCTAAAATGGGTCCGCAGCTGTCCAAAGGCACAAGGACCTATATTAGTATTTAAAGAAAGAGTAGTCCATGTAATCTGATTCCCGTTTTAATACTATGTCATTTACACCCTGTTCAGAGATAAGTCAAAGTTCCCACTGGTGTGGGGACATCTGTTTCAGGCTGGATTCCTTTGCACCAATAGTACCCACCCTATGGTTTTAACTATGTAGCGCTCAAAAATGATATCTCTCTCTGGGCTGTGCCACATGGACATTAACCAAAGATGCAGTGATATATTAGTTGGATTGTTAGCATTTTTGAATTTGGAAAGACTTGCGGGGTTATTTGCAAAAACTGAAGCATTCAAAATCTGGTGCAACTCTGCATAGAAACCAATCCGCTTCCAGGTTTTATTGCCAAAGCTTAATTGAACAAGCTGAAGTTAGAAGCTGATTGGCTACCATGCACAGCTGCATCAGTTTTAGTAAATCTCCCCCTTGGTATAATCTGCCACATATGAGCTGGCTTATACTCTAAGGCAATAACCAACAGTAAAGTGTATTGCTAATCCAGGTGGTAGCACTAAAAAATTCCACTGGCACATAGCAATTTCAAAGTGTTAGCAGCTGTTCCAGACCCTTTCAATGCTTTATGGCCCATTACTGAAGAAGTTTATTTGTAAGCATACATAATGTTATGTATAGCCTTCAGTTTGATGTAGTAAAGTTTATTCCTTTAAACCCGCACAATGGTTTTTACTACTTTTTTTTTTTTCTTTCTTTTATATTGTGAATATTTAAGGCTCAAGGCGGTGATGGAATACTGCAACGCATCAAGAGAGTTGCGTATGATGCCCGATCTACTATTGTAGTAAGTAAACTGTATATGGTTGTATTAAAATGTAATGTTTTCTTGCCTTATGTGAATGCTGATGAAGCGGATTCTTTTTAAAGTAGGAAGCAATTGAATGTCCTTCGTAGACCTTCCAGTGCAAAATGAAATATGACCGATAAAGCTAAATCAGCATTGTCCAACATATCCTCTCTGTGTAGAAAACCCTTATGTGTCATTTTTGTGACTAACATAAGCTGAATGCATATGTTTTAGTGGCACTTGTACTTTTTTTTTAAACTGGAATAGAATTCAAATATTCTTGCTAATGGATACAATGCTGATCATAAACTTACTGATGCAGCTTCTCAGTGCGGTTTTTGCAGAGCTGATTCTTTTTCTTTCTCAGGTTTTTTTCCCCATAAAATATATAAGCAAAGCTATAGAGAGCAGACATTTGATTTCAAAGATCCTGATATTGGTGTCTGTGTCTATTTGTTATTGATATTTAAAAATATCTCCCTGCAAAGGTAAAGCATAATGGGCTATTATGCATCGCATAGTAGCCCATTATGTGTCACTTACCTTATACAGGAGCCAGCAATGTCACCGATGTCCCCTGTAGCACGAAGCGTCCATCTTCTTCCGGGTATCGCTGCTTAGGCAATGTGAGTGGCCGGGGCAGCGATGACGTCACTCCCGCGCATGTGCACTGGAGCCATCACTAACGGCGGAGCCTCCAATATCGCCGTTAGCAGCGGCATGCTCAGTGCACCTGCTTGCCGCTGTCTACGGCGCATGTGCCGTAGACAGCGGTGCCTGTCTTTTTGCAGATATCTCTTAAACCATGTAGGTTTAGGAGATATGTCATGGACCTACAGATAAGCCTTAATCTAGGTTTACCTGTGGGTCAAAGTGGTCTGTAAGGGTTTACAACCACTTTAATGTAATATTCTTTTGGTTATGTGTGTGTCCTAAACAAACTCATGGTCCTGAAGAAGCAGAATACCTGTGAAAACATAGACCAACATTTGGTTTAGGATATATCTGTCCAGAATCTGCATCTTCAATAATTTTTTTGTATTGTATTCAAGATGGTTTTTTGACGTGCTTGTAATAGCTTGCTACTAATGATTTTCTATTTAACTTTGAGAAGAGTTGTGGGATATCTTCTTTTAGAGCCAACATTTTTTTTTATCACTTTTATTCCTATTACAAGTGCGTGACAGGTCCTCTTTACAGTGAGATCTGGGGTCAATAAGTCCCCAGATCTCGCCTCTAGGCTGGAAATCCTAAAAAAACTCCCCAAAAAACAATCCTGGCTTCCCAGCTGAGCCTGCGGCATTTTTTCAAATGCAGAGGTTGGGTATTACGTCATAACATCGCACCTGGCCTCCAAAAGATCATAGAGACATCCGGGGGCCATCGGGCTCTCCGGATTCTCTATGATAAACTTCTGCCAGGGACCGATTCTCCCTCTCGCCGATCGGAGGGGTTATCCTCTTGATCGTTCTTACAGGCAGCGGGAGGGGACATTCCCCCCCCCCCTGCTGCCCTCCGGTGCTTCTCCTGGCTCACCCCTCTGATCGGCGAGAGGGAGAAGGAATCAGTCCCTGCCAGAAGTTTGTCATAAAGAATCTGGCGGGCCCGATGGCCCCCGGATGACTCTATGATGTTTAGGAGGCCAGGTGCAATGTTATGACATAACACTCGGCCTCTGCATTTGGATAAAATTCTGCCGGCTCATCTGGGAAGCCAGAATCGTTTTTTTGGGAGTTTTTTTAGGCTTTCCAACCTAGAGGCGAGATCTGGGGACTTATTGACCCCAGATCTCGCTGTAAAGAGGACCTGTCACTTGTAATAGGAATAAAAGTGATAAAAAAGAATGGCGCTCAAACCACACATGTGAGGTATTGCCACGAATGTTAGGTATCTATTTACTCGGGGTAACATTATCTTTCTCATTATGCAAAATAATTCATCTAACTTTACTGTGTTTTTTTTTTTTTAATTCATAAAATATACATATTGTTTTTTAAACGCTTTTGAAAAATGACTGCGCAAATACCGTGCAAGATAAAAAGTTGCAACAACCACTGTTTTTATTCCCTAGGGTTTGGGGATTCTGAGTAATTTTCTAGCAAGAAAATGATGATTTCTCTTATATTCACCGACCGACACAGCTCCTCTCTTAGACCATTGGGTTGTATACCTTTCCCTTTAGGAGACACTAGGCAAAGTTATAACAAAACATTTAGAACTTTCAGTTCCTCTCAGGGGGCGGTCCCCTAGGTATCAACCCTCCACCCTGCCTTGCAGTAATCAGTTTTATTTTGCCTAATAAAGGATACAGACCTAGGAACCCTGCGGGCCCATAGGTCTGTGTTTTTTTTTTATGCAAGATGAGTGATCCTGTGATCTTCTATCAACAGCTGGCTGGGTGACAGGCTGGTTCACTTATCCTTGTAGTCTCCCCAGTCCGGCCATTGAGCGTGTGCATGTCGCAGCTACGGCTCAGCAGGCCACGACATACCTCAGCGCTTTTATGCTCTGGGGTATACATATGACCGGGCTACTGATGTCTGCGTCACAGTATGCCGAGGCCAGTAGCTACCCTGTACTGATCAGGAGTAGATCTACAATAGAATGTCTCCCAGCTCTTCAGGACTGGTAAGTACAGCTCTCCCTGTTCTGACGGGGCTGACCAGCTGGGCATTTCCTGGGAGGTCAATTCGGGGGGCCCCCTCACCTATCTTCTCTCCCCTGTCCCTATCTTCCCTCCCTCCCCCTTCGGGGGGGAATGCTGCATGTGGCTGCTAAGCGGTTTGTGTGTGCCTATATAGGGGCTCTCTGTGGGCTCTCACCTGACATGGGGGGGCTGGCTAAATGGCGGTGGTCCTGGGACCTGTATGGTATGCCCCTGGAAGGTGCCTGTGAGGGTCTGCTGGGAATGGTGCAGTGCTGTGGCTTTGCAGATTTTTTTTTTATATCTACCCTATGGTGATGTTAGGCAAACCATTTTAGGTGTGGGCAGTGCAGGCTGACTGTCTGGGCTTCAGCTGCCATTTTCTATGTGATTCCTATTCAAGGCACGGGTGGGCATTTTCTGGAAGCCTGAACATATTTCAGTGTTCCCTGACAGCAGCATGGCTCATGTGCTCACAGCCTTTTTTCCCTGTGTTTCCCATCTGTGTACTGGATGCTGAGCGGCCAATTTATGGAAGCCTGAGCATTTTTTCTGATCGTTTTAGTGATCGTTCCAGTGGTTATCACCAACTCAGTTTTTGGTTTCCTCTGCACCTGGGCGCTCTCAGGGACTACAGGCACCACTTGTGGACAGCGCAGAACTCCCCAGGGTTGTGAGTCCAGCGGGAATGAGCCCCTCAGTCAGCGGCAGCAGGGAGGGTGGGACTGTCGCTGTCCTAAGTCCCCTTTGTGAGGATGAGTCCCCGTCCAGGTCCGTGCACGACAAAGCGCTTGTTGGAGCACTTATCACAGCTGTGCGTGATACCCTGGAGATTCAGGAGCCAGCAGGTCCCGCTGCTGATGTACTGGTCCCTTTTGGGTCCCGCAAGCCAGCATGTTCACCTATGGTGTTCCCGTATCTGACTTATTTGCAAGTTCACTTACAGGGAGTGGAGTCGCATGCAACGGACCTTTTTGGTCCCCAGACACATGGCGGTGCGTTACCCTTTTGAGGAAAGCCTTCTCACAAGTGGTCAGCTCCTCCGGTCGTGGACCTCCAGTATCCAGGTTAAATAAGTAACCATGATCCCGGTAGTGGGAACACCTGCATTTAAGGATCCTGCAGACAGGAAGGCAGAGGAAGTGGCTCTCTGCGAATCAGTTCCACTCTGCGAATCAGATGTGGTAACAGCTTCAGTGGAGGAAAAGCATCGATCAGCTGGTACTGATCCCATGGAGCCACCAGCATGTCTGACGCATCTGCCCACAGATCTCTTATCCTGGACACGAATCTTGGCACCCTCCGATTGAGACGGGGGCCAGAAGATCCACGTCTGGTGTGCCCCACCTCAGGCACAGTAACCTGACTATCTCCGGATGTAACGCTCATTCTCCTGGGTCCAGCATCTGGCAACTCAGACAGTCCGCCTGCCAGTTCTCCACTCCAGAAATGTAAATGGCCGACAAAACCAGTACATGTCGCTCTGCCCACCTCCCATGCCGCGGCTGAGCTACTCGCCCCCCCCCCCCCCCCCCGGTGATTGATGTATGCCACTGCAGTGGCGTTGTCTGCCTGGATCCTGATCGGACGTCCTTGCAGTCTCATTGACCATGTGGAGAGACACAGCCTGATCGCTCTCAGTTCGAGCAGATCGATCGGCAACTTGGATTCTTCCATCAACCAGAGGCCCTGAACCGACTGAACCCTCATTACTCCACCACAGCCAAAAAGGCTGGCGTCCTGTGTGATCACTGTCCACTTTAGAAGTAGGAACGACTTTCCGGCCTGAATCACCAGGGACCTCAGCCGCCAGATCAGTGATTCTCTGACTCGCTCACCTGAACCTGACGATCCAGGGACAACTGAGATCTGTCCCATTTTGACAAGATCTCCTTCTGCAGGACTCTGGTGTAGAAATGGGCAAACGGTACAGCCCCAAAGGAGACCACCATGAGCTCCAGGACTCGCATGCAAAGGCAAAGCGACATCCACCTGCGGTTCATACGCAGTTTTACCACGGATCTAAGAGTCTGCAGCTTGTCTGAAGGGAGAAAAAAACTCACTTCCATTGAGTCTAGCAGCAAGCCTAGGTACTCCAAACGCTGAGTCGGTACAATCACCGAGTTCTTTAGGTTCAACAGCCACCCAAATTCTCGCAGAGTCTGCATGGTGATCACCACATCCTCCTCTAATTCTGAGGCGGAAGATGCTCTCAGGAGGAGATCGTCTAGATATCGCACGATCGCGACCCCACGTCTCAATTGGAGGGTGCCAAGATTCGTATCCAGGATAAGAGATCCGTGGGCAGACGCGTCAGACGCGCTGGTGGCTCGGTGGGATCAGTACCAGATGATCTATACTTTTATTCCACTGAAGCTGTTACCACATCTGATTCACAGACTGGAAGCCGAGGGGATCCCAGTAATACTGGTGGTCCCAGTTTGGACTCGGTGTCCCTGGTAAGCAGACCTGATGCATCTGTTGGTAGACGCTCTTTGCTGACTGCCATTACAAGAGGACCTTCTGTCTCAAGGTCCGATTCTCCATCCTGCTTTACCATCGCCGGCTTTAAGGGCACGGCTATTGAAAGCTGTTGAGGAACCGGGGTCTGTCGGACTCGGTGATCCCAACTATGTTGAGAGCATGGAAATTTTTCTTCTCTGAAGATATATCATCGTTCCTGGATGGCCTACATCTCCATGTGTGCGGAAAAAGGTTGGCATCCGCGCTCTTTTTTTCCATATCCAGGATCCTGCTGTTTTTTCAGCAAGGAGTAGACCAGAAAATGGCATTAAGCACTATTTAGGGGCAAAAATTTCAGCTTTGGCTGTCTTTTTTCAGTGACCCCTGGCATCTCACTCATAGTGAGTACCTTTGTTCAGGGGGTTCACCATGTAGTCCCTCCGGTGCATCCACCGTTACCCCCATGGGATTTGAACCTGGTGTTATCGGCGCTTCAAGACCCGCTGCTTGAAAATATCAGGGAGTTTCCCCTGTTGACTCTTTCCCAGAAAGTGGTCTTTCTAGTGGCCATCACCTTGGCCAGGAGGGTTTCAGAACTGGCGGCCTTGTCTTGCAAGTCACCTTATCTGGTTATCTATAAGGATAAAGTGGTGTTGCGTTCGCAACCGTCCTTTCTACCGAAGGTGGTCTCGGCTTTTCACATTAATGAGGACATTATTGTGTTGTGTTACCATCTCTCTGTCCTAGGCCGAAACACCCTAAGGAGGTGGACCTTCACGCTCTGGATGTGGTTCGGGCTCTGAAAGTGTATTTGTCTACCACTGCTCCCTTTCGGAAGTCAGACTCGATGTTTGTCTCGGTAGCTGGTCCCAAGAAAGGCATGGCAGTCTCATCCGCCACCATTTCCAGGTGGATCAGACAGATTGTAGTACAAGCCTACGCCTTAAAGGGGCAGATGCCCCTCTTTCCGGTTACAGCCCATTCCACAAGGGCAATCGGAGCGTCTTGGGCCTTCCGACACCAAGCTTCTGTCGCTCAGGTGTGTAAGATGACGACAGGTGTGTAAGATGACGACGTCCACACGTTTACCAAGTTCTACAAGGTAGGTGTCAGTGCATCGGCTGATGCCTGTATGGCCGCAAAGTTTTTGCAGGCGGCTGTATAGTTGCAATTGGATATGCAATATTTGTTAGTTTTTTCTGTTTTTTCAATAAAAACACAGTACCTTTTAAGAATGCACTGTTGCATTACTTCCGCAGTTTTTTTTGTGCGGTTGTGGGTAGTCACTCCTGTTGAGGGTACCCTGATTTTGTGGTGGAGGTTTCTACGCACTATTGTTTTGTGGGTACAGTTTTACTAGTTCCCACTTGCCATGGTGGATGAGGTTTTTATGCTGTTTTTCCCACCCCTCGTTTGGCACTGCTTGGGGACTTCACAATGGTCTAAGAAAGGAGCTGTGTCGGTCGGTGAATATAAGAGAAAATAGGATTTTTTGTACTCACCGTAAAATCCTTTTCTCTGTAAATCACTGACCGACACAGCACCTGCCCCTCCCTTTATCTTTACTTTACTTTCGTTATACTGCTTGTTGACGTACTGATTACTGCAAGGCAGGGTGGAGGGTTGATACCTAGGGGACCGCCCCCTGGGCGGAACTGAAAGTTCTGAGTGTTGTGTTACAACTTTGCCTAGTGTCTCCTAAAGGGAAAGGTATACAACCCAATGGTCTAAGAGAGGAGCTGTGCCAGGCGGTGAATTACAGAGAAAAGGATTTTACTGTGAGTACAAAAAATCCTATTTTTTACATGTAGGAGCGTAGTGGCAGAATTGGGCTGGGTAGCAAGTGGTTAAAAAACATTAGATTAGTTCTGTGCCAATTTCATTGCCTTTAACCTGTTGCTGCCATCCACATAACACATGGGTGGGCTTGAACAGCCACATGCTGCATATTCGTCACTGACCGTTGTTTTTGTGCTGAGAGCGCACTGCCAGCAGAGACCAAGCTGTCAAAAACAGCTCTCAGTCCCCACTAATGATCCGTACCTGGCAGAACTGGCTGCTGATCAGGTGAGCCCCCTGTGACAGACAATCATTGTAGTCACATGGCTGCTGATCCTTCCCACCCTCTGATTTTCCTGTACTGATTTAGCTATGTTAATAATATTAGTTGGATTTATATTTGTAACCAAGATGGAGCATACGCGGACCAAATAAATGATGCTCCCGATTACTAGGAATAAGTAACCTGTTTCTAGATGTAAATTAGGGTAGGTTATTTAAATCAGAAGTATACTCGCCTTCAATACAGCACTGGGCTGTCTCGGAGCTCCAAGCCGGCCGCTGTCAACTTCGGCAGGGTGGCCTCTGGGTACTGATCTTTAGACATTTTAGTTGGCTAGGCCAGGGTGATCTTGTTTCCACTCCTGTGCTGGTCAGCTCAGCATTGCCAAAAATATGCACGGGCTGTGCATGCAGTGGCAGAGAGACAAGTAAGAAACTACTATATATCGTTTATGCACTAAAAAATCCTCTCGGTTCCCCAACTTTTTTTTTGCCTAAAGTTCAACATTAAAGAGTTAGCCATTCTTGTCTAGGGATGAATAGGCTCAAATAATAGTTATAAAAATAATGGACACCAGCTGCAGGATGTTTGTAGGCAAACTGGACCTAGAGGTAAGACAGTTATCCTGGTATAGAGATAGCAGGCACCACCTACCGGTAGGTCGTACATACCCCAGGAGACTCAAATATTACTATGCAAAGAATTACTTTTCTGAAATCAAACGTGGACGTACCCTCAATTTATATTATGGTACAGTACCAATACCTGTAGTGGATGCGCCCTAATTGTATTGTGGGATGCAGTGCCTAGATTTCACTTTTACCAAACCCCATGCACTGCATTCAAAGGTTATTGGGCTCCTGGGTTAGCTAGTTGGATCTACAGGCACTGCACAGTGTCTATTACCATAAAAATTTAGTTATTTTAATGATCTGTTGCTTGTACTTGTGTGTTGTTTTTTTTTTTTTTTTTATATATCTGATTCCTCTTGTACCAAATTGTATTGAAACCGTAATGTCTGCCTCAATTTTGTAACGCGTTGCGCTATATAAATCCTGTATAATAAGATTTCTATGACTATTCTTTTCTAAAACAGTCTGTGTTCAAGAGTTCTCCTCTTCTTGGATGCTTCCTCTTTGGTCTGCCACTGGGTGTCATCAGCATTATGTGTTATGGAATCTGCACAGCCGACTCCGATGACGGCACTGAGGAAATGACCAGAAAGGATGTGATTGATCCAAGTCATACAGACGAGGGCAGCGATGAGGAACAAGACGAGGACAAAATGAGAGAGCACTCTTCGGAGGTGACGGATGAAGAGCAAGAAGAAAAGGATATTATTGAGAAGAAGCAAGATTAACTTTTATGAAAATTGGATTAACTAGGAATCCAAAACAAACTTATTTATTAAATTCAACCACTGACACAGCTTTATTAAGGGAAAAAAAGAAAGAACTCTGCTTCACTGATCCTTGGCATGCATTCAATTTACATTTTAAAACATCGGGACTATCTATCAGACATTCTAGAATTTAATAAAAGGTTTTGAAAGTAGAAATCAAATAAAAAAGAGCCTCTGTTTTTCTTAATGTAATGTCCTAACTAGTGTCCATCCAAGGGGTGATTCATAATCGGCTTAAATTCTCAAGTGTATATTATTCATACCACTGGAACATAACTGAATTTTTAATAATAGAGTCCATTTTGTATGCAAGAATAGAATTTAGAATTCAGCTTTAGCAATTTTTTTTTTAAATGTGTATAATGTATGCAAAGTACCCAATGGATGTATTTTAACAATAAGGTTTATGTACAGTGCTAAACCACTTTAAGAAAGTAGTATGTAACTTGCTTATGCTGTTTCACTGATGTTAAAGGTGCCGTTTACTTGAGCAAAGGTACTCCTTAGGTCCTTCCAATTAATATGTTTGTTTTCAACAACTAAACCATCTATATTATAACAAACATCCCACTCTAGGCAGTCCTTTTAAAATCATGTCAGCCATTTTGGAAATATTTAGCCAGTTCCCTATAGTTGTGAATGAAGGGGTTTGCGCTGACCCATATTCACAACCTATATTATACTATAACTAAAGGCAAAACGTATTATTATTTTTTTTGTGGAGAGGGGTTAGAACCCCTATCAGTCTTTTATTGCTGTCTGTGTCCCCATTAGGGATATTCACCCTCTCTGCTTGTTCTGTTTACCGTTATCATTAAAAGTGAAAACAATCCCAGATTTTGGGCTGTCCCAAGAAAAGTATTAGAAGGGAAATCTTCCAATGGGGTCACACGTCTTGGTGACTCCAAGGGATTCCATTAATTTGCAAGTATTTCCGCTCACTTCCTGTTTTGGCTATGTGACAGGAAGTAAAGGGAAATCTCCCCAATGGAACGCAGATGGAAAAAATTCCCGTACTTTATCCGAAATGAAGAAAAAAATGTTTTGCCTAATATTCTACTTTAGGATTGTGCAACAAAAAAATGAACTAATATTATACGCATCCAGTATAGATCATGTGTGTTGGACTGGCAATTTGAGCCAAACAAAGCACCCCGAGTGTACCTGGCATTAGAAAGACCTCAGCGTTGCTCTCTGTCACAACATGGAAAACCACTCTACTCACTTCATGGTCCTGACTCGGCTCTAAATGAGCCTTTTCAGTGGAAAGCACCTGCTGTAAAATCTGCTGCAATCCATTATTTTAAAAATATTACCAAACAAACCGAAAGTGTAAGTTTAACATTTTGCAAAAAATTAAAAAAGGTGAATCTAACATACTGCACCCTCATACCACATCAGCAGTGTTGTATTATCAGATAGCCTTGAGCATGCTGTTTATGAGTTCCTGCTTTTAGAAACCAGCTTTTTGCCAAGTTAGAAGCATTTATTTTCTGATAATTATGTTTTGGAAAGTGAAACAACTATGCCTATAGACTGGCTGGGCTGCAGGATCACATTTGTTGTGCGAGTGAGTTGGAAGACTAGATGGAGTATTAGATTTTGCTTTGATACCTACTCTTCTTGTGTTCATCTAATATAGCTCCAGTTATGGTATATGATGAATTAATGGGGTTGCAGGGTACTGATATGGCTTGATGTCATTTTATTTCATAGGGGTTAGTAGTATACTATACATAGAATGTAACAGTAGACTTTTATTTTCTAGACCCGGTACAAAGCACCTTGATATAGAGAATTGGACTGTTTGTACATTTTTTTTACCGCAAGACTCTATAAAGATATTTTTCTAAGGGTTTTTTTTTTTTTTGGCATTATTTATTCTAATAACTTTTCCTCAAATTTGAGTTAGCCTTTCATTTGTGTTTTTACCTTGCTCTTTCGCTATTACCATTTGTACTCTTACATTTTAAAATGGAAGACCTGCTGTACCACACTTATGCATGGCATAATTGCCAAATGAAAATGTTTACTTCATATTGTCGTCTTTACTGGTAAAATAATATGGTAATGTAGGACAGCAAAAGAATTAACTTTGTAAATCGTATTTCTTACTGTTTTGGTTCTCTCAGCCTTGTACAGGCCTATGAAGTTTTTGGTATGCATTATGGGAAGTGTCAGCTCCTATTTTCATAGAGGGAATTCAATGTAGACACAGGTAAAATCTAAAGGTTCTTCAGTCAACACAACCCAGGGAATTAACTAAGCTGGTACACGGAACTGGCAGAAGTTGTATGCACCACATTAACTAAGCAGATATACCTGTTTCAGGTCTGTCTGTGCCACCTGTGGCAGTTTCTATTTCAGCATGGAATAGAAATTAGCGTGGGTCTGCTACTAATTAATGGAGGGAATGTGGCAGTTTCCCCATATAAAAAAAACTGCTGCAGATTCCCACCTGGTGTGACCTGGTCATATAGGATGTGAGCTTACATCCCTCTCTCTGCTCGTGTAATGTGATCACAGCGTGGGCAGAGTCTGTAAATGGTGGGACAGGACTGCCTAGATGTTGGAGCATGCAGCTCCAGCTCTCTGTCCTCTATGCTGTATCTTTTGCAGCAGAACAGAGAATTGATTGCCCCTTATTAACAAAGAGACTTGTGTCCCTTTTGTTAATTAGAAGCATCTGCTCCATTTTTATGTTTAGAAGAGTGGTGTAAGCATTGTGCTTTCACCACTCTGTTAATTTCCCTCAGGGTTTTCTTTAAAAGCCTCTGCAGGCGAATGAGCATGAAAAGTGATGTATTATATATTGAATGTATTTTACTGTCTTGTCTTACACTGTGGTATTTCTAAAAAAAAACAAAAAAAAACAAATGAAAATAAACTTGTGCTTTGCAAAGTAACAGGTTGATATTAAAGCCAACTCCAGCAGCATCTTTTATGTACCATCCTTCTTTTCCTGCTGTCAGGATTGAAGAGAAGAAGCTACTTTAAGCTTACTAAGAGCTGAGGACCATGTGATAGTGCTGGTGCCTGAATGGCCAATTACCGAGCACCAAAGCTGCCACGTGGAAGAAAAGCAAGTCGCATGACCCACTGTAGTCCTGGGCAATTTCCCAATCAAAAAATTGATTGTTGTGGGAATGGACAGGTATACACACCTCTGCACAGACAAAGCCCAGGTTAAATTTAAAGTGCCTCTTTTTGAAAATACTAGATGCCTGACTGTGTTACAAGTGCAGTATGTTTCGGTCACCATCATGGAACAAGCATACTGTAATGCGTGTCAGAACTACTCGTCTCCATACTTGTTTTGGGTCAGTGACTCAGACAGCATTAGATGGAAAGTTTCAGAATGACAGCCAGAGAACTAGCATTCAATATAGGCAGCCTCATCAATCTCTCATGACAATGAGTGTCCCTTTATGCTTTAATTATGAACATGCATTATTACTTCTTAGTGTATGTTTATAAAGTCTGCTGCCACTGGAGTGCTGTTAATTTGGGTGGACTACAGACTTGAAGGTGGGAATGGGCCCTGACAAAGGAATGGTAGATCTTCGCTCTAGTAACAGCCATACATGTTTCAAGATTCAAACTGTTAATGGATGAATGTACCAAGTTGATCAGTCGATCGACGTAGGTACAACTAGCCTGTTGGATTCTTATGCGAGTATCGTTAGCTGCTGCTAGCGATAAGAACTGTCTTCTCCCAGCAAGAACAGCTTCCCCCCCACCCCACCAGGAGAAGACAATGGCCTGGCAGGAGGGATTCCTACATCAACACTGTATTGATGGGGGAATCGAGCTAATTTCTTTCCTGCAACCTGTAGTTGCAGAAAAAAAGAAGGTAATCCATTTACAAATTAAAGTGGTTGTAAACCCTGTTACACCACTTTTACCTACAGGTAAGCCTATAATAAGGTTTACCTGTACGTACCTTGAATATCTCCTAAACTTGCACAGTTTAGGAGATATTCACTTTATCCGCATGTGCCAACATCATTGATGCATACTAGCTCATTATGCCTTTGTCTTGTAGGGGTTTTTTTTGTTTTTTTTTGGGAGTTTACAACCACTTTAATTAAAAAAAGAATTACCTAATAGTATGTATAACTTGTAAAAGTTCCTAAATCATGTTTGATGCAAGCTTTCTATAATCCCGGGCACAGCAGCAATCAGACTGGGTGAAAGAATGGCAGTAGATAAGACAATCGGAGCTCTGCTGCTTTGCACGTTTCTGCTCATCTGTCATAGAGAGTGCTAACTTCCACGCTCCTTCGTGGTCCACTCACAAGTGGGTCCTGGTCTTTGATGAGGATGTAATGCTCAGCTGTGGAGTGGTCTACAAAGAGGTCTCAGGGAATGCAATATCTAGATGGGTGTCTAGATCACAAAAAATGATTGAATGGAATTGCAACTCCATTTTAGGTTTCATATGTATTTTAACTGTGTATTCATCTTTTTTTTTCTATGTTTAGCTTTGATCCACTGCTACTTTTTTTTTGTTATTTAAAGACTGTATGCATAGAGGTTATAGCCTGCATGGATAAACCGTGCCTATTATTTATCAAATCTTTAACCCCACAGTTTTTTTTATTTGTATTTTTTTTATTATCTAATGTAAAATTGGCCTAAACAAAACTGTAAAAAGAAAAATGGTGACAACCCCCGTGATATATGTATGCAAACTGTTCTTATTTGTAGTAGGTTTTTATATAAAGAAGAGGTTTCCAAGATTGATGATTTTTGTCAGTTTAACAATACACTTTTTTTTTTTTTTCCTTTTCTTGCGAGTAGTCTGTTACTGCTACAATATCTAAAATGGTGACACTGCAGAGCCTGTCTGCATGCAGAATCTCCTGGGAAAAGCAAAGTCAGAGTAAGCTTCACAGATACCATGGTGATCACCATAGTAACAAAATATATGCCGTTTTAGTTTGTAGTGAAAGGCGCTGCTTTAATCTATGCTTTTACCTATAGGATTCAAAATGCAAATATGCAAACATGTTTATAAATGAGCTGTGATTTATTTTCTTTTTTTTTTTCTTTTATCTTGTATAATGTGTTTTGTTTTTTGACAATGATTTTCTGAAAGTCATTGGTATTGCTAAATACACATCTCAGCGGTTTTACTTTGTACCAGAAGATTATAATTCAATGATTCTATATAACAGTATAGAAAAAGCCATTTTAAAGTGGAAAAAAAATGTATAATAAAGTTTTAAAATAAGACAAAACAGTGTGGGAGAAATGAGATGCCATTATTCATCTAGATGTACATTTTTACATTGGCTTACTTGTCAGTTTAAACAGTTTCTAACTTTATTGGTTTGATAGAAACATCTATTATTTTATCAAATGTGTAAAAGCTGAAAATCTAGACACAGTCTAGAAAATGTTAAGGGTATGCTTAGCTTCAAAGGTCAGGAATGTTGCACTGTATTGATTCTATTGTCGACTAAAAACACCCCAGCGTTTCACAGTGTCTAGGTAAACACTGTAAGGAGAATTTCTGAAATGCACGAACACGCAGCAACCACATTACCAATTTAAAAACAAATTTAACCACACACACACACACTGTCTTTTGGTGACATTGGATCACCATGGTGTTTTTTTTTTTATTTTATGAGCTATAAACAAAAACAAAACAACATTAAAAAAAAAAAAAAAAAAAAACAATATATTTTACTTTCTGCTATAAAACACAAAAAATGTAAACGTTCCAATTTCTTGATAAATTTAGGCCAATGTGTATTCTGAAAAAAAAATCCCATTAAACGTATATTGATGGGATATATACTGAAATTTGTATTTATTTTTACTAGTAATGGTGGCGATCAGCGAATTATAGCAGGACTTCGATATTGTAGCAGACATTCAGATGACAAACTAACACTTTTTGGGAACCAGTGACACTAATAAAGTGATCAGTTCTAAAAAAATATGCACCACCACTATACTAATGGGGAGGGATTAAACATCTATGGCAATCAAAGGGTTAAATGTGTGCCTAGCCAGTGTTTTGGTGTACTGTCTGAGGTGCTTTTACTAAAGCTGGCTATACATTATACAATTTTTTTTTTGTTCAATTTCCTTTAGATTTACCTTCAGCTATGTAGTGCATGGTCCTGCCTGATTGCATACAAATTGAAGGTTTGAGCTCATATTATATGGCTTTGGTAAATCTAAAGGAAAATTGTACAAGTAAATTGTATAATGTATGGCCAGCCTTAGGCAAGTAATGGATTTTATTCCCTGCTTTCTGGGGAAAGAAATGATATTACTTCCCTGCTGACAGGACATGGATCTGCCTTGTTTACATAGGCAGGGCTCTGTCCTGTGTAATCTCCAGACAATTGTAATCTATTGGCCGGCATCCGTTGATCAACATCTGCTGTGTTTACAGCATGACCAGGGCCTCGGCAGCACCCGGAGGTGCCAGATCACGTACCTAGGACATAATCTGGTGCAGCAGAGCTGCCTTGCCGCCGCATATTTATGTTATATTGTTAGCAAGCAGTTAAGGGATCGTGCAAACAGAGCTTGAAAAACAACGATGTTTTGTTGAGCAGTTTTTTTTTAGCCTGCAGAAACACCCCTATGTAAAAGCCAGTTAGGAAAGATTTGCTAAAACGGATGCACTTAGAATCAGGTGCAGCTCTGCATAGTAACCAATCCACTTCTAACTTCAGCTTGTACAACTAAGCTTTGAAAATAAAACCTAGAAGCTGATTGGCTTCTATGCAGAGCTGCACTAGATTCTGCATCAAGTGCATCAGTTTTAGCAAATCTTCCCCAATGTGGCCCTGCACACATAGGCTTTTACAGTGATATTAGAAGAGGAGTGTTTACAGGATGGATGTAAACCCTCTTCTTTTCAAAAGATTTTATTTAGTTCACATTAATAGGCATTACATACATGTTATTGAAAAAGTGATGACAGATTGTTACTTACATGAGTACCGTATTTATCGGCGTATAACATGCACTTTTTTCAGGGGAAATCGCGGGTGCATGTTATACGCCGATCCTCCGTGATTTCCAAGCGATTTTTGGGCCTTTGGGTGCCTCGGCCGTACTTGGCGGCTTTCGGCCACTCTCGGACCTTCTCGGCGGCTTTCGGCTGTACTCGGCGGCTTTCGGCCGCTGAGAAGGGCCGAGGTGGCCACAAGCCACCGAGAAGAGCCGAGGCGGCCGAAAGCCGCCGAGAAGGCTCGAGAGCAGCCGAAAGCCGCCGAGAAGGCTCGAGAGCAGCCGAAAGCTGCCAAGAACTTCCGGGAGCCGCCGAGATACACAGGACATCTCGGCGGCGCCATTTTTAAAAACAGCTGACATCAATGACGGACAAACTGCATGACAAGGCTGCATGACGGACAGGCTGCAAATGACGCTGACAAGGCTTCCCCTCCTAAACTTGGGGTGCGTGTTATACGCTGGCGCGTGTTATACGCCGATAAATACGGTAAATGAAGGTACAAAACATGTAATATATTATTGTATATAACTCGTAGTATTGGTGAGATTATAAGAGGATAAAATTCAAATAAGGGTAATTAACCAATCCAACATTTGTATTTGTGAAGATTCTGTGAATGAGATACGTGTACTGAAAGAACAAAGCTTCAAAAATCACTAAAGGAACAGGAAAGAGAAGATGACAAAAGAGGGGGAGAAAAAGGGAAAGAGAGGATTAGAGAGGGGAAGGAGTTCACGAGGTTGATCCGAGAGCCAGGGTGTGGTAAAGTAAGGTCCTATATCCACCCTTCATAATCCACTACCATGGCTACCACCAAAGAAGAGGATTCCCATGCTTTTGCCAGAGTTTGTTTAGTGGCTATAAGCAGGGCTCGAGTCCTGCGGGAACGTGTGGGAACGGCGTCCCTGCATTTTTCACAAGCCAATTGGGACAAGAAGAGAGGAGGGGCCGCCGGGAGCGAACAGCGCTGCGTGACATGAGACAAAACTTACTACAGACAAGCGCTTCGTGCACTACTCTGCGTGCGGGTTAGACAGATCCCCTATGTGCTATGTGCCCTAATGTGCTATGTGCCCCATAATGTGCCCTGAGCCCTTATGTGCTATGTGCCATGTGGCCTGATGTGCCCCATGTCCTGATGTGCCCTTATATGCTATGTGCCCTGATGTGCTATGTGCCCCAATGTGTCATGTGCCCCGATGTCCTATTTTTTATTTTTTTTGGTGGGGGAGTGCATCTTGGGTGGGAGTTCCCACACTTTTTTCCCCAGGACTTGGCTGTAAGGAGTTGGACAAAGAACCTAGACTGTATATAAGTCCAATATACAGGTTTTAGGTTAAGTAGTGCCATAGTCAGGTTGTATTATCTTGAACATTCTGGAGGCAGTTGTAAATATTTCTTTCCAGAACGTTTGGGCTATAGGGCAGGCCCACCAAACATGCATTTGTGTGCCCAGATCCGAACAGCCTTGGAAGCAAAGAGCTGAGTAAGTTTGGAATGTATTTAGCTATTCTAGAGGGTACAAGGTACCAGCGGGTCAAAACTTTATAATTTCAATTGCTAAAATATTAGACGAGGATGTTTTAGTTGCCAGCCAAATATCTGACCATTTTGTATCAGTTATGCCGCGTACACGCGATCAAACAATCGGGTGGAAAAGTCCGGCAAACTCAAGTCCGCCGGACAATCCCCCCGTGTGTAGTCTCCGGCAGACTTTTTTTTACCCGAAAGTACGGTGGACTTAGAAAGTAGTTTTGCACTCCAAATCTTCCCGCCGGACTCGCATTTCGGCGGACAATCCGCCCGTATGCCAGTCCGCCGTACTTTTGAAATGAACGGACTTTTCCCGCCCGGAGAAAAGTCCGCTCATTTTGAGCGGGTCTCCAGGTAGGCGGGGCCCGCGAAGGAGACGTCGCTGGCCCCGCCACCTGGTATGGACTTAAAGGGAAACCCCAACGTCGAAAAAAATCGGCGTGGGGGTCCCCCCCCAGGTCCACATCAGACCCTTGTCCGAGCACGCTACCCAGCCGGCCAGGAGGGAGGACGAGCGTGCGGGCCCCTCCTCCTGAGCATACCAGGCCGTGTGCCTTCAACATGGGGGGTGCCTTGGGGAAAGGGGGCTGCGCGCCCCCCCCCCCACCCCAAAGCACCTTGTCCCCATGTTGATGAGGACAAGGGCCTCTTCCCGACAACCCTGGCCGTTGGTTGTCGGGGTCTGCGGGCGGGGGGCTTATCGGAATCCGGGAGCCCCCTTTAATAAGAGGGCCCCCGGATACCGGCCCCCCACCCTATGTGAATGAGTATGGGGTACAATGTACCCCTACCCATTCACCTGTGAAAAAAAGTACAAAAAAAAAACACAACACAAGGTAAAAATAGTTTATTGCACAGCTCCGGGGGTCTTCCGTCTTCGGGGGTCTTCTCGCCGGACTCCTCCGCTATCTTCTGCTAGCTCTTTTACTAGCGGAGGAGCCCGGCTTTCTTCCTCGCCGCCGGCTTCTTCTTCCGACTTCGGGGGTCTTGTCCCCCTCTTCGGTTCTTCTGCCGGGCCACCGCGCCTTCTTATAGCTCTTTTACAGGCGGTGGCCCAGTCTTCTGTCGCCGCTGTCGTCGTTGTTGTCGTCATCGCGCCTTCTTCTGTTCTTCTCTTCAGATGTTGACTCCTCGCTCGGATATTCGGCTACGTGTGTACGCGGCATGAGAGTTCGTCCAAGGTCCTTCCCCCATTTCTGAGTGTAGGATGATTTGTCTGAGTTGGATTTAATTAGTAACTGAGAATAAAGGGAAGAGATTAGTCCTTTGGCGTGTGGATCTTTTTTACATTGGACTTCAAAGCTTGTAACTTGATTTAGATTCAGAGGTGTGACCTTATTTGTATAAGGTGTGAAGAAGTTTTTAATTTGGAGGTATTGGAATATTTCCGATTGAGGTAATCCAGAAAGTCTGTATCAGATCTTGGAAAGGGATAATGTTTGAAGATGTGACAAATGTGTGTAATCTCAGAACTTCCAGTGAAGCCCATACTTTGAATGACTTGGGGAGACCCATGCTGGGTAAAAAGCAGGGTTTTTAAGGAAGGAGAGGGTTGTGTGGGGATCGTAAGTGGTGTTTCAATTTAGGCCTATCCCAAAGATATATAAAGTGTTTAGTGATAGGGTTATGAAAACCAGGGCTAAGCCATACTAGATTTGAGACCGATAAAGGATCGCAGTCAGCTGCTTCGATCATCACCCATAGAGGAATTTCTTGTGTTTGCATGATATTTGGGTAGGCTTGCAATATGAGTGACTTTGTAGTATGAGGCAAAGTTAGGAAAGCCGAGACCACCTTTAGATTTGGGAATATATAGAGTGTGGGAGGGTATACGTGGTTTGAAGGATCTCCATACAAATGTCATCACCTTTTTTGGATTAGTTGTGTAAAGTAGGCAGGAATTTGGGATCTGTAGGACTCTGAACAAATATAGTAGTTTAGGTGGGATTGACAATTTTATAGTATTCTGCCTAGCCAAGATGTTGGAAGGTGTGACCATTGATTCATTAAGTTTGTTACATGTGTTAGGGTAGATGGGTAGTTGGCTGAAAAGAGATCCAAAACGGAAGCTGTTAGGTGAAGTCCTAGATATAGGAGCAGTTTTCACTGTGTCTATTTCTCTCTCAAATAGGGATATATTCAGTGCTAAGCACTTTTTAGGATTGATTGTTAGTCCTGAGATGTAGGCAAACCCACTGAGGATAGGTAAGAGGTTGGAGCCTGAGACCTGAGGAGATGATAAAAATAATGAAATTTCATCTGCGGATAAGCAAAGTGTGTGGTGATAGCCTACTAGTTCTATTACAGTTATTGTTGGGTTTGATCTGATGTATAGTTGTTCTATTAAAGGGGCAAATAGGAGGGGGGAGAGTGGACATCTCTGACACATGCCTCTTTCTATTTTAAAGGAGTCTGATTTGTAACCTGCAAATTTTATGTATGCTTGAGGTCTGTTGTATAGTGCGGCTATCCATTTAGTTAAGTGGGGGCCAAAAACCCATTTCTGGAGGGTGTGTAGCAAATAGGGCCATGAAACAGAATAAAAGGCTCTCCTGGTTTTAAGGGAAAGGAAGCAAGAGGGGATGCGGTGAGTTTCGGCAATGTGCGCAGAAAGAACTGCTCCGCACACATTGTCACCCGATTGGCGTGTAGGCAAAAAGAATATAAATAAGATTTTTATGTCAAGGTTTAAAAGGGAAATGAGGCGATAATTCATGCAAGATGTATTATCGGAGTTAGGCTTAGGTATCATACAAATAATTGCCATTAGCGATTCTTGTCTAAAGGAATATCCGTCTAATATTTTTTTTAAGCTTTGTCTAGGAGTGGAGATGAGGTTTCTGCAAATGTATGGTAATATATGTCTGAAAAACCATCAGTGCCCGGTCTTTTGTTTACTTTTAGTTCTTTAATTGTTTTCACTACATCCTCCACTGTGATGGGCTCTTCAAGATGGGATCTTTGGTTCTAGGATAATTGATAAAGATTTAATTGGGAATAAGAGGCATCTGCATCTGCAGGGTTAAATTCGATTGTTGCAGAGTATAAAGAGGCTAAATGGGATTGGAATTTATGGACTATTTTAATGGGATTACAGGTGTAAATTATCCTTGGACAATTTGAGTCTGATTGGTTTGGTATGTTTATTTAGCAAATTTAGGGCACATGCCAAGTAAGTGTCAGGTTTATTAGCCTTCATATAGAAGGCATGTCTAGAATGGTCCAAGGATTGATCTACATTTTCTGTGAGGAATAGATCATATTCCAGGCAAACCTTTTCTAATCTAGTTTTTGTGGCTGAGGGGGGATTATCTCGGAAAAGTACAAAAGCATTGTTGTATTCTAGCTCTAATTTTCATTCAAGATTTCTTTTTTCTCACTTAAACATAGCAGATTGTTGCTGAAATACCCCAGGTAGCACTGGTTTATGTGCTTCCCAGAGAATTAGTGGAGAGATTTCAGGGTCGGTGTTGTGTATCAGGTACTCGTTTAGGGCTTGTTTGATTATTATGCGATGAGATTAGTTTTTAAGTAAGATGTTGGTGAGGTACCAAGATGTGTCATGTGCTTTAGATATAGTGGAGGCTATTGTAGTATAGACCGTGCTATGATCTGACCAAAAGATAGGGATTATGTTTGATGAGAGAATCTCAGGTATCATACCAATAGTTAGAAATATATAGTCCATAAGATTGAAGGTTTGGTGTGCGTGGGAATAATGAGTATTTTTTTCTCTTTTTGACGGATTATTTTCTCTCCTTGAGTCAACTAAA
The DNA here is from genome assembly GCF_037356315.1 of Lithobates pipiens. Lineage (NCBI taxonomy): Eukaryota > Metazoa > Chordata > Amphibia > Anura > Ranidae > Lithobates > Lithobates pipiens. The sequence continues at coordinate 394,385,478 of NW_027507764.1, forward strand.
TTGTGTCTCAAGAAAAGTTGTGAAAAGGATTGCTTGAGTGGGATAAATGGTGATTTGTCTAAAAATGGGAGGAGGACTTGGTTTGAATCACCACACATAATTGTTCCCTTCTTGTGTGTGGATACTACTTGTAGAAGGTGTGATAGAAAAGGTATTTACTGTTTATTTGGAGCATAATAGGAGACAATTGTGACTGCTGTGTCCATAATGTGTCCTGTGAGGATAAGATATCTCCCTTTGGGGTCTTTAATTTCCGATTTAGGAATGAATAGTATAGAGTGGTGAAAAGCTATAAGGGTTCTGCGCTGTTTGGTGGTAGCTGAGGGCATATCAATTTGCGGATAAAATGAACTCGTAAATTTGGGCGTGGAGCTCACTGCAAAGTGAGTTTCCTGTAAGAATACTATATGTGCTTTCTGTGATTGAAAGAAACTGAACACTTAGCTCTTGTACACACGGTCGGAGATTCCGACAACCAAATCCGTCGGATTTTGTCCGGCAGATCTTGTCCGAAACTGTTGCATACACACGGTCGGACAAAGTTGTCGGAAAATCTGATCTTTCAGAACGTGATGACGTAATTTTGTTACGATGGGACTACGTTCAGGCTAGTAGCCAATAACTTTGATGTAGGAATTTGATCTGAGCATGCGTGGCACTTTGTCCGATCGGAATTCTCTACACATGATCGGAGTATGTCCGATCGGAGCAGTTTGTCGGAAAATATTTCCAGCAAGTTGGAAAATTTGGTCCGACGGATATTCCGACGGAAACAGTCCGATGCATACCACACACAGTCGGAATATATCCGACAAACCGCTCCGATCGGACACATTCTGATGGAATCTCCAACCGTGTGTACAAGGGCTTAGTGTATTTCTGCGGTATGTTAATACCCAGAATGTTCAGGGACATAATGTTTAAGGGTGCCATGATAAAGGAGATGATACTCACCACTTCTCACATTCTCCTGGTTGGATGGATCAATCCAAGTGAACAAGAAGGAGGGGTAGGCGGAGATGGACCGAGGATGGTCTCTAGAGGAAGAAAATAACATTTAAAATATGAGGTAAGATATAATATTGCAAGAATACATTTTTGAAGAAATACAGGAATTGTCCATGATAATAGAAATCATTCTCTATCAGGGGAGAAAGGGCCATTGTTAATCTTCCACATATTAATAGTGGGCGATTGAGGGAGGCAAAGTGGAGTACACTGAACTACCGCGTGAAGAGGAAAAGTCCTATAAAAAGGAACATCCTAAGGATGTATAGAAACATAGCCTGCAGGGCCATAAATAGATATTGGGCTAATAGCTCTGCTTGATCATATAGCGAGAGGTGTATGTTAAAAAATCTGCTTTTTTTTTTTTTTTTTTTTTTTATATACTTATTGCTGATATTAGCACGTTGTATTAGGGGTTATTATATGAAAGGTTTGGGGGTAGGGAAATGGGTGGAATGGGGATGAGCAAGCGGAGCCATTTTGGCCCAGAAATATAATTATGTACTTAGTTAATAGAATTTGGATATAATAATGGGAGTAGAGGAGGATGACGTGATCTAATCTATAACAAGTAAAACTGCATACAAACAAATGAAATTGATAATAAATGCCTAGTGCTTATAAACATATATAACCTGAAATTGATCATGTGGAAAAAGTTGATACCTAGAATGAGCTATAAATCTAGATTAGATAGAGAGGTAAGTGATTAGTAACCTGTATATGTTTAGACTATAAAGTAAAAGGGCAAAAAATACATGCAAGATTGCAAAGTAATCAAGTAATATTACTAGGAAGTTTTCCAGAATGAGTTTCAAAATTAGATCATAGAGAATGATCCGGGATTAAGCTTAGTAACTATGTAACAGTCCTTCATCGGTAAAAGAAAAAAACAGAACACTGTTTAAAGAGAGGTAGAGAATATTCTGACTCACCTGTATGGTGTGGTTGGCATAAAAATGGATTGAGATAGTACGATTTCACTATCAAAAGAAAAGCACCATAAACCAAGCAGTTTGATTCAAATAAATGTATTAGATGAAATCTGTGTCGGTGACAGACTTCCTAAATAGGTCACCTTTATACTTTTAGAAAACATATAACATGTACAAAACATTGTAAAAAAAACAATCCAGATTATCAACCCACGTGCTGGAAATTCTATGATGAAGATAAATATCAAACAACTATGGAAATTCCTGTTTAGGATAAAATGCACACAAGGTAGCAACATGCCAAAAATTGTATTAAGGACAAAAGGATATCTTCACTTACCAAGATCAACTCATAAATGGACAAAAATCGGAGTAGAAAATAAACAATGATTATATCAAATACTAATGGAGGTAAACATTGTAAATGATGACACCAAGGGACAGGCTACAGACCTAAGCTTTGGGAGAAGAGGGCAATATCTGAGCTGACCAGAGCGGGAAACAGTGTAAGTAACCATGCCAATTCATGTACCCCTAGACATAATGAGCATTTAACCCTTGCAGTGTGTTGGGTTTAGCCTTGCACAGTTGTATGGGTTCATTTCCTGTAGGGAAATCGCTTACACTGTGAGCTGCTTATAATGTGTGTTGGATGGTACAGCAATTAATATAAAGCTCAACTCTTTTTATTTTATTTTTATAGGCTGAAGGATGTCCAACATCCTCTAGCTCTTCTCTCCCCAATCTTACGATCCCTGGCCCACCCCTTTCATTCATTGGATATTCATTCTTTAATAGAGGCTTAGCTTGTGGGCATTATCTAGGGCATTCTGAATGCAAATGCAGCCTGCCTAGAATGCCCATTTCTTGAGGCTGGGTTCATACCATCACCACATGTGGCTCCCAGCGGGAGTTTCAGGTCCAATTTCAGCTCAAATTTTGGGCTGAAATGGACCAAAAGACACATGGGGCAAATTTGCAGCCGAGCCGCTCCGGAGATGTGTGAATCGGCTCCTAAGGGAGAAACCAAATAATATGAGGTCAAACCTTAAGAGTTTCAATTTGTATGCAATCAGGCAGGCCCTTACACTACATGGTTTTGGTAAATCTGAAGACAAAAATCTGCAGAAAATCTAATAGTGTGTATGGGGCCTAAAGCCTCATACACAGGCTTAGTTTTTCAGACGACCGAACGTCCATTTTTGTGGCATGTTAGTCTCATGTCAAAAGTAAAGCGGTTACTCGCAATAGGAAAATTTTCATACGACAGAATGCAATGTCAGAAGTGACGTAATGTGTTCAATGCGTAGTCTTGCTCTTATGATTTTTTATTTTTTTTTGTACGAAAACCGTAGTAATAAAACGAAAATCTAATGTTGAGTTCACATCCGACAGAAATTTTATAGTCTGCACATCCAGCTTTTGTGACGGGAAAGCAAAATCGGTTGTCAAAAGCACCGTACTAACGATCCAAAAATCAGCAGACAGCTCGTCGTACAAATTTTTCCATCCGATTTTCGTATTGTGTATATGGGCCATTAGACTGATATTCACCCATCAAGGCATTTTATTTTTTGTATAACTCCTCCTAAAAGTCAGAGGAACCAGGGATGGCAAAATACATGCAGATTCAACTTCAGCTTTAAAAACAAATTTGAAAATCACTTCAAATGTCACTTTAAAAAAAAGAGAGCGTTCCTAGTAGGTAAACAGTTCAGGCACTTCAGACCTATTGTCATCTCCATGCAGGGGTAACACATGGAAGGACGGAGTCGGCTAGTGGAAGATAGAAATGGACAAGCTCTGATATGACTCCCATAAGTGTTAGAATTATGTCCATTCAAAGTAGTCAAAATTTGGTGAATGAAACCTGCTGCAGCTAAGTGTTAACATTTCTAGGTGCCTACACCAACACAAAGTCACTTGAAGTGCTTGTTCAAACATGAGGCCAAGGGGCGGTAAATGCAGGTGGTTGAACCTGAAAAGCAAACAGACTAGATGGGGATGGGGTTAATAAAACTAGAGAGTGCAAAATCTGGTGCAGCTGTGCATGGTTGCCAATCAGCTTCTAACTTCAGCTTGTTTGAATAAGCTTCGACAAAGAAAAAAAAACTGGAAGCTGATTGATTTCTTTGCAGAGCTGCACCAGATTTTGCGCAAATCAACACCAAAGTGATGTCACATCTGATTCAGGACTACACATCCCATCTAGCTTTGCTGCTACAGAAATTGTTGTGCAGGTGTCAATGTCTATCTGTTCACCTTTACACTGCACCTGGCATCTAATTGCACAGTGGATATCGGCACTGGAGAGCTGAAATGACAATTAAGCTGGTGCAGCTATTATTTTGGTAGAAACTTTATTTTTAGATAGTAAGTTAAAACATATCATTATAGTGCCTACCTTACTTTTTCCTAAAGAAGACAATAATTTGTATGCACAGTATGCACAGAGGAATTCAATGATAATGATTCATTACATGTACAGCTTGTTCACAGTTCGTGATCACTTTTAAAATGACAGTGCTTTACCCTGATTTAAATTGGCATTGCTTGCAATCCGTATCCATCGTGTTAACCTCTTCACAGCCAATCCATCATAAATTGCACTAGCCGCTAACAGAAAATGTGTTCATGCTTTCTGCTACCGTTGTACCTATCTGGTCCTTACTTATAATATTAAACAAATAGGATAAACATGCCGTGCTACCTATTAAGTGATCACTTAAAGATAATTACATCAATTTAAACAGTTTATCATCATTAGTAAGGATGAGCTCAGGTGTGTTCGCCAACCGCACGTGCAGAGCCCACCAGGAACCCATCACTGCACAGCGATAATCGCAAGCGGTAAGGCATTGTCTTGATGCGCAGCTGCAGAGATCGGGAAATTTCTCAATGCCTGTGATTAGCGCTGTGCAGTGCTGACTTCCTGGCGGGCTCTGCACATGTGGCTTGCGAACACGCCTGAGCTCACCCTTAACCACTGGTTTAGTACATGTATACACTAATGATTATCAACCTCAGTCCTCAAGTACCCCCAACAGTCCATTTTTGCAGGTTTTCCTTTATGTTGCACAGGTGATTTTAATCAGAGCCAATGGCTTGGTATTTTGGACAGTTATTTTATCTAAGAGAAATCCCCAAAACGTGGCCTGTTGGGGGTACGTGAGGACTGAGGTTGAGAACACCTATACTAAACAATAAATAGTGCATAATAATGATTCAGTAATGCAAACAATGGTATTGTAGTTCATAAAACGTGAAATAAACATGGCTTCTTCTTTACAAAAATCTTCAAGCCTCTTCCCCAAACACCTCGGGGCTTTCAGTGCCCTCAACTCAATAATGTAGTATACACACATGTAATAATATCCAGCTCACTTCTCTCTGATCAGATTGGCATTCCAATATCCCAGGGTACTCTGTAGTAAGATCTCCCACTCACCAGTATTCTTATTTACCTAGATTTTCCTCCTTAGTAATTGGGTTGTGGTCTCTGTAACCACCTAAGCCCCGGCCTATAGTCATAAGAAGCCCACAGATGGGATCTCCCATCCTGGGTGGGCGTCATATGACATCCTTTGATTCCCGGCCGCCTAGGGGGCACGCACCCGCGGCATCACTCGGGACCCGGTGCGCGTGGCCGGCAGCCGCGATGTCCGCTGGGCACCCGCAATTGCCCAGGAACACAGCAGGATCGTGGATCTGTGTATGTAAACACACAGATCCATGTCCTGTCAGTGGAGAGGAGACCGATGGTGTGTTCCCCTACCCCCACAGTTAGAATCACTCCCATAGGGAACATATTAACCTCTGCAGCGCATTTACACAGTAATCAGTGCAATTTTATAGCACGATCGCTGTGTAAATGTGAATGATCCCAAAAGTGTCCGATGTGTCCGCCATAATGTCGCAGTCACAAAAAAATCGCAGATTGCCGCCATTACTAGTAAAAAAAAAAGCCATAAATCTATCTCCTATTTTGTAGATGCTATAACTTTTGCACAAAACAATCAATAATAGCTAATTGCGATTTTTTTTTACCAGAAATATGTAGAAAAATACGTATTGGCCTAAACTGAGGAAAACATTTTTTTTTTTATTGGATATTTATTTATTATAGCAAAAAGTAAAAAATATCCTTAAATCCTTAACTCCACTTTTGTTGAAAAAAAAAACATTTCCCTCTGTGTGATCTATGTACATTACAAGTGTTTAAACAAACTTTGTTGCATATTCCTACCTTTTGTTATTCTGAAGAAACCCATGTGTGTTTGTCTGTGTCCATGTGGGGAAAGTGAATCTAATGGGAGTGGCTTCATTATTATCAATCAGGGCTCTAATCAGGAAAGCTGCTGGGCCTGTATCCCTTTAGACGTGATTTCCTATTGGGAATATCTCACCAAATATGACATTTTTGTTGCAGGGGATGCCTGAAATCTGACTTGTATCTTAGGGCAGACTTCTGAGAAAATCAGTGAGCCAATCACACAATTAGCAAATTATGTTTCTGGACGGTGTCCTGTATACATTCTACTGTACACAACAGTAGCCATATTGCATTTTACAGAAAATTATAGGGCTGCAGATTGAAAAGGAAAGATAATTTTTTAATAACATTCAATCACAATATGACTTGTGTCGCAATGGTATACACAAGATTATTTTTTTTTAAATTGCTATTTTTTTCTCCAGTCCCCAATGAAAGTGGAGTTACCCTTTAAGTTACTCCAAGGTGTTTGTGACCTTGGTTCCGAAAATCTTATCTGACTGTTTTATCATGCGCAAACCGAATGTGATTTCCATTTTCACACCTAGAGTGCTTGACGGAAGAGGTCCTCTCACCAGCTGTAAATGTCAAGAAAATGTTACTACTCTATACTGTACATGATCTTTATTGTGGAATATTTTCGTCTGGGAATTTTCTGCTTGAAAGAGTCTGTTCGTACACTTTACAAAGACACAGATGTTTATTTTACCTCCAAGGAATCAAATGTTTTGACAGGTATGGAAACTGCATAAATTTCCTGTTTGTTGCCACTTTTTGCTTTTTTCGCAAATGCATCTGTGAATATACATTTATGGCTACCGCAGACTTCTGAGCAGGTTGAATTTCATTAAATGTACCTATAAGCACTGCATTTATTTCCATTTATAAAGCTTGTGAAAGCTGAAGATCGAGGCTCGGTTCACACATATGCGAATTGGATGCGTTTTGAACTGCATCCAAAACGCATGAGATGTGAATCGGACCGGCTTTCAATGAAGGCGGTTCACACATGGGCGTGGTCCCTTTCTATAAAAGTGTCCTGTGCGATTTTGGTTTTTTTTCAAGTAAAAATGTGCACCTGAACCGGTGAACAAAACCGCAGGCGAACGTGTGTAAACCCAGCCAGAGTGGTGATTTCTGTCCTGTGACTGTTTTTTCTTACTTTTGTTTTGTTTGTATATTGCTTACATTTTCTTATATAATGTACACTTTTATACTTTTTCTGCAGCTAAAGTGTATGTAAAAACCAACCTTATCATTTGTTGATTGCACCGTAATGTCAAGTTCAATCCTTTTGAACAGTACAGGAGTCTCCTCCACGTTTATAGGATTAACTGTTTAAAAAGGACTACCACATAATGTTTACTCACGAACTTTGATTAATTCTCATCATTATTCATTCATATTTTATGAGTTTTTCAGTATTTTCATTCACTCAATTTTATGAGATTATTCATCTACTATTGTATGCACAGTGGGTCATCCAGGTTTTACACATTTGCAAATAAAATACATTTCAATTTATTTTAGATCCATATTTTATTCACCATTATTGGGTGCTACACTAATTATTGTTTAGATATTATTTTTGCACTATGTGTCTAGTGGAGTGTTGGCAGTTTACTATTCTCTAAGTGCAGTTTCTTCCATTTTCTTAAAAGTGTACATAAACCCTAACAATGAACTTCTCTCTTAAATATACTATTAAAATCGTTTGTGACATCTGTTTGATAAATGTAAAAAAAAAAAAAAAAAAAAAAAAAAACTTTATCTATGCAGAAAATTCAGCGAGCTTAGTTTTTCTCCACTGACAACAGGACACCCTCTCTATGCTATGGTCATTGGTCATGAGAGGGGTTCTGTAGTCCTAACACATTTTCCTTCCTAGAATGTCAATGCCGCATCTCCATAGAGTTAGTATTCAGTTACCCTAAAGCCGCGTACACACAATCAAACAATCCGGTGGAAAAGTTTGGCGGACAATCCGCCCGTGTGTGGGCTCCGGCTGACTTTTTTTTACCCAAAAGTCCGGTGGACTAAGAAAGTAGTTTTGCACATCAATCTGTCCGCCGGACCGCATTTCGGCGGACAATACGGCCGTGTGTGTGCTAGTCCAGCAGATAATACGGCCGTGTGTGTGCTAGTCCACCGTACTTTTGAAATGAACGGACTTTTCACGACCTGAGAAAAGTCCGCTCATTTTGAGCGCGGCTCCAGGTAGCCGGGACCAGCGAAGGAAGCATCACTGGCCCCATCACCTGGTATGGAGTTAAAGGGGAATCCCTATGGAAAAAAAACAGCATGGGGGTCCCCCCCCTAGGTCCATATCAGACCCTTATCTGAGCACGCTACCCGGCCGGTCAGGAAAGGGGGTGGGGACGAGCGAGCGCCCCCGCCCCCTATACCGTACCAGACCACGTGCCCTACACATGGGGGGGTGCTTTGGGGAAGGGGGGCTGCACAGCTCCCCCATCCCAAAGCACCTTGTCCCCATGTTAATGAGGACAAGGGCCTCTTCCCGACAACCCTGGCCATTGGTTGTCGGGGTCTGCGGGCGGGGGACTTATCGGAATCTGTGAGCCCTCTTTAATAAGGGGGCTCCTGGATACCGGCCCCCCACCCTATGTGAATGAGTATGGGGTACAATGTACCCCTACCCATTCACCTGTGAAAAAAAAAAAAAAACACAACACACAAGGGTTAAAAAAGTTTTTTGCACAGCTCCGGGGGTCTTCTTCCGTCTTCGGGGGTCTTCTCGCCGGACTCCAAAACTTCTTGGTTTTGGAACCACTTCAAGAAAGCAGACTTGGGCAACCAAACAACTTTATACACTGAATTGAGTCCCTCATATATCCCACATTTAACTCCAGTAGAGACCCCAGTGTACAGTAATGCTGTATGGCATACCATCTAACGGTTTCGGGACAATAATACCTGGAAAACATATGGTGTTTGGAAAGCAGGAAAAGCAGGAAAAATTCCTGGATGGAGAAATCCTGTGAAATAAATATTTAACTCAAAATCCAGTAACATTCAGCTGTTGTCATCTAAGCTTCTCCAGGTTACAAAGAATAACTGTTGATTGTTTTTTTTTTGTAGATAACAAATTGGAAAATGTCTGCGACGGAGAATCTTGTGTTCATATTATGGATGCCTAAAGCTGACTATTTTACCATAAAGAGCTTTGTGAGTTTCTAGCACACAGAGGAACAATCCCAACAGCGAAACACCAGTACAATTATATTAAAATGTTGACAATTATGCGACTCTGTAACAAGCACCCTGGGAGTAGCCGTATACATATATGCTTCCCCAATGGAGCAGCGTGTTTCTGTGCTGATCTTTCACAAAACAGCAGCCAGAGATGTTGTCAGCCATCCAAAACGCTCTCATACAAATCCGGCCTGACATGAAAAGTTAATGTATAATGTGAATAATGGTCAGTCGAGCTTAAGTGCTGCTGCATGTGGCAAGCTGCCTCCTTTTGTTCCTTCTTTTCTTTTCAAGGCAAAATACGTTGGAGTAGCAATTAGCACATGGAGAGCTTATTGTGACAAATGAACAGGCAGGCATTTCTCTAGTAATTTTCACATAATATAGCTGCCTCCAAGCACTTTAAAACATTTAATTACTGAAACGTAATGCTTAAAGGACGGTGCTGTGTAGGTAAATCTACTTAACAGCATACTGCCTTGAGCAGTGGGCAAGTGATTTTTAGCTTGCTTTATGATATTTTTTAATGTTGTTTATTGTTGAGGGCAATTATTATTTGTAATTATTATTTTTAACAATTCAGAAAAAAAAAATGCAGGCTTATTTAGCTCTAGTGCTTAAAAGTAATGGCGTGCACAGCAGCCTCTAACAATCAATGAGAAATCTGCTTTCAATAGTCGGCTGGGAGAGAATAAATGAAAGCTGGGCTATGGCCGGTTGCTATGGCTACCTGCTTCCACTTAATAAGTCCACGTATAAGTAGAATAGGTATGAAGGAGGTGAATTTAATTTATTTTGCAGAGAGCCCATACAAAGCAAGGGCAGCATACAATTTTGTAAAAGGGCAGAGCTACCTGAGAGGATGCTCAGTCATGCTGCTGAGACTGCTGAGCAATCAGCGGTCAACTCATTTGGAAAACATTGATTTGCCAAGATTTGTCAAACATTTGCCAACAAATGATTCACCTCTTTGTTCAAAGTGCATTTGCCATCGTTAATACCCGATTCAATTACCACTTCAATTAACGATTTGCCAACATCTGGATTTGTTCTCGTTTTCATCTTAAAGTCTAAGAAAAAGTAAAAATGTAATATATTGCAGTATACCATTTCTTAAAGTGGAAGTAAAGGCTAATTTAAAACTGGGTAAAAATGTTGCCTCCCCCCTCCTCCTACCTATGTTGTATACCATTTGTAAAAGGAAGTAGCTTAAAGTAGAATTACAGTGTCTGGCAAAAGTATTCACCCACCTTGGCTTTTTTTTTTTTCCAATATAATTTTTATTAGTAAAGAACAGACAATGGGACTAGAGGACAAATTTAATTTCTTAACATAAACTTTAAATATAATAAAGCTATTAGATTCCAATTATGTGTTATGAATGGCCGCAGCCCTTTATTATTGATATGACGATATATAATAACCAACTCACATTAACCAATATACACACATTGACGATATAACGTTTATAATCATCTTTGGATTATAAATACCAAAAGGTCCAGCTTTAAAAGCTCAAACCCATCAAATAATGACAAAAAACTATCCCCCATAATAGAAAAAAGGGGGGTACTTAAAATAGAAAGGAAGGAAAAAGGACCGTGACAATTAGGGGAGAGGGCGCCTTTTTCTTTTGCTGCAACCATTGTTCTGATAAAATTAGTTGGTAATCTTCCTTTTATAACCTTCTGTTTGTTTTCATAGGTTTGTTGGATCACCTGATGTAACTGAAGAATATTCTGGAAGATTGATCAGCTGACAGGTAAGTAACCAATTAATTTGCAGGGATGAATTATGAATTTTAAACTGAAATTTCCTTGTCCCTATTCCCATATGTAGGGGGCGCCAGTATGTTCCCTCTACCTTCATTACAATAAATCTCAACATAACTCTAGAGCTGATACAGAATGCCTTTGTACATGCTCACAATTCTTGGTATAACATTTCAGCATAACTATTCAGCCGTATACATATTCCAAACTGAAGTACTATAGTTCTAACTGCGCCTATGAATAGATTACCGCAAACTGCATAGGGTTAAGGGGATGTAGATAGGATGACCGGAGTGAACAAAAGTAAATGATGCAGGTCGTAAAAGTGGTGCTGAAAAGGTAGAACCATAGCATCCCCTCTCGACCTCCGCACCCCTAATGGGACCCCACTGTGCGGGGGGAGTGAGGAAATGGGTTTCTCACAACATAACGGTAATCTTGGTCTACATTTTGAAGGGAAACTGACCTCTACCTCGAGAAAGTTCAGGGACACAAACCGTCATCTATACCCTATTGGGGGTAGCTCAGTAGATGAAGAATACCAGTGCCTATTTATGTGCAAGGGCTGTTTAGTAAGGGCTGGAACGTGACCCTCTTTGCCAGAGTAGGCAACCTTTGGGAGTCTAACATTCTGTCAGCTTTTTTTTAACTATTTTGTTACATTACAGCCTTTTGTTCAGTGTTTTTTTTTTTTATCTGAATTATATGGGATGGCTCAGAACACAATATAAAAAAAATATCCAAATCTTTGATGATCCCTAGGACCACCATAAAATCTATCATAACCAAATGGAAAGAACATGGCACAACAGCAAACCTGCCAAGAGATGGCCGCACACCAAAACTCATGGACCGGGCAAGAAGGAGGGCATTAATCAGAGAGGCAGCACAGAGCTAAGGTAACCCTGGAGGAGCTGCAGAGTTCCACAGCAGAGACTGGGGTATCTGTACATAGGACAACAATAAGCCGTACACTCCAAAGAGTTGGGCTTTATGGCAGAGTGGCCAGAAGTAAGCCATTACTTTCAGCAAAAAACAAAATGGCACATTTTGAGTTCGCGAAAAGCCATGTAGGAGACTCCCAAAATGTATAGAGGAAGGTGCTCTGGTCTGATGAGACTAAAATTTTACTTTTTGGCATCACATCACCCAAAGAACACCTGGCAGCATGACAGCAGGGCAGTGCCGGGACAAGGTCATCCAGTGCCCAGGGCAAAGATGCTAAACTGCGCCCCCCTTTCCCTTAGGGTTAGGGTCAGGGTGCCCCCTACCCCTGCAATAAACCATTGCGCCAGGGGCAGCCGTCCCTCCTGCCCACCCCTTGTCCCGGCCCCGCAGCAGGGGGTCAGCTGCAAGAACCAGGAAGGGACAGCCATCTCCCAATGACGTAAGGGAAGAAAATGGCTGAGCGGGGACCCGATGTGCAGTGACATAGTAATGGATTACGGCAGGACAATGCTGAATTTACTGCAGAGAAGGTTGGGGTTATTTATGAGGAAAAATTACACCAGAAGGTGATATGATGTTCCCCTTTAAGATGTGTTTTAAGTTGCAGCTATCATTAGAAATGAATTGCTGCTATATTTACACTGCTCCTGTTTAGTAGGTTCTCCTTTTGCCTTTTTGGCCGGAAAGAATCAAAAGTTCATGATCGTAATGTACAATACCGATCTAAGGCTTTTGTTTAGAAAGCTCAGTGTGAAACATGCTGGCAGAACATTTTCATTATATCTAAAAGCTTAAAGTGCATCGAGAGGAATAGAGCAGGCAAACATTTCTTGGCTTCTTTTCTGTTTACTTGGAAAATGAAAGGCATTGATGCAATATTAATTCACGGGCTTCATTTAGTTTTTGGCAACCATCTTTCAGCTATGAAAACCTTGATTGTAACAGTTTGGATGGCATACAATGGAACAGCAGGAAATAAATCCTAACCTGTAAGGCATTAAAATACAGATTGCCCAAAGTAAAAACATTTATCAGAGGAATAAAAACTGTGAACAAACCCGTTAATACTTTACTATGCAGAACTGTAGGCACACAGATTTGAATTTAAAGTGGCTGTTTTCCAAAAGGCTGATTCTCTTTTATTTTTTATATTTAAAGGGCAACTTCAGCCAAACTGCTAATACACATAGTTGAGACATACTGTATAGCAGGGATATGCAATTAGCGCATCTCCAGCTGTTCCAGAACTACAAGTCCCATGAGGCATAGCAAGACTCTGACAGCCACAAGCATGAAACCCAGAGACAGAGGCATGATGGGACTTGTAGTTTTGCAACAGCTGGAGGTCCGCTAATTGCATGTCTTTGCTGTATAGTGTACCGTATATATTGTTTTTCTACTTATCGGAGTACTCATTAAAGGTATGTTTAAAGCCCACTCCCATTTCACTTATATTGACCTGCCCCACGCTCCCCCTTGGATGTGCTACTGAAGCCGATGTGAAATACCCAGACTAAATCCCAACTAAAAAGAATAAAATGGAAAAACGTGCCTTATAATTGTTACTCCTGGCTTTTGGATTTGTAAAAGCCCTTGCACACACGGTCGGATATTCCGATGGAAAATGTCCAATCGGACCGTGTTGTCGGATAATCCAACCGTGTGTGGGCTCCATCGGACTGTTTCCGTCGGAATATCCGACGGACAAAGTTTGAGAGCTATATATAAATTTTTCGGACAACATGATCCGATCGGACAAAGTGCCACGCATGCTCAGATCAAATTCCGAGACCAAAGCTATTGGCTACTAGCCTGAACGTAGTCCCGTCATAACTAAATTACATCATCACGTTACGTACGATCGGATTTTCCAACAACTTTGTCCGACCGTGTGTATGCAACACCAGTTTTGGACAAAATCCGACGGATTTTGTTGTCGGAATGTCCGACCGTGTGTACAAGGGCAAAAAGAAGATAAGAGAAGTCTCATGTTGACTTTTGCAGCCAGATTGTGACAACTCCTACTTTATATTTGTTACATGTTCCCATTTACAGAGCATGACTTAAAAAGGAATATTTAAAAATTGCTGCTTACATTTTTACGGGCTCTTTTCTTAAAACTCCAAAATACTATGCAATGTTAAGGAGGCTAGGGAGGTCAAGTTTATCATAATTTCCCTTGTCTGTACTGTGCTGGCAATTTCATTATTAGTTGTAAACTAAATTTGGACTCTGTCTGTCCTAACAAAGCGTAGTTCTCAAAGCTTGGATTCTTCATAGTATACTAATATGGGAAACTGGTTCTGTCCCCACTTTGTCCCTCCACTTTCACTTTGAAATTGTTCTGAGATGCTTTCTGTCTGGCCAAAAGCCTGTTCAAAAGAAACAATTTTCTAAGGACAAATTTTCAGGAAAAAATATCCGTTTTAGCGCACACACAATACTTACCTCTGCTTTAGTGGTCCGAGGTTCCTTCCCAGTGCCGGCATCTTCTCCTCAGCTTCTTCCAAGTGCCAGTCTCTGGCCAGCTTAATTGGCCATCACGGGTCACACAGTCACTGTGCCAGAGAGTAATCTGAGCTGTACAGGGGTAGCTTGGTGCACGTACTACAGATAACAGGTACATGCAGGTACATTTTCTTTTATTTTGCTTTGAGAAGTGTCAGGTTGTTCTATCTATAGCTGTTGCTAAACATTCGGCATATCCGAGTAAGCACAACTGACACTAATTCACTTGGTGTCTGGATGTTTTGACTTATTTGTTATGTGTTGTCCCTGTCCCACATGTTAAAGTATGTTTTTGGCCAGTCCAGTGTGACTTGTCATTACATGATTTGGGCAAGTCTAGTATTTGTCACCTCTATCTACCTCCTTGTTTTATATTTAATGAATACATTTTGTATTTATATTATCTAGTAAGGCTCGGTTCACACAGGGGCAACACGACTTTCGGAGGCAACTTGGACGTGACTTGGACGTGACTTGGACGTAACTTGGACGTGACTTGGACGCGACTTGGAAGTGACTTGGACAGACTTGGACAGACTTGGACAGATTTGAACAGACTTGGACAGACTTGGACACAACTTACAACACTACTTTAAGTCGCCCCAGGCCAGGCGACTTGCTGTGGCCAATTAGAGAATGAGCTCTCAGAGGGGAACTCTGAGAGTCGCCTCCGTATAGATGGAGATCTGACTTGGAGGCGACCTCCATTGAAATCAATGGGTACCAGTCACCTACAAGTCGGATTGAAGTAGTACAGGAACCTTTTCTGAAGTCGGAGCGACTTTAGTAGTGTGCATTAAGACAGCTCTCATTCACTTACATTGATTTCTACAAGTTGTGCGACCTGAGGTGACTTGGGGCGACTTGAAGTCGGATCTGAGTCGCCCCTGTGTGAACCAGCTCTAAGTGTTTACTGTCATTCGATAAGCCCCAAGTCTTTTCTGTCCCCCTCTGTTTGGGATGTTTTGTGTCTATACTTCCCTTAGTGGCTGAATGACAGACACCACTACATATAATTTAAAACATGTTAGTTCAGGCCTCTTTTCAACATATGTTTAGCCACATTTATTTTATTACAGAAGAAACATTACATGCCAATTCTGCAGTAAAAAGCTTGTCTGCTCACAGTTTTTTTTTTTTTTAAAGTTCAGTTCTGCTTTAAAGTAAACCTGATCTGGTCTAAAAAGCTCCAAAATCTTAAGTGGTTGTTAACTCATCAATGTAATTTTTCATAATCTTCACAGTTTTTTTACTGTAATTGCCCCCTGTGACTGCTTTATGAAAATAATGCTGTATATACCTTGTTTACAGAGTGCTGATCTGCGCTCATTATTTCAAAGTTATTCTCGCGTTACTGTGTGATGAAATAATATGTGAATCCCGGGAGGGGGATTGAGAGGGGAGAGGTAATAAGAGGAAAGGGAGGAAAAGGAGAGGATAAGGGTAGTAAAAGGTGAAGCTACAGCAAACACCTGTGTGGGTCAAACCGTGACCACAAAATGTATACTATTGCAGAGAATGGTGTTGCGCTACTTAGAGGGGATAGATCTACTAAAAACCAGTAATATGCAATTTATCTTATGTAAAACCATAAATAAATATACGGTACCATACAAATGTGTAAAGCCAAAACTGTACAAACCAACAACAATTAGAAACTTTCAGATAACTGATGGTGATAATCTTCAATCTTAAAGTAAATAGATACTATAGTCAATACTCCTTATATCGATCTGGTGATATTAAAGTGCTCCGTACAAAACAGAGCCGATGTAATAATATCATAAACAGGAATATAAGATGTGCAAGTCTCCTTCTGATACAGTGGTAGCTAGATATTGCTACATATATCTCAAAGTGCTCATGTGCAAAGTATGTGGAAAAAAAAAAACGAAAACGCTACAGAGTATATATATATATATATATATATATATATATATATATATATATATATAAATCAAACAATCATGCGAAGTACTATTTAGTCCATGTATATCCACCAATTGATATGGTAATCCAGTGATGCTTATAGTTTGTATTTGGGAAAAAAATTTCCAGGATGCAGGATCAATACATATATCTGACACTAATCCTCATATGAACCAAATTTCCGTATGTGCAAAACAACCTATAAATAAGTGCAAGTGCTTTCAAGTGCAAAATTGTTTGATGTGCCAAATATTCCACTTGTGCAACCATGTCCTTATCCTCTTCGTGCCACACCAGTAAGCAATGGCCCCTTACCGTGCGGTAAAGAGGTAACTGCATATAAGTATACTGGCTATTCCCCTTCTTTTTCTTCTCCTTGTCCTTGTTAATGAATAAACCTGGACCATCAGGTTCCCCTGATGAAGTCACGTGGTTGTGACGTCACGCGTAGGGACGGGATAGGCGATCTAAACTGATACAGGCAATACGAGCTTGGCGCTCGTCGGAGATAGGCACTGCTGGTTTGTTTTTTTGTGAGTAACTGTTTTACTAATAAACGCATTTGTGGATCTAAAACATACTACACCATGTGGCACTCCTCCTTCCTTTGAGCTGTTCCTGCTGCTGCTTAGAAACAAAGACGGATATAGCCCACCCTGAGGGTCCAGGTTTATTCATTACCAAGGACAAGGAGAAGAAAAAGAAGGGGAATAGCCAGTATACTTATATGCGGTCATACTTCACATGAGGATTAGTGGCAGATATATGTATTGATCCTGCATTCTGTACATTTTTTCACAAATACAAACTATAAGCATCACTGAATTACCATATCAATTGGTGGATATATATGGACTAAATATTACTTTGCATGATTGTTTGATTTATATATATATATATATATATATATATATATATATATATATATATATATATATATTGGTTCTTATATATATATATATATATATATATATATATATATGTGTGTGTGTGTATATATATATATATATATATATACATATATATATATATATATATATATATATATATATATATATATATATATATATATATATGTGTATATATATATATGTATATGTATATATATATATATATATATATATATACTCTGTTTTTTTCCACATACTTTGCACATGAGCACTTTGAGATATATGTATTCCTGTTTATGATATTATTACATCAGCTTTGTTTTGCACGGAGCACTTTAATATCACTAGATAGATATAAGGATTATTGCCTATAGTATCTATTCACTTTAAGATTGAAGATTATCACCATCAGTTATCTTTCATTTTTTAATTGTTGATGGTTTGTACACTTTTGGCTTTACACATTTGTATGGTAGATTTATTTATGATCTGCGCTCATTGACCTGCCGCTTCTGTCCTCTCATGGTCTGGCAGGTACAGTGGGCTGGGCCAGGGATTCTCCACTGATGTCCGTCAAGAGGGGAGGAGAAGAGAGGCGGCCCGCCCACTGCATTTGTCGGGCAGAGAGAGGAGAGAAGTGTAGCGGCGGGTCAATGAGAGCAGATAAGTGCTCTGTAAACAAGGTATATACAGCATTATTTTCATAAAGCACAGTCACAGGGGCCATTACAGTAAAAAACAGAGGGTTATATGAAAAATAAACAGTAATTTGAGCAGCAGGACAGGAGGCGGGTGGTGCGGACACAGAGCTGTCAGACAGAGGGGGGGGGAGGGGAGAGCACACAGGAGACACAGAGGAGGGCCACGGATGACGGAGGCATGTACACTGACTCTGGTGTCAGAGTGTGGCAGCCATAATAAATTGGAGTCAGCATACAGGGGGAGAGCGGAACCAGGCAGGATCAGCCAGGTATTACAGGTGATACAGGAGGCCAAAATACACAGCACAAGCACTGTGCTGTATAACATGCTTTAAGAAATAGGATCTTTATTATTTGGGGGGTTAACAAATATTGCTGAAGCAATCCACCTTGTAGTGCCTACACATACCTGTGTTGGTCTTTCATTTGATAACTGTGAAGCCCCTTTGATCCTGGCTTAGGCTGTACAAAAACTCCAGGTTGGATGTTCTTCATTCATAAGAATAGTCTGGATCAGGAAAATATCACAATATGGCCACTGGATGGAGCTAATGATAATAGAAAACACTTATTTATTTATTTTGATCATCAGCTCTATCTAGCAAACACAATATGGTATTTTGCTGATTCACTCTATTCTTTTGAATCAAAAACATTTGTCCTAGAGACAAAATGGCCTAATAACATTTGTTTTGTCCCTATTCACACAGAATAAATGTACATGCAGCTTTACAGGATGATTTTCTCTGCAATTAAATTTTCGTATATAAACCCCATTGTGTTGGAATGTCATTTTGCTTGCATATTTTGGTGTTCTTATTGTATTCATGTATATATAGCGCTACACGTGTGATGGTGTGCAGGCGTGTTTGATGAGCTAGGAATGAAATAGTGAATATGTTATTTAGAGCATAACAGACCAGAAAGGACTCATGAAGCAAGATTGTGATTTCTGTTTTAGCCTTTTTAAATGATCTTAATTAAACCAAGCATAAATCATGTGAGTTTAAAGGATAAGTTCACCTTTCCTAAAAAATCATAAATGCACTTTTTTTTTTTTCAGGTAAAAAATAGGCAGTTATATATTTTTTGTTAGTACCCTTTAAAACATTGCACCCACAATCAGCAGATCCTGGGTATGGTGCCACTGTCCTGCAGACTGTCTGTGTAGCTGTGTGCCTGTGCCTCCGATACATGTAGGCCAGGGGTGCCCAACCAGTGGCCCGAGAGCCACATGTGGCCCGCAGAGGCCTCTGATGTAGCCTGTAACCTCCTTCTGGGGGATGGCAGATTGGCAAGCCCAGATCATGGGTTGCAGACCCGCCATCCCAGAGAATCTGTGTTGTTAATGAAGCCGGCAAAGCAAGCAGCTGTGGAGCAGAGCTGTATAAGCTGATGCTTCCTGTATAGTGCCGTCTCTTGCCACAGGCGGAGTGATACCAAATGCACTCTGCCGGGGACAGCAACAGCAGGCAATACATGAATGGAAAACTGTTATTATAGGTCAGTTTGCACTGTATATATTTGGGCATATCTACGCAGTGGTTACTGGGCTGCTTTCAAACTGATCCGCAGGTACAGTGCACCTTCAGGTTACCTGCACTGAGCCATAGACTTCTGTTACCTGCGGGTTTAGTGAGCTTTCAGAAAGTGCACTACGCCTGCAGGATATAATAGAAGTCTATGGCAAATGTTAGCTAACCCGCAGGAAAGACACAGGTGCACTGCCCTGCATTAGTGTGAAAGGCCCCTTTCACACAATCGCTCCAACTCAATCTAACCCTCCATTCATCTCTATGAAATGGCAGATATAAACAGATTTGTGTCATTTTACACCTGCCTACCTCCAATCTGATTCGCTAAAAAAACAAACAAAAAAAACCCAGAGGGAATCAATCCCCTTCTGTTAGGGTGGATCGGATCGGAGGACCCATATGAGTAGAGTGGGCTGTGTCTGTGTCCACTCTGCATGGAGCTGACATCCGCCTGCTGTACTCATTGTGGCCCGTGACCGATTACCAAGTCGCTTAAGTGGCCCTCACTCTTCAAAAAGTTGGGCATCCCTGATGTAGGCAGTTACACTGTGACAGGAAGACTCAAACTACTAGAGCACTCAACAGCACCCTTATAGTTCATTGAGAACTACAAGCCATCAGCTGCAAAGGCAGTCGGTAGTTGTAATTCATTCATTCACAGAAAACGGTGAATAATTGACAAGGCCAGGTAGTCGGAGCCGCATTTTCTTTAGATTGTGACATCAAGTGGGGGGATAGGATCCCTCGCTTACTGTCAAAATGAGGGACTCGGGGGGGGGGGGTTGATACATCTGCAACATGTTACATGTTACACCTTGAATATGGGTGTAACACATGGAATATGTTACAAAAGGTGAACTTATCCTAAAGGAAATCCTAAGGAGCATTTAATACAGGATATTAATACACAGCTACTCAGTATACAGTACATTCTATTGAGGAGTTGTTTCCTTATCTGGTACCACAAATTTTGACCGTATCCCAGAACTAAACACACATTGGGGGTTATTTACAAAAAGCAATTCCCCTTTGCACTGAAAGTGCACTTGGAAGTGCAATCGCTCTAAATCTAATGGGTAGATCTGAAATGAGTGGAAGCTCTGCTGATTTTATCATCCAATTATGTGCAAGCTAAAATGCTGTTTTTTATTTTCCTTACATGTCCCCCTCGGATCTACAGTGACTTTACTTTCAAGTGCGCATGCAGTGCAAAGTGGATTTTGCTTTAGTAAATAACCCCCATAGACACACTGGACACCACATGTGTCTTCCCTTTTTTTTTTTATTCCATAAAATTTTTATTGAAGTGAATAAGACATACAGAAATACATTTTCATAAATGCTGGCAGAGAATGTTTTAGAACGTAATTGAAAACACAATGAATTGCAGGAACTATTGCAGTACAACATTGGCATATAGTAAGGTCATTAATGCGATATGATTAGAGCTTATGTTATCAAGATTCTATAGACGTATGGACTGAAAGTCTTTAATGGGTTAGGATCCTTCTGCACTGAGTCTAAGTTCCTATTAATTCTGTTTAATATTATACTCAATGAGGTGATTTAGAGAGAGGAAGGAGAAAAACCCCCAAAAAAAACAAGGAGGGATAGACCGAGATAGATGGGATATGGGTATAGGAAGGGTTTTTTAACTTTGCAGAAGTGAGTTTGTTATCCTGTGCTCATAGAATATGAATCTGTGGATTTGAAGGACACCACATGTACCTTAACCTCCTAGTGCTGTCGTCTCCTGACCCTTTATGGGGTTTATGATACCGTTGGTGGGGTTTAAGGTCATGTGATCTGAAAACTTCCGCTCAAGGCGATCGGGAGCTTTTGGTTAGGCAACAGTAACTGTGTCGGGAGTGCGCAGCATGCATATGGGTGTAACACGTGGAATATGATACAAAAGGTGAACTTATCCTTTATGGAAATCCTAAGTATGAAAAACTATTCATGCCCTTTGAAATTTTCCACATTTTGTCATGTTACAACCCAAAAAATTAAATGTATTGGGATTTTATGTGATAGACCAACACAAATTGGCACATAATTGTGAAGTGGAAGGAAAATGATAAATGGTTTTCAATTTTTTTTACAAATACATATCTGAAAAGTGTGGCGTGCATTTGTATTCAGTCCCATTTACTCTAATACCCCTAATTAAAATCTAGAGCAGCCTTTCTCAACCTTTTCAACATGGAGGAACCCTTGAAATAGTTCTCCGGGCTCAGGGAACCCCTGCTTAAAATTAGAAATCTACAACTCATGATACATTAGTGTGATGGTCAGTGGAAAAAATTGGCCTTACACTTGTGGTCATTGGGAAGAATTACCTCCTTACAGATAGCTAAAAAGATCAATGGTGTCACTGGGAACTTATCTGAGAGGCAGAAATTTTCAATGCTGAAGGAACCCCTAGCAATCTCTGGAGGAACCCGAGGGTTCCACGGAACCCTGGTTGAGAATCACTGATCTAGAGGAACCAATTTCCTTCAGAAGTCACCTAATTAGTAAATACTACTGTGTGTAATTTAATCTCTGTATAAATGCAGCTGTTCTGTGAAGTTCTCAGAGGTTTGTTAGAGAACCCTGGTGAACAAACAGCATCATGAAGGCCAAGGAACACACCAGACAGGTCAGGGATAAAGTTGTAGAGAAGTTTTAAGCAGGGTTAGGTTTTAAAAAATTATCCCAAGCTTTGCACATCCCACGGTGTCCTGTTCAATCCATCATCTGAAACTGGAAAGAATATGACACAACTGCAAACCTACCAAGACATGGCCATCCACCTAAACTGACAGGAAGGACAAAGAGAGCATTAATCAGAGAAGCAGCCAAAAGGCCCATGGTATCTCTGGAGAGCTTGCGAGATCCACAGCTCAGGCGGGAGAATCTGTCCACAAGACAACTATTAGTGATGCACTCCACAAATCTGGCCTTTATGGAAGAGTGTAAAGAAGAAAGCCATTGTTAAAAGAAAGCAATGAGAAGTACTGTTTGCAGTTTGCGAGAAGCCATGTGGGGGACACAGCAAACATGTGAAAGAAGGTGCTCTGGTCAGATGAGACCAAATTTGAACTTTTTGGCCTAAAAGCAAAAATGTGTGGCAGAAAACTAACACTGAACATCACCCTGAACACACCATCCCCACCGCGAAACATGGTGGTGGCAGCATCATGTTGTGGGGGTGCTTTTCTTCAGCAGGGACAGGGAAGTCGGTCAGAGTTGATGGAAAGATGGATGAAGCCAAATACAGGGCAATCTTAGAAGAAATCCTGTTAGAGTCTGCAAAAGACTTGAGACTGGGGTGGAGGTTCACCTTCCAGCAGAACAATGACCCTAAACATTCAGTCAGACCTACAATGGAATGGTTTATATCAAAACATATTCATGTGTTAGAATGGCCCAGTCAAGATCCAGACCTAAATCCAATTGAGAATCTGTGGCAAGACTTGAAATTTGCTGTTCACAGAAGTTCTCCATCCAATCTGACAGAGCTTGAGATATTTTGCAGAGAAGAAGGGGCAAACATTTTACTCTTTAGATGTGCAAAGCTGGTAGAGACACCCCCAAAAAAACTTGCAGCTGTAATTGCAGAAAAAGGTGGTTCTACAAAGTATTGACTCAGTGGGGCTGAATATAAATGCACGCCGCACTTTTCACATATTTATTTGTAAGAAATGTGAACATCATTTATCATTTTCCTTCCACTTCACAATTATGTGGCACTTTGTGCATCGGTCTATCACTTAAAATCACAATAAAAAAAATATTTAGGTTTTTGGTTGTAACATGACAAAATGTGGAAAATGTCAAGGGGTATGAATACTTTTTCAAGGCACTGTAAATATAATATACCTTCATCTATTTACTAATGTTGGCAGCATAACTCAAAACTAGTTCATGCTGATTAAGAGAGTTTAGTTCCACTTTAGGAAAGATGCAGCTCTTACCGTGATTTTCACTTGTTTTAACTTTTTACAGCTCAGTAATTCTAAATTTCACGATGCATAATCTAATTAATTTGCTGCTAATATAGCTTCAAAAAAAAAAAAATCTCACCTCTTCTGTACTTTTAAATAACATACACTGTGAAAGCGTGATTTACGCTTTAACTGCATGCAGTGCCATTTCAGCTTTTAGTAAAAATATTTTATTCATTTAGTCCGGAACATTATTTTAAGGAAACTAGGAACTTAATTAGTTAATACATGAGGAAGTTTGCCTGTATTGAAAGGACGTGAAAAAAAATCTTACATTCGTTCCTAACAAACCGAATTGGGTTCAGAACAACTATTATGAAAATATACTATTTATTAGCAGTATTTGTGCTGAACCCCTAGATGATGACATAGTTGTACACTATGAATTAACAACATTTCTTCAGTGGATACAAATGTAGCAACACACTACAACACTTTCTAGTTCAGTAGTAAATCACAAGTTGCTAGCACCATGCAAGCCTTGAAAAAAGCCATCCATCGAAAAGGTCTAAGCCCTTGTACACACGGTCAGACATTCCAACAACAAAAAATGACGGAATTATTCCGATGTATTTTGTCCTAAACTGGTGTTGCATACACACGGTCGGACAAAGTTGTCGGAAAATCCGATCGTTCGTAACGTGATGACGTTATTTAGTTACGACGGGACTACGTTCAGGCTAGTAGCTAATAGCTTTGGTCTAGGAATTTGATCTGAACATGCGTGGCACTTTGTCCGATCGGAATTCTCTACAAATGATCGGACAAAGTCTGATCGGATCATGTTGTCGGAATTTTTTTTATATCCAGCTCTCAAACTTTGTTGGTCGGACATTCCAATGAAAAAAGTCAGATGAAGCCCACACGCGATCAGATTATCCGACAACATGGTCCGATCGGACATTTTCCGTCGGAATGTCCGACCGTGTGTACAAGGGCTAAAACAGATTATTCTGGCAGCTCTGCAAAAGAAGTGGAAACAAGAAAGGACAACATGGCCATTGTTAAGTGATGTTCTTTAATCCTGAAATAAAAATGTACATACAATACACTCTCAAGCAAAAACCTTGTGTTTATTGGATATAGCTGAAATTAGACTGGCTCTCCATTCTTGTGCACAAAGTCATCGGCATCTGGGTTCAAGCTAGATGAGCAGAAGCCCAAACTTGTTAACATGGCCAGGGATTTTGTTCATCTATATCAGTCTTTTATTCTATATGAGGGCATGATTACATGTTAATGGAAGACCCCCACAAAAAAAAAGAGTGAAGTATCCCCAAATTCCGTACCAAACCCTAATCCAAGTATACTGACCCCCTTTCTGAACCATACCAGGCTACGTGTCTTGAACGTGAAGTTTTCCTTGCAAAGCATATAATACCCTACTAAAAAATCTAAAATGTAAATAAACACACCATTTTTGACAAGTCCTTTCTTAAGAAAAAATGTCTTGAAATATACGTACTGTACATCTACACTAATCACAATGCCTGATGGCCACAGAAAAAAAAAGTGACATCCAAAGATGATGTGGTGATGACACCTCTTGCCAAATGGCAGCTCCCGGGAGTAATTCCCACCAGACATCCCAAAAGTGGAGGATTCCGCTGAACATATGGTTGTACCGACTACTCAGCTCATCCCTAATATACACCCACTGCTAAATGTGGATAGACTTGGCACTGGACATACTATGTAACAAATACATGTAATCTAAGGCAATACATTTAAAAACAATAATAAAAAGATTACAGGACTAATCACTTCCCGCCTGGCCTATAGCAGAATGATGGCTGGGTGGTGGTTCTGTTATACTGATTGGGCGTCATATGATGTTCAGCAGGATAACTGTGCGGGCTTGCAGCACGGCGATCGGTGGTTCGGAGTGTCAGTCTGACACACCAATACACTGATCTCAGTAAAGAGCCTCTGACAGAGGCTCGTAACCACGTGATCAGCCATGTCCAATCACAGCTGATTACGAAGTAAACAGGAAGAGCCGTGTATCAGCTTTTCCTCACTCGCATCTGACAGGCGCGAGTAGAGGAGAGACAAATGGCGGCTCTCCTGACATAGGGGTCTGTGCTGATTGTTTATCAGTGCAGCCCCCTCCACAAATGCCCACACTGGACCACCAGGGATTCCGCCAGGACCACCAGGGATGGCAATAAAGGACGCCCACCAGGTATGCCACCTATACCACCAGGGATATGCTAATCAGTGGCAGGGCAGATGCCAATCAGTGCCCATTAACAATGCATGCCAGTGCCACTGGTCACGCCTATCAGTGCAACCTATCAGTGCCAGCCATCAGAGCCCATCAGTGTCGCCTATCAGTGCCAAGCAGTGCTTCCTATCAGTGTCAGCCATCAGTGCCACCTATCAGTGCCACCCATAAGTGCCCATCAGTGTCGTCTATCAATGCCCATCAGTGCTGCATACCAGTGCCGCCTATCAGTGCCCATCATTGCCATCTCATTGGTGCCACCTTATCAGTGCCCATCAGTGCAGCTTATGAGTGCCCATCAGTGAAGGCAAAAACATACTTATTTACAACATTTTATAATAGAAACATAGAAAAACATGTTTTTTTTTCAAATTTTTCGGTCTATTTTTATTCGTTTAGCAAAAAATAAAAACAGGTGATCAAATACCACAAAAAGAAAGCTCTATTTGTGGGAACAAAATAATAAAAAATTAGTTTGGGTATAGTATAGCTTTTGTCATTTAGAAAGTGACATCGCAGAAAGCTGAAAATTGGCTAGGGCAGGAAGATGCGAAAGTGCCTGTTATTGTAGTGGTTTCAAATATTTGCACTATCATTGAAAATTCACCTTAAAAAATATATGCAGAACATCTTTAAAAAATATAAGTACATATAAAGGAAAATATTATATTGTAGATATAAAAACATAAATACAATTGTGGATAGTGTGTTTATAGAAGTTATCAAATCATTTTCAAAATACAGGAATAAAATTACAATTATAAAAAAGTCCTAAGTAATAAATATAACAATTATTTATTGTGCATTATTTATACATTAATGCTAAATAATGGAATGTAGCTGACCTAAATATAATAATATTAATATTTTTATTGTAAAACTAAAAGTTAAAAAGAAGAAAGGTTGTTTGAAAAATCAAAATCAAATGTGCTCCTTTGACACTGGTGAGACACATTTTTGAGCATTTATCCGCATTTTTTTTACGTTAGCTTGAGATCCGAGCTTGAGAGTTTGAGCTCTTTTAGTGCTAAATCCCAGGCTTTTCCCTAAGGGCCGGTTCACACTGCGAGGCGAGGCGAGGCGACACGGCTCGCCTCGCCTCGCTCCCGCAAGTCGCCCCCATTCAGTACTATGGAACCGTTCTGAGAGGAGCGACTCGAGTCGCTCCGACTCAGAAAAAAGGTTCCTGTACTACTTCGGGGCGACTTCGGGGGCGACTTGCATTGACTTCTATGCAGAAGTCCTCTGCAAGTCGCCGCTGACCCCCCCTGCAAGTCGCGGCGAGGAAGTCGGAGACGCCTCGCCGCGGCTCGCTGTGTGAACCGGCCCTAAAGGCTAAGTTAACATTTTTTTTTCCTTCTTCTAAATTCCAGCTCCCCTACAGCCAATATAGCATTCAAGTTCTGAAAACAGCTGAAAAATTCCTCTAAGAACCCACTCGTTTTGTTTTTTGTTTTTAAATCCAAAAAACGCCCCCAGCCAAAAACTGCTGATAACAGCCTATGTGTGCATGGACACATAGAATAAGATGATGGAGAGTTTGACTGTAGAAAAAAATGTCTGAAGCCAAAAACAGCTGCTGTAAAAATGTCCAAAAATGTCCAGTGTGTATGAGGCCTTATAGCTAAAACATTCAGTTAGGAATATCCAATTATTTCATAAAGGATCTCTTTTTCATCATTTTAGCTCCATCTCCATAAATTATCTCAATGTGTGAAGGATATTAACATAAAATGCAATCCAATAGTATAATACTACATCCAGTTATGCTTACAGTATACGTACAGTATTACATAAGTCCACTTAGCACTATTAGAAACAGCATACGAGTATTGAATGATTGGCATCTGTATAGGGTCCACCCCAAAAAATGGAAATTCAATCCGAGCTTGAGAGCTTGAGCTCTTTTAGTGCTAAATCCCAGGCTTTTCCCTCAAGGCTAAGTTAACATTTTTTTTTTTCTTCTTCTAAATTCCAGCTCCCCTATGTACAAATATAGCATTCATGTACTTTTTTTGCAAAAATATCAAAGCTTTCCATAATAACAGGCAACCCACAAAACGCCAACATGTCCCATAAGCCACATATAGCACAGCCTATTTAAATCAAGGGGCTGCCCTATGCATGTCACAGGAAATATGAGACACAAAATGTTAATTTCTACTGTGCTAGATGTGAATGGGGCCTGAAAGTGAAATAGGTGCGGTAACACAAGCACAATGAGGCTCCATTCACTTCTGTGCATTTCCTTGCATTTCAAAAATGCACTGCACCAAAAATCTCAGTAAAAAACGCACCAAGATTCGCTGAAGCTTCTTTGGGGCGATTGCTGCATGTAGGGCAGTCCATTCAAGTGGATGGATGTGTGATGAGTGAAAATGCTCCAAAAGGCCTTCACATCTCGCTAAAAAAAATAAAAATAAAAAACCCATGTGAGAATGCAGAGATATGAACAGGGCTTGACAGCTGAGTGTTTCTGCCCACTCCCTCCTATGTACTTATATAAAGATGTCCATACACTATGCAATCTGATTGTGTATTTAGGGAGAAGGGTTATCACTGATTGCATTTAATTTATAAATCTGGGAGTGGGAGGGTGGATGATGCAGAGCGTGTGCTAGTGAGGTCAGCTGGTCAACTCCTTCCTGTGTCATAACCTAGTCTGTAAGGACGAAAGACATAAACAATAGATATGTTTGGAATCATGGATGGAGGACAGTAAGGTATGGGTCTGTAGATTTTATGGAAAGCTTTGATATTTTTGCAAAAAAAATACATGACTGTTATATTGGTGCATAGGGAGCTGGAACTTAGGAAAAAGAAAAGAAGGTGAACTTAGCCTTTAAGGCACGATATGAAAATCGGAAGTAGAATTTCGTCCGACGAATGATCTGTCGATTTTCGAATCGTTAGTATGATGCTTTTCGACAACCGATTCCGGTTTTTCATCTGACAAAAGCTGGATATGCAGACTATAAAATTTTTGTCGTACATGAACTCAACATCCGATTTTCATTTAACCACTTCAGCCCCAGAAGGATTTGCCCCCTTCCTGACCAGGCCATTTTTTGGGATACAGCACTGTATCATTTTAACTGACAATTGCGCGGTTGTCCGACATTGTACCCAAACAAAATTGATGCCCTTTTTTCCCCACAAATAGAGCTTTCTTTTGTGGTATTTGATCACCTCTGTGGTTTTTCATTTTTGCACTATAAACAAAAAAAGCGACAATTTTGAAAAAAACATAATATTTTGTACTTTTTGCTATAATAAAAAATCCCAAATTAAAAAAAAAAAATTCTTCATCAGTTTAGACTGATATGTATTCTTCTATATATTTTTGGTAAAAAACAACAACACAATAAGCGTATATTGGTTGGTTTGCGCAAAAGTTATAGCGTCTACAAAATAGGGGATAGATTTATGGCATTTTTATTATTTTTTACTAATAATGTTGGTGAAGGGAAATGTAGATTGTCTAGAGGTGGTCTTTAAACCCCGTTGATGTCTGCTAAAGTGTGATGTCCAATCACCCACACAGGCCTGGGAGATTAGCCCATTGAGACAATGACACAAAACAACAAAGTCTCTCCGAGCAAATCTAACCTTTATTCTTTGGTGTGAATATTTAAAGGGGGCTTTCAGAAAGTATCGCCCTTTGAACGTGTCATACAGAACAGATTATCCAATCATATAGAAGTACAGCCTACAATAAAAGTGAAACTAGTGATTCCTCAAAATCATGTGCTTTCCAAGAAATTAAACAACTGAAAGAAGATAACAGCAACATGAGAAACAAAACTATATTAGCAAAACTAGAGCATATATATTTGTGAAGTGGATGTTAGAGAGACACAAAATGGAAACCAAATTTCTTAAAGAATGAAAGCGATTAAGCTAAATATCCCTTCAGGCGGTGATCAGCATTTTTTATCATGACTGTGACATTGTGGTGGACAGATCGGACACTTTTGACACTTTTTTGGGACCATTGACATTTATACAATGTATCATGCTCAGAGCTAAGAAATAGCCACTGATTACTGTATAAATGTCATTGGCAGGGAGGAGTTAACACTAGGGGCGATCAAGGGGTTAACTGTGTTCCCTATTTGTGTTCGAACTGTGGGGGAGGGGTGGGACTGACTAGGGGAGGAGAGAGATCAGCGCTCCTACATAGTAGGAGCACACTATCTGTCTCCTCTCCCCTGACAGAACCGGAATTTGTGTGTTTACACACACAGATCCCGGTTCTTACTCTGTCACGAGCACTCGCATGTGCCTGGCAGTCTTCCCGCCTGCTGGGCATGCGCCTCAGCTTTGGGGACATGCTGCGCCCACGCCTGCTAAAGCATCTGAAAGAGCCGACGTACAGCTATGACGGCTCATGCAGGGGAGCCACCCTGCTGCAGCTTAAGTGCGGCGGTTGGTCGGAACGGGGTTAATTAGTATGGTTTTCGTCTGAAAAAAATTGGAGGAACAAGACTACGCATGCTCAAAAAAAAAGAAT
This sequence comes from Lithobates pipiens, assembly GCF_037356315.1. Lineage (NCBI taxonomy): Eukaryota > Metazoa > Chordata > Amphibia > Anura > Ranidae > Lithobates > Lithobates pipiens. The sequence continues at coordinate 394,415,919 of NW_027507764.1, forward strand.
ACATACAAAACTATTCAACACATTACGTCACTTCTGAAGTTGAATTCTGTCATACAAGATTTTTCATATGGTCGCCCGAAAATCTGATCGTGTGTATGAGGCTTTACAATCAGGGGTGGTACTGTGAACCAGCTTGATGACATCACCTGCTTAACCTCGTTGTATTTTGTTTTATGGTGAAGTCATCATTCACAGTCTGTGACCATCACTCGTTACGTGACAGTTTTCTATAGTTTCACATTCACTGAATTTAAGGTGTTTGTTTTAGGAAAGTTGACCAACTTTGATAAAGAGAATCACTTTAATATAGAGCAAATACAAAGTTATTACATTTACACATAGAAGGTAAAATGCAGGCATATAAAAAGTTATACACAATTCAGAGTGAATAGTCATGCTGCCCTTTAGGGAATTAAATCATGATAACTAGTTTATGTACCAAAGCATTTGTAATTCTTTTCAGCTAATCTTGTACTTTAAGCATCCCAGCCAGATAGAATATCCAGGTCCTTAACATTCACTGCAGCAGGATCAGAGCTTGATTACAATCACATCCTTCTTAATGGACAGTGAAGGAGCAGCAACACACCAACAAGGCATGCAATCTGCTTACTTGCTCTCTCTCCCCTATATGCGTTATCACGTTCAGCACATGTGCACTGCAAAAGGTACTCAAAAAACACCCACAACTAAAAGCACTAAATGGGAACTCCTCATTGGAAAAAAGTCTCTGATGATATCAATGTGGTAAAAAGCATTAGTCCCTTTTATTGAAAAATGATGTGAAAAGATGAAAATAAACAGATAAAATCTCCTCGTATAGATGGCAATGCTGAATAACATGAAAACCACTTTTACAGTACATTAATGTGCAGTGAGGTGTAAGCCAGCTATGTGAAGCAGGGGAGGACGTATGCAGAACAACTATCAGGCTAAAGCATCAGTGGACTTCAAGGACTTGAAGAAGGGCCACGCCGCCAAAACGCGCTGTCACAACAACAGCCTACACCTCACCTCTCCTTGCGCTTCAACCTCCACCCTGTGCACCAAGCCTTGCTTTGGACCCGAGCTCCCTGAGCATATGGCATCATGCTTTGGCGTTTCCACCTGCCGGTCCTCGCTATCGGTTATTCAGCCAATGATCTGCTCCTCTCCTCCCTAAGGCTGCCCCATCACCCACCACCGATGCTTCAGCCTGACGGTTGTTCCATTCACTGGGCTCTGCATATGTCCTCCCATTCTGCACAGCGGAGGTTGTTCAGCAGATGAGGAGTTCAGTCCATTACCGAAGTACTGCTTCACATAGCTGGCTTACACCCACCGCACACTAAGGTACTGACACAGTGCTTTTCATGTCATTCAGCATTGCACTCTATGCAAGGAGATTTTATCTGTTTATTTTCATCTTTTCACATCATGTTTCTATAAATAGACTAATGCTTTTTACCACATTGATATCATCAGAATTTTTTTTCCATTGAGGAGTTCCCATTTAGCGCTTTTAGTTGTGGCTGTTTTCTGAGTACTATTGCCTTTCTCCACACCACTCCTGGTGTGGTCAATCCACACAGCTGCTCCTTGGTCTCCCACAGGTCACTACACATTGATCCCAGGGAAATCAGTGTCCCAGTCCCTTGGCGACAGACTTTTATTGTTGTTTTACATGTGCACTGCAGCAGAGCCTTAACGAGGAAGTAAACCCTGATGAGTTTACTTCCTCTTTCATTCCCTGCAAAGGCAAAGCATAATGCACTACTATGCATCGCATAGTAGTCCATTATGTGTCACTTACCTGACACAGGAGCCAGTGATGTCACCGCTGTCCCCTGTAGTCCGGCGCACCCATCTTCTCGGTGGGTCTCGCTGCTCCGCCGCTGTCATTCGGAAAAGCCGTGATGACGTCACTCCCGCGCATGCGCATGGGAGCCGACACACGCGGCATCTTCGTCGTTGACGGTGCCGCGCTCAGTGCGCCTGCGCGCCGCTGTCTACGGTGCATGCGCCATAGTCAGCGGTGCCTGTCTTTTTCGGCAAATATCTCCTAAACCGTGTAGGTTTAGGAGATATTTCTTGGACCTACAGGTAAGCCTTAATCTAGGATTACCTGTAGGTCAAAGTGTGTTGTAAGGGTTTACAACCACTTTAACTGGCTCCTAGTGTTGGCTTTCACTCTTCCAGCTTGATTCATGCTGTGCATGAGATTGCAAGATTCAAGGTTCAAAACAAATTTGGGTACTTAGAATAGAGGCATGTAAAAGGAATGTATAGTATATTTTCATTAAACACATTACTGTATAGTGAGTTTATATTGTAGGGTTTGCTTTAATAATGTACTTTTGTAATTATTTACACAAACTTAATATACAGGTAGTGAATAGTGATGAGCCGAATTACCCTGGGTTTGGTTCAGCAGGGGTTTGCTGAACTTCATTAAAATCAATGAGAGCCCAAACTGTCAAATTAAAAATGTCAGTGGCTTCGGGTATTGTGTCTTAGCAGTTTTCTCCAGGTTTTGTAATCCCACATCAAGGTCTGGAGCTTGAAGACCTTGAAAATATTTGGGTGGGAAGAAGTCTCAAATCCTGTGTCCAGGTCTTACTAGAGATCTGCAGGCTGTGTGAGCAAGAACCTAACCGTAATGTAGGGCTTCCGTCAACAAACAAGTGTGTACTCTATCCAGGAGGCAGGCGTACTCCTATTAGAAGATGTGCTCTACTTAGGGGATGGCACTCTATGCTAGATGAGAGATTCCTTACCTACAGGACTGTCAGAGCCAAGGTGGCTAAGCGAGTCTAGGAGACTAAAAGAGCCATGGTGACAAGGCAAATCAAGGGGATTACAGGAATCTGGAGGATTCCAGCCAAGAGATCCCCTATTGAAAGACCAGGGAATGGGCCTGTGCAGGGCCGTTCTTAAGGCAGGGCAAAAGGGGCAGCTGCCCTGGGCCCTGTCATTGTTGTGGGGCCCAAAGCAGCTGCCTCATACTTGCCAACTATCCTGATTTAAATTCCCTTGTCCCTTGAGGTTTTAGTCATGTGCTGTGTCCCAATATCTCAGTGTGAAGTGCTGCTACTAATGCTGCCCAGCTCTTCTCTATTGTTGTGTACAGATGACTCACCTGCAGGCCCTGTGTTTACATGTAAATTATCGGCATTCATATGTAAATAGAGGCGGCCGGCAGCATTGATATGTATATCATGCCCCCCTGAGGTCATATCCACAGTAATCTCTAGCAACCAATCAGCCAGCAGAAATCATGTGCTGTAATCTCTAGCAACTAACCAGTGAGCTGTAATGTGTTCTGTAACCTCTAGCAACCAGTCAGTGAGCAGTAATGATACAATGCAACCTCTTGCAACTAATCGCAATAGCTGCCTGATCTGATTCAGTAATCTGATTTCGAGTCTAGCTGCTATTTATTGTATGTCTCAGAGCAGGTGGAGAGCGAAACTGCATGGGGAGGGGGCCCCCAAGAAAAGTTTTGCCCAGGGTCCAATCAATATTAAAGACGGCCCTGGGCCTGTGTTGCAAGGTCCCGTAACTACAGGCTGAGTGAGCCAGGACAGCTCGGTGAGATGATTTCAGGGACCATTGAAAAAAAACTGTGGTGCCTCTGAAGAGGCAGCCAGGTGGCCCAGCATCTTCCATTATGTGTTTTTCTGGTGAAAATCCCCTGCATGGGCAACTGTTATGTTTTGAAACTTTTTTTTTTAAATCTGTTTACTAAAGGTGGGCTAGCAAGCCTTAAAACCACCACCACCTATATGCTTCCACCACTGGGCTAAATTCCCCAACATCGCAAACATTAAAAATGTCCAATTCCTTTATATAAGATTTGTAGACTTGTGTCCAAGTTCTGCCTGTGAAGCAATGCATCTCTGTAATGTACAGAGAGTGCTTCAGCAGCAGGGACATTTATAAAGGAAAAAAGTTTTAAAATTGCCAGCAAATGACTTTGACAGCAGTCATTACCACCTTCCTGTGTTAAAAAAACAAAACAGCACACAGACCCCTCCAACTGTCTGCTATGTATGTTAGAGGCCTTTGGAGGAGTGTGTGTGTGTGTGTGTGTGTGTGTGTGTGTGTGTGTGTGTGTGTGTGTGTGATTTTTTGTTAAGAACCTGGCAATGAAAGTTATTTGCCACCAATTTAAACTGATTCGTTTTTTCTTTCTTTGTGTCATTTTTGCATAGAGTCCCTTCCAAAATGCATACCAGACCCTTTGAGTCTGGTACTGATTTTAAGGGGGTCCCTTACAAAAAAAAAAAATGTGTGAGGTTCCCCCCAGGAAATCCATAGGTCCCTTCTCACCAGAGCTTGACCCTAGTGACCACTGCATAGGTTGAAAAATCACTTGCAAAGAAGAAATTTTGGAACGATGAAGAAATGGATTCTGTTGTGAATTAAAGAGAATATGTTGAAAAATGAAAGTGGAATTCTAGGCTATAACTATCTGCTCCCACACCTTCTAATGCTGCGTACTCACGATCGGAATTCTCATCAGAAAAAGCTCTGATGGTTTTCCAGACGGAATTCCGATGGAATTCGGCTCAAGCTGTCTTGCCTACACACGGTCACATCAAATTCCGATTGTTTATAACGCGGTGACGTACAACAAGTACGACGGGACTAGAAAAAGGAAGTTCAATAGCCAGTAGCTAATAGCTTCTGTCTCGTAGTTGAATCTGAGCATGCGTGATTTTTGGCGTGTTGGAATTTTTTCCGTCTGGAAAATTGAGAACATGCTATCAATTTTTGGCTAGCCGAAATTCGGACAGCTAAATTCCGATAGAGCATACACACGGTCGCATTTTACGATGAAAAGCTCTCATCGGACTTTTTCTAGCCAGAATTCCGATCGTGTGTACGTGGCATTACTCCTATTCCTAACTACCCTGTAGAACAGTAGTGTCCAATCTTTTGACATTACTGGCCCCCATTGGAAGAATAGAAATTGTCTTGGGCCACACATAAAATACAATAGGGATTGCTGATGAGCAGAAAAGTTAGGCAGATCACACGTTAACGATCACCGATATGGATAATGTACCTATCTGAGTAAAAAAATAAAAATGTTCTTGTAATATTTTTTAATATAAAAATAAAATAGGGAAACACAAAACTAGTGCGATATTTGACACTGTTTTTAATAAACTAACACATCAATATCTGGTGTGATGGATGAAGTAGCAATTCTCATTGAATTTTCAAGGTGCTCATCAGATATTTTGTTTCAATTTTGCCCTTTGTGTGCTTCTTCCTTAACCTCTTCAGCCCCGGAAAGGATTTGCCCCCTTCCTGACCAGGTAATTTTTTGCGATACGGAACTGCTTTGCTTTAACTGACAATTGTGCAGTCGTTCAATGTTGTACCCAAACGTTTGATCACCTCTGCGTTTTTTTTTACTTTTTGCGCTATAAACAAAAAAATAGCGTCAATTTTGAAAAAAACACAATATTTTGTACTTTTTGCTATAATAAATATCCCAAATAAAAAAAAAAATTCTTAATTTTAGGCCAATATGTATTCTTCTACATATTTGATATATATATGACCAGACCATTTTTTGCGATACGGCACTGAGTTGCTTTAACTGACAATTGCTCGGACGTGCGACGCTGTATCCAAACAAAATTGGCATCCTTTTTTTCCCACAAATAGAGTTTCCTTTTGGTGGTATTTGATCACCTCTGTGATTTATTTTAATTTTTTGCGCTATAAACAAAAAAAGATTGACAATTTAAAAAAATATATATATATTTTTTACTTTTTGATGTAATAAATATCCCCCCCCCCCCCCCCAAAAAAAAAATGTATTCATCAGTTTAGGCCAATATGTAATCTTCTACATATTTTTAGTAAAGGAAGTCGCAATAAGTGTATATTGATTGGTTTGCACAAAAGTTATAGCGTCTACAAAATAGGGGATAGATTTATGGCATTTTTATTATTATTATTTTTTTTTACTGGTAATGGTGGCGATCGGAGATTTTTCGTGGGACTGCGACACTGCAACATTGCGGCAGACAGATCAGACACGTTTGACACTTTTTTTGGGACTATTGACATATATACAGTGTTCAGAGCTAAAAATAGCCACTGATTACTGTATAAATGTCACTGACAGGGAAGGGGTTAACACTGGGGGGCAATCAAGGGGTTAAGTGTGTCCTAGGGAGGTGTTTATAACTGTGGGGGCAGTGTAGTGACTGGGAGTAGAGAGACATTGCTGTTTCTAGAGATTATCTATCCTCTACCTGACTGAATGGGATTTGTCTGTTTGCATTGACAGATCCCCTGCTCTCTCTCTCTTAGAAGCGATTGCAGGTTCCTGGCGGACATTGCGGCTGCCGGGCACGTGCATCAGCTCCTACGTCATGCAGCACGTGTGCCTACCAAGTCTGTTTAAAGGGCCGACGTACAGCTATGGCGATTTGCCCAGGAGAGCCAACCTGCCGCAGGAAGATGATGGCGACAGGTTGGCTATTGGTTAAAGATAGTTGCTCACAAATATAGGTGCTGCCAAAAAACTGATGACATGAATAAGGCGTGATTGTGAAGTCCAATAAAGGGACACTGTCAAATTTTAATTTAACCGCATGTGTTTGCTAAGTGTAAACGCATTTTTACAAAAAAATTCCCCCCAAAAAATCAACGTTTTTAAGTAAGTTTATGTTTTTGTGTTGGGTCGCATTCATAGCCATCTTGGCCCACAGGTTGGACACCGCTGTTGTAGAAGGAAGATGCTTGTACTTACTGTACCTAATCTGAGGGCACTCTGATCACATCGACAATATTATAAAAGGTAATGACCATCCCATGTTTAACAGGGACAAGACAAGAGTGCAAAAAATGTGCTCCTTGGGTAGATAATGGTTTCTGTTTCTTAGGTTCCCATGGCCAGTCTTACTAGTATTTGTAAATTGAGCTTCTATATTGTCTTGGTACGTAAAATAAAAGATATTTTTTTTTTTTGTTCAATGGTTTTTATTGAAAAGGTTTTCAAGTAACAATATTCAAAAGTACTTAAGCAGTAACAATACAGGTAGTAATTGGTACTGACAAAAGAAAAAAAAAAAAAGAATAATAAAACAAATATTGATATAAAAAAAAAAAAAAAATTCCACTCATGTAGTACTCGATATACACAATATGAAAGTATGTAATAAGATCAAAAAAATAAAAGATATTATTTTATAACAGTGGTTTTTGTCTCTTATTTCTAAGCCCCCGTACACACGGTCGATAATTCCCACCGAAACTGGTGTTGCATACACACAGTCGGACAAAGTTGTCAGAAAATCCAATCACGATGACGTTCGTTCGTTACGACGGGACTACGTTCAGGCTAATAGCCAATAGCTTTTCTCTCGTACTATAATCTGAGCTTGCGTGACGCTTTGTCCGATCGGAATTCTCTACAAACGATTGGAAAAAGTCTGATCGGATTTTGTTGTCGGAAAATTTGAGATCCTGCTCTCAAATTTTTTCCATCGGAATTACAGACGGAAAAAGTCAGAAAGAGCCCACACACGATTGGATTTTCCGACAATATAATCCAATCGGACCTTTTCCGTCTGAATTTCCGACTGTGTGTACAGGGCATTAGAAGGAAAGCCCCACTTTCTATCCTTTATTTTTGTATTTTTAAAGGTTGAGCTTAGAGCCACTGCTTCCTTATTAACAGGGAGATAAGACCAACTCCACTTTTACAGAAACAGTTTGGATTTGCATGTACGGCTACATGCACATGGGCACATTAATGAATCTACACATGTTTATGCATGTATGTACACACGTTTATGTACATTTACATACATATGACATGTAGAAGCATATATACTTATTCTATAAGCTAGAATTGGCATTTATTCTAGCAACTGGAATACATTTACGCATACACGCATGCATTTATGCGCGTTTAGCCATGCTTATGTGCATATGGGTGTGCAATAGACAAAAATGCGCTTCTTTGAGCATTTTTTTTTCATGCCCCTGAATGTTGCTCTAACATGCACCTGTAAATTACACAATGAGGTTGATTTACTAAAACTGGAGAGGGAAAAAATCTAGTGCAGCTGTGCATGACAGCCAATCAGCTTCTAACTTCAGCTTGTTCAATTAAGCTTTGGCAAAAAAAAAACTTGAAGCTGATTGGTTTCTATACAGAGCTGCATCAGATTCTGGTCTCTCCAGTTTTAATACATTAACCCCATAGGTGTGCGCAGCTTATTGCATTAGGTTGTGCACCCCAAAGCTCAAACACACATGCATGTGTCTACATATATATGACCCGACACATTGATCTCCCTGACGGCACAGTGAAAGAGAAATGCATAAATACTTCTCTGATGGCAGAGCCAATGAGAGGGAGGTCTTTTCCATCTCCCTGCCTGCAAACAGAGTGATAATGCTAATGCAAACAAGGTGAATAGGGTGTGCCCAGGCACACTCTGCAAACACTGTGCGCACGCCTCTGGTTAACCCCAATGTGCATATGCACATTAGATAACCTAGAGCTGCTTTCAGAGGCTTAAAAAAAAAAAAAAAACACGCTTGTTACATATTCAAGTTGCAAGGACACGTCCAATGATCTATTTTGACAAATGGTTATTACTGGAAGCAATCTATGCTTATACCTTTCTATGTTATCATATGCATGAACTGTGTTTAATTTTAATGTGGTACACCTCTATCACCTAAATCAGTGAGAAAGATGCATTCCCTCCCTATATATAGTCCACTGTGATCTTTATCTGGCAATAGCTGAATCTTCTAATTTACTCAGTGAAAGCTTCGATACCTTCACAGTGGGAAGAAGTACATGGAGCTGTGTGCTTTTTTATTATGTATGCTGTGAATGGCTCAGCAGCTACATGGCAAGCTGTGAAAACATTAAACAGTGAAATATATGACAAGAAATTGCAAACGAAATGAACGCACTCTAATCACTTTTGCCAATTCTTTGATTTCGGGGGGCTTCCTCTGACTTTTGTCAGTTGTCAAAATTCTGCTGTGATAAGCCAGAAAAGGAGAATAATGAAGAATTCAGGAAGAACTTTCAAATATTTATACAACCTGCAACATACAATATACACTCACGCTTTAATACCCCGCTTGCAGAATGGACCATCACACATAAATACATAAAGCCATGCTCCACGAACAGCCATTCTTAAAGCAAAACTCCAGGCAGATATAAAAGACACAAATTCACATACGTGAATTTGAATTATGCTGCGTACACACGGCCGGACTTTCCAGCAGACTAGGTCCGACAGACTTTCGGCAGAGTTCCCGAAGGACTTTCCGAACGAACGGATTTGGCCACACACAATCACACCAAACTCTGACGGATTTGAACGTGATGACATACGACCGGACTAGAATAAGTTCATAACTAGTAGCCAATAGCTGCCCTAGCGTTGGTTTTTGTCCATTGGACTAGTCTACAGACTAATGGATTTTTCGACCAGACTTGAGTCCGTCGGAAAGATTTGAAACATGTTTTAAATCCAAAGTCTGTCTGGTTTTTAAACAGCAAAGGTCCAATGAAGTCCACAGATGATTGAATTGTCTGGTAGATTCGTTCCATCGGACCTTTGCTGGTGAAAAGTCCGGTCGTGTGTACGCGGCATAAGTATCTGCATTTTGTATCCCCTGTACAGAAAAGCTCAGATTGGTAGAGGGAGCAACAGCACAAGGAACCACTCAGTTGTGCTGCAATGCTAACAAAGATTTTTGCTTTGGTCTACCCTTCCGCCCAGCCACCATTCTCATCTAGGTGACAATGATGTCTCCTATGTTCTGAAGCCTCCAGGGATATGCGGGTCACATATCCCACGATGCTCCACATTCCACTACCTGCAGCTGGAGGAGGGCGGACCTGACACCATGTCATCAGGGGCCTAGTAAAACAGCTGGTTTTCATTAACGTCAGAAACAAAGATTCCTGGAGAATTCAGAGTTCAAGTGAACAGCTCAAACTCGTTGTTGTGTTCCTCAAATCATTCTTGAAATCACCAGACCAGGCCACTTTCTTCCACTGCTCCGTGTTCCAGCTTTCATGTCCACATGGCCACTTTAGGTGCTTTTGGCTGTGGGCACGGGTCAGAATGGGCATACACAACAGACTGTGATGCTCTCTGTATTCTGACACCTATTCTGACAACTAGCCTGAACTTTTTCAACACTATTACTTCTACTGGATCAGACTACAGGGGCCAGCCTTCACTCCCCACGTCACGTGCATCAGTGAGCCATGGCTGCCCATAACCCTGTTGCCAGTTTTGGAGATGCTCTGACCCAATTGCCTAGCCATTACAATTTGGCCCTTGTTAAAGCTGCTCAAATCCTTATGCTTGCTCATTTTTTCTGTTTTCAACACAACTTTAGTGGCAACATGTTCAGTTGCTGCCTAATTTAACCACTTGCTTACTGGGCACCTAAACTCCCCTCCTGCCCAGACCAATTTTCAGCTCTTTGAACGACAATTGCACGGTCGTACCCAAATTAAATTTTTTCCTTTTTTTTCCCTAGAAATATGATCACCTCTGTTTTTTTGTTTTTTTTTATTAAAAAAGACAGATTTAAAAAAAACAAAAAAAAAAGTTTTATATTTTGTTAATACATTTTGCAATCAGGTCATTTTTCTCCTTCATTGATGCACGCTGATGAGGCTGCACTGATGGGCACCGATAGGCTGCACCGAAGGCCACTGATAGGCTGTATTGAGGGGCACTGATAAGACGACAGCGATGGGCACTGATAAGGTGGCACTGATGGGCACTAATAGGCGGCACTGGTGGCCAGTGATGAGGTGGCACTGGTGGGCACTGATGGGTGGCACTGATGGGCAGCACTGAAGGGCATTCATAGGTGGCACTGAAGGGCACTAATAGGTGGCACTGATAGCTGGCATTGATGGGCACTGATGGGTGGCAGTGGTCACTGATGGGTGGCAGTGATGGGCACTGATCGGCACTGGTAGGTGACACCAATAGGCAGCACTGCTAGGTGGCATTGATGAGGCACCACTGGTGGGCATTGATAAGTAGCATTCGTGAGCATTGATAGGTGGCACTGATGTACTTGTGGCACTGACTTGTGGGCACTGATTGGTGGGCACTGTGGGACCAATGTACCTTTAACAGGAGCCGATGATCGGCTTTTTTTTCTCCTCAAGCTGTCAGCATGAGAAGAAAAAAAAAAACTATTACCAATCCTCTGTTTACATCACATGATCAACTGTCATTAGCTGACAGCTGATCACGTGGTAAGGGGTTGGGATCGACCCCTTACTTGGATCTGTGATCACCCGAGTCTCATTGACTAGGGTGATCACAGTGTGCGCCATGTGTGCCCTGCAGGGAGGCGTGGCCTGCTTGCACAGGGGAGGACATCTATTGACGCCCTCCCGGAAAAGCAGCTTTCGGCTATTGCGCATATATGAAAGAGATATACCATCCACTTTCAGATGTCACTGTAATGAGATAATTCTTTATTCACTTTTCCTGTCAGTGATCTTCATTTTATGGCTGATCAGTGTATTTGATAGTTAAAAAATACTCAAAACAAGTAAATTGTGTTTCTTTATAGATACAATCTTAAAGCTAAAATTGAGCATGGTTAAATAAACATGACAACACTCCACCTTTGGAAGCTTCTCCTGCCAAGTAAAGTATCAGTATAAGACTCATGCCCACTCCAGCTCAAAGGAGCTGCTCCAACAGGCTTTTGAGCTCTTATTTTTTTCTGCCTAGAAACTCCCCTCCATGTTATGAAATAGTCATACTAATCCAGGAGTTTGTTTGTTTGGAGTAACTCACCTGTTTGGAGCAGAGGAACGCTGGTGGGACACCTCTGTTGGGCCTTTTGATGGGGTTTCAGCTTTTTTATTTGTTTAACCACCTCAGCCCCAGAAGAATTTACCCACTTCCTGACCAGAGCACTTTTTGCGATTCGGCACTGCTTCGCTTTAACTGACAATTGCGCGGTCATGCAACGTGGTTCCCAAACAAAATTGACGTCTTTTTTCCCCAGAAATAGAGCTTTCTTTTGGTGGTATTTGATCACCCCTGCGGTTTTTATTTTTTTGCGCTATAAAAAAAAAAATAGCGTCAATTTTGAAAGAAAGACATTATTTTTTACTTTTTGCTATAATAAATATCCCCCAAAAATATATAAAAAAAACATATTTTCCTCAGTTTAGGCCGATACGTATTCTTCTACATATTTTTGGTAAAAAAAAGATCGCAATAATCGTTTATTGATTGGTTTGCGCAAAGGTTATAGCATCTACAAAATAGGGGATAGTTTATGGCATTTGTATTGATCATTTTTTTTTTGTAGTAATGGCGGCGATCAGCAATTTTTTTTTTGTGACTGCAACATTATGGCGGACACGGTGGACAATTTTGACACATTTTTGGAACCATTGGCAATAATGCAGTGATCAATGCTAAAAAATTGCATTGATTACTGTAAAGATGTCACTGGCAGTGAATGGGGATAACCACTAGGTGGGGCTGTAGTGGTTAAGTGTGTCCTAGGGAGTGATTCTAACTGTGGGGGGAGGGGCTTTGTGTGACACATCATTGATCATCGCTCCCGATTACATCAGTGACAGTGTCACTAGGCAGAACGGGGAGATGCTTGTTTACATTAGCATCTCCTCGTTCTTCCTCACCATGAGAGGATTACGGGTATGCCTGCGGACATCGGGTCCACGGGACCCGTGATCATGGTCGCCTCCTAAAGGGCAATGTACAGGTACATAAACTGCCTGTACGTGCCCTTCTGCCACAGTATATCTGTGTGAGGCGGGCGTGAGGCGGTTGGGAAGCGGTTAAAAAACGCTTATGCTAAAAAAATAAAAATAAAAAAAAGAGCTCAATAAAAACTTGAGACAGAGCACAAAAAAGAACATGTTTCTTCAAGCCTTTATAGGCTGAAATAAAAGCTCAAATGCCTGTAAAAGCAGCTATTTTTTGGGCTGCAGTGTGCATGAGCCCTAAAGCTTTTACAGGCATTTGAGATTTAATTTCAGATTGAAGAAGCTTGTACTTTTTTGGGCTCTTTTGCACTTTTTTATTGAGCTTCTTTAAGCTTTTTTGAGCATAAACGTTTTTTTTTTTTTTTACAAACCCTCCCTTCAGCTAATTGTTCCTATTTTTTGTGTGTTTTCAAGCTTCTTTGAGTGTGTCATGCTCTTTTGTGCTTTTCACGTATTTTTGGGCACTTAGGCGTCTTTTCTGCTCAAAAGCTCCTCTCAAAAACATGAGTTTGGGTTTTTTCTGCCTGTGAGAGCATATAGGAAAAAAGTGGTAATTACTGCGCTATAATGCAGTGAAACAATAGTGATACAATTGCATACAGCAGCTACATACGAATGTGACAAAAACTCATATATAATAAAGGAAAAAAAATGTAGCGCTAAAAAAAGTGAAATCAAATAGTGAAAACAAAGAAAGAGTCCACTAGAAGTCCCTCTAGGTGAATGGTGAACCCCCGAAACTCGGAAATCAATCCTGTACTGGGAGAGTCAGCAGTCAACTGTACTTTAAGGAGTAGTAGAATCCAAACAAATGGATATGATGAAATACTCTTACCAGAGTTGGTGGACCTGTATGTCAGCGACACCAGATCTTACAGGCATGAAACGATAATCACTTGGGAAAACCGGCTGCATGAGGTCCTTCGCCGTCCACAATCGTCAGGGAAGTTCGGCAGGCCAAAGCGCAGACACCAAGGAGATCTAAATATTTGTTTCTCAAATCAATCAATGCACACATGGAGCAAATAGCATGTAAAAACATAAAAGAGACAAGCTCCCAATAGTGTAGATCCGAGAGTAAGAGTTGGCATATTTATTTGCAAACAAATGGCAAATATACAAAATTGTAGTAACAAAACGTAAAAAATAAAGATAAAAACTTGTGATCGCATAATTTAAAAAGCAATATGGGAAGCATAAGAAGCAGCCCTATGCGTTTCGTCCAAGTTGGATTTCAACAGGGGCATCAAACCCAGAGAGCATATGCCTGTAAACTCCTGAAAAAGCCATAGTGTGCAGGGACACATTGGCTAACATGGAAGGGAGTTTTCAGGCAGACAAAAGAAGAGCTAAAAAACCCGTAGGAGCCGCTTCTTTGAGCGTCTTTGAGTTGCAGTGTGCATGAGCCCTAAATGTAACTGCACCAAATGCGGAAATCTAAAGCATAAAATATATAGTGATACAGTGTGATACTGGAAGAATCATGTTGAAAGCGACTCCCAAAGACCACTGAGGAAATGCAAAATATAACTAGAGGTCATTAACATGGTAAGAGCTGAATAGAGAAAAAAAAATAAAAAAGGAGGGCGCACCGACCTAGTGCATTATCGATAAAAAAATTTTAATAAAATTATATAAAAGCAATTGACCACTTAGGCTCTGAAGAAAGAGGTACGCCCCCAAAATGCATCAGCCGTTCAGCCGTCTGGGGTACCATCTGATACCTCCTGTCATCAGGTCTTGTCTGCAGTTGCTAAGGGATGAAGTTTGACTGTTAAGAAAAGCCTTTACTCGTGCTCCTTTGTGAGTAGCACCATTGCTTTTATATAATGTTATTAAAACTTTTTTATTGGTAATGCACTAGGTCGGTGCGCCCTCCTTTTTTTTTTTTTCTCTTTAGTGGTATGAATTATACATTCCTTGTTTTTTATATATCTTTCTACTCGTTTTACTTTTTCAATAAAATTATTGTTTGAATCTTTAAAGGAATTTTTCGATAGTTATTGTACGTGCCTTAAAAGTCCACCACTAGGGGTATTTTAAGAATTTTATCTTGAATTCTGGATGTGGCACACACAAGTGTAAAATTATTGCCTCCCATACATTTCTTTTAGTTGTATGAATACCCATTGTTCTGAGGAGGGCTGCAAGATTTTAGACTTTGCCTTAGATCCAAGAGTGGAACATATCACCCACGTTTACCAAAACACCAGACCGCAGGAGATTATTGTTAAGAGCTGAAGAGAGGCTATCGTTGTGTTGAAACACACAGCAAAAAAAAAACTTTTGCGCTAAAAGAAGGAACTAGAAACCCTGAGAGTAATTCAATCAAATGGTTAAAATACTGCTACTCTGAATCAGAGTTCAACGGCAGCTGGCGGTTGCTTCCCCAGCTATGAGATAGTTTGTGGAGGTTGTCTAAGCTTGCCCTGTAACAAGCAGCATAATAATATACTGCAGAAAAATCAGCAGGTTAGCAGGGAAAAGGAATGAGATGATAGAAGGGAAAACCTTTAACTTTGCTGCAATAAATTATTATTCTGTGGCATTAGATGTCATTAGACAACCTCAGTTTGCAAGCTGTAAAAATAGCACTTACTGAAGCCGCAGTAGAATAAGTAAAAGTGTATTGTGCTATTGCAGCAAATGATGGCAAGAAAAATACATCAACTGGCAACAGAAAATGATATCACACCACAACAGCATATGATATCATCAGCCAGCAAGAACATATTTTTCTGCAAACAACATTTATATTAATTGGAAGTATTTTACTGAATTACAGAAGTACAGTAAATAAAATGCACACTTATACTAGTGATGCCGTTAACAAAAAAATGTAGCTGTCTAATCTTATTTAAAATTAGAATTTTATTTCTTTAGGAGCTGTCATGAATCTTCTGTATAGATGGGGCATAATAGGGAGGTCATTAAACTTCTGCTCTAACAGGGTTAAAGCGGCTAAAAATGTACTCCAAATCTACTAGCAGACTCATTCTAAAGCAAATCTACCTAACCCTGTAAAGCAAAAATCGCTATACATACCTTTTCTGAAGCTGCTCCGGTCCGGTCTCCAGATGTGGATGCTGTGTGCAGGAGAGAACCGACAATGGTTGGGAAATGTCTGGGAAATTACGTCACCCATAGAGTTACTATGGGGCTTCCATTGTTGGATGTCTCACCTGTAGAACTCTACACACAGAAGCAACCGCTGACAGTTTAGCATGGGAGCGGACTGGAGCGGCTGCAGAAAAGGTTCAGTATCTCACAAAAGTGAGTACACCCCTCACATTTTTGTAAATATTTTGTTATATCTTTTCATGTGACAATACTGAAGAAATTACACTTTGCTACAATGTAAAGTAGTGAGTGTACAGCTATATATCAGTGTACATTTGCTGTCCCCTCAAAATAACTCAACACGCAGCCATTAATATCTAAACCTCTGTCAACAAAAGTGAGTACACCCCTAAGTGAAAATATCCAAAATGGGCCCAATTAGCCATTTTCCCTCACCGTTGTCAAGTGACTCATTAGTGTTACAAGGTCTCAAGTGTGAAAGGGGAGCAGGTGTGATAAATTTGGTGTTATCGCTCTCACTCTCTCATACTGGTCATTGGAAGTTGAACATGGCACATCATGGCAAAGAACTCTCTGAGGATTTGAAAAAAAATGAATTGTTGCTCTACATAAAGATGGCCTAGGCCAGTGATGGTGAACCTTGGCACCCCAGATGTTTTGGAACTACATTTCCCATGATGCTCATGCACTCTGCAGTGTAGTGGAGCATTATGGGAAATGTAGTTCCAAAACATCTGGGGTGCCAAGGTTCGCCATCACTGGCCTAGGCTATAAGAAAATTGCCAAGACCCTGAAACGGAGCTGCAGCACAGTGACCAAGACACTGGTTTAACAGAACAGGTTCCACTCAGAACAAGCTTCATCATGGTAGACCAAAGAGGTCAGCCTGTCAGTGCTCAGACCATACACCGCCCACTGCATCATATTGGTCTGCATGGCTATCATCCCAGAAGGAAGCCTCCTCTAAAGATGGTGCACAAGAAAGCCCGCAAACAGTTTGCTGAAGACACACAGACTAAGGACATGGATTACTGGAACCATGTCCTGTGGTCTGATGAGACCAAGATATACTTATTTGGTTCAGATGGTGTCAAGCGTGTATGGTGGAAATCAGGTAAGGAGTACAAAGGCAAGTGTGTCTTAGCTTCAGTCAAGCATGGTGGTGGGAGTGTCATAGTCTGGGGCTGCATGAGTACTGCCAGCACTGGGATGCTACAATTCACTGAGGGAACCATGAATGCCAACATGTACTGTGACATACCGAAGCAGAGCATGATCCCCTCCCTTTGGAGACTGGGCCGCAGGGCAGTATTCCAGCATGATAACGACCCCAAACACATCTCCAAGACGACCACTGGCTTGCTAAAGGAGCTGAGGGTAAAAATGATGGACTGGCCAAGCATGTCTCTAGACCTAAACCCTATTTAGCATATGTGGGGTATGCTCAAACATAAGGTCTCTAACATCCAAGAGCTCTGTGATGTCATCATGGGGGAATGGAAGAGGACTCCAGTGGTAACCTGTGAAGCTCTGGTGAACTCCATGCCCAGGAAAGTTAAGGCAGTGCTGGAAAATAATGGTGGCCACACAAAATATTGACACTTTGGGCCCTATTTGGACATTTTCACTTAGGGGTGTACTCACTTTTGTCACCAGCGGTTGTAGACATTAATGGCTGTGTGTTGAGTTATTTTGTGGGGACAGCAAATTTACACTGTTATACAAGCTGTACACTCAACACTTTACATTGTAGCAAAGTGTAATTTCTTCAGTGTTGTCACATGAAAAGACATAATAAAATATTTACAAAAATGTGAGGGGTGTACTCACTTTTGTGAGATACTGTATATAGCAATTTTTGCTTTACAGGGCTAAATAGATTCGTTTTAGAATGTGGCAGCACTTGCATACATATACAGTAAAGCCTAGTACACCTGGGCCGAATGTCGGTCAGCAGCCGATTCATTAGAAACTAGAGCTGCGAGATTAATTCTTAAAAAAATCTCGATTCAACCCTCTCACTCCCTCTGATCTTAATCGGGCATTCCTACGATTCTGTGTAACAAGTGCAGAGCCATTCTCTCCTCAGAGCTGTCAATTTTTTTTAAATTCAGCAGATGTTTATCAACATTGCTCAGCGCTGAGATATAACTATAAACATTGTGTCATATGGTTCTTTAAGACAAAAGTGATGAACTTTGGTCTGTAAAAGAGGTCAGTTGAACCACTTAAAGACTGAACCTTTTTCTGACCCTTGTTGCTTACAAGTTAAACTCAGTATTTTCTGATAGAAAATTATTTAGAACCCCCAAACATTATATATACAGTGCCTTGAAAAAGTATTCATACCCCTTGAAATTTTCGACATTTTGTCATGTTACAACCAAAATCGTAAATGTACATCCTTTGGATTTTATGTCCATTTTTGAATGAACAGTGCTCTGTGAGATGTTCAAAGCTTATGATATTTTTTTTATAACCTAATCTTGCTTTAAACTTCTCCACAACTTTATCCCTGACCTGTGTGGTGTGTTCCTTGGCCTTCATGATGTTGTTTGTTCACTAAGGTTCTCCAACAAAGCTCTGAGGGCTTTACAGAACAGCTGTAGTTATACTGAGATTACATTACACACAGCTGGACTCAATTTGCTAATTAGGTGACTTCTGAAAGCAGTTGGTTCCACTAGATTTTAGTTAGGGGTATACGAATAAAGGGGGCTGAATACAAATGCATGCCACACTTTACAGATATTTATTTTTAAAGAATTTTGAAAACCGTTTATCATTTTCCTTCTACTTCACAGTTATGTGCCACTTTGTGTTGGTCTATCACATAAAATCCCAATAAAATACATTTACCTTTTTTGGTTGTAACATGACAAAATGTGGAAAATGTCAAGGGGTATGAACATTTTTGAATGCATTGTATGTTTTTAGCAGAGACCCTAGAGAATAAAATGGCAGTTGTACTGTATTGCAGCAGGTCGAACGGAAGCCGGACGTTTGGTCAATTTCTGTCGGTGGGCATGACCGAAAAAAGGAAGCGAGTGCTCACTATAATGTTTTAATTCTTAGAGCACTGTTCCCACAAAATGTGTGATTTCCCATGTCTGATTTATAGAAGAAGAGGTCAATATACAATAAAAAGGCTTTAGAAAATTAGTATAGAAGAGATCTTTTTTTGTGATATCTGAAAAATTGGTACCTAAAATGTCCCTAACTCAATGAGCATTTTCTGAAAAAGAATTTTGGCGCATGACAAGTAAGTAAATGGAGGGAATATATATTCGTTAGATTATTTTTTTAGATGAGTGACAGCAATATACAGTATCCAATGGTGCAAAGTACACTGCTGTCCCACAACATTGCATTAATGCAATTCCAAGCATTGCTGTCCCTTGGGGAAGGCTACAATGCCTTTGATAGACACGTGTAATCATGCATTATATAATTGTTGTGATGTATTTCTTAATGTTTTCAGGGTCAGTCATTTTGAATATAAAGCAACACTGATAATTGCAAAGTCCTTTGAAAGCTCAGAACATGAGAACATTTTGAATTCCTCCATGATTAGTGATGATGAAAATCCAGGTGAAAGAAGCAAGGCTACTAAAATTCCTGCCGGAGTACACACTATATTCCACAGAGGAAGAAAAAGAACATAAATATGTAGAATGGAAATGAGGATTAGTGATGGACGAACTTCCGACGGGACGTTTCGCGAAAGCGAAATGCGAACGGACTCAAACGTTCGCGAAACCGAACGTTCGCCGCGGGCCCCATTGACTTCAATGGGAGGCGAACTTTGCAAACCTTCATGTCGAATTTGCGGCCACGTGGTAATTATTAGGGGGTAAAACGTAGTCCCACCATCTGGACAATGACATAATACATGTATGAGGTGAATTTGGGATCGATAACTACAAGCATTTTTATTTTATTTGGGAAATTGTTCTAACAATTCAGGACTATGGAGCTAATGAAGGCAATGGAGGAGAGGGAAGGTCAGGGACCAGGGTAGGCAAAGAAGAGGGTGCAGGAGATGATCACCAGCAGCGTGACATACCGGAATGACACATGCACCGTGATAGAGGCATCTGACAGCAGCACCGTAATACAGAGCACTGACAGCAGCACCGTGACATACAGCGCTGACAGCAGCACCGTGACATACAGCGCTGACAGCAGCACCGTGACATACAGCGCTGACAGCAGCACCGTGACATACAGCGCTGACAGCAGCACCGTGACATACAGCGCTGACAGCAGCACCGTGACATACAGCGCTGACAGCAGCACCGTGACATACAGCGCTGACAGCAGCACCGTGACATACAGCGCTGACAGCAGCACCGTGACATACAGCGCTGACAGCAGCACCGTGACATACAGCACTGACAGCAGCACCGTAAGCAGCCCCAGGAGGAAGTCAGCACAGCACAGGGATGGTGTGATCCCCTCATAATAAGAACCCCCAGGAGGAAGTCAGCACAGCACAGGGATAGTGTGATCCCTTCATAATAAGAACCCCCAGGAGGAAGTCAGCACAGCACAGGGATATCATAAGCAGCCCCAGTAGAAATATGACACCGCTCAACCTCTTCAAAGAGGAGGGTAGGGGCATATAGTACGGTGTGCTTTTTTGGGTCAAGGAAGTGAGCCAAATGAATTAAGAAGGTCTGTGTGCTTGATTAAAAAAATAGTTTATAGACATATACATGGTCTACTGGTCACATGTGTTGAATTCCTCCGAGATCCATGCCTCATTCATTTTTAGAAATGTGAGGTAGTTAACACTGTCGTGAGCTAGGCGAGTACGCTTATCGGTCACAATCCCCCCTGCTGCGCTGAACGTCCTTTCGGACAGGACACTGGATGAGGGGCAAGCCAACAGTTCGATTGCAAATTGGGCAAGCTCTGGCCAGAGGTCAAGCCTGCCCACCCAGTAGTCTAGGGGTTCATCACTCCTCAGAGCGTCCACATCGGCCGTTAACCCAATGTAGTCGGACACCTGACGGTCTAGGCGTTCCCTGATGCTGGATCCGGATGACACCTGTCGATGGGTCGGCTGAAAGAATGACCTCATATCCGAAGTCACCAACACATCTTCAAACCGGCCTCTTCTTGCAGGCGCTGTTGGATTGGTACCCGCAAATCCTTCTCTGGGAGTGGGAATTGCTCCTCTGCCAGCGCACGCAAAAGCAGAATGCAGCATTTCTCGAAGCAAGGCCTGGAAGTGCTGCATTCTGACAGCCCTCTGCGACGGCGGTAACATTTCCGCCATTTTGTGTTTGTACCGGGGGTCTAAGTACGTTGCCACCCAGTACTGGTCCTTGACCCTCATGCTTTTTATACGGGGGTCCCTATTAAAACACTGGAGCATGAAGGCCCCCATTTGCACTAAAGTGGAAGCGGTGTGGTGGCCTGGCTCCTGCTCATCATCCAGGATAATGTCGTCCTCTTCATTCTCCTCTCCCCATCCTCGCACAACAGGGATCCCAGAAAGGTTTAAAGCATGCTCTTCTTGCTCCTGCTCATCCGCCCCGGCACCATCCTCCTCTGACTCCTCATCAGACTCCTGTTGTTGACTTGTCTCAGATAGAGTAGCCCCCCCTGGGAATTCATCCAGCATTGCGACTTCCTCATCTTCCCGCTCCTGCTCCTCCACAGCCTGATCAATGACACGACGCAATGCACGCTCCAGAAAGAAGGCATAAGGTACCATGTCACTGATGGCGCCATGGCTGCGACTGACCAGTTTGGTGATCTCCTCAAATGGCCGCAGAAGTCTGCATGTGTCGCGCATGAGCAGCCACTGGCGCGGTGAAAAAAAACCCAGCTCCCCAGAACCGTTTCTTTCGCAGAGTTCATACAGGTAGACGTTAACTGCACGTTTCTGCTGGAGCAGCCTATCAAGCATATAGAAGGTTGAGTTCCATCGCGTCGGGCAATCGCAAATAAGACGTCTGACCGGCAGATGGTGTCGCCGCTGAATGTCAGCAAGGCGAGCCATGGCCGTGTAAGATCTTCTGAAATGGGCCGAGATTTTCCTTGCCTGCCGCAAGATGTCCTGGACCCCAGGGTATTTGACAAGGAATCGCTGCACGACCAAGTTTAAGACGTGTGCCATGCACGGCACGTGCGTGATTTTGCCCTGTTTCAATGCGCTAAGCAGATTGGCACCGTTGTCACACACCACTTTACCAACTGTCAAATTGAGCGGTGTTAGCCACTCATCTGCCTGTGAACGCAAAGCTGAAAGGAGTGCCGGGCCAGTGTGGCTCTTTGCTTCCAGGCACAACAGACGCAGCACGGCATGGCAACGTCTCACCTGGCATGTGGAATAGGTTCTGGGGAGCTTGGGCGGTGCAGCGGAAGAGACGCTAGCAGCGGAAAAGGAGGAGGCAGCTGAGGAGGAGAGGGAGGAGGATGGAGTAGGAGGAGGAGAAGAAGAGTCAGGCCTGCATGCAATCCGTGGCGGTAAAACCAAATCTACACGGGTGCCACGGGTTACATGCTTGACGGCCGTCAGAAGGTTCACCCAGTGGGCAGTAAAACTGATATACCTTCCCTGCCCGTGTTTGCTAGACCACGTGTCTGTGGTCAGATGTATCTTGGCACCGACACTGTGTGCCAGAGATACATTCACTTGCCGCTGAACATGGCCATATAGCTCTGGGATGCCCTTCTCTGAGAAATACTTCCTTCCTGGGACCTTCCATTGTGGTGTTCCAATGGCCACAAATTTGCGAAAGGCCTCCGAGTCCACCAGTTTATATGGCAGTAGTTGGCGGGCTATGAGTTCTGACAAGCCAGCCGCCAACCGTTGGGCAAGAGGGTTATCCGGCGTCATCATTTTTTTACGCTCAAACATTAGGCCCACGGAAGCCTGCCTTTTTGCAGAAAAATGTGAGCTTGGCGTGATGGAAGGTGGAGTGGAGGACAATTGTGAGGAGAGAGGAGAAGGAGAAGTAGAAGACGAGGCTGGACGGTGAGAGCCTGCAGTGTGGCTTTGTGTGTTCCGTTGCTCCCACTGGGCTCGGTGATGGCTGCTCATGTGCCTTCTTAAGGCGGTCGTCCCTAGGTGAGTATTGGGCTTACCGCGACTAACGCGTTGACTGCAAAGATTGCAGATGGCAACGCTATTGTCAGCAGCGGACACGTTAAAAAAAGCCCACACTGCGGAGCCATGTGCCGGTGTCCTGGGAGCGCCAGATGTGACCGTACATGGTCGATGACTCGCTCCTGATACATTTGCAGTCTGCTTTGTCCCTCCTGTGCAATGTAAGTTATTCCTGCTTCTCCTCCCTATCTGCTGGTCCATATCTCCCTCTGAACTCCCCTCCTCTTCCTCTCTTGTGGGCACCCACGTGACATCACTAGACACGTCATCATCAACGTCACCTTCCCCACCGCTATAAGTAGAGATCTCGGAGTAGGCAGCAACACCGGGGACCAACCTCCTCCTTGGGCTGATCTGGGTACTGTCGTCAGACTGCTGAGTAGCGCTTGTTGCTACCTCCTCTTCCTGATCCAATACCAAGAGTGGCTGCGCATCAGAAATGTCCTCTTGATATGGATCGGAAAATAATTCCAGTGACTCAAGCGGAAGGTATGTGGTGGTGGTGGTGGTGGTCGTGTTGTTGGTGGTAGTGTCTTTGGGGGTGCACATAGCAGAGAGTGAAGAAGAGGGTGCAGATCGAGAGGATGAGGAGGGTGCAGAAGAGTAAGGCTGAGCGAGCCACTCAACCAAGTCTGGTGCATCCTTTAAAGTAATTGAACGCACCTTCTGCAACTTCCCACTTTGGCTCAAGCCTGTTGCTCCTGCCCTACCCCTACCACCCCTGCGGAAGGGCCTGCCTCTTCCTCTGCCTGTCATTTTTTAAATGACCCTGTGACAAAACTCTTAGTCCCTATACCGATGAAGGACTGCTGCAGTATAGGGCAGCAGTCAGCAGTGGTGCACGTCAACCCTATCTATTGTGGACCGATAGCGGTCCTTACAGAACAGCAGACTGTACCGCACTCAAGCCTATGTACCGTAGCACCCTATACCAAGTTACCAGTCCTTATAAGAACTTTTGTGGACCAAGCAGGTTGTGTATTAGTGTTTAGCAGACTGTACGTCAGTCCCTATACCGCTGAAGGACTGCTGCAGTATAGGGCAGCGGTCAGCAGTGGTGCACGTCAACCCTATCTATTGTGGACCGATAGCGGTCCTTACAGAACAGCAGACTGTACCGCACTCAAGCCTATGTACCGTAGCACCCTATACCAAGTTACCAGTCCTTATAAGAACTTTTGTGGAACAAGCAGGTTGTGTGTTAGTGATTAGCAGACTGTACGTCAGTCCCTATACCGCTGAAGGACTGCTGCAGTATAGGTGAGCGGTCAGCAGTGGTGCACGTCAACCCTATCTATTGTGGACCTATAGCGGTCCTTACAGAACAGCAGACTGTACCGCACTCAAGCCTATGTACCGTAGCACCCTATACCAAGTTACCAGTCCTTATAAGAACTTTTGTGGACCAAGCAGGTTGTGTATTAGTGTTTAGCAGACTGTACGTCAGTCCCTATACCGCTGAAGGACTGCTGCAGTATAGGGCAGCGGTCAGCAGTGGTGCACGTCAACCCTATCTATTGTGGACCGATAGCGGTCCTTACAGAACAGCAGACTGTACCGCACTCAAGCCTATGTACCGTAGCACCCTATACCAAGTTACCAGTCCTTATAAGAACTTTTGTGGAACAAGCAGGTTGTGTGTTAGTGATTAGCAGACTGTACGTCAGTCCCTATACCGCTGAAGGACTGCTGCAGTATAGGGCAGCGGTCAGCAGTGGTGCACGTCAACCCTATCTATTGTGGACCGATAGCGGTCCTTACAGAACAGCAGACTGTACCGCACTCAAGCCTATGTACCGTAGCACCCTATACCAAGTTACCAGTCCTTATAAGAACTTTTGTGGAACAAGCAGGTTGTGTGTTAGTGATTAGCAGACTGTACGTCAGTCCCTATACCGCTGAAGGACTGCTGCAGTATAGGGCAGCGGTCAGCAGTGGTGCACGTCAACCCTATCTATTGTGGACCGATAGCGGTCCTTACAGAACAGCAGACTGTACCGCACTCAAGCCTATGTACCGTAGCACCCTATACCAAGTTACCAGTCCTTATAAGAACTTTTGTGGAACAAGTGAGTTGTGAATGTTTAGCAGACTGCAGCAGAAGGGCAGCAGTCAAGTATAATATCCTTTCTATATTTGGAAGAAAGAATATTATACATGTACAAGCCTATTACTGTACCACTGATACCAGTCCTGAAAAGAACCTTTGTGGAACTAATAATAACAGCAAGTCTTTAAAATTACCCTCACTGCCTGACAACACTGCTTCCTTCCTGTCCCTATACAAATTGGCAAAAAAAGAGAACGATTAGTGGTTACTGGAACAGCTCTTTTGTGGACCTTGATAGTAACAGCTAATGATGATGATGATGATGATGATGATGAAAGACTAATCTGGCTGTCCCTGTAGCATACACCGTCCTTTCCCTTTCTCTAAACTAACAAAAGACACTCAGGCTGCTGCAAGAATCAGCAGCACAGCAAACCTATCAACACCTAACACCTATACCAGTCCTGAAAAGAACTTTTGTGTACCAAATAGCTAGTGGTTTATCTCTCCCTACTCCACACAGGAACCTGTCCCTATCGTAACAGAAGAAAGAATGTAAAATGGCCACCGGATCGGGTGTATTTATAGGTTAGGGGGAATGTCCAAGTGTCCATGTGCTGTCATGTCTCAATTGGCTGTCCTGTATCACATGATAAACGTGTCACCAAAGGTTAAAGTTCTTGTATACATTAAACACGTAAGTCTGCCGCGGCGAACGACGGAAAAAGGCGTTCGAACGTGCGGACCGCGAATGTCGGAAATTCGCCGCGAAACGACCGCCGGGCGAAACGTTCGTCCATCACTAATGAGGATGAGTAATGTAAGCTGATTTCTTCTTGACAATACAAACCAATGAATTTCAGATGATATGTTTAGAGCTGATTAAAACCAGAAGGATGATGTGACTTGCAAATGTTTAGTCCATCGGATTCAACTAATTTCCTAAGTCTTATAGTTGGAGATAATCAACAGCACATAGAGACACAATGCATAATGAGGCATAGTAAGTCTGGAATGGAAAATCACTGATGTGGCATAGATGTGGCACGAATGAGCACTGATGTGGCATGGATGAGCACTGATGTTTCACGGATGAGGCACAGATGAGGAGTGATGTGGCATGGATGTAGCACGGATGAGCACTGATATTGCATGGGTGAGGTATGAATGAGCACTGATGTGGGATGGATGTGGTATGGATGAGTACTGATGTGGGATGGATGTGGCACGGAAGAGTACTGATGTGACATGGATGAGCACTGATGTGGCATGGATGAACACTGCTGTAGCATGGATTGGCATGGATGAGCACTGATGTGGCATGGATGTGGCATGGATGGGCATGGATAAGGCATGGATAAGGCACAGATGAGCACTGATGTGGCTTGGATGAGATATGGATGGGCACAGATGAACACTGATGTGGCACAGATGTGGCATGGGTGAGGCACAATGAGGTATGGATGAGCACAAACGAGGCATAGATGTGGCATGGATGAGGGCAAGGGTGAGAATTGATGTGGCATGGATGAGGCACAGATGAGGTATGGATGAACACGGATGGGCATGGATGAGGCATGGATAAGGCATGGATGGGCACGGATGAGCACCGAAGTGCACGGATGAGGCATGGATAAACATTGATGGTGCATGGATGTGGCATGGATGAGCAGTGATATGGCATGAATGTGGCATGGATGAGCTCTGATGTGGCATGGGTGGGGCACGGATGAGCACTGATGTGGCATGGATGTGGCATAGCTGGGTACTGATGGGGCATGGATGAGCACTGATGTGACATGGATGAGCACAGATGTGGCATTTATGAGGCATGGATGAGGCATGTATGTGCGTGGGTAAGGCATGGATGAGCACTGATGTTCACGGATGAGGTATGGGTAATCACTGATGTGGCACAGATGAGTACTGATGTGTCATGGATGAGGCACTGATGGGCACTGATGTGGCATGGATGAACACTGATGGGACATGAAGGAGCACTGATGTGGCATGGATGAGTACTGATGTGGCATAGTTAAGCACTGACGTGGCATGGATGGGGCATGGATGAGCACTGATGTGGCATGGATGGGGCACGGATAAGCACTGGTATGGCATGGATGAGCAGTGATGTGGCACAGATGAGTACTGATGTGGCAGGGCTGGGTACTGATGTACTGATGTGGCACGGACGAGCACTGATGTGACATGGATGAGCACAGATGTGGTATTGATGAGGCATGGATGAGCACTGATGTGACATGAATGAGGCATGGATGTGGCACAGATGAGCACTGATGTGACATGAATGAGGCATGGATGTGGCACGGATGAGCACTGATGTGGCATGGATGTGGCACAGATGAGCACTAATGAGGCATGGATGAGCACTGACGTGGCAAGGATGAGGCATGGGTGGGCACGGATGAGCATTGATGTGACATGGATGAGGCACAGATGAGCACTTATGTGTCATGGATGAGGCACGGATGAGGGATGGATGGACATGGATGAGGCATGGATGGACATGGAGGGGGCATGGATGGGCAGGAATGAGGCATTGATGAGACGTGGGTGAGCCATGGATGGGCTTGGATGAGCATGAATGAGGCATGAATGGGCACTTCACATCTAGCCCACTCACACCGCTGCATTGTGTCCCTCCTGCCTCACATGCTGTACCGATTGCTGTGAGAAGAGGAGAGAGGTGAAATGGACATGTGCCTGTTTGTTGACAAGTGACACTCCATCATTGGTCATAATATACAGAAGAACTAGCTGTTTTAAAACTAACACTAATGCAACTGGAAAAAGTGAAATTTTTGGTTAAATCTTTTCCTTATAGATTGCATAAAAAATGCAATTATTTTGCAAGACATGGATGTTTTAGGGCCAGTTCACACCAGATGCAATTCCATACAGTTCTGTGCAGTTCCGTTTTTTTCTGCACCACTACAGTCAGTTCCGGACAGTTTCTGCACCAGAAACTGACCGGAAACTGACTGCATGGTGTGAACTAGAGCCATTGGAATACATGGAAAACACTGTGCATGCATTTTTAGTGCCGAAAACCGAACTGAACGGAACTGCATCTGGTGTGAATTGGCCCTTAACAAAAAAGCTGGGTAGCAACATATTTTCAAAACACTCCTGAGATGTCTGTGTTCTTTTCTTTAGACCATGCTTTGCTTGTTACCATTTCAGCTTGGAGTTGCAGAATTCTTATAACCTTCAGTTTGTGGTGTGTGAGTGGTGGGAGTCAAAAACAGATACCATATTTATCGGCGCATAACACGCACTTTTTTCCCTCTAAAATCAGGGGGAAAGTGGGGGTGCGTGTTATACGACGATCCCCCACAATTTTTAACCCTTTCTGCCGCTCTCTTCGGTTTCGGGGGTATTTTCGGCGCACTTGGCCATTTCCGGGTATCTTCGGCCGTTCCTGGCTATCTTCGGCCGTTCTCTGGCTATTCTCGGCCATTTTCGGCTATTTTCGGCCGCACTTGGCCTTTCTCGGCGGCTTTCGGAAAGCTGAAAGCCACGGAGAACGGCCGACTGTGGCCGAAAATAGCCGAGAGCGGCTGAAAATAGCCGAAAGCCGCCGAGAGTGGCCGAGAACTACTGAGCGCCGCCTATATACACAGGACATCCGCCCTGTATCTCGGCGGCGCCATTTTTAAATGACAAAGCCACAGAAAAGACTGAAAATGACTGGCGAGGCTAAATGCAAGACTGCAAGTGACAGACAAGGCTGCAATGGAAGGCTGTAAATGACTGACAAGGCTGCAATGGAAGGCTGCAAATGACACTGACAAGGCTGCATTGATGGGCATTTAAATGTAAGGGTTTTTCCTTAAACTTCCCTCCTAAAAGTTTTTTAAATTCCCTCCTAAATTTGGTGTGCGTATTATACACCGGCGCGTGTTATACGCCGATAAATACAGTACTTAACTCCTTGACATGTGACACACAGTCTAAAAAGGGTCATTTTATTCTGTGCCAAGTGTATTTTCAATGTTTCATCTTTACCCACATATCATCCTCATACTTGACCCAAAGACTTGGTGTTGTTCCTTCCAAAGAGTTTAAGGCTCTTTTCTTATTTCTCCACCTCCTCCATGTACGGGTTAGCTAGAATGGGAGATACTGATGACACCATAGCACAGCCATTTTTCTGTCTGTAGAAGGTATCATTGTACTTGAAATAGGTAGTGCTGAGACAAAAGCCAGGCAAGGAACATACTTGACCTGACTCCTGTTCTGTTGGCTGTTTCATTTAATTTCTTGTTTTCTTACATTCTCAATAGTTTCTATAATTGGTTTTCAGGGGAAAAGGGATACACTATTTTCTCTTCTGGCTCTAACCTCAATCCATGTACCCTTTGGACAAATTCTTTAAAGGGTAACTCCACATTCATGAGGGAAAAATAGCAAATAAAGAAAAAATAACAAAACATAGACAATTGCGACACAAGTCATATTGTAATTGAATGTTATTAAAAATTACCTTTCCTTTTCAATCTGCAGCTGCTCTAATTTTCTAAAAATGCAATATGGCTACCTGGAGTTGTTCTGTACATAGAATGTGTACTGACCACCCCCAAAAACATAATTTCCTGCTTGTGTGATTGGCTCACCAATTTTCCCAGAAGTCTGTCTAAGATACAAGTCATATTTCAGGCATCCCCTGCAACACAAATGTCATTTTTGGTGAGCTACTCCCAGTATGAACAACTCAAAAGGGATGCAGGCTCAGCAGATTTCCTCAATAGAGCTCTTCAGCTGCACAGCTGATGGATAATTATGAAATCGCTCCCATTAGACCCACTCAGAACAGAGGCGCAGAGGAACAAACAGTAATTTCTTCAGAATAACAAAAGGTAGGAATCTGCAACAAAGGTTGTTATAATCCTTGCAATGTACATAGATCACCCAGGGGGGAATGTTTTTTTCTCAACAAAAGTGGAGTTACGTGTTAAAGCTCTGAATATGTTGTTCTGTGTTGCCAACAAATGGTGATAGAATGGTAGCCAGGTACTTTTATGGCAATTTTATATGTGAGTTCATGCTGTTGACAATCAATCTTAAGTTGGATATACACTAATGCCCCGTGTGTATGCTCCATCTGACTTTTTCTGGCGGAATTACAGCCAGAGCAGGTTCTCAATTTTCCAGTCGTCTGTACCAATTCCTACGCATGCTCAGAAACAATTTGACGCATGCTCAAAAGCATTGAACTTCATTTTCTAAGCTCGACGTAGTGTTGTATGTCACCGCATTCTTGGCGGTCGAAAGTTCCGAGAACTTTTGTGTGACCGTGTGAATGCAAGTCATGCTTGCATCCAAGTTTTTTCCGACAGAAAATCCGCTCGTGTGTACGGGGCATAAGAGTTTTTATTTCATTCAACCAGTGGGCTGATGAAAAAAAAAAAACTCAGATTCCTGCAGTCACACAAGTGATGTGGATGCAGGGATCTCCCTGTTGCACTATTATATTCTGACAGCAGGGGACTCCCCTGTCAGAAGATACTGATCAGATACTGATCAGAGCTGCAGCGGCTGATCAGATGCCAGTTTACAAACCATCTGCTGTTGAAATTCATTTAGTTCCTGCTGAATTGGCCAAATTTGGTCTGTGTGTACACAGCTTTATAGTGACAACTTACCTGTGTATCCTGGGGATTCTATACAGGCCTGGTGCAGCTTTCTTTGTTTTTTTTATACATTTTTTGCTGTTTTAAACAGTCTATTACCTTTTTTTGTAACAGCTGGTGGGGGGTCCTTCTTTGGTGACTGTAGAGTACTGGCATCACTGAAAAGAGTAATTCCCTTGGATTGCTAATCAGATATGTCGGATTGCCTGTTTTATCTGCTGGCAGGATGGTAACGGATCCCTACTTAGCAATGTTAGAGCCCTCCTTTCTAGTAGGGTAAAGATGGAAGGATTTGGCATTGGGTAGGACCACTGAGACCTTCAGAGTTGCTCAGCCTCTTTTATCAATATGTGGTTTTTATGAAGGGAAGATTCTGTAGTTGTAATGATATCCAACACAGCGGCATGTTTCGGTACCACAGCAAGTTTCAGTCCCATGGCTAATACTTCCTTCTCTTACTGAGTAAGCTCTCATTCTGAAAAGTTTTTTACCCATTTGTTCCTATTGTTCTGGGGTGTTCCCAAAACATTCTGTTATTATTGTTGATCCCGTAGTAGCAAGATGGTGAACTCGTGGATCTGTCATTCCTTGTCTTTAGCCTGTTAGGCTGGCTGAGCTTGTTCTTTAAATTCACTTATTCTATCTTGGATCTCAGCAGGTAGTAAGGTGGTAAATTTCTTCAACTTTCTGTCTCAAAACATCAATGGTGAAGAGGGACAGTCCCACTTGCTAATTTAGTAGTTGTTTTTGAACCCACCGTAAAATAACATTGGACCTATAACCTTTTACTGTGGAACTCATGTGCTGAGGTAAATCCATGAAGTCAACATCTGGGGTTGAAGCTGTTCCAGTAATTATAATTATTTTGTCCTTTTCTCATTATCCAGCGCCTGTGTTAAGGTATATACCCCAGACACATTGCCAGTATGTCTGTGAGGATTCTCATTTATTTACATCAGGGGCCTTCAAACTATGGCCCCGTGGGCCACATCTGGCCCGCTAGGATGTTTTTACCGGCCTGCAGCT
Organism: Lithobates pipiens; assembly: GCF_037356315.1. Lineage (NCBI taxonomy): Eukaryota > Metazoa > Chordata > Amphibia > Anura > Ranidae > Lithobates > Lithobates pipiens. Next base: position 394,447,628 of record NW_027507764.1, read on the forward strand.
GGAGTCCTCACACTCACTGAAGGGACGGTCGCCCTATCGGGTTGTGAAACCTGCAATGCATACTCTGCCTGGCCATATGCTGCTCAGGTCCCACAACCGCTCCTGGAGCCTCCACAATGTGTTACTTTCTAGGATAGGCTACATCTCCTTGTTCCTGCCTTACTGTTACCATTGGTGTCCTTAAACTGTATATTTGCATACAACAGGCCGGGAGCTAGGGTGTGCAGAAGGCTGCTTCTGATGTGGACACTGTCCTGTGTCGAAGATTGATGGCTCTGTTGGGGGAACAGTTATGGGGGAAGGGGTGACGGCTGTGATGGGGACACAGTTGTGGGGGGAGGATGATGGTGACACAGTTGTGGGGGAAGGGTGATGGTGACACAGTTGTGGGGGAGGGTGATGGCTCTGAGGGTGACAAAAAAAGTGTGTGGTGAGGGGGGGCTCTGATAGGGACACAAATTTGTAAGGAGACTCTGATGGGTGATGGGGCACAAGCTTGTGGAGTGGCTATGATGGGGACATCAATTTGCAGAGGAAAGCTAATGGGGACACAAATGTGCAGGGAGACTCTGATGGGAAGACAGATATAAGACACGGGGCTATGGCATTTAGGTATGGGCAGAGGACACAGTTGCACCATGCAGCCAGACAAATTTTATTCTATTCCACTGATGCAGATTTATTTATAAATTATTTTTTTTGGCCCGCGAGTATAGGTAAATTATACTATGTGGCCCTCGAAGTGAAAAGTTTGGAGGCCCCTGATTTACATCATGGTATAACTTGTAGTAGTAGTCACATTTTGATTTATTTTGTAATGTTCAAGACATGTCATAGCTTATCCAAGCCACAGCTCCTTAACCTCAGTTTAGGTTTCTTTTAAAGAATAATCTGATATGGTAGAAAATAGTGAACATTTAATTATTTTAAATATCTAGAACGTGTTCTAATTTTTTTTTTATAAAATTGAAACCCTACTCCATGCTCTTATTAAAGTTAAAAAGCATGAACAGGTAGCACACGATTACACACCATTTATTTAACTCTGCTGGGTAGAATTGGTTCATTTTAAATTTCTATTTTGTGAGTTGTTACACAGATCAGTGTCATATATGTTATAAATCTGTTTTAAATATGTTACAATATTCACTGCTATTAAGCTTCAAGCATTAGGCACATATCCAACATTATATCTTTTATGTATACATTATAATTCATCAGCACATTCTCCTTTGAAGTATTGCTTTTTCTTTGGGTTTATTTACTACTTTTCATGCTACATTGGCATCCCACTTCAGTCCATATGTAGTCTTTTGTCTACTCACAGAGGAGTTTGTGTTATTTAGAAAAAGCTTTTCATTTATTACTTGAAAGCTAGATGGGCTGTCAGGTTGTTTTCCCTCCATAAAAGCACAAATTCTTAGTATATTTTCATACTACACCTGCGTACACATCACATAATATTTTGTGAGAAATTTGGTTAAGAAACATTATCTTTTGGGTACATCGATCACATAAGGTTGAACAAAGAAGTTCTTTCATGAAATTACAAGAACTTTTCTTTTATAATGTCAAATGTAAATTACAATAGTTTTTAAAAATTTTGTAAATATTATTTAAAAACACTAAAATTTTAACCTTAATGAAAAACATCTAAGCAGCGTGCAAAAGAAAAGTTTTCCTATTTGCTTCTTCTACAGCGGCTATCCAACTCTTCTGCTGAGTACTGTAATTTCACCCGCCAGCTGCTGCATCAATACAATGCACAGTAATTGCATAGCATTCAGCAAGGAAGATAAAGGCAAAGGGTAGAGGACATGCTATCTGACATATCTAGATGTTTTGGATAGAAGCAGCAATAGTATCTGTTGAAGAATTACATGATACCAGCTGGAGAGGTATATATACAGTAGATTGTAAGCTCTAACGAGCAGGGCCCTCTGATTCCTCCTATATTGAATTGTATTGTAACCGTACTGTCTGCCCTCATGTTGTAAAAATCCTGTATTATAATAATAATAATAATACAACTTCTTTCATACGCTTCTTAGGGCTAAAATAAATTTTCATAGCGACAGGGTTGCTGTAGCAATACCTTGGGCTTCACATGATGGAAGACTCTAGTTCCAATTGTACAACAAAATTAGCAATTTTTGGATAAATGTGGTTATGTTTTTTGTATTTTAAATTTTTAAAATGTAATGCAATTTCCCTAATTGAATAAGAACAGGGAGGCTGCTTGTTAGTTTTTTTTTTTTTGGCAGATAACAAACATTTACTGTTGCATAAAATGTAACATTATCATAAATGAATAATATGATCTTTATACAGAAGACACAGTATTGAAGTTCTTTACACAGCCTATTACAATGATTCTTTTTCAATGTTTACTTTTTGTGGAATAAATGGTGCCAACCTTTAGCTGCAGCAAATTCAATTCTGTCTGGTCCCAGGATGCTGAGTCCCATCTGTGTGTTTGTCTGGCCTGTCATGGAGAGGTGTATTCATGGGGTGGACCTAGAGGCCCCAGAATATGTAAGACACAAACCTGGGAGCCATTAACCACTTGCTAAATGGCCCATGGTAAAAATACATCAAAACCCAGTATTGTTTTTTACTATGGGCAAATCTGTGTGGATAAAAGTGGTCCCATGGGCACATTTGTTGCGGGATCACTTTTAGAGGCATTTGGATAGGTGCCCTACCACCCCCATGCTGCTTCCCAGTTGTTTTCAGGCATACCAGAGCTATAAGTAATGTCTGGAAGTGATCAGATGTCGAATGAGGGCAAGATGGCCCCCACTCATTTTTATATCCTTGGAGCACCAAAGCGACCTATGGCGTCACTTCCTTTTCTTGGGCCAATACAAATGATTTTTTTGGTTGTTATTTATTTATTTGCATGACATGTATACCAAACTGCTTGGTCTGGTATGGAATTTGGGAGGGTGGGGGGGGGGGGCTAAGCCATTTTTTCCTCTAGTTCCCCCTTTCTTTACTTCCGGGTACATGTCTATTTGGCTTAAACTCTTCATTGAGGAACCCTGGATCTGCTGACCTGGCTTTCCGCATACCATCATAAAGACATCTATAGCAAGCCTGAATTGACCCTCCAGACTGAAAAGCTGGGGGTCATGTGGATCTGGTGAGTGGGGACTCTCAAGGGGATGTTTTGCACCTGAAGTTTTTATTCACTTTGGATTGGAGCACTTTCAGTGATTTGTTTTTGGACTTTATGTTGGTTCACCTTATATATAATTTTTTCTCACATATGTTTGCGAGCGCTGTATTTATATGTTTTATGGTTTTCAAGTGATTAGCACTTTGTGTATAGCGGCTGCAATTGTTTTCACATCATTGATTTTGTTTTTACATCATCAGTGCGAGTTTAGTTTATATATATTTTTCATTTTTTCTTCTGGTTTAAACATTGTAATGCTGCCTTTGCTAGATCAAATTTCCTGTTGGTGACCATTGTTGTTATGTGTATTGAGTTATATTCCTTATATTGTAAAAGAAAACTCTTCAATAAGACTCATGGTTAAAAAAAAAACATATGTACTTCCATATTTTAATCTGGTCCTGTCCAGACATATGATCCTACAGCTTTGGCTCTTCTGTGTCAGTCAGTGGCTACTTCAGGGAAGAGGAGATAGAGCTGACGATTGGGTCATGGGAGCCTATAGGTGACATCACAGCTTCTGAAATTCACAGTGTTTGTTGAGCACTCCGGACTAAAAAAAGTAAGTATAGATACTTTTTTCTATACAGGGTATGCAGGATAGGAAGAAGGAGGCCAAGGGAATGTTGTTAAAGTGATACTAAAGTCTTTTTTTTTTTGTTTAAAAATAACAAACATGTTATACTTATCTGTTCTGTGCAGTGGTTTTGCACAAAGCAGCCCAGATCCTCCACTTCTCAGGTTGCTCACTGGCTCTCTTGGCCCCTCCCTCCTGTCAAGGGCCCCCACTGCAAGCTGCTTGCTCTGGGGACGCCCAAGCCCAGTCACAGCTCCCTGTGTCCATTCAGACAAGGAGCAGCGGTTCAGCCTGACCCCTCTCTTTCCTGATTAGCTAACTGACTTTGATTGACAGCATGGCTAACTTCTAGCTTTTGTACCAGTGCAGGTCACACGACCTAGAACTAGAGCATCACTGGTCCCACTAAGTACAGCTTTTAAAGATTTTGCAGCCCCCAGGCTATGTCTTTACAGCCTGACTAATCCTCAGCCCCCCTCAGATGTTTTGGTAAAAATGGCAAAGTTATAAATTAGTAATAAAAACTAAAGGTGAACAAAAGACGCTGGTTGAAATGTATCTTGTTGCCGTCAGGCATCTACGCTAACTTTCACATCCTAATACAAACTATCTTACCTGGCTTCGGTTCAGGTGAAGCCTATAGAGAAAAGAGGTTGTGATGCAGATGCTTTCATTATGGTTAAAAAAAACAACTAAAAAAAACAAAAAAACAAAAGCAATAGTGATTTTTTTTTTTTTTCAACCAATCCAATCGCTATCCCCATTTGAAGTCTGGTAGTAATGAGCAAAACCTTTTACAGGGAAGAAATGCAATGTCTACTAGGGGATTGCAATACAAATAAAATATTGAAGAGCGATCCAATGTTTCAGTTTAAAGGGGAGTTATCAGTATTGATTATCAGTATCAGTATTGATAGAAAGGGGTCTGAAACGTAAGTTTCTTACTGAGAAGGAGGCTAGTTTTCTGGATCCAAGTGCGTGTAGGACACAATTATTTGCTGCCTAAATAAAATTCACAAGGATGTCCACCCCCCGGTCCCAAAATGGTGTAAAAAATGTCTGATCTGTCCGCTGCAATGTCACAGTCAGGATGAAAATTGCAGATCACCGCCATTACTAGTAAAAAAAAGGATAATAATAATACAAATGCCATAAAACCATCCCCTATTTTGTAGATACTATAACTTTTGTGCAAACCAATATTGCAATTTTTTTTTACCAAAAATATGTAGAATACATATCGGCCTAAACCGAGGAAAAAATCTGTTTTAAAAAAAAAAAAAAAGGGATATTTATATAGCAAAAAGCAAAAAATATTGTGTTATTTTCAAACTTGTCGCTGTTCTTTTGTTTATAGTGCAAAAAATAAAAACCGCAGAGATGATGCAATACCATCAAAAGAAAGCTCTATTTGTGCAGAAAAAATTATAGAAATTGTATTTGGGTGCAGTGTTGCATGACCATGTAATTGTCATTCAAATTGTGACTGCGCTGAAAACTGAAAATTGGCCTGGGCAGGAAGGGGGTGAAAATGTACTGTATTGAAGTGGTTAAACAATTTCAATCTTAATAGCTCACATAAAAAGTTTTTGCTACAGTGCCTGGAATTTTGCCTTACCAAGAATTATTTATGGTATGATAGGCAGTTTTTCCTTGAGATCATGGGCGTAGCTATGGGGGCTAAGTTTGCCCCCAGTGTGGCAAAATTATTTATGGCACTATGGGAGGAGTCCATTTTCTATGATCGTCCAACGAACTATGATTTGTTTGCTACAAATGCTATATTGATGACTTGATCATGGTCTGGGAAGGTGATATGTATAGGCTTGAGGCTGGGTTCACACCTATGCGAATTGGATGTGGGTTTTCCAGCATCCAATTTGCATAGCAGGAGAATTTGACTGGCTCTCTATGGAGCTGGTTCACATATCTCTGCAGCAAGTTCAGTGTGTTTTGCACGAAAAACGTGCGCCTTTTTTGGTCCGTTTCAGATCTGAATTCAGCTCAAAATTCAGGCTAAAATCATACCTGAAAGGGTGAACCAGCACTCACTGGATCCCCGGTGTGCAACGGATGCGGCGATGGTGTGAACCCAGCCTAAAGATTTTTTGTTTAGACTTAATAACAATACCAAAAAATCTCTCTTTCCTGGAGCATTGATACTGAACATCTGATGTTCTTGGACTTTCAAATCTTCAAGGAGGGCGATCATTTCAAAACATTCAATTTTTTCAAGCCAACGGATAGGAATGGGTTAATCCCATTAGATAGCTGCCATCACAGCACTTGGCTGTGTAACATTGATAGGGGTCAATTCATCCGAGTTAGGCGTAATTGTGCTTTAGATTCTGATTATCAGGCTCAATCTCAAGTCCTGGCGGATAGGTTTTTCCAAAAGGGTTACCAAAGGGAGCAAGTCATTATAGACCGAGATGAGCTAGGGAATCTTGATAGACAAACATTGGTTGCTGACTCTAATATGGGGAAGAAAAAGAGATTACATAAATAGGAGTACAAAATTGTCCTTGATTATAACGTACAATATAGACAGTTTGAGCGGATCGTGCTGAAACACTGGGATGTCCTCGGGAATGACATGGTGCTTGGTATAGTTCTCCCTAGTCGTCCCCAGTTTATTTATAGATGGGCACCGACTTTATGAGATGTGGTAGACCCTCCGATCATTAGAGATCAGGTTTCTATGCCTGCGGTGCCCAGCTTGTAAACAATGCAAATGCAACATCAAAAAACAAAGATTTTGTCTTTACCTCCCCTGATCAGAGATATCAGATAAAAAATCTGACAACATGCAGCACACAAGGGGTGGTCTATATTCTGGAGTGCAAATGTGGACTCCAGTATATTGCAAGGACCTCTAGGCTCCTTAGTGTGCGTGTTGGGGAACACGTGAATAACATCAAAAAGGGGCTTAGATCCAATAGGGTTTCTAAGCATTTCAGAATATGCCATAATAGGAACCCCATGGATTTTAAGTTTTGGGGCATCGAAAAGGTTGACATACATTGGCGGGGGGGGGAGGTAATTATATCCATTATATCCACCGCCTTAGCCAAAAGGGAATCTTTCTGGATTTTTGAGGCTAAGGTTCTTTCCCCTGAAGGGTGAAACATAGAATTTGACTTAAATAGTTTAATCTCTGATAGGTAATTTCTATTGTTCCTGATTTTGTATTGTTTTTTTGTTTTACTTAATTTTCAAAGTTTATTGTAATGGAGATGTGGGAACTTAGTGGGTCAAGTGTGTATTCTTTTAATTGGCCATTAGGGGTCAGTGTTCTGACTTATAGTTTACTTCCTCATTCGGAAGTATTTTAAAGCGGAGGTCCACCCTAAAGTGGACCTCCGCTCATCGGAACCCTCCCCCCTCACAATTGGCACCTTTCAGGGGGGAGGGGGGTGCAGATACCTGTACAGTACAGGTATTCTGCACCCACTTCTGGGATAGCTCTCTGCGGAAAGGGGCGTAGATTACGCCCCTTTCCACAAGTGCCCGCCCCTTTCCGCAAGTGCCCCGCTGCCTGCTGGGAAACACACAGATCCCAGAGGCAGCGGGGACCGTCCTTATTGCGCAGCTCGATTCGCGCATGCGCAGTAGGGAACCGGGAAATGAAGCCGAAAGGCTCCATTTCCTGATTCCCATACCCAAGATGGCGGCGGCAGCACCTTACAGACGATCTAGAGATCGGCTTCGGGTGCCGACATCGCGGGCGCGCTGGACAGGTAAGTGTCACTATTTTAAAAGTCAGCAGCTGCAGTATTTGTAGCTGCTGGCTTTAAAAAAAAAAAAAAAAACGCGGAGTCCCGGTGGACTCCCGCAATGAGAGATCGTTGTGTTTGTCTGCAGGCACTCCGCGTGATAAACTTTCTTCCACCATGGTATGGGGGTGGCTTAGCCACGGCTCCCGATTGTGGTTTCCATGATGATGGGCATGTTTTTAGGACGGGTGATGCTCCTTAGGCTCCGCCCCACTGATGAAGTTCTTTGAACGTAACACATATGGGGTAGGAGCCACACACTGATGTCACCCACTGCCGAACTGCATCATACACACCTGCTAGTACCTTCTATGAATATGCATTTTAAACTCCAGTCATTTGGGAGTAACCATTTTATAAAATAAAAATGATTTCAACTGATCAACAGTGAGCACTTAGATTTGTTTTTGCTGGAGTTCCTGTCTCTGTCCAGATGTTTTACCCTTTGAAGGGATCTGCGTACTTGACCATCTGTTAGTTCAGTGATCCAATCCTTGAGTTGAGGGAAGCGATTGCTCTGAACGTGGAGGGTTTGTCACCATTGTATTTCCTGAATTGTCACGTGGAATCCTCCTGGTGCTTGCTGAGAACTATAGTCCTCATCTCCTTTCTGGTTAGACCAGTTTTGGACTGTTTTTAGAATTATATTAAAAATGTACCTTTCATGCGCTGCACCTTACTATATATATATTTACCTGGATTATGTGATGATCTTTTGTGCTTTTTTTTTTTTTTTTTTAAATGTGAAATTTTTGCAATGATTATTCTATCTGTATTTTATATTTTATTTAGCTTTGTAAGGCCCCAGTAAGGCTGCTATTTTTAGCGACGCTTTACCATTGTATTTGTGGAGGTATTTAGCTGCTAGTGGAGCGCTCTTAACCCCTGCTAGCAGTCAAAAAACTGTTGAAACCACCCGCAAAGTGCTGCTGCAGTAGCGCTTTGCCGGTGGTATAGACACGCTGCCCCATTGATTTCAATGGGCAAGAGTGGTGAATGAGCGGCTCTTTCAGGGCGCTTTGCAGGTGCTATGTTTAGTGCTGTAGCGCCTGCAAATCGCCCGGTTTGAAAGGGGTCTAATTTTAATAACTTTGTGGAGGTAAAGATTAACTCCTGAGAACTTCAGACCATGAAGTTGCTAAAATATTTAGACTACAAGATTGTTAATATGAAATGAAACTAGCCACAGGTTTTGATTGTGTCAAATTTACACAACCCTTTACCAGCTGCAAACAGAAATAGGAAATTATTTTCTGAACCATAATCAGAACCAAAGATTACTGCAGAGTGCCTTTTATAAGTGACTTTTATAAAGGTATCTATAGGGATCAGGCCCGGACTGGGACAAAAAATAGGCCCTGGCATTTTAGATTGAACAGCCAACCTTTCCAGGGACCGGGGGGTGGGGTTCGGTAGACATTAGCGGGGGTGGCTGGTGTTGGTCCTCCACACTGTAATGTGCAGGGACACGGTCATATAAAGGGAACTGCACTAAAAAGGGGCACTGCAACGATTACTGTGCCCTTTTATGGGGCAGTCCCCTTTATATTATAGTGTCCCAGTCCTATTGTGGCCATGCCAGTACTGTCTGTCTCCTATTGTGTCCATGGCCCAGTGACACTGACCTGCTCTCTGGCGGTGCGGTAGAGCGTGTCTCTCTCTCTGGTTGTGCAGGTACAGCGTGGCTCCCTCTGGTGGCGCGGGTACAGGGTGGCTCCCTCTGGTGCTGCAGGTACAGGGTGGCTCCCTCTGGTGCTGCGGGTACTGGGTGGCTCCCTCTGGTGCTGCGGGTACAGTGTGGCTCCCTCTGGGGGTGCGGTGCAGCGTCGCTCTCTCTGGGGGTGCGGTGCAGCGTCGCTCTCTCTGGGGGTGCGGTGCACCCTCGCTCTCTCTGGGGGTGCGGTGCAGCGTCGCTCTCTCTGGGGGTGCGGTGCAGCCTCGCTCTCTCTGGGGGTGCGGTGCAGCCTCGCTCTCTCTGGGGGTGCGGTGCAGCGTCGCTCTTTCTGGGGGTGCGGTGCAGCGTGGCTCTCTCTCTGGTTGTTCCCCCAGCACAGTCCTCTGTTTCAGTTGTCATGTCTCCTGTAGTAGCTGCTACAAGCACTCCTCAGCTTGTTTCTGGGTTTTCTCTTTCACCCCAGCAGAGTGCATGCTGGGGACTGTAGTCTGTTCCCTGCTGAGACCAATGGTGCCATGTATCTCTGGGACTACATTTCCCATGATGCCCCTCTAGTTTCTTCTGATTGGCCCTCTGTTTTGGCCAATGGGGAGGGAAAGCGACCATATAGGAACGCCTTCTCTTCCCCTGCTGCCGACATGAGAAGGGGAGGGGGAGCGAGGGGATGAATAGTGACAGCAGCAGCTTTCCCCACCGTGCGGACACCCATGGCTGGAGGAGGAGAGCGGAACTGTCAGCGCGGCGCTGAAGCTGAGCTGTGTGTGAGAAAGACACACAGCACAGCCCATGCAGCCGCCAGTTCCGCATGACACAGGCACGGCCGTATGGCGGTAGGCGAGCGGCGGCCGTGGCCTGTGTTACCCACGATCAGGCCGCGGTCACCGCTTACCTCCCGCTGTGCGGCCTGATCATCAACAGGCCACGGGCGGCCCCGGCCCACCGGGCAGATGCCCGGTCTGCCCTATGGCCAGTCCGGGCCTGATAGGGATCTATTTAGATAACGTTTCTTAAAATGCACCATTTGTTGACCAGAACAGCAAAGGCACATTTTAATGTCATATTATGCTCTACATTAGAGATGGGCCGAATACCCCCCTGTTCGGTTAGCAGCAGAACTCCCAAACAAGGGAAAGTTCAAACTTGAACCGCGAACCCCATTGAAGTCTATGGGAGCCGAACAGGAAAATAAAAAGGGCCCATTCTGAAGGCTTATATGCAAGTAATTGGCCATAAAAGAGGTATGGGAGTCCAGGTACTTCCCGGGGGGGGGGGGGACATGTATCAATGCAAACATTTTTTTTTAGGAGCAGTGATTTTAACTACTTGCTGACCAGCTCTCCAGTTGGCTCTCCTGCAGGAATCGTCGTAGCTGTACAGCGGCTTGCAAAGGCGTAGTTGCAGGCGGGAGTGTGCCTGCAGGTCGGGTGGACTCGATGTCTGCCAGCAACCCACGATTGCCTAGTACAGATGCAGAATGGGGATCTGCCTTTGTAAACAAGCGGATCCCAGTTCTGACAGGGGACAGAGATCTACTGTTCTCAGTCATCAGGAACCCTATCCCTGGCAGCCCACCCCCCTACAGTACGAACACACCTAGGAACACAGTTAACCCCTTGATTGTCCCCTAGTGTTATCAATATACGCCTATTGCAATTTTTTTAACCAAAATATTTAGAAGAATATATATATCGGCCTAAACTGATGAAGAAATTCTTTTTTTATTTTTTTGGATGTGTATTCTAGCAAAAAGTAAAAAAAAATTTTTTTTTCAAAATTGTCGTTCTTTGTCTGTTTATAGTGCAAAAAATAAGGGAATCAAATGCCACCAAAAGAAAGTTCTATTTGTGGGAAAAAAAGGACGTACATTTTGTTTGGGTAGAAGGTCACACAACCACACAATTGTCAGTTAAAATGACGCAGTGCCGTATCACAAAAAATGGCCTGGTCATTAAGGGGGTAAATCCTTCCGGTCCTTAAGTAGTTAATGATGCTTAAAGCGCAACAATAAAAATGAAAAATTTATTTCAGTAAAGTGCCTGGGTGCTCACCTTAGTCTTGTAAAGTCTGTAAAGTGGCGCATCTTAAAATTGTCAAATCACATTTTAATTGTCTTGTGGTTGTAATTTCTGGCTGCCGGCTATTGAAAAAAAAGAAAGAAAAAAACGGCGTGCCCCCCCCCAAAAAATCCATACCAGACCCTTATCCGAGTACGCAATCTGGCAGGTCAGGAAAGCGGGGATGAAGGAGCGCCCCCCTCTCCTAAACCATAACAGCCCACATGCCCTCAACCTGGGGCAGGGGGGACAAGGGTTTCATCCCCACAATCCTGGGCTATGGTTGTGCCGGAGTGTGGGCAGGGGGCTTATCGGAATCTGGAGGCCCCCTTTAACAAGGGGGCCCCCAGATCCCACCCCCCATGTGATTCCACTAAAAGAAAAAAAACAGTGTCCCCCGACGTAAATCTATCATCAATCATTCCGCCTGCCACACCTGAAAAAGAAAAAAAAATCTCTCTGTACTATTGACCGCCAACTGCCGAATGCCTTCTCACCGCTTCGCAGTTCTTATATAGGTAAAGGCGGGACCACCTGTCATCTGGTGGCACCACCCCCCTTGTGATGTCATGGACCAATGCATGCTTTAATTTTTAATAAAGGAATTGTCAAAAACTGTCACTTTGTTTTTATTACTTTTTGACACTTTTAGTGTAAATGGATAAGGGTACTATTTTAAAGGGGACCAGAACCCCCCTGCCCCAAAGCATCCCTATGTTGAGGGCATGTGGCCTTGTATGGTTCAGGAGGGGGTGCTCACTCGTCTCCCCCTTTCCTGACCTGCCAGGCTGCATGCTCAGGTTAGGGTCTGGCATGGATTTTTGGGGGGGCACGCCATTTTTTTTTTACTACTTTTTTTTTTACCAGCAAATGTTTTTTTGCTATTTAGCTGTTAGCAGGGAAGCCCATTGACACCCGCAAATTCCATTCCTTTCGGAACCTTCAAGCTACAAGCCAAATCCCAAACTAGTTATTCTTCTCATACCTTCAAATATCCCACTACTTAGCAACCCTCTTGCCCTCACTTACTCTAACTAAACCTACATACTTTGAAGTTATCTGTTCTCGAGGACCATACCAACCACGACTAATATCCAATGTATACCAACTCCTACAAGAAAATCTTCCGCTTTCCCTAGAGCCCCACTCATACATGAGTAAATAGTCGCACGTTACACAACAACAAATCTCACCCCCCCAATGTGCTAAAATTTGGACCTCAATCTCCAAAATCTCCCGATGTGTGGCACGCAAAGAGACAGCATACAATGTACTGCTGTTTTTGCTATAGGACTCCTAAGGTTTTACACCGCTATGATCCTTCCCTCTCTCCTCTCTGCTGGAGATGTGGTAAACTCAGAGGTACTCATTATCATATCTTTTGGCAATGTGAAAAGATAGCCCATTTCTGGTCCAGTGTAGTGTCCTTGCTCCAGCAGATTTTAGATACCCCCATCCCATTGGACATGGTACATCTCCTTCTGGGTCTCCCAATACCTGGATTGGGAAAAGCCTTGAATAAACTGGCCTCGCAAGTCCTATTAGCACCAAAAAGAGCTATTCCTGCATGCTGGCTGTCCACCTCCCCTCCAACTCTGACCCATCTGGTACAAGCTATTAATGACATCCACAGAATGGAGCATATGACAGCCATGGTGGAGGATGCCGTTGATAGATTTCATAAGATATGGGATCCTTGGGGCCACTATATACACAGCTTCTTTCGCTGATACTATTCTAGACATCCTACAGCTGCCTCCAATTAATGGATGAAGGTTTTTTACCCAGATCCCTTAGAAGGTTTGTTATGGTTTTTCTATGCTCCCTATATCCCATACCCCCTTCTCTCACCCTTTTAATAATGGAAATAGTCTTTCATTGTAAGGTAGCAATCTCCGCTAGATGATCAACCTTTACAAATTATTATTTGCTTGTTGTTTATCCCTTTTTTCTCTTTTTATTTCATTATTTTCGTCCTTGGTATGTGTAAAACTTTCTTTCAATTGCTTAATTTCCTAATTGATATTTCTAAATTACTGTACAACATGTATTGTTCTGTTTTTTTATTTCAATAAAAATACAATTTATAAAAAACATTTTTTATAGACCAACAAGGTTAACAAAACAGAAAAGTGGAGAGTGTGAAATAACACACTGATAATAAAAGATTTAAAAAAAGGATTAACAGAACACCTTGTTGGCCTCCAAGGAGATCAAATTTAGTCGTTGGAAGTACTCAAGGCATAATTTCTGTTACAGTACAGTAGTAGAGTATTGACATCTGGATGTATAAGAAATAAACTTTTGCAGGTGGTTGCTTAAAATTCTAAAGTGTTTAACTAATGGCAAGGGATTAGAACACCTGTCCATTTGTATTGCTGTCTGTGCCCCTTAGGGAGATTCACACTCTCTATTTATTTTTGTCCTGTTTACCATAATCTTCAAAAGTGAAAGTAAAAGAAAATCCCAAATTTTGGTTTTACATCAGAACACTAATAGAGGGTTAATCCTCCAATGGAGACACTAGTTCTATTGACATTGGAGACACACCAGGATTCCCTCACATTAGCAGGATTTCCTCTCACTTCCTGTTTTTGCTATGCAACAGAAAGTGAAGGAAAATCTCCCCAAAGGGGCAAAAAAAAAAAAATAATTCTGGATGTTATAACTTGCTTTATCCAAAATGAAAAAAAAAAACTTTTGTTACACTTTAAGAGATCAGCAGTGTCCTTAGGCACCTAGATGACATAAGATTTTTCTTTGTGTTCATGTGGTATTTATAAAATATAAAATGACATTCATTCTGGGGACATTTATTGGCAAGGTAGAAAGTTTTGGTATTCCTTTCGCTTCAACAGATTTCAATTCTGCTATCCAGGAAGCAATTGTCTTTTTTTTTAAGTGATATAATCTGATGGAATGGAAAAAAATATTTTTGAGTAAAGGGTAGAGTATGTCAATATCAGGTTTACTTCTAGATATTGGATTTGCTCCTGTTGCTAGCATTATGTAAAGCTTATCTTGAGTGCTTTGAGTTGGTCTGGCTATATGGATATAGGGGAAGACAATTTTGTAAGCACCTTTGGGGTTAAGGTTCCATTATGTTTTTATACTAAGGATGTCTCGTTGCTAGTACAAACAATAATCATTAACACATCTAAACCAGACAAAGTTTGAGATGGTAGGATTATGAATTTTCCTGGTAATTGAGAGATAATCATTTTTCAATGTAACTTTCTGATTCATGTATAAGTGTGAATTTTAATGATAATGAATATGTGATTCAGCAGTTTCTTGTTTTATGCACCATTTTAGTAATAATAAACATAATCAAAATTTGGTTCTTTGCTATGCACTTGGTTTTAATATATGTTAGAATTTAAAAGTCTTAATACCATATTTCTTTCTGTTATCTGCAATGGTTTTGTAAATGCAAAATGATGCTAATGTTTTATTATCAGTTCATAAATTTAAGAGCTTAATGCGTGTGCTGACTTTAAATAACATGTAATGAATTATTTACACAAAACTTAATGTATTCCTATTAAGAGACATTAGTTAGGTTATATTATCAGTCAATTTTAAAGTACACATTCTAATGTAGGATATGTAGGTTATTTTAAAACAGTATTACTCATTCACAGCACGCACACTACTGTCTGACATTACAAAAGGTTACCTACCTAATAAATAAGATTAACATCCAAATGTATTTGTTATCAGTAAGGATGAGCCAAACACCGGTTCGGTTCGCACCAGAACCTGCGAACAGACCTGAACTTTGTGTGAACTTTAGAACCCTATTAAAGTTTATGGGACTCGAACGTTCAAAATCAAAAGTGCTAATTTTAAAGGTTTACATGCAAGTTATTGTCCTAAAAAGTGTTTGGGGACCTGGGTCCTGCCCCAGGGGACATGTATCAGGTATCAGGTATGTTTTAAAAACTGACGTTTTTTCAGGAGCAGTGAATTTAATAATGCTTAAAGTGAAACAATAAAAATGTAATATTCATTTACATTTTGTACCTGGGGGGGGGGTGTCTATAGTATGCCTGTAAAGGGGCACATGTGTCTCATGCTTAGAACTGTCACTGCAAAAAGTGACATTTTTGCAGGAAAAAAAGTCATTTAAAAGAACTTGTGGCTATAATGAATTGTCAGTTCCCCGTAATACAGAGAACAGTCATTGAAAGTCATTGATAAAAAAAAAAATGCGTGGGGTTCCCCCCAAATTCAATTACCAGGCCCTTTAGGTCTGGTATTGATATTAAGGGAAACCCTGCATCAAATAAAAAAAATGACTTGGGGTTCCCCCCAAATATCCATACCAGACCAAGGGTCTGGTAGGGATTTTGAGGGGAACTCCACGCCAAATTGAAAAAAAAATGGCGTGGAGTTCCCCCCAAAAATCCATATCAGACCCTTTATCCAAACACGCAACCTGGCAGGCCGCAGGAAAAGAGGGGGGATGAAAGAGCGCCCCCCCTCCTGAACCATACCAGGCCACATGCTCTCAACATTGGGAGGATGCTTTGGGGGTCTGTGACCCCTCAAAGCACTATGTCCCCATGTAACGCAGGTTTCTGCTACAGCAGAGGGGGCGGGGTCATCCGCACGTCACTGGGGAAGCCCGGCTTTCCCCTTGCATCAGAGGGGGGTGGGGTCAGGTGACGGGTGGCCCACATCCTCCTCAGCTAAGACGTGTCAGGCTGCTGGGATTTCCGCAGTATCTCCGGTGGAGACAGGATGGATGCTCTGCATTGAACCATCGGGAGAGATCACCCATCTCTGGACCCCGGAGAAGAGATCAGATCACCCATTGCTGGACCCTGGAGAAGAGATCACCCATCGCTGGATAGCAAGAGTGGATTACCACCGCTGGAATCTTTTTTTTATTTTTTTTATTTAAAAAAAAAGGATTTTTCCCAACGGTGTCTGTGTGTTTTTTAACTTTTTTACACTTTCTTTGTGAAATGGTATGGGTACTTTTTTACCCCCTTACCATTTCAAACAGGAGGGGGGCAGGATCTGGGGGTCCCTTTGTTAAAAGGGGCTTCCAGATTCTTATAAGCCCCCCACCCGCTTGAGGCCCTTGTCCCCATCAACATGGGGACATGGTGCTTTGAGGGGTCACAGACCCCCAAAGCATCCTCCCAATGTTGAGGGCATGTGGCCTGGTATGGTTCAGGAGGGGGGACACTCTCTCCCCCCCTCTTTCCTGTAGCCTGCCAGGTTGCGTGCTTGGATAAAGGGTCTGGTATGGATTTTTGGGGGGAACTCCACGCCATTTTTTTAAAAAAATTGGCGTGGAGTTCCCCTTAAAATCCATACCAGACCTGAAGGGCCTGGTAATTGAATTTGTGGGGAACCCCATGCTTTTTTTTATCAATTACTTTCAATGACTGTTCTCTGTATTACAATGAGCCGACAATTATAGCCGCAAGTGCTTTTAAATGACTTTTTTCCTGCAGAAATGACACTTTGTACAGGGACAGTTCTAAGCATGGGAAACATGAGACCCTTTACAGGCATACTATACACACCCCCCAGGTATGAAATTTAAAGGAATATTAAACTTTTATTGTTTCACTTTAAGCATTATTAAAATCACTGCTCCCAAAAAAAGGCAGTTTTTTTTGCATTGATACATGTCCCCTGGGGCAGGACCCAGGTCCCCAAACACTTTTTATGACAATAACTTGCATATAAGCCTTTAGAATTAGCACTTTAGATTTCTCCCATAGACATTTACAGGGTGTTCGTGGCTTTTCAAATTTACCACCAGCACCCCAAATTGTTCGTTGTTCAGCGAACAGGCAATGTTCGAGTCGAACATGAGTTTGACTCGAGCTCGAAGCTCATCCCTAGTTATCAGCATAATATGACAGTTTGTTGCAACGTAAGCTTGGGAAGGGGAGGTTTAGGCACCTTTCACATGGAGCTGTCCATTTTTGCTCCTTCGCTTGCTCAGCAGAGATCGCTCCGTTGATCCCCGCTGAGCCTGTGGATGACAAGTCCATCTCTGCACTCGTCAGAGAGACCATTCTCCTTTATGAGGGGATCGGATGATTACGGACCGCCTGTCCGTTTTCATCTGATTCGATCTACCAGACGGATGGAAAATAGGACATCCATCCGTTTGGATTTTGCGGAGCGGATAGCATCAGGGCGGATCAGGTGTCAGTGGACATGCCACCACTGACATCCAATGCTCCATAGAGATGTTTGGAGCAACCGTTCAGATCTGCCTGAAAAAACTGACAGGCGAATCTGAACCGTCCGTACATGTGAAAGGGGCCTTAGAAAACTGTAAGAAAATGTGGCAATACTGCCCACAGCAACATGAAAAAGTTTATATTTGTACTGCTATGCAGTTGAGAGCAAGGACATATTCTTTCTTTTCAATTTATTTTTATTAGTTTTACAAGGTGCTATCAAAAAGCTTTGAAATAAATTTTGTATCACGCCAACAAATGGCAGCACCAGGCTGCATGCACAATCACAGGGATCCCTGACCTTCATAAGTCATTGTGCCAAAAGACAATGTCCTGTGTACATCAGGACCTGTGCAACTGGTGCTACTCTGACCACGTGTGTTACCACATCTGCTATTTCATCACGGAAAGCATGTTAGAACAAAGAGCAGATGTGGAATTCTGAGTGAAACTGGGCAAATCTGCCACAGATCATGTTTGACATTATACAGCAAGTTTAGGGTGGTGCAGCAATGAGTAGTTCAAGATGATTTGAGTGGCACACGCGATAGTTCTTCGACAATCATCACGCACAAATTGCCGACATTTTTGACATGGTTTCAACATTTTTGGGGGTTGAGCTTGTTGAAGGTCTTGCTGATCTCTCATCATCATCGTCCAGTGACGTCTTCTGCTCTCGAAGTGCGTGTGGCACTTAAAACACCTCAAAAGACTCATTGCAGCATTGCCATAAACTTGTTTCATGTAGAATTTCACGTTTGCGCTGTTCTAACTTGCTGTCCATGATGAAATAGTAAACGTATTAATGGGTGTGGTCAAAATAGCCCCAGTTGCACAGCTCCCAATGTACACAGGATAATGTCTTTTGGCACACTGACTTATGAAGGTTGGTGGTCCCTGTGACTGCGTGTGCAGCCTTGTGCTGCCATCTGTTGCTTTGTTATAAAACTAGACTCAAAACTTTTTGATACCACCTGATAATACAAAAACTGTGTGAATAGAGAAAGCAAGAGAGGACTCTAAAGCCCTCAAACTTGCTCAGGATAAGGTTCTTACAGAAATACAAGGCAAGTCATAAATACAACACATAAGACAAGAAAATTAACAAGTGCAGATCTTGTACACCATTCTAACTAGTTGATGTAGGCAACACAACACACTCCCTTTTTCTGAAAGCATTAGATAAAAACATGTAATAACAGGCTCAAGTTTAAAAGCTACTGTACTCTTATAATTATGCTCATGTTTCTGATTTTACACACTCTTTACTGGATGGTTTGCTACCATTTTACAAACCTAAAGCAAACGTGGTTGTAAGAAAAGCCCAGTGCATATTGGAACTAGAAGACGAATGCATGCACATGCTCATAATTCTGAGCAAAGGCTCATGCATATGAGCACGCCCAGCACTGACATTGACAGCCTATTTAAACTGGAATATGACATGAACAGATTGCTGAGTTGTCTTCAGCTAGTTCCTGCTTTACCTATGCCCTGACCTGCTATAGTTTCCTTCCGATGCATGACCCAGCTTACGCCTGATCTGCCTCTGGAACCCTGCCTGCCTGTTGTGACCCTGTACTCTGACTCTGCTTTTTTCCAACATTCCTGTACTTTGCTGCCCGGCTGTGTACCACACCTGGTTTGTATCCTGGCTCTGCCTTTGAGAAAGAAGTGGATACTTTGAAAAGCTTCACCCCATTGGCCAGTGGTTTCCCTGATTTACTGTTGATGTCACTTCCAGTGGCTTCTGCATTCCATGCTTGTTACAGCTGCTATCACCAGTGTTCCTCCAACCATCCACAAGCATACCAGGATAGATGTACCATACATCCCCAGGACCTAGCAGATTACCTCAGGCTTACCAGCTTCCACAGCCACTTGATACACAGAAATGCCTATATGATTATTTTAGATATAAATTGCCAATTGGCTTTTAATAAACCCATTATTTTATATTGCTACAGTTATTCTGGCACCTTCCTATTGTACCTTTTTATTTCCAACCGAGTTTGCTTCACTCTAATGGAAGCTGCCGCTAATGTTCCAGATATTTTATGATGACATTTTATAGGTGGACTTATTACATATAGACTTTTAATACTCGCTTATTGCCTTTAGGTCTCTACCTGTCTCTCCAGCGCCATTAATTTTTTCTTTGACTCTATTGTTTCTGTACCTTGCTGCCTGGCTGTTGATGACCTTCTGCCCTGGCTACGGTTCTGTCTGCAAGTGGTTCTAGAGCCTTAAGGTTGTTTACCTTAATGAATTCTGGTGCCTTCATGTTAACTCTCAGACTTTAAGTGTAAGGATTACCTAAAACCCAAACAGTTATATATTTTCTGAAATCAGTGACCCTGTAAAAAAAAAAATGGTAGCATTTGCAATATTTTATGTCATATAATACTCAGACTACTTATATCAAAGGTGAGGGTGTGTCAAGTAAAAAAATACCAAATTTGCCAAGCCTCTCAATTGTAATTGCTTGTGAAATAGTGAAATACTACAATACCCGAGATTGTCCGTAAAAAGCTTTTATAGCACATCAGTTTAGACTTATTAGTAAATGATGCCCCTAGAATGAATGCTTGCACCCCAAATTCATGTATTTGCATTTGTATTTGTGTGTGTACACAGAGGCAGGCGCTTTAAAAAATAATTTTGGATGTTTTTAATTTATTTTATTATTAAAAAATTTTATGAAATTTTTTTTAAATTTTTTTTTTTTCTTATTTTAAATGTACCCATATTGCTGTCACTTTGCTATAGAAAAGTGAAAGTAGCAGGTTCACTTTAAGGGTAAATCGATTTCTTACTTGGCCAGAGATGCTGTAGAACAGTGGTTCTCAACTCCTGTCCTCGGGACCCAGTAATAGGCCAGATTTTAAGTATTACCTTGGGGAGATGCAGACTAGAATACTGCAATCACTGAGCAGCTAATTACATCACCTGTAATTTATTTCAGTTATCTTGCAAACCTGACCTGTTAGTGGGTCCCGAGGACAGGAGTTGAGAACCACTACTGTAGACTGACACCTCTGAACCCAATAGTTCTCAGAGCTGAATGCTTCAGGGTTCATTCTTAACAGGGTAGATCAGCGATAGGATGATCTCTGATATCTTGCCACCCTCCATCCTGATACCTGCTATTGAGGTAGCAGACATCCAGGAGAGAAAGAGGAAGCCAGAACAAGAACTAGGAAGGGTTTTGAGAAAACACAATAAGTGGACAAAGGATACAGGAGAATTCTGAATTTCTTACAGCATCAACCTTTCCCCTTATCAAAGAGATATTACAAAATGCTTTTGATGGTATATTAAACAGACCAAAAGGGGACAAATAAAAGATGATCTTTGTTGTTAGCCCTTGTACACAGTAATTCAGACGGATTAATTCCGGAAGAGGTCCGGAAGTGATGTTACATACACACGGTCGGACTAAGTTGTCGTAAAATCCGATTGTACATAACGTGATGACGTTATTTTCATTACGATGGGACTACGTTCAGGCTAGTAGCCAATAGCTTTGGTCTAGGAATTTGATCTGAGAATGCGTGGCACTTTGTCCGTCGGAGTAGGCTACACATGATCGGAGTATGTCCAATAGGAGCATTTTGTCGGAAAATTTTACCGGCAAGTTGGAAAACTTGGTCCGTCGGATATTCTTTTTTTTTTTTTTTTTAATTCTTTATTTTTCAAATTTATAAGACAATCAAACAAACATTTCTTAACATTGTCTCCAATATTGAATCTCCTTTATTCCCCCCTCCCCCTCTCACTCGATCCTTCCATTGTTACAGTTCCTTAACATTCAAGTAACTTCCAGTAATTGTCAGATTTTTTAAAATGTATCCAATGCTTCCACTTATTCAGGTACCTCTCCTCTGTGCTTTCTGACTTAGAAATCGTAGCTTCAATATTTCTTATGTTTTCCAGTCTCTCAGCCCATTCCTTCATTGTGGGGGGGTCCTGACTTTTCCACTTCCGTGGAATCAAAGCTTTAGCGGCGTTCAACAAGCAAGGGATCAGGGACCGTTCATACGCCTCATCTCTATCTTCTGAGCCATGGAATAAACACACCCATGGATCCCTCCTAATCCTTTCACCTGTTATATTTAGGCTTGCTTCTAATACTTTCCCCCAATATCCTTGTATTTTGGGACACTCCCACCATAAGTGAGCAAAAGATCCTACCGACAAGCATCCTCTCCAGCACCTAGAGGGGTTATCCTTAATAATCTTATTACCTTGTTGTGGGGTTATATACCACCTAGTCAGGAGTTTGTAGGACATCTCCCTTGTTTGTGAGTCTATTGCTACTGAATACGTACGTCTCAATATTTTATTTCTTTGTTCATCATTACTTAAAGAGCCTATTTCCCTTTCCCATTTCCCCAAATACTCAGGATATTTATTTTCCTTTTCATCTATCAAGATTTTGTATATTTTTGCTATCCTTTTTTCCAAACTATGCCGGTTTATTAATAATTTTTCTAGGGGTCTCAACTTTTCCTTTCCCCTCAATGGGCATGGCAAGGACTGGGCAAAATAAAATAGTTGTGAGTATCTCCATTTGTCTAGTGGCTTATGTCCCCATTTCCCAATAATTTCTTCATACGTGCATATTCTATCGCCTACCATAACTTCGTGCAATCTAATACTATCTTTCATTGCCCACCTACTAAAATATATATACTCCTCCTGCCCTGGTCTAAAAAAAGAATTGTCCAACAGTGGAATTAGTGGTGAATTATGTGTCCAACCATATCTCTTATTTACTGTGTCCCAAACCCGCAGTGCATTTTTCGTCAGTGTACTTGTGTTTGCCGCTAACTCTCTAGTTTTTGCTGGGATCCATATTAATTCTCCTATTTTCTTTGTGCTTAAATTAACTTCTAATTCTGCCCAGTCCTTGCCTTCCCTATTATATATCCAATCCGTAATACGGGATAACATAATAGCCTCATAATACTTTTTGAAATCGGGTAGGGCCAACCCCCCTCTCTCTTTATGTCTGGACAGGATATGAGCTGCTACCCTCGCTGCCTTCCCCCTCCATATAAATCTTCTGATCATAGTTTTAAGTTTATTTAAATACATAGGGGATAACAGAACAGGAATCATTTGGCAGGTGTATGTAAATATCGGTAAGATAAACATCTTTATAACGTTTATTCTTCCTGTCCACGAAAGGGCTCTATATTGAATCCTACTCAGTTGTTGCTTAATTTTATTAAGGAGAGGGATATAATTAGCCTCGAACAGGGCCCCCATTTTTACCGTCAAATTAATTCCAAGGTATCCTATTCCTTTCGAGCACCATCTAAACGGCAGCTTCCCCTGCAACGCCTTCTGTTCAACTGTCGATAGATTTAAGTTTAGTATCTCAGATTTTGACATGTTCACTTTGAAATTTGAGAGTTTCCCATATTTCATAAGTTCTTTCATAGCTCCCGGGATAGAAATCCTCGGGTTAGACATATAAAGTAGAAGGTCATCGGCGAAGCCTGCCGTCTTATACTTCTTGCCCAGTACTTTTATTCCTTGGATGTCTTGATTTTTCCTAATGGCTGCCAGAAGAGGTTCTAATACCATTATAAAAAGGAGCGGTGAGAGGGGGCATCCCTGACGTGTCCCATTGAACAACTCAAGGGGGGGGGACAAGGATCCATTGATTCTTATTCTAGCTTTGGGATGGTCATATAGAGCTTCTATCCATCTTCTCATCCTTTCACCTATTCCAAAGTATCTTAATGCCTCAAACAGGAAGCCCCAACTGACCCTGTCAAATGCTTTTTCAGCATCAATCGACACAAGCACAGTGGGGGCTCCCTGCCTGATTGCCTCCTGCATCAACATAATGGTTTTCAGGACATTATCTCTCCCCTCTCTTCCCTGTACAAAGCCCACCTGGTCTTTCTGAATCCAATCCGGTACATAGGGTCTTAATCGTTCCGCGATGATTTTAGCAAACAGCTTTATGTCCGAGTTCAGGAGAGATATTGGTCTGTAGCTTTCCACTGCCATAGGGTCTTTTGACTCCTTCAGAATTAATGCTATATGTGCCAGCGTTGTTTCTTCTCTAAACTTGTCCCCCCCCTCCCCCACCGCATTAAAGTACTCACATAATTTTGGCGCAAGTTGTTTTTGAAATTTCTTATAATACAGAATCGGGAATCCGTCCGGACCCGGACATCCTCCCGCTGCTGTGTTTTTAATTGCTCTTTCCACTTCCTCGATCACTATTGGGGATTCTAACGAGGCCATTTCCTCTTGCGTTAATTTATGTATATCCAGCCCCCTCAGATAATCACCTATTTCCTCTCCGATCGCACCCTCCCTCCTATGTTCAATATTATAGAGATCACTATAATACACATGAAAGGTATCTACTATCTTTTCCGGAATAGTTTGTACCTCTCCCTTCTTATCTTTTACCTTTGAGATAAATGTTCTATTTTTCTTTTCCTTCACCTTCCTAGCCAACCATTTGCCTGATTTATTTCCCCAAAGATATCTCTCCTTATCTAACATATGGTAAGCAGCTCTCCTCTCTTGCTCCAGGCATTCTTCTAGCTCACTCTTCATCCTTTTCAACTCCTGGCTCTCCGAACTTCCCTCTATTCTTCTATTCTGTTCCTGTCTCTGAATTTCTTCATATAATAGTTGCTTCCTTTTCCCCCTCTCTCTCTTCTTTCCAGTCCCAATCCCAATTAGTATGCCTCTCATTACAACTTTATGTGATTCCCACAATGTTGAGATGGAGATTTCCGGGGTGTCATTTAACCTAAAAAATTGTTCCATTTCCTGTTCGATCTTATCTATTGTTTCCTTATCTTGTAGTAATAATTCATTAATCCTCCAGCTTGTCCCCAGTACACGCACCCCCCTAGTCTCTAGCTGGATCATTACTGGCGCATGATCAGAAGCCGTTATTGATTTTATTTCAGCCTTCCTCAAAGCTGATAGAAGCTGGAACTCTAGAAAAATGTAGTCAATTCTAGAGAAAGAGCCGTGTACCGAGGAGAAGCAGGTATAGTCCTTATCTCTTGGGTGTAATGCCCTCCAAGCATCCTGCAATTGAAAGGCCGCTAAAGCTTTTACCAACTTCCTTTGTTTATCGTTAGATGGCCCATATCCTCCCTCCCTGGCCTTCTCCCCCTTCGCGTCCATGTTCCAATTAAGGTCACCTGCTAAGATCAGATTCCCTTCCTTGAAGTCTTCTATCTTTTTTAACAATTTACTTAAAAAATTATCAGCATTCTTATTCGGAGCATAGACATTTAAGATTGTACATTTCATGTTTAATAACGTCCCTTTTACACACAGATATCTCCCCTCTGGGTCCACTAGACGCTTTTCTAGCTCGAATCTCGTTCCTTTACCAAAGCCTATCGCCACTCCTCTAGAGTAAGCAGAGGGAGAGTCCCCATATATCCACACCGGGAAGTCCATTGTGTTAATCTTAATACCTGAAATATGTGTTATGTGTGTCTCCTGAAGGCACACCACATTTGCTCCCATATGCCTTAGTTCATCATTAATCCTATATCTTTTCCTTTTTGTGTTTAGACCCCTTACGTTATATGTAACCACATTCAATACTTCCATGTTTTATTTGCAAGTGTTGATAACCTCATTTTCTGACGCGTCCAGTGAACCCAGTTAAGTATACTTTTACTGATTCTAAGAAAGGATCGAGTGAGATCCCCAATACATAAAAGAAAAAAAAATACAAAAAAACAGAAAAAACCTATAAAAAACCATTCCCACCCTCTCCCCCCCCTTCCAAGCCCTCCCTCCCCCCCTGTCTTTTAACGGAACATCTCAATAGATTGGGTAAGACACCCCTTTTCCCGTTATTTCTATGGTTCTGGGCCGCCCCCCAACCTGGTTGGCCCTCCTCCATAGTTCCCCTGGGGTTCATGCAGGCCCTCAATCATAGGAGAGCTCACCTCACTCGCCTCCCCCCTCCCCCCCCCAGTCCCCCTCCCCGCCCATAGTCCCTCTTCCTCTCTACCTGGTCCAAAACTCCTGAGTCCTCCCATTTTTAAGGGGTTTCCCTGTCAACCCTACATCCTCATCGTTTTCCCATTCTAGTTGCGGGGGAGGATTTATACCCAACCGCTCACAGAAATCTTGTAAATCTTCCGGAAAACGGAGGACCGCGGAGCGTCCCTCTTTCTTCCCAATTAAACATGATGGGAATCCCCATTGATAAGGGATATTTGCTGCTACCAACATCTCTGTGAGCGGTTTAAGTCGCCTTCTTCTTCTTAGGGTCTCTACCGCCAAGTCTGAATAAATCTGCAACTCTACGCCCCCAAATGACAGTCCTGGGTTAGTTCTAATCTTTTCCATCACCTGAGTCTTTTCCTCCACATAATGGAACCTCACTATTACATCTCGTGGGTGTTCTGACCTCCTTCCTAAAGATCGTGTTATTCTATGTATTCTATCTATTCTTAAAGGTTCTGAGATTTCTCTATCTAAAAGTGGGTTGAATATTTGATGGGCCACTTCTTTGAGTGTAAGACTATTATGGGACTCAGGGAGGCCTTTTATCCGTAGATTCTTTTTCCTACTGCGATTTTCCTGATCTTATAATTTATGCATTAAGGCCCTATTTCCTTTCCGTAGTGCTATGACCTGCTCTCGCATTGCTTCTATTCTCTGCTCATGGATCTCTACTCTATTTTCTATTTCCTCTACTCTACCCAATACCTGCCCGATATCCACCCTTATTGTGGCAATTTCTATCTTAAGGGAGGTTTCCATTTTTTCAAACATCTCCCCAAGCATCTCTTTTAGATATAAAGTTTGCTCTAAGGGTGGTGATCGCCCATTTCCCCCCGGAAGTGCCCCTTCTTCCTCCATGACTTGCCTCCGCTCCTCCTGCGTTTCCTCCTGTCTTCCCCCTTCCCCCTGTGTAGGCCTTTCATTTTTCTGGCTCTCAGATAATTTTGCGGGGATACTCCTCTCTGGTCTACTTTCCCCCCCTCTCTGTCTGCTGGATCCCGCCCGCGTAGATTTCTCCACCCTAGGGCTCCCACTCTCCTCCTCTCTTATGGTGGAATTAGCCGCCATATACCTTTGGATCCCTACGGGACTTGAGACTGGGGTGGACGGTTTTGCTTTACTCGATTTCCCCTTCATAATGCAAAGGGAAAAAAAAAAAAAAAAAAAAAAAGCACTGAGATGGAGGGGGGTTCTAGTGTTCACCAGACTTCACTAATTTGCTCAACTATCTACGTCTGTCCCCATCTTTCTTCACTTAAGAGAGAGAAACGCACAGGAAAAGCGCAGAAAGAGACAAAAAAAAAAACACCATTTAGCCACAATAATATCAGCATAAGTCCAGGTATATTACATGGATAGGTTTCTTCGGTCCACCTGTTTCAGGAAAAAATAAAGTCCACTTATCAAAAATTTTTACTGCGGCCCATAGAAGATTTTGCTTTCAGGGGCCCATATCGCAGTCTCTGATGTTACCAGGCCACCCGTTGCACCAGTTCACACTAGCAATATCATGCAGTATCTCACACAATTGTTCCCCTTCAGGCCTCTATTGTTTCATCAAAGAGCTTTCATAGCGCAGTATTCACTATGGGTACTTTAGATAATTCTCCCACCTTAGTCTATGAGCGAGCATATGCAATAGTAAGGGAGTAGTAAAGCTTCAGGGATACAGGGATTTCACCATTTCATTAGCCCCTCGGCATTTAAATAGTTCTTCAATATAATTCCCGTGTCAAGGACAGGTAGCTCTCTTCCAGAATACCTTTTGGGGGGATTGCTGTTGGGCCCTCATTCCCTGAGTCAATCTCCAGCCCTAGACCACCATCCCCCTATCCCAATTACCACACTCCCTTTATAGATAGCATATGCAGATTTCCGAGTGCAACTGTGTTGAGCCCTCACAGGCTGTCAGCTTACCACCTCACTGACTCAGTCCTCAAAGCCTGTCAGTGTCTCTGCGCTGTCTCAGCTGTCTTCCATCAACCTCCACTCTTCCAGTGAGTCCGGTCTCCTCCACCCCACGTCACCACCCCGCCAGGGCACTGAGAAGGGAAGCGAGGGAGCTCAGGGATGCAGTTTTCTCCAGCTGACAGGGAGCATCTGTGTAGCAGGCGGAGAGCGGCGGCGCTGTTGTGCTTCACGTCTCCGGCGCCTGTATCGGCTGTCTACTCCGCTCGGCTCTTCCGTTAGTGCTGTGCCTCAGCGGCGTTCAAATTAGCCGGCAGGTTCGTATGCCTCATGGTTTCCTCTCGCGGCGCCAAGCTCCATACAGCGGGAGACAACAGGAAGACGAGGGAGAGCGGGGAGAGTGCGAAGGGTACGGAGGGTCGAGTTCCGAGGCCAACGCCCCCTACGTCATGACGCTGCACCGCCCCCCTCTCTCCGGCCGCAGTATATTGGTCCGTCGGATATTCTGACGGAAACAGTCTGATGCAGACCACACACAGTCCGACAAAACGGTCCGATAGGAAACATTCCGTCGGAATCTCTGACCGTGTGTACAAGGGCTTAGGGTTTTCATAAATCACTAAATCACCTGTTCTCTACTCATCCTCATCCAGGTACTTTTTTCAAGTACCTCTTCTGGCTTTGGAGAACAGTGATCCAACACTGCAGTGTTTACACCATCCAGACCACTTGTCTGCTCTTTAATCTTCTGATAGGATCCTCCCAATAAGATCTCACCACAGGATATCTAATAGGAAGTATCCAAGTCTGGCAGGCAACAGCGCGGATGAAAGAAAAAGGACCCTTCAACTTTTCAGAAAGGAAGAAAAAGCATCCAGGCTGGTGTATCCTGTGGCCAAAGATTTAGGTGTGAGTTTGTTTTTTTAGATTAGATTTTGTTTTGTTTGCGGCTGCACTCATTAGATTTTTTTTTTAAGCTGTCTATGTCCCCTTCCAATTAAAGAGATTTATTTCACTTCCCATCTCACTGATCTTTAACTCTATTGAAAATAATAAACAAAAGCTCTTGCTGAGATTACACTATAATCATGTCAGTGAATTTACCCATTTACCTGTTTATGCTTAGCCTAGCTTTTACTCTTACATTATGCATATCCTCCAAAACACATTATTCAGTATTCATATAACATGTAGTAAATTATGAATTTCATTTACTAGACTTAAGATTAAGCAATTTACTGGACGTAAGATTAAGCAATTTTCTTATTAAATAATAACAGGAAATACGCAGATTGTATACAGGTGTTTCTTTTCAAAACTTGACAGATGGGTAAAAAATGTTCACTTTATAGGAATTAAATGACACGAAAAAATACACAATTCTGCCATTCCTGAGTCTGTTCTTAAACATGTTTATGATCTTAAAAATACAAATTCCAGAAACAGAAGATAAAATTAAATTTGTACAGTCCACAAATTTAGTAAAAGACAATGATAGTGATTCTAAAGTTCACATTTGTCCCATTGTAGCTTTTTATTGATATAGTTTACAAGGTAAGTAATTTGTCTTATGCCATATATTACCACATAGTAAAAAAAGTGTTATTTATTTAAAATCAAATTAGCATATTATTTAATGATGCCTGCTGCTTTATAATTCATGTAGTCAAAAAAGTCCAGTATAAAACTGCCAGGCTATTTCAAAAAGAACATCTGAAAAGTAAATTGCTTAGTATGCGCAATAAACAACTGCCTCCATCTGCCATATAATTAATGTTCCTGATTAAATCAGTTTTCAATAAGTTGCATGCAATGTTTTATGAGTTGTACAAAACGTCTACTTTATTGTGCTTTAGGTGCCTTTTTCTTGTTTATATGACAAAATATAAAAGTGAATATAGCATTTTCAATATACTCTTCCTCCACAAGCCAGTTAATGATGATGAAAGTAGAGTAACTTACCTTAAAGTGTAACTCCATCTAGTTGGTTTTTTAGCTTTGGGTAGAGTAGAGAGGAATGAAAAGAAAAAATGTAGTGACTTGAACAAAAAGGCAGAAGCTGATATCAGAAAACATATTAAAAAATTGAAAATTGTATCATACTTACTGTAATGTTCCTTCCCTGGTGCCTATCCATGGCAGCATACAGATGATAGAGCTCAACCTCAACTCCTCCCTCAGGACTAGTGAATAGCATAAATTAAAGACACAGTCCCCCCCCCCCCCCAACATTCTCTGTAATATAGCATACCGAGTGTGGTAGTGTATAGGAAAGGAAAATTACGGTAAGTATGATACCATTTTCTGTTTTCCTGGTAACTCCATGACAGCATACAGATGATAAATAACTAGCTGACATGGGTTGGATAATGCCAATAATAAGTATTTTAATTATAAAAGAATATTGCAGCCTAAACTGCCCTCCTTTCCAAACTTTACAGTCGTGAAAACCCCCCCGATCAATATGGTAGTGCCTGAGAAACGTTTGGCGAGAAAACCAGGTGGCAGGCCTGCAAACCGTCTCCAATGAAATATTAGCCCTCTCCCTAGGAAGTTGAGGTTGCCCTCGTAGAATGAGCATTCACTTGGGATGGAAGCTCCATATTCTTTGCCCTTTTTCCCCTTCTGAATTAGATTTACAACCCAACATGCCAAAGTGCTGATGGAGGCTTCTTTACCTCTGTATTTACCAAATGGTACAATTAATAGTCTCTCAGAGTTTCTGAAGGATCTGGTGGCTTCTAAGTTGGCCCTGAGCACTCTGGAGATGTCAAGCTTGTGACAAGACTCAGAATCTGCATCTGTTAATACTTGTAACGCCCAGGGTTCCAACAGGTGGCTTGGAGTAGTGACCTTAGGTGTGAACATCCGAAGGGGTGTAAGTCCCACTCTGTCTAGGAAAAAGGGGATATGGTCATCACCTATACTAAAGAGTGAACCTCCGAAATTCTTCTGCCGAATGTAATGGCAAACAGGAAAGCCATCTTCAGCGTTAGATTCCATATTGCTACCTGTTCCACTGGAGCAAAGGGATGGTCAGACAGAACTTCAAGGACCATGGACAGATCCCACTTAGGAAATGAGACAGGTGGTAGAATCTTTAACACTCCTCTGAGGAAAGTGACCACCAGAGGATCCTCTGCCCATCTTTTATTAGTTGCGGCAGAAATTTCTGCTACCTGCACCTTGGGGGAGCTCAGGCCAAGTCCTAGATCAAGACCCATCTGAAGAAATCACAGAATATTGGACGTAGAGGGGAGGATTGGATTAAAGTCATTCCTGGCAGCAAATGACAAAAAACATGTCCCAGATCCTTGTATATACTGCATTTGTTGCAGGCTTTCTGGCTCTTGGAAGGGTGGATATGACCCCTGGGGAACAACCTAATGCTTCAAACCTTCTCCTCTCAACTTCCAGATTCGAAGTTCTAACTTCTGAGGGTTTGCATAAGTTAGTCTGCCCCGAGACAGAAGTTGAGGAATATGAGGGATCCTGATTGGAGAGCTCACAAAGAGGGGCACAACTAGAGAGAACCAGGGTCTCTTCAGCCAATATATTAGAACTGTCACCACTTGACTGACTTTCTGAGGAGCCTCAGGATGAACTTGAATATTAGTGTTTGTGGAGGAAAGGCATATGCTGTGGTGAACCTCCAGGGGCATGACAGGGCATCCACTGCCTCTTCTTGTGGATGCGGGAGGCGAGAGAAGAACCTGGCTAGTTTGGTGTTCTCTGGAGGGCCGAACAGGTCCACCTGAGGGGGATCCCAAAGGCTGGCAATCGGAAGGAAGACATGGGGATGAAGGGCCCACTCGTTGTTGTCCAGGAAGTTTCTTGACAGTGTGTCTGCTTCCGTATTTAGCCAGGAGGTTCTTCTCTGCCAAGAGCATAATTGGCTCTACCTCCCTGAGGAATGTTCTTCTGCGAGTGCCTCCTTGCTTCTGCAGATATGCGACAGCTGCCCTTTTGTCCAGGCATAGCAGTACTATCTGGCCTCTGATTTGAGATGTCAATGAAATCAGCACTAGAAATGTTGCTTTCATCTCCAAGATATTGGATACCACTCCCTGGGTGGGACAAGGCCATCTTGCCTGTATTCTGGTTTCCCCACAATGGGCTCCCCAGCCTTGTCAATTTTCATCATATGTAATTATGGTCCAGGAGAGGGAGCCCAGGTGATGAGGTTTGGAGAGGTTCTCTGGAACTGTCCACCAGTGTAGACTATTGCGCATTACTCCCATCAGTAGGATCGTCTGAGAGAGTCGTTGTTTCCTCCACTGCACCAAGAAACCTGTCTGGAAATACCTCAAGTGGCAATGGGCCCAAGGAATTAGGGGTATGCAAGAGGACATTGTGCCAATGAAGCTTAGCCATTGTGAAGCCGTCAGATGCGGGTATTCATCCCCTTTGTTATGAAGCCCATAAAAAGCTCTGGTGTAACCAATTACCTTCAGAAGTCACATGATTCGTGAAATGATGTCCACCTGTGTGCAATCTAACTGTCAAATGATCTGTCATTACATATACACACGTTTTTGAAAGACCCCAGAGGCAGCAACACCAAATCAAGAGGTACCACTAACTAAACACTGCCATGAAGACCAAGGAACTCTCCAAACAAGCAAGGAACAATGTTGTTGAGAAGTACAAGTCAGGGTTAGGTTATAAATAAATATACAAATCTTTGATGATACCTAGGAGCACCATCATAACCAAATGGAAAGAACATGGCACAACAGCAAACCTGGCAAGAGACGAGCGCACACAAAAAAATCACAGACTGAGAAAGGAGGGCATTAATCAGAGAGGCAGGACAGAGACCTAAGGTAACCCTGGAGGAGCTGCAGAGTTCCACAGCAGAGATGTGTCCTATGTATCTTTACATAGGACGACAATAAGCTGTACACTCCATTGGGCTTTATGGCAGAGTGGCCAGAATAAAGCCATTGCTTTCAGCAAAAAACAAAATGGCACATTTTGAATTTGCAAAAAGGCATGTGGGAGACTCCCAAAATGTATGAAGAAAGGTGCTCTAGTCTGATCAGACTAAAATTAAACTTTTTGGCCATCAAAGAAAATGCTATGTGTGGCACAAACCCAACACATTACATCACCCAAAGAACACGATCCCCACAGTGAAACATGTTGGTGGCAGCATCATGCTGTGGGATCTTTTTCAGCAGGCGGGACTGGAAAACTGGTCAGAGTTGAGGGAAAGATAGATGGTGCTAAATACAGGGATATTCTTGAGCAAAACCTGTACCACTCTGTGTGTGATTTGAGGCTAGGACAGAGGTTCACCTTTCAGCAGGAAAATTACCCCAAGCACACTGCTAAAGCAACACTTGAGTGGTTTAAGGGGAAACATGTAAATGTGTTGGAATGGCCTAGTCAAAGCCCCGACCTCAATACAATGGAAAATCTGTGATCAGACTTAACGATTGCTGTTCACAAGCACAAATCATCAAACTTGAAGGAGCTAGAGCAGTTTTGCAAGGAGGAATGGGCAAAAATCCCAGATGTGGCAAGCTCATAGAGAATTATCCAAAGCGACTTGTAGCTGTGATAACCGCAAAAGATGGCTCTACAAAGTATTGACTTTAGGGGGGTGAATACTTATGTACATTTACTTTTTCTGTTATTTTGTCCTATTTGTGGTTTGCTTCACAATAATAAAAAAAATCTTCAAAGTTGTGGGCATGCTCTGTAAATTAAATGATGCAAATCCTCAAACAATCCATGTTAATTCCAGGTTGTGAGGCAACAAAACACAAAAAATGCCAAGGGGGGTGAATACTTTTGCAAGACACTGTATATACACATACACACGCATATACCCATACACATACTATCCCCTTTCCTCTCTTTTTTTTTAAAGCTTTTTTTTATATAACCTACCACTAGTAGTACTGGAGGAATCCAGCAGGGCACAGCTGAACACTGACAGCTCTAGCCCCGCAAGATTTTGATCTTTTTAACTTGAAGGAGGTGGTTGGGCTAATTGCTGTGCCCACCCACCTAATTAGAACTCACTAGGAAGGGCAAACAGAAAGTAAGATGGCTGCTGTTTGGATGGCCACACTATCATGCATTCGCACCGGCTACAGCTATCAGTGGTCCTTGATCAGAGACCTCCTAGAGGCTAGAGGCTGGAATGCGCATGTCCCTCCATGGCATTGACCCCACGTCATGAACGACGACCAGCACTGCCAGGCAGTAATATGTCGGCTGGGTCACACTCTGGGAGCATGTCAGCACCACCGCGGACCAAAAAATTTGCGCTCCAGAGTGGGGGGACACAAGCAACCCACCCGGGGAAGCCAGGAAGCCCACCCCCCCAGAGACTAACAGTTAGCCCTAGTGGGCTCCCCATGAACAGTTGATCCATGTATGCATGAAATTTAAAGGGGCAATGACACAAAAAAATACAAAGAAAGAAGGAAAAAAAAATGAAAGAAAAGAAAAAAAAGCAACAGGTCTGGGATATGAGAGCTGATCCTTCTGCGAATCCTCCTGCATTCACCATGATATGTAATGGCAGGCTGCGTTTCTGTGAGGAAACTCTGCAAGATGACCCCAAAAGATGCACAGAAAGGGTTCCCGGTCTTATCAGTGCTGTGAGTGGCCCAAGAACAAGGACTGTGCCTGGGAGAAGCTGAACACGGCGAAAGCTGCCAAAGGCAGAGGTATGGACATACTGCTACTCTTCACCAGTTCAAAGGTATGAGGAAAAAAGGAGAATGTTGGGGGAGGAACTGTGTCTTTAATTTATGCTATTCACTAGTCCCGAGGGAGGAGTCGAGGCGGAGCTCTATCATCTGTATGCTGCCATGGATAGGCACCAGGAAAAAGTTTTTGTTTTTTGTCTGTTTCCATTGGAGAGATTTCCTCTAACTTCCTGTCTTAACAGGAAGTGAAGTGAATTCTTCTACATAGGGACACAGATGTCCATAAAAACCTTTTGAAAATCCAAACTTTTCTTTGCTTGTTCCAAAGGGAAATAAAACATAGCAGGAGCCATGCTTTAATATGGCCTGCAGAGTGTTGTAGGTAATATTGCATGTTTTTAAAACGTTGGAACCCTGGTGGGAGTGTTTTTTTTAGACTCAGGGAGGGTACTAGTCCTCAAGATCCTGACGGCAATCAATATCAGGACCAGACCATTTCTTATTCAGCATCATAATTAGTAATGTTGTCAGCTACCCCTAGGTATTCCTATGTAATTAGTTGCGTTCAGGTGACATTATTGCCAACCAAACACACAAATTAAAATCCATCTGCAGTGGCCAGGTTCGTGGTCTCTGGAGGTCATCAACAATGTCGAATATTGTCCAAAATAATGTAGTAATTAATGAGTTGACTTATTATTTAGGCTTTTTATTAAAGTAGAGCTATCACAAAACTAGACAGTTAAACATAGACTGATGTTACCTTCAGTAAAAACCACATGTAAAAATAATTAATAAAAACAGAACTATAGACAGCTGAACCTATATGCAAATTAGCCCCACTTCCCCCCTGAACATTCCTATCAGTCATTCAAAGTGATGGGCTGGTTTATGAACAATAGTGAGTCTCAAGAGAGGGATCAACCATAAAATCAATCTTAAGATGATCACTAGGCATCTTTCCTTTCTTCATAATTATATATAACTATAATGGTTTAGTTGATACAATTTTAATACACTCAAAACGACCACCAGACAACTGTGAGCTAACTACAGTAAAGCAGAGCAGTTCGCGTTAAGGCACAATTTGTCTGATTAAAGCTTCAGACTGAACCATCTAGTAAGGGACTCCCTGCTGGTGAGTCACTGAGCAGTGTAAGTACTAGGCTTCCTTAATTATAAAAGCAAACCGAGAGCCTTTAAAATGTAAGGAGCCCAAAGCACCATCTGGTTTAAGAGTAAAATATTAACATATATTTCATATTTATCAGACTTAAAAGAATATGATTATTTTTTAAATGATTTTTAATCCCAATCATAATAAATAAATAAAAAAATCGAACCCAATTTTATATTCCCTTTAAACTGAAAAAAACTGTTGTTGTTTGTGTAGAAGCTACACATGTATGTTGTTAGACTCCACATGTACCCTACAGTTCTATCATTTTGCCACTTCTTATGTTTTTCTATATAGATCATCTTAATTGACATTTATTCCTTTCAGTATTGTGTACCATTACATTGGAATAATGGGTTGACTGATTAATACAATTCAACTGCTATTTCTACTTTCTAAATCTGAAGTTATCCTAGGATAGAACATATTTGTTATAAGACTTAAAGTATATAATTACAGCAGACTGACGCAATTATGATATATTTTATTTTTCTATCATCTTTATGTACAAAATTATGTGTTCTCAATATCTGATAACGGGAGCTTGTTATTTTACAGAACTTCTTAGGTGATGTTCATTAATTTAAACATTTCTGAAATCAAGGGAATAGGACAAGATTATAAATGATATTTTCCAGCTATAGAACTGTTTAAAAATAATGTACCTATTAGTGATGAGTGAACCAGGCAAAGTTCAGTTCATTGGAAGTTTGAAAAACCCAGCAAGATCTTCACAAACACTGAGCACAACTCTGAACCCCACTGAAGTCTATGGAATTGGAAACTTTGTTTTTTTTCAGGCACTTTTTAAGGCTATTTGGCATGAATCCTGAGTTATGTTATTGACCATATATACTTTGATGGCATTCTTATCCATGCATTTGCTTTGATAGAGCATTTGGTGATGACAAATTATTGTTTGTACAGACATACAATCAAGTGTGGGGTTGTAGGGACGAGCCTGGCAGGCTGCAGGAAAATAGGGGGGAGAGAGCGCCCCCCCTCCTGAACTGTACCAGGCCACATGCTCTCAACATTGGAAGGGTGCTTTGAGGTAGCCCCTCAAAGCACCTTGTCCCCATGTTGATGGGGAGAAGGATCTCATCCCCACAACCCTTGCCTGGTGGTTTTGGGGGTCTGCGGGTGGGGGGTTTATCGGAATCTGGAAGCCCCCTTTAACAGGGGGACCCCCAGATCCTTGCCCCCCTCCCCTGTGTGAATTGGCAATGGGGTACAAATGTACTCCTACCATTTCACAAAAAAGTAAAAAAAGACAAAAGACAGTTTTTGACAAGTCCTCGTTTACGTAAACAGGTGACCCCGCCCCCCCCCCCCCCCCGACAACACAGCAGAAATACACCTCAT
Source organism: Lithobates pipiens (assembly GCF_037356315.1). Taxonomy (NCBI): domain Eukaryota; kingdom Metazoa; phylum Chordata; class Amphibia; order Anura; family Ranidae; genus Lithobates; species Lithobates pipiens. The sequence goes on from NW_027507764.1 coordinate 394,484,243, forward strand.
TTGGATGAGCGCAAAATTTTATTCTCAGAAAAACAGAATAGGCTCTAAATTAGCAACAAGACTGAACCCTAAACCACGTACTCTGCCTTTCCCCAAAATTCGCACTGCTTCAGGTGACTTGACCCAAAATCCCACTCGGATAATGGAATCCTTTCAGGATTTCTACACACAATTATATATATATGAACCAGGATGCTTCTCCGCCCCAGTAAACTGGAATCATGTCAAAGGTACCAAATTTAAAGGAATATTACACTTTTATTGTTTCACTTGCAGCATTATTAAAATCACTGCTTCCGAAAAAATTTCTGTTTTTAAAACTTTTTTTTTTGCATTGATACATGTACTCTGGGGCAAGACCCAGGTCCCCAACACTTTTTATGACAATAACTTGCATATTAACCTTTAAAATTAGCACTTTTGATTTCTCCCATAGACTTTTAAAGGGTGTTCCGCGGCTTTTGAATTTGCCGCGAACACCCCAAGTTGTTCCCTATTCAGTGAACGGGCAAACAGCCAATGTTCGAGTCGAACTCATGTTCGACCCGAACATAAAGCCCATCTCCATTCTCAATGGAGCTGCATAAAACAGCCATATAAACTCCAACAGAAGATACTAACTTGGCATTACACATAAATCAAGCAGAACTTCAGGTTTTTAAAAATGCTCTCTCCCACGCCTTGAACCCCCCTCCTACAGATATTTTTAAGAGATATGCTTTATGCATATTTTTTTAGGGTCTTCCCCAGTCATGTGATATCTTTAAGTCATCCTTCTCTCCTTTATGTGGTGGCAGTGCTTGGGTCTCAGTATTGCAAAGCATGACATTATAACGTCAGTGCAACTCCATGAAGCATTGTATTGGAAGCCAATGCTGACCTGCTCACATGTCCCAAGGAGTGTGTCCATAACAGTTTGGACTTGGGCAGTGTGTTTAATGATGGTACTCTACATTCAACCTAAAAAAGACAGCAGCTTACCATGGAGCATAGTTTCTTTGGGTGGTAGGACTTTAGACAAGGCGAGTATTGTTGCAAATGCTGCATTTGTTATTGAAAAAAGGTCTGGGACAGCTTTCATCACGTACCTGATAGGAGACTGAAATGATAAGGGTGTTCTCTCTTGTGTACCTGATAGGAGAGTGAAATGATGATGTTGTAATATCGTGCCCAAGCACCCCTGGAAGTGGAACAGATGGAACACAAGTGCTGGAAGATGTTGATTGCAGAATCTTGACCTGGAGATGTCAACTAAGAAGAGTAAGCAGAGCATAGTACTAGAAGAGCCAGTCAAGGAATCATCACAGCCATGAGGGAAACCATCAGAAGATAAGGGGAAACTCCAGTTTGGCCACAGGTTCCCAGTGATCCCAGCAGGCAGGCCACAGGAATATGCATAGACAGGAGAATCATAAAGAGCCGTGTCAAGGTCATGGAGGAAGTCAAGGTCAGGAACTAGTAGGCAGAAATATAGATCAAGTTCCAAAATCAGGCCAGGGTCAAGCCAGTTCAGTAAAAGGAATCATAAGCAGGATACAGGTCAGAATACAAAGATCAAGCTGAAGACCAGACAGCGCTGTCACTGAGATAAAGCATCTGTTAAACTGGCCACCTGGTGCCAATACTGTCTATGGGCAAGTTCACACTGCAAGTATGTGAACAAACATGCACACTCTTTAATACAGGTGCATGCCTAGCCATGACTCTGTGTGTAGAGCTGTGAGTAAATATGTGCACATGTGTATTTCATAGCAATCTGGCCAACAAGAAATCCTTGATAGCTTTTTTTTTTAAATACTAAAGATCTGCTTTAATTTGTTATCATTTGGCCAGCAGGGCAAGGCCCATATCTATTTTATGTTATGTAGGTTGGGCAAATAAACACAAATTGGTGAGTTTATAATTGAGCTAGATAGAAGGATCACCCAGAAGCTTTCTTTCAGTTTGAGCCCATTCTCCAGCACCTTTGTTAATGCTTGGGTTGAGAATAATGATCTCTTTCAAAGGCAGCTTTTTAACTTAGCTTTTTCTTAAATATCTTATTTATCAGCTCATGATGTTTATTTTTGCATAACGACGTTGATGTTGCTTCCTACAGAACATGCCGTGGAGCAAGCCTTACTACAAGTTAATGTAAATTAATGTAAATTACTATAAAGGGTTGCTATGCCAACCTTCCACATAATAGATGATAAAAAGCTTACTTCTGATGTTAAATTGCTCACAGAATATGATAATATCAATATGCTAGTTAAATTCAAAGGAGACTGTTGGTGTTTTCCTGTCTCATTGTATTTTTTTCAGTATTTCACTGTACTTGCATAAACATGGCCTAGTCAGCGTTAATTAAATTTGCTTTGTTTATTGTGATGCTTGGGAAATTGAGTTTTGGTAACAACATTATTAAATTCTATGAAAAAGCTGAACTGTTCTTATATGCACTTAGAATGAATGAGTTTTTTTTTTTTGTTTTTGTTTTTCTCTTGGTGATTTTATATCTGTCTGGCGGTGGCTCTTACTACTGCCTACTGTTGTAACTGTTGAAATTTTGAAATTTAAGTAAAAATAAAATTTATAAAAAAAAAAAAAAATAACAATAATAATACAAAAATTGTTATTGAATTAAACATATGTGTAAATGTAAAACTCATGTAGTAGTCATTGTGAACGTCAGAGGTACACAAAATGTAAATAAGTAGCCCACGCACAAAAATAAAATAAAAAATTGCTATATTTTTGGTGTGGTTTCCAGCAAAATTCACCTTCCAAAGGGATCAATTGTGATGTGTGTAAAATATTGTCTTAATTGCACTGTACAGAACTGCAAAAGGTAAAGGCGTGAATGCAGCCTATATAATTCATCTATTTAAGTCACAAGTCACACAAATTTCACATAAGAAATATGATCTTTAGTTTAAACAGGTGACTGAAATGTCCAAATCTCAGGGGACTCAGCTGAAAATAAATGTGTATTTTTTAAAAATAAAGATCCATACCCTGGTGTGTTAACTTTTAAATTAAAATCCCTAGTGTTATATGAAAATGATAATCCTATTTATTTTTTTTTTTTAATCTCTAGAGCTGACAGACACATTACAGTCTAGATATGCAATGGGGGTTATTTACTAAAGGAAAATCTACTTTGCACTGCAAGTGCATTTGAAAGTGAACTTAAAGTGCACTTGGAAGTAAAGTCGCTGTATATCCGAGGGGGGCATGCAAGGAAAATAAAAAACAGCATTTTAGCTTGCACATGATTGGATGATAAAATCAGCAGAGCTTCCACTCATTTCAGATTTACCCCTTAGATTTAGAGAGACTGCACTTCCAAGTGCACTTGCAGTGCAAAGCGGATTTACCTTTCGTAAATAACCCCCCAATGTTCTTTAGATATGTGTGCAGGTGTATTTTGTTTTTGTGTACATTCTTTGCTTTTTTATACGGTTTACTTATATTTTATTATTTTTACCAAGACAGTGCACATAGCTGGTGATAAGTCTAGTCATCGCTAATATCTACTCTATACTATGCTGTATTAGAGGTCCCTTAGAGCACAACACCGCACTGTACATAAATCTGGGCTGTATAGGACTTAAAAACCCGGTCCAGACCACAATAAAGTACAACACTTCTATGTAGGCAGAGCACTGCCTTAATAAATAAACAGTTACATGCATCTCTAGCCAAAGCTTTTTTGTTTTGTTCCAATCTGTGCCCCAATGGATTTCCCCTTACTTGCTACACTGTTTACAATTTTGTCATTGTTGCAAAAAAGTGGGGTGAGACACAGATGAAAAGAGAAATAAAAAAAAGTGCTGACCTTCCCCACTCTATTCAAATGGTGTTGTATTGCCTTTGCACTACTTTTACTGGAGGCAATGGGGTGGATTTACTTAAGGAAAATAGACTGTGCACTTTGCAAGTGCAGTTGGATTAATTTTCTTTGGTAAATATAAATGTGGTAAATCTTCACTTTGTAATGAATACCCAATCAGATGAAGAGAAAATAAAAAAAAAGCATTTTTGCTTGCACATGATTGGATGACAGAAACTAGAAGAGCTTTACCACATTTACTAGGCTCTGGGGCAAATAAGTGCAAATGCATTTGCAAAGTGCATAGTCTACAAGTTTTTGCCTTTAGTATTTGCCTTTAGTAAATCAATTCCAATGTTTTAGGACAGAAAGGGAAATAAAATATCGTAGTTAGGAACAAAGACAGGTAAAAAAAGACTGGGGTTCTAACCATTCAAAGTTTTGTCTAAAAGTGGATGTAAACCCCATTCATGAAATCTGACCTGGGCACTTATATCTGTAGTGTTTACTTATCTCTCTCCAAAGCCCCGTTATCAGCATGATAACTTCAGACAAGTTCTCTGACACAGGAGATAAAGGCAGCTGGAAATTTTTGCCAGGAAAGGTGCTATACAGTAAATAGATTAGCAGAGAGCTTGTCTTTTCACAGCACGGTTCTGCACGTTTATTCATTCCTCTGCCTATGTGGAAGGGGCATGTGTGCCTTTCCTCCAATCAGCTGTCACACAGTGTATGCCCAGACTGCCCTTTCACTGCTGAGCAGGAAGAAAAATATCTAACACGATGTGTACTTTCTAAAGAAAGCTGGAACTGAAGACTGCAGGTATACATGTAAAATTTATATAGGGAGATTTGTTTTATCTCTGTGCATCATCTGAGGCTGTTCACTTCACTGGGTATATGTGAGGGTTTGCATACATTTTAAGATACTCTTTTGTCCCCTGACCTCTTTGTAGATGCTACTGTCAATGTAATATTAAGGGCAGCAGTGATTAAAAAGTACTGTTTGTAGACTTTCTTCAGAACAAACCAAACCACGTATTCATATCAAGTTAACACATGTAGCATCTTCAAAATGAACTTAAAAATTCATGCAGCAACCAAATGTTTTTCATCTATTAAACTGCTAACATTTACCAGATGTACTTATAACAATAAACAAATACTCTTGCGCACAAGTGTGTTGATCAGGTGGTCTATAGTTCAGTATGGATAATGTCCTTGGCCTTGCTCCCCTTCAGGATGGGGGTATCCTAACAGTCAAAGAGAGAATAGAGAAAAGAGGGCACACCAGCCTTGTGCATTATCCTTAAATTAGTTTATTTAACCACTTCAATACCAGGCACTTAGACCCCTTCCTGCCCAAGCCAATTTTCAGCTTTCAGCACTATAGCAATTTGAATGGCAGTTGCGCAGTCATAAAAAACTGTACCCAAACAAATTTTTTATCATTTTGTTCCCACAAATAGAGCTTTATTTTGGTGGTATTTTTTTGCGCAACAAATAAAAAAAGACCAAAAATTAGGAAAAAAAACAGCTTTTCTTTGTTTCTGTAAAATTTTTTTTGTAAATAACTACGTTTTTTTTCTTCAATGACGGGCACTGTTATGGCTGCACTGATGAGCACTGAAGGGCACCGATGAGGTGGCACTAGTGAGGTGGTACTGATGAGGTGGCACTGATGGGCACTGAAGATGGGCACTGATAGGTGGCACTGATGGGCACTGATAGGTAGCACTGGTATGCAGCACTGATGGGCACTCATAGGTGGCACTGATGGGCACTCATAGGCAGCACTGATGGGTACTTATGGGTGGCACTGATGGGTACTTATGGGTGGCACTGATAGGTGGCACGGGCGGGCACTGATAGGTGGGCACTGATGGGCACGGATGGGCATTGATAGGTGGCACTGCTGGACACTGATGGGTGACACTGATGATGCTGATGGGTGGCATTGCTATTTTTATTTTGGTACATGATGGTGCCAGTCAGTGGCCATTTGTGGGCACTGACTGGCACAGATTGGGCATCATTTGCACATGTGGATGGCCATGGGCTACATACCTGGCCATCCACATGTTGCCGACTTCCATGGTAGTCCAGGCAGCTTCCCTGGTGATCTAGTGTGGGCATCTGAGGGGCATCAGGAGAGCTGCCGACCGGCTCTCCTTTACTCGCGTCTGTCAGACGCGAGTGAGGAAAAGCCGATCACTGGATCATCATCGTGATCAGTCATGATTGGACATGGCTGATCACGTGGTAAAGAGCCTCCGCCGATCGCCCCTCCACCGATCGCCGCGATGCCTGCCCCCACGGGCACATGGTGGCATGTTATCCTGAAGGACATCATATGATGCCCAGTCAGGGTGACAGAAAATGACGCCCAGTCAGGATAACAGAACCACTTCCCGGATGTCAATTTGCTATTGACCGGGCGGGGAGTGGTTAAAAAACAAATGAAAAACTACTCACGCGCATGTGAAAGAAACCGCAATGTAAAAGCCTTTCAAATGATGACAATTGGTCTGATGGCTGACGGGTTTCGAAGGATTACCTTCTTCCTCAGAGCCTAGCAGTCTAAGGCACAAGGCTGGTGCACCCTCTTTTTTCTATTCTCTCTTTCACCAGATGTACTTATCCTGTTGATGTACAGATGTACTTATCCTGTTGCATGGATGAATTTATTTGAAAGTCACTTAATTTCCTTTTGTGTTATTTTTTCATATTTTTGCACCATGGGTTTCTTTATATAATGAAATTATTTTAGAATCTTACAGGAATGTTAGATGATATGAGTTGTCACATGTTTTTATAGACATTTGCCTCCTTGTTTGAATATTGTCTTTTTTTGTAATTTAAACACATAACCTACATTGTCAAACATGTATGCTATTTTTGTTCAATGTATCCATTAAAACAAAGCTTTAAGTAGATACAAAATAATAATCAGAAAATGTAAAAAGACAATGCAAAATGCTTTAATTGTGGAAAGATCAGAAACCCATAGCAGCCAATCATATATTCCAAAGGATAATTAAAAGTATCTATCCAATTCAAAACCCACTTCCACCTTAATATTAATTCCTATACCTTTGTGCATACAAATCATCCTATTTCATTATGTGCTCTGTCGAAAGTCACTATACTCTCTCTCCCCTCTTGTCAAATTCCAAGCAAAGAGGTCAGTGTGTGTGCCATAGTGAAAACCTGACACAGAGAATAATTGCAACCAATATATGCATACAGCAAATGTCAAGTAAAATCCAATGCAAATAAGTATAAAAGCAAAATCCAATTGACTGCTTGTCCATTAAAATACGATTGCTCATATAACCATTGTACCCATGAATCTTTTAATTAAAAACTTCACAAAGTTGTATTCTATCTACAATATCTACAATAATGTATATAGTGTAAAATTGCCCATCAGTGCTCTACCTTCCAATAGTACTATAGGTTATTTAACCACTTCAGCCCCGGAAGGATTTACCCACTTCCTGACCAGGCCATTTGTTTTGCAATACTGCACTGCATTGATTTAACTGACAATTGCATGGTCATATGACATTGTACCCAAACAAAATTGATGTACTTTTTCCTCACAAATAGAGATTTCTTTTGGTGGTATTTGATCACCTCTGTGGTTTTTATTTTTTGTGCTATAAACAAAAAAAGAGCAAACATTTCGAAAAAACACAAAATTGTTTACTATAATAAATATCCAAAACAATGAATAAAAACAAAAACAAATTTCTTCATTGGTTTAGGCCAATATGTATTCTTCTACATATTTTTGGTAAAAAAAAATTGCAATAAGCGTATATTGATTGGTTTTCTCAAAAGTTATAGCATCTACAAAATAGGGGATAGATATATGGCATTTTTATAATTTTTTTTTTACTAGTAATGGTGGTGTTCAGTGATTTTTAGCAGAACTGCGACCTTCCGGTGGACAGATCAAACATTTTTTTGGGACCATTAACATTTATACAGCGATCAGAGCTAAACATAACCACTGATTACTGTATAAATGTCACTGCAGGGAAGGGGTTAACATTAGGGGGTGATCAAGGGGTTAAAGTGATAGTATAGACAATTTTTTAACTTTTACCTGCAAGGTAAGCCTATAATAAGGCTTACTCGTAGGTAAAAAGAATATCTCCTAAACCTGTACAGTTTAGGAGATATTACCCTCGCAATGAACAATGATAATAAATGATGTTGCGCTCCCAACGTGAATATATTAATGTTAAAGGTGAAGAAAAAAATTATCATCAATGTGAAAAGGAGAACAAGTCTCAAATATAAAGTAAATTGTGCTACCAAAAATGGCTACTATTTTAATACTAGCTCCAATAAAGTGCTGATGTACTAAAACTACACAACAATACAATACAGACAGAAGAGAAATTACCAAATATAAATAATATTCACACTTATAAATATCTTGGTAAAAAATCAAAAAAACTTATATCTAATTTTGGTAAAAATATTAATAAATATGTATACGTGAAAAACAAATTGAATAAATTAATAAAAAGCAGTGATAGTGTCACTCAAGTCACTCGGAGAGTAGTTGTGGCCTGCAATATGTAGGCCGGACAAAAAGAATTAAGGAACATGTACAAAATATTTTGAAAGGGTACGATAAACATAGTGTCTCAAAGCATTTTGCTACACACCATAAAAAAGACCCTACACATCTGAAGTTCTGGGGCATCGTACCCTATATGAAACATTGGAGAGGGGGACACAAAATTAGGACTCTTTTTACGCTTGACACTTTTGTCCCTAGAGGACTAAATGTCGAGTTTGACTTAAACTGTTTTATTAGCGACTTTTAGGTTTCAGGTATGCCCTCCTCTTCTCTCTCTCTGTACCATCCAATCATGTGCAAACTAAAATGCTGTTTTTTATTTTCCTTGCATGTTGCCCTCAGATCTACAGCGACTTCACTTTCAAGTGCACTTTGTACTTGTAGTTTGCATTTGTAGTGCAAAGTGTATTTGCCTTTGGTAAATAACCCCCAATGTCTGGGGTGTTGGTGTGATCCCATGAGATCCAAGGTTTTGACTTTACCCACATTATTCCTCCCAAGGTGGACGATGACAATATCATGAGTTGGCCAAACTTCAAACAACCTGTAAATATGAAAGAACAAATTAGACCTGCAGAGACCCTGTATGCCTTTCCAGAATACTTGAAAATTATCATGACCCAAGGACAAATTAGATGTGTAGCAACATATTCCAGCTCTTATATACACCAAGTAAATAAATGAGTGTCCCAGGATCCAAATATTTCTTCTATAACCTGGAATTAGGCAGAGAGGTTAGGTCTCACATAAATTTTAAAACATTGAGATTCCCATCTGCCCAACCTTTGTATTATGGAATAATGAAGCCCCCTTCTTGCAGCCTTGATAGCCACCCCTATTCAAAAAGAATGTGTTGCAGACTTAACTTCTTCATGCAGCCTTTCAAAACAAAATTAAACTGGTACCAAGTCAGAGAAGAACTATTTACATGAAGAAGAAATAAACCACCTGCATGAGGCCTAATAAACATGCATTTTTTTTTTTTACCAGGACAAACGGGCATATAATTTCCTCACCACATGTATGGAGATTAATCCACTTACCCTTACCGGTCCTATCTGTTTTAGTCTTAGATAAGAGAATAAACAATCTAATCCCTGCATCCATGACCTCAACATACTTGAGCAAAAGACCAGCAGGAGATCATTTATTATTTGGAAGCAATTCTAAAATTGGCAGTGCGCCAAAAAAGACTAATACGAATGCTACATTAAATAAATTGGATTCAAATTCATAAAAACAACCTTTTGAAGTTACTGTACAAATCTTTTTTCAATACCTTCTATTATCAGCAGAAAAATGGCTCTTCCTGTAACCTTTCAGAACTTGTTGAACAGAGAAAAATGATGTACAATTAGGCAAACCTTGTAGTTTTAGAAAAAAAAATGATACTCTTGCCAGAGTTTTAACAATAGGGTTATAAGACAACTCCTTATGCATTAAGGAGCATAATAATGCTAATATTACCTCTTCTGAAGGAGAATCAAAATGGAAATTAAATTCTCTAACAAAAATTAACCCATTTGTTCCATGCAGCAGAATATTTTGCCCATGTGCTATTTGCCACTGACTTTTTTATATAGTCTCTAATGATTTCTAAATGAAATCCCAAAGGTACTCTGGGCAAGCTATCCTTTCCAAGTCGGCATTGGGTAGTAATTGACAGAATCTTGAAATCTGAAATCGAGATAGAGCGTCCACTATTTGATTCTCCTTTCTTGGCAAATGTTTAACTTTTATCCATATGTTGTAATGTAAGCACAGAAATACCAAATGTCCAAGTAATTTAACCACTACTACCGATTTTGATGATAAACAATTCACTGCGTACATTACACCTTTATTATCTGTTTGTATGAGAATCCTTTTGTTAGCAAATTCTAGAGCCACAAATCTCTAGCGCCACCACTAAAGGAAATAGCTCTAATAGAACTATATTCTTTGTAGCAATTATATTTACCCATCTAGAAGGCCATATACCGCAGCACCAATGCATCTCCAATATTGCCAAGAAACCAGATGAACCCACCACATCTGTAAAAACTCAAAGTCTGCAGAAAATATGAAGTTAACTTGGAAGAAAGAGAAACCATTATATCTGTCAAAAAATTTTGACCACACTACTAAATCTTCTTTTAACTCAGAAGTAAGCCTAAGGCCGCGTACACACGGGCGGACTGTCTGACGGACTTGGTCCGCTGAAACGTGTTTCAGCGGACAGTCCGCTCATGTGTGGGCTTCAGCGGACTTTTTCAGCGGAAAGTCTGGTGGACTAAGTCTTTCGGAATTTCCATAATATTGTCTGTCCAACTTTGGTTTCAGCGGACAGTCCGCTCGTGTGTAGGCAAGTTGGACGGACTAAGTATGGCGCATGCTCAGAAAGGATTTACATGGCCGAAGGTTGCATTGCAGTGTATTGGACGTTGTATTTCTAGTCCCGTCATACGTGCTGTACACGTCATCACGCAAGCTTTCAGCGGACTGTCTGTTCATCTTGTGTGGTCAAGTCCGTTCATTCAAAAGTAGGACGGACTGTCTGTCGGATTGTCTGACGGACTTAGTTGGCCAGACAGTCCGCCCGTGTGTACGCGGCCTAACATGAGCAAACAGGGACTTGAAGCCTGAGATGACCAGGTAGAGGCAACACAAAAAAAACCTGCCTACTGGCATTATGCATGACGCAAAGGCTAATAGGCCTAATAACGACTGTAATTCTTTTAATATTTTTTTTTTCTTTTTTTTTTAAAATCTATTGTGCATTTTAATTTTACTTTTTTTCCAAAGGTAATATAAATTCTAAATTCACTTTATCAATAGTAATACCTAAGAATTCAATTGAAAATGTGGGAAGCACTGTTTTATCTGCTGCCAAATGAATTCCAAAGTATTTAGCAGTCTTACCAAAAAGCTGAAGCATGAAAAAACAGATAGGAGAGTCTGCAGGACCTATGAATAGGAAATCATCCAAATTTATGTAAGATTCCATCATATCCGGACTAAAATTATATTACCTATTCCGGAAAGGTGGCACATTTTTCAAAATAGGCACAAAGAGCAGACTGTAGGAAGGCACATATCATAATACATATTTTTTTTTCAAAAAGAATATCTAATGAATTATATACTTCTGGAGCAATAGGTAATAGACAGGAAGCAGCCTTGATATCCATCGTGGCTAACAATGCTGCCTTTCCAAATTTTCTAGTTTTAAAAACTGTCTCTTCAAATGTACATTATGAAACTGAAGAAAAACTTTCTTCAATTTTATCATTTAAAGATGCACCCTTTGGATATGACAGGTGGTATATAAGTCTGAATGAGTTGGGTTCTTTTTTGGGGATAATCATTAATGGGGAGATTCTAAAGTTGATAAACGGTGGATTTTTTAAAAGGACCTGCCATACAGCCTTCTGATATCTCTTTATTTAATTTTTATTTTACAAATTGTGGGGATATATAAAACTGACTTTAGGTTTTCAACTATATTACAACCATTACTACTAAATGTAGGCAAAGGAAAACCATGAGAAAACCCATTAACTAAAATGTTGGCTGTCTCCTGGTCTGGATAACTTTTTAGTCTATGCGGTATTCTTGCTCATTTCACGGGTGTGCATGCTTTTTGCAGTATGGTCTCTTTGTTCTTGAAAATGACCCCTTTTGAAAAACGTAATCAATGGGTGTGTACCTGAACAGTGTGAAAATTTATGCCTATATTTACAGGCATTACCCCATTTACATTGTGTTTCATTAAATGCATAACAAAAACCTTTTTTGTATAGCGAGATGAAAGACGGGGAGGTGGCTTAGAATATATGTTTTTTTGTGGCAATATTAAATTAAGCCATAGCCTCGCGTCTTTGATGATGAACTTCAGTGATGAATAAATTGACAGTTTTTGTCTGAAAGATTCATCATAATTATACCATCTTAATCTTCCAAAACTCTTGTATGTCTCTAGCATATTTTATATGTCTAAGTGCTGAAAAAGTCTGCAGCAAAATTCTGTGTGCTTTTCACCAAACACACTTGCATGAATTGTAAATGACTGAAGCCAATCGCATACCCATGTTGTCATGCCCAAATGCTTGTGCCCTCCTTCTCATACCTATTACAAAGGATGTAAACATTCCTTGAAAAAGAAATAACAGGTCCTCTTTATGGAGAGATCTGGGGTTAAAAAGACCCCAAATCTCTCCTTTACCTTTAACCACTTCCGGACCACCGCACGCCGATATACGTCCTAACTCTGAAGAGGGATATCTTTGTTATGGCAGCAGCTACATTCTTCTTCAGCTGGGGCTCTGGTTTCCAATAATAGTGTTCTCTGTGGTTTAAACGCACCCTATCCCACCGAGATTTCATGCAGAAACGAACGCATACGTAAGTAGTGTCTGCATATGAAAACGGTGTTCAAACCACACACATGAGGTATCGCCATGATCAGTAGAGCCCTAGACCTCCTTTGAAATGCAAAACATGCAACCTTTAGAATTTTTTAAACATCACCTACGGAGATTTTTAAGGGTAAAAGTTTGTCGCCATTCCACGAGCGGTGCAATTTTGAAGCGTGACATGTTGAGTATCAATTTACTCGGCGTAACATTATCTTTCACAATATAAGAAAAAATGGGCTAACTTTACTGTTGTCTTATTTTTTTATTTAAAAAAGTGTATTTTTTCCAAAAAAAGTGCGCTTGTAAGACCGCTGCGCAAATATGATTTGACAGAAAGTATTGCAATAACCGCCATTTTATTCTCTAGGGTGTTAGAAAAAAATGAATAATGTTTGGGGTTCTAAGTAATTTTCTAACAAAAAATGTTTTTAAACAACAAATCTCAGAAAGAGGCTCGGTCCTTAAGTGGTTAAAAGCAAAAGATCAAGGGGGTGTGGCATGCGCAGAAGCTGGATGGCAGCATAGCTGAGGAGCTCTGGCGCACCAGGGACACAGCGGCACACAGCAACACCTATCAGGACACCCAAACAGCCCCAAACCATGGCGATCCAGCCCAGGACATCCCCGGGAAAATGTCCAACAGGCGGTGTGGTGATAAGAAGCCCCAACGCCTCACAGACTTTTTCCCCATGTCTGTGGATGGAGACAGACAAAATGGCGCTGAGGCCTATACACCGCCGGCAGCTTCCCAGCACATGGGCGCCTCAAATAAAGGTAATCCTCCACCCCAAAAGCTACTCCCCAGCTAGCCACAGCTCCTCCCCTCCCTCCCCATCTACAAATAGCCCTGCCATATCTAAACCCAGGCTGCATGGCAACGGATTGGGCCTAGAAAGTTCTGCATCAGACTCAGGGGAGGATACCAGGGAAATTCCAGAGTCCATTGAAACGTTCCCTACCCAAAACCAGCCTGTATTAGATACAGTGCTAAAGGACATACTCCTATCTTTACACAGTACTATACAGTCAGACATGGCTACATGTATGCACATATTTAACCGGGAAGTACAAGAAGTAGGAAACAGAGTGGATCACATAGAATCCAAGATGGAGGAATATGCAGGCACAAATGACTTGGTGGATGCTCACGATGAAAGGGAGAAAGATAATGAATGGATCAAAGCTAAATTAGCTGACATGGAGGACAGGTCTAAGAGGAACAATTTAAAGATAAGGGGGATCCCTGAAACAGTACAGCAATCTGAACTGAACCTCTATGCAACAACCCTCTTTAAAAATCTTTCACCTGACCTTACTGATTTAGACGTCACCATAAATAGAATTCACCATCTGCCCAAGCCATCCCACCTGTCATACCACATCCCAAGGGATGTAATCCTCCGCCTACATTTCTTCCATGTGAAAGAACTTCTAATGTCACTTATGCGAAAACAAGACCAAGTCCCCTCACAGTACCAACATCTGCAATTTTATGCCGACCTGTCATAGCACACACTTCAAAAAAGAAAAAACCTAGCCACGGTGACTAAAGTTATCCAAAACCATAAAATTGCCTACAGATGGGGCTACCCCAGGAAACTAGCTGTTACCAAAGACAATCATACTTACTTGATAACATCTTTGGAAAATGGGATTACCCTGTTAAAAGAATGGAATATCCTCCCAACGGAAAAAATCCAGCTTAGCACCCCACGCCTCATAGAGCGGGAATGGTAAAAAGTTACTGTGAAAAATGCTAAATTGCATAATTAAATGAGAAATCTCACAGAGAGATGCCCAAAAAAAACAACACAACCCCAGCGAAATGCGCTGCAACCGCGGCGGCATATTAAATACAGACGTTTGGAGGCATCAGTGTTGATTGGAAAGTTGCCCAGTCTATTACGCCATGGTTGATACTGATTGGACTATGATATGTATAAAGAACACTTCCGGTATTATGGATTACGCCCTCAGACGAAGTCGGAAATGACGAACGGTGTCAGTGCGTAATCATACCGGAAGTGACGTGTGCGTTCCAGACTCCGTGCTCCAGTTAACCAAGGCATCAGGAAGTTAACCGCTGCTGTTCACAGCAGACGACCACTGTTCCTCAGATATACTGGACCCGGAATAAGGCACAGTATACATTGATTAAGCGATTGTTACACTGTTCTTTTGGTACGCATATTTGTATTGGGGGTTGTTTATAATAAAATGGTAAAAGCAGTATCACGCTATGTTTGCATGCTTTATTCCTTTTTTTTAAATACACTGGACCCCCATACTAATAGCAGGGACATCTAGTGGCCAAAGAGGAGTTGGTTTAGCGCGTCATACCGGAAGTGACGTGTGCGTTCCAGACTCCGCACTCCAGTTAACAACCCCAGCCCTATCCCAAAAATTGCTAAAACTTAGAAATGAACTAATGGCATGTACACATGCCCGGAATTTCCAACAACAAATGTTCGATGTGAACTTGTTGTCGGAAATTCTGAACGTGTGTATGCTCCATCAGACATTTGCTGTTGGAATTTTTGAGAGCTGGTTCTCAAATTTTCCGACAACAAAACTTGTTGACGGAAATTCCGATCATGTGTACACAATTCCGCCGCACAAAAGTCCACGCAAAAGTCCACGTATGCTCGGAATCAAGCAGAAGAGCCGCACTGGCTATTGAATTTTTTACATTTTCCTCGGCTGATCGTACGTGTTGTACATCGGCACGATCGGAATTTCTGATAAAATTTGTGTGACCGTGTGTATGCAAGACAAGTTTTAGCCAACACTTGTCGGGAAAAAAATCCCTGGTTTTGTTGTAGGAATGTCTGATCATCTGTACGTGGCATTAGACATCTTTTACTAGACAATTTTGAAAAATCCAGTAAGAAACTGAAAATTACATACTACGCTCAAGGTAATAAAGCAGGCAAATTGTTAGCACAAACTCTAAAAGGGCATAGATATAAATTAAAAATCCCATACATCATCCATCCAGGAACAAAACATAAAGAGCATCATTCCCAAAAATAGTGGATGCCTTTAACTATTACTATAGCTCCCTTTTTAATCTCAAAAATTACCCAATGAAACGTCAACCTACCCCTGAAGCCATTGACTACTTTCTATCAAATCTATCCATACCGAAATTATCTGATACTCAATTGAACACCTTAAATGCACCTTTTACAGATGTTGAAATATAAAAAAAATCATTGAATCACTACCTCTGAACAAATCTCCGGGCCCAGATGGCGAATGGGTGGGGAATATTACAAAGAATTTAAAAACATTCCGACCCCCTACCTTCGACAGGTTTTTGATGCCGCTGCTGTCACTGCCTCTTTCCCTCCTGAAATGCTGGAAGCTTTGATTGTTGCCTAAACCAGGGAAAGAACCAGACTCCCCCTCAAATTTTATACCAATCTCACTGTTAAATGTCGACGTCAAGCTATATGCTAAATTAATAGCTTCACGGTTGGTTAACATACTACCCATGCTTATACACCCGGATCAAACAGGATTCACTAAGCATAGGCAAACGTCAGATTTCCCTCATATATTGATTAACATCATCCATCTAGCGAAGGTGTGGCGAAGGCCTTCTCTGCTACAAACGTCGGACGTGGACGACGTTTCAGAGAGCACCCGAATATCAGGGGGTTCCCAACCGGAGCCAACAAACATACCATTAGCTTGTTCGCCTACA
The DNA here is from genome assembly GCF_037356315.1 of Lithobates pipiens. Lineage (NCBI taxonomy): Eukaryota > Metazoa > Chordata > Amphibia > Anura > Ranidae > Lithobates > Lithobates pipiens. Next base: position 394,500,763 of record NW_027507764.1, read on the forward strand.
ACATCATAATGATTTTAACAGAGATGGAGTCTTCCCTGTCGGAGGTACATTCAGCTTTGAATATGCTTAACCAAATCTCATAATATAAAGTAAACAAAAGCAAATCCCATATACTGGGATTAGGTATTGATGATGTCACCAAATCCAAGTTGACTCAACAATACCCATACACCAGTGGTATAAAATACTTTGTGCATAACTCTGACAGCAACAACTGATCACCTAGTAGATGCAAGTATTTTCCCAATACCCTAGAATCAAAACTGAAGAACATCACCAAGTCAGAACTAACATGGTCAGGCAGACTGTCAGCGTTCAAAATGATGATCCTACCCCAATTTATCTACATGTTTAGAGTGTTACCTATCCCTGTTCCCAATAACTTTTTCTCTAAAACGCAATCCACAATAAATAAGTATCTATGGCAAGGAAAGAAAGCTAGATGTGAGTTCAGCAAATTGATAAAATCTAGACACACAGGAGGCGTAGGTCATGTCTTAAATACTATTACCTAGCAGCCACTAGGGATGCGCGAACGGTTCGGCCTGAACATAAGTTCAGGCTGAACTTTGGTTGCAATATGTGGTGTTTGGGGCAAATTCAAAAGCTGCCGAAACACCGTTAAAGTCTATGGCATATTAACATGGAAAGAGAACATGGGAACATGGGCCCCAGGGAACATGTATCAATGCAAAAAAAAAGTTTTCGGGAGCAGTGATTTTAATAATGCTTAAAGTGAAACAATAAAAGTGAAATATTCCTTTAAACTTCATACCTGGGGGGTGTCTATAATATGCCTGTAAAGTGGCATATGTTTCCCGTGTTTAGAAAAGTCCCTGCACGAAATGACGTTTCTAAAGGAAAAAGGTAATTTAAAAGTACTAGCAGCTATAATGAATTGTCGGGTCCCGGTAATACAGATAAAAGTCATTGAAAAAACCAGCATGGGATCCCCCCGTCCATTACCAGGCCTTTGGGTCTGGTATGAATATTAAGGGGAACCCCAAACCAAAATTTAAGAAAAAAATTGCTTGGGGGTTCCCCAAATTCCATACCAGGCCCTTACCTGAGCATGCAACCTGGCAGGTCGCGGGACAAGAGGGAGGGATGAGAGAACGCCCCCCTCCTGAACCGTACCAGGCCACATGACAATAACTTGCATATAAGCCTTTAAAATTAACACTTTTGATTTTTTAACAGTGTTCCGGTGGCTTTCGAATTTTCCCCCGAACCCTGCATATTGTACAACAAAAGTTCGGCCCAAACTTATGCTCGGGCCATACCGTTTGCCCATCCCTACTGGAGACAATGTGAATGCAGAGGCTCTCTCTTCCACATACTGTGGTCATGTCTCAGATTGAGACCCTTTTGGACTAACAGATTTATAATAATAGGGGAATTCATTGACTCGAAACCCCCCTAATCCAGGACTAGCCATTCTATCATTAGGCATTGAAAAATACCCACAACCAACAAGAAAAAATGTTTCACATATAGTATATTGTTGAGAACCAGACTAGATTTGGTCAAAAAATGGAAAACCCCAGGAAGTATGGCTGCGATTATAAGATCTACCAACTTACATATTACATATGAAGCAATCTTCGCATCCTCACAGGATAATCATAATCTGAAATTCCCTCGCTGGCGCCCCTGGTTTGAATGGTATAAAAAATTATACACTTTCTAGTAACTGACCTCCTTTAAGTTTAATGTAGTTGACTAAGGATTAACATGTACCTTTGAACAATAGCTTGTGCTGGTGGGAGTGACTTTGTTAAACTGAGCTGTTAAGATTGTGTCCTTATTCACTCTTTATCGGCTATTTCCAACATGACATTTCGAGTCCCCCTCCTACCCATATCTTGCTAAATTGTTTTTAACTTGGTCTTTTTCTGCCCTTTATGACTGCATGGAGCATTATACTTTGGGGTCTGCTGGCAGGTTTGATACTCTAGGCAGTGGTTGACAGTGGGTGGACACGGCATGGGTGTCTGTATTGTTATATTGCACATCCCTTGAAGAAGCAAATAGCGAAACATGTCGGGCTAGTGTGCAATAGATATTCCTTTTCATTCACCCTCGATCCAAAAAGACATTCTATGTAAACTATTGTTGAGTTTTTAGCTCTGTTTTTCTTGTACAACAATTTTAATCCTGATTATAATAAAATTGTATAAAAAACTTTCTATATATCTACTTTGGAATTATTATTTTGCACTGTCAAAATCCCTTTTCTCAATTTCTCTTTACTTCATTTGATAATTCGTATATAATATACGCTCACTTTATTGCTAAAATTACTCTGACATTAAAGACGTAGCTGGGTGTAGTAAGATGTCTGCTGCCTTCTTCTGACTGTAGGTGTTCTGTCAAATTAGCAAACCTGGTAGCAGTGGAACGCATGCACAGCTGACGGAACGTCACTTCCGTTACCTAATCTGACAGGTCTCCAATTCTGATGGAACAAGGCCTCCATTGTTTACTTTAGCACTAGAGAAAAAAACAGTAATTTAATAGATTATTAGTAGTAGTATTATTATTATCTTAAATTCCATTATATGCATAATATCTTGTGACATTGTTGGAATATTTCTAGGAACATGTATTTAGAAATGATTGCCTTCCCTTATGGGAAAACTTTGAAAAACAAAGTGGTTGAAATATAAACACACAGCAAATGGTATAAATAAGAAATGAAGAGCCTTACTGAATCAGTCATTAGTGTATAGCAAGAGAATCCCTGACCTTGAATTTTATAAATTCTTTTTTTTTTAAGTCACGTAAGTGTCAAGGTTTTATAGCATTTTAAAGCAGCTCTTTAGCTGTAGATGACTAAAATACAGTAAATGGTATGAATAAGAGATTAAGATGTTTGGTGAATAAGGAACATGTATGTAGCAAGAGAATTTGTGACCTTGAAATACTTTTTTTTCGAAAGCACATTAACTTCAAGGTTGAGGTTGAATAGTACGTTGTTGAAAACATCACAATGTAAAGTTGTAGATGATAAATATATTTACTACGTGCATTTTGCTTCAAATTTCAGTTTCCAGATATATTTAGATATAATCTGTTCATAATATCCACAGCATATTTAGGGCTAATTACACAGTGACGTATGGTTTTCTGCACAAGAACAACTCAAATCGCTGCTAGGACACAGAGAAAACAATTGTTCCTGAATCCCATACACATTGTGCACTTGTAACATTAATGGTCTCAGGTGCATTAGCTCAAACCTGAAGTTTGATTTTTTTTTGTGGGGATGGATGGTGGGGAATACAGCACTAAACACATTTGTTATATGTAATGGTGTGTATGCCATGACACCTGCTTCTGATAAAATTCTTCCATTCGGTGGTGCCTTCAGGGCTTCTAGATATTGTCACAAGCAACTTTCTTATGGCATGGTAAAGGTTAACAGCAACAACTGCTACTGAGGAAGGTTGTGGCAATCGCCTGCCCCCATATGCCCTCTCCAAGATTCGCAAAATGCCAACTTTTATTGTTCCACAGTGCATCATGACCTCTGGATGGAGAAGGAGCACTTGAATGATAGGATCTCCCCTGTTCATTCATAAAAGGCGATGCATTGTGGGAAAATAATAGTCAATGGCGCATCACCCATGGGTACAATGTATACAGTGCACACAGGCCCCAAGGGAGGGGCCCAATGTGCCCTCACACATTATATACCGTATATACTCGAGTATAAGCCGAGATTTTCAGCCTCTTTTTTGAGGCTGAAAGTGCCCCCCTCGGCTTATACTCGAGTCATCGCTGTCTGCCCGCTCGATCAGCGTGTCGAGCAGACAGACAGCGGCCATTCTATAATTCAAAAGCCGCGCCTCCGGCTCCGCCTTCGCCTGTGATAGGCGGAACACTGAATTTCCCAGCAGCCTGTGTTCCGCCTATCACGGACATCGTATCATCCTCGTACTACGGACGAGGATGATACGATGTCCGTGATAGGCGGAACACAGGCTGCTGGGAAATTCAGTGTTCCGCCTATCACAGGCGAAGGCGGAGGCGCGGCTTTTGAATTTTACAATGGCCGCCGAGGCGCCGACGAAGAGGGCACGGGACAGAGGCAAGGCAAGGCACGGCACGGGACGGGACGGGACGGAGGCAAGGCAAGGCACGACACGGGACGGAGGCAAGGAGGCAAGGCACGGGACGGAGGCTCGGGACAAAGGTAGGCTGGACACACACACACACACACACACACACACACACACACACACACACACACACACACAGGGATGGATGGATGGATGGAGACACACACACACAGGGATGGATGGATGGAGACACACACACACAGGGATGGATGGATGGATGGATGGAGACACACACACACAGGGATGGATGGATGGATGGACACACACACACACAGGGATGGATGGACGGACACACAGGGATGGACGGACACACAGGGATGGACGGACACACAGGGATGGACGGACACACACACAGGGATGGACAGGCATGTCTCACCCTCGGCTTATACACGAGTCAATAAGTTTGCCAGTTTTTTTGGGGGTAAATTGGGGGCCTCGGCTTATATTCGGGTCGGCCTATACTCGAGTATATACGGTACATGGGGAGAATCCAGTTATCTATCTGGGGAAAAAGCAAAGTGGGCCGCACATTAGCTTCAGGCTTGTTAGGAAAGGAGCCAAATGGGAGTTGAACCCCACAGCTGCCAAACATTTATACTATGTAACCAGTAGGCGCTACTAAAACGCCTCCTGGTTACTTGACAGTTGACACTTGAAGGGATGTTTCATCCGATCCTTTCTCATTGCCGGTTCCCCAGTGCCTGATCTCCTTCACATCAAAAGCACGAGATGGATCTTTGTTGCTGCTCTGGTATTTGTGATGTGGAGGAGATTGGGTGCTGGGGGAGCAGGCAGGGAGAGAGAATCAGAGGAAGCATTTCTTCCTCTACCTGTGAGCAGCTCTCAAGTATCCAGTGGTCACCCCATGGTTGCATAGTATATCTGCCTGGTAGCTGTGGGTTTTGACTTCCACTTGGATTCTGTCCCACCATGCAAAAGTCTGATTAGAGCTCAACAAATCCCCCCAACATTGTACTCATAGTGCATGGAGTATAAAGAATGGAGAAAGGGCTTCATACTGTATATTAATATCTATATATATCTATCTATATATATATCTATATCTATATATATATATATATATTTCATGTATATATTGCTTCTTAAGTTCCATGTATTTAGAGAAGATTTATTTTTGCATATCTTGCAGATACAGTTGGGGGCATTTAATTTCACCATGGTGACTTTTTAAGAATTTGTGTTTTAATAAAGTATACAATATATGTTTTATTTCAATGGTCACGACAACCTTATCTTCCCTATTTCATTCCTTTCATTTCCTTTTTTTTTTTGTGGGGGGGGGGGGGGGGGTGTTGAGCTCTAATTGGGTGTTTTTGTAGTTGGGTTTCATATTGGTCTTTACTCAGAGCTCCTGTCCCCTTCAAAACATTCTTTAAAGAGGTAGTAAACCCGCTGAAATTTTTTTTTTTCTGACCTGCAAGGGAAAAGGCATAATGAGCTAGTATGCACCGCATACTAGCTCATCATGAAATACTTACCTTAGAGCGAGGCCCCGATATCTCTGACGATCAACGCTGAGGGAGCTGACATATTCCCTCAGCGTGTCTTCTGGGTATCGTGGCTCCGGCACTGTGAGTGGCAGGAGCCGCGATATTGTCACTCCCGCGCATGCGTGCGGGAGATTTCTTTCCGGCAAAGTCTGGCGTCTGTCAGGCTGCAGCGGCGCATTGCGAGGGGAATATCTCCTAAACCATACAGGTTTAGGAGATATTTTTTTTACCTACAGGTAAGCCTTATTATAGGCTTACCTGTAGGAAAAAGTAAAAAAAAAAAGAAAAACATTTTTGTAGCTAGGAACAACTGTGTCATATTTGTTTTAACAATTGTTATGTGCAACCCACTAGGCTCTTTTCCCCAGCAACTCTATCTCTTGAGTGTAACTTGCTGAATCAGTGCATGCACAGTAGACACACAGGGGTCCAGAGTTTCACTGGAAAAATAATTTATTGCTACTGGTAAGCTTTGTAGGGGAGGTGTGCACTGTGGGATAGAGGGTCAATTACTACTGACCTCTGAACTCTGTATCACTTACTCTTGACCCCTGAACTCTGCATCACTTACTAATGATCTCTAAATTCTGCTTCATTTACTACTGATCTCTGAGCCATATACTCCTGACCTCTGAACTATGCCTTACTTACTACTACTGACCTATGCACTCGGCATCACTCACTACTGATCTTTGAACACTGAACCTCTGCACCCAATTTTAGCACACTGATCTTGCCGGACTTTCTTTTTCTTGGGTGAAAAATGCCCCGTTAATAGTAGAATGTGAATGACTAATGTGTTTGGGGGTGTACCCCCCAAAAAAAGAAAATGCTAAACTTTAATTTTTTTTACTTTACCAGACTTGGCAATACTTGGACAACTTGACACATGCAAGTCCATCATTATCATTATTATTATTTTTTATCTATATCAATCCTTCTATCCACATTTCTTCTCTTTTTTTCTCATGACACTAAAATCCAAATTCACTTCGTTTTAACCATTTTTTTACCTTAATAATTTTTTTCATATATTTTCCGGTTTATATAGATTCATAAATAAAACTTTTTTTATATTTCACAATATACCACTCCTAAAAAGGTTTTTTCACAATGACCAAGTCCTCTACATAGGTACACGCATAATGACACGCAGCCAGCCTGCAACACATAGCCTACCAACACCAGGCCCTGGCCGCAATAACCCCGCCCCACATAGGGTGGCACCCTAACCTGATTAACCAATCAGCACTGCCCTTTCCCTATTTGACCACTTCCAACATGGTGGTCGATATGCCTGAGGAAGGAGCACGCATGCTCCGAACGCACGCAACAACGTCATCACAGCGAGACCCCGTACGACCAACGAACGGACCTCCCTGACGCTGCGGCACTGGGCCGTAAGACGCTGGGAACCACCGGCGCCACCGGACGAAAAAAACAGCTAAAAGAGGAACCGCTTCTCCCCGGGAGCCCTGTGATGTCCCCCAGAACCTTCTTTTACACGTAAAACGTGATGTGCCTGAAACATTCCGATAGAGAGTGAGTGTACTACTTTACAAATAAATATCTGTGATCTAAAATACTGCACTTAGGTTGGCGCTGTTTTTCTTCTGTTTGTATATCTCTTAAAGTTGTTATGTTTGCCAAAATAGTTTTTATGAAAAGTCTGTCACTGCTTGCATTGTATAGGAGCTGAAGAAACCCTCTCCATGTTACTACTGGGTGGTAGAGCACTCTTCTATGAGAAACTTCAAGCACTTAAAATACATTGCAACGGGAGCCCTTCTGTTGTTTGATAGGGGCTACAGGAGATGGGTACTCTTAGCCCTTGTACACACGGTCGGACATTCTGACGGAAAATTAATATCCGACCGACAAAGTTTTAGAGCAGGGCTATGAAATTTTCTGACAACATGATCCGATCGGACAAAGTGCCACGCATGCTCAGATCAAATTCCTAGACCAAAGCTATTGGCTACTAGCCGCAACGTAGTCCCGTCGCAATGACCAAACGTCATCACATTCCGAACTATCTGATTTTCCGACAACTTTGTCCGACCGTGTGTATGCAACACCAGTTTCAGACAAAATCCGACGGATTTTGTTGTCGGAATGTCCGACTGTGTGTACAATGGCTTAGTATTAAAATATAGGAAAAACAAGCAATTTTATTTTTTAATCTGAAAATTTTCGTGGTGTAATGTTATCATTTTAAACTGAGAAAGGAAACAATTACTTAACCTCAAACATAATGGATAGCTTGCCTTTTAATCAGAATTTTACATGGTCCATTTCCATGTCCATGTCTATGGTACATAATCAACAGTTATTAAATAAAATATATGTTTTACCAATTATTATAAATCCCAGCATATCTTGTATATCCCACATACTGTATTAGAATCATAATTTCGTAAAAGTAAATAAACAAAAGTGCAAAGTGCAATACGTGCAATCCAAACACATGTAAACTTTCAGTGTGGTATCCAATAATGATGTCCCCTGTGGTGAAGCACGTTGAACAAGGTCAGTGATATCAGAACCTACAGAGATTATGCGCCTTGCTCTCAGAGACCAGGAGAGGAGGAGGACTGGGCATTAGCTGGTGATGATACTATATACTGTGGCAGCAGAAGATTGTGTGTGGTTTAATCTGTTATATTTCAGTAAAGTAGGAGAGCATTTACACCATGGAGAATATTATTGTTTTCTCTCTGTTTAATGCACTAATGTGGATCACTCACTGATAGTTACATTTTCCCATGGGGACGCTGAAGGTCATGAATATGGCCCTTTGAGGAAAGAACGATAAGGTCTTTTATGATTTGATATATTCTTTTTACTGGTTAAAGAGATTTACACCTAATTGGACTGCACTTTTTAAACTCTGTAATAACTATGCTAGTTGCTTTTGGATAACACATTGAAAGTCTACATGTGTTTGTATGGCAGATAATGCATTTTGCACATTTGTTTAATTGCTTTTACATATGTATGGTTCACATACACTCATCGGCCACTTTAATAAGTACCGGGTTGGATCCCCTTTTGCCTTCAGAACTGCCTTAGTTCTTCATGACATAGATTCAACAAGGTGTTGGAAACATTCCTCAGAGATTTTGGATCATCTTGACATGGCGCTCTATAGGATTGATATCTGGTGACTCTGGAGGCCATTGGAGTACAGTGAACTCATTGTCATGTTTGAGGAACCAGTTTTAGATTATTTGAGCTTTGTTACATGGAGCATTATCCTGCTGGAAGTAGCCATCAGAAGATGAGTACACTGTAGTCATAAAGGGGTGGACATGGTCAGCAACAAGGCATTTAAACGATGCTCAATACTAAGGGGCCCAAAGTGTGCCAAGAAAATATGCCCCACACCATTACAGCACCAGCCTGAACCATTGATACAGGGCAGGATGCATCCGTGCTTTCATGTTGTTTATGCCAAATTCTGACCCTAACATCTGAATGTCGCAGCTGAAATCGAGACTCATAAGATCAGGCAACGTTTTTCCAGTTTTCTATTGTCCAATTTTGGTGAGCTTGTGTGAATTGTAGCCTTGGTTTCCTGTTCTTAGCTGACAGGAGTGGCACCCTGTGTGGTTTTCTGCTGCCGTAGCCCATCTTCTTCAGGGTTCGACATATTGTGCATTCAGAGATGGTATTCTGCATTAGTGATGGACGAACTTCCGACGGGACGTTTCGCGAACGCGAAATGCGAACGGACCCAAACGTTCGCGAAACCGACCGTTCGCCGCGGGCCCCATTGACTTCAATGGGAGGCGAACTTTGCAAACCTTCATGTCGAATTTGCGGCCACGTGGTAATTATTAGGGGGTAAAACGTAGTCCCACCATCTGGACAATGACATAATACATGTATGAGGTGAATTTGGGATCGATAACTACAAGCATTTTTATTTTATTTGGGAAATTGTTCTAACAATTCAGGACTATGGAGCTAATGAAGGCAATGGAGGAGAGGGAAGGTCAGGGACCAGGGTAGGCAAAGAAGAGGGTGCAGGAGATGATCACCAGCAGCGTGACATACCGGAATGACACATGCACCGTGATAGAGGCATCTGACAGCAGCACCGTAATACAGAGCACTGACAGCAGCACCGTGACATACAGCGCTGACAGCAGCACCGTGACATACAGCGCTGACAGCAGCACCGTGACATACAGCGCTGACAGCAGCACCGTGACATACAGCGCTGACAGCAGCACCGTGACATACAGCGCTGACAGCAGCACCGTGACATACAGCGCTGACAGCAGCACCGTGACATACAGCGCTGACAGCAGCACCGTGACATACAGCGCTGACAGCAGCACCGTGACATACAGCGCTGACAGCAGCACCGTGACATACAGCGCTGACAGCAGCACCGTGACATACAGCACTGACAGCAGCACCGTAAGCAGCCCCAGGAGGAAGTCAGCACAGCACAGGGATGGTGTGATCCCCTCATAATAAGAACCCCCAGGAGGAAGTCAGCACAGCACAGGGATAGTGTGATCCCTTCATAATAAGAACCCCCAGGAGGAAGTCAGCACAGCACAGGGATATCATAAGCAGCCCCAGTAGAAATATGACACCGCTCAACCTCTTCAAAGAGGAGGGTAGGGGCATATAGTACGGTGTGCTTTTTTGGGTCAAGGAAGTGAGCCAAATGAATTAAGAAGGTCTGTGTGCTTGATTAAAAAAATAGTTTATAGACATATACATGGTCTACTGGTCACATGTGTTGAATTCCTCCGAGATCCATGCCTCATTCATTTTTAGAAATGTGAGGTAGTTAACACTGTGGTGAGCTAGGCGAGTACGCTTATCGGTCACAATCCCCCCTGCTGCGCTGAACGTCCTTTCGGACAGGACACTGGATGAGGGGCAAGCCAACAGTTCGATTGCAAATTGGGCAAGCTCTGGCCAGAGGTCAAGCCTGCCCACCCAGTAGTCTAGGGGTTCATCACTCCTCAGAGCGTCCACATCGGCCGTTAACCCAATGTAGTCGGACACCTGACGGTCTAGGCGTTCCCTGATGCTGGATCCGGATGACACCTGTCGATGGGTCGGCTGAAAGAATGACCTCATATCCGAAGTCACCAACACATCTTCAAACCGGCCTCTTCTTGCAGGCGCTGTTGGATTGGTACCCGCAAATCCTTCTCTGGGAGTGGGAATTGCTCCTCTGCCAGCGCACGCAAAAGCAGAATGCAGCATTTCTCGAAGCAAGGCCTGGAAGTGCTGCATTCTGACAGCCCTCTGCGACGGCGGTAACATTTCCGCCATTTTGTGTTTGTACCGGGGGTCTAAGTACGTTGCCACCCAGTACTGGTCCTTGACCCTCATGCTTTTTATACGGGGGTCCCTATTAAAACACTGGAGCATGAAGGCCCCCATTTGCACTAAAGTGGAAGCGGTGTGGTGGCCTGGCTCCTGCTCATCATCCAGGATAATGTCGTCCTCTTCATTCTCCTCTCCCCATCCTCGCACAACAGGGATCCCAGAAAGGTTTAAAGCATGCTCTTCTTGCTCCTGCTCATCCGCCCCGGCACCATCCTCCTCTGACTCCTCATCAGACTCCTGTTGTTGACTTGTCTCAGATAGAGTAGCCCCCCCTGGGAATTCATCCAGCATTGCGACTTCCTCATCTTCCCGCTCCTGCTCCTCCACAGCCTGATCAATGACACGACGCAATGCACGCTCCAGAAAGAAGGCATAAGGTACCATGTCACTGATGGCGCCATGGCTGCGACTGACCAGTTTGGTGATCTCCTCAAATGGCCGCAGAAGTCTGCATGTGTCGCGCATGAGCAGCCACTGGCGCGGTGAAAAAAAACCCAGCTCCCCAGAACCGTTTCTTTCGCAGAGTTCATACAGGTAGACGTTAACTGCACGTTTCTGCTGGAGCAGCCTATCAAGCATATAGAAGGTTGAGTTCCATCGCGTCGGGCAATCGCAAATAAGACGTCTGACCGGCAGATGGTGTCGCCGCTGAATGTCAGCAAGGCGAGCCATGGCCGTGTAAGATCTTCTGAAATGGGCCGAGATTTTCCTTGCCTGCCGCAAGATGTCCTGGACCCCAGGGTATTTGACAAGGAATCGCTGCACGACCAAGTTTAAGACGTGTGCCATGCACGGCACGTGCGTGATTTTGCCCTGTTTCAATGCGCTAAGCAGATTGGCACCGTTGTCACACACCACTTTACCAACTGTCAAATTGAGCGGTGTTAGCCACTCATCTGCCTGTGAACGCAAAGCTGAAAGGAGTGCCGGGCCAGTGTGGCTCTTTGCTTCCAGGCACAACAGACGCAGCACGGCATGGCAACGTCTCACCTGGCATGTGGAATAGGTTCTGGGGAGCTTGGGCGGTGCAGTGGAAGAGACGCTAGCAGCGGAAAAGGAGGAGGCAGCTGAGGAGGAGAGGGAGGAGGATGGAGTAGGAGGAGGAGAAGAAGAGTCAGGCCTGCATGCAATCCGTGGCGGTAAAACCAAATCTACACGGGTGCCACGGGTTACATGCTTGACGGCCGTCAGAAGGTTCACCCAGTGGGCAGTAAAACTGATATACCTTCCCTGCCCGTGTTTGCTAGACCACGTGTCTGTGGTCAGATGTATCTTGGCACCGACACTGTGTGCCAGAGATACATTCACTTGCCGCTGAACATGGCCATATAGCTCTGGGATGCCCTTCTCTGAGAAATACTTCCTTCCTGGGACCTTCCATTGTGGTGTTCCAATGGCCACAAATTTGCGAAAGGCCTCCGAGTCCACCAGTTTATATGGCAGTAGTTGGCGGGCTATGAGTTCTGACAAGCCAGCCGCCAACCGTTGGGCAAGAGGGTTATCCGGCATCATCATTTTTTTACGCTCAAACATTAGGCCCACGGAAGCCTGCCTTTTTGCAGAAAAATGTGAGCTTGGCGTGATGGAAGGTGGAGTGGAGGACAATTGTGAGGAGAGAGGAGAAGGAGAAGTAGAAGACGAGGCTGGACGGTGAGAGCCTGCAGTGTGGCTTTGTGTGTTCCGTTGCTCCCACTGGGCTCGGTGATGGCTGCTCATGTGCCTTCTTAAGGCGGTCGTCCCTAGGTGAGTATTGGGCTTACCGCGACTAACGCGTTGACTGCAAAGATTGCAGATGGCAACGCTATTGTCAGCAGCGGACACGTTAAAAAAAGCCCACACTGCGGAGCCATGTGCCGGTGTCCTGGGAGCGCCAGATGTGACCGTACATGGTCGATGACTCGCTCCTGATACATTTGCAGTCTGCTTTGTCCCTGCTGTGCAATGTAAGTCATTGCTGCTTCTCCTCCCTATCTGCTGGTCCATATCTCCCTCTGAACTCCCCTCCTCTTCCTCTCTTGTGGGCACCCACGTGACATCACTAGACACGTCATCATCAACGTCACCTTCCCCACCGCTATAAGTAGAGATCTCGGAGTAGGCAGCAACACCGGGGACCAACCTCCTCCTTGGGCTGATCTGGGTACTGGCGTCAGACTGCTGAGTAGCGCTTGTTGCTACCTCCTCTTCCTGATCCAATACCAAGAGTGGCTGCGCATCAGAAATGTCCTCTTGATATGGATCGGAAAATAATTCCAGTGACTCAAGCGGAAGGTATGTGGTGGTGGTGGTGGTGGTCGTGTTGTTGGTGGTAGTGTCTTTGGGGGTGCACATAGCAGAGAGTGAAGAAGAGGGTGCAGATCGAGAGGATGAGGAGGGTGCAGAAGAGTAAGGCTGAGCGAGCCACTCAACCAAGTCTGGTGCATCCTTTAAAGTAATTGAACGCACCTTCTGCAACTTCCCACTTTGGCTCAAGCCTGTTGCTCCTGCCCTACCCCTACCACCCCTGCGGAAGGGCCTGCCTCTTCCTCTGCATGTCATTTTTTAAATGACCCTGTGACAAAACTCTTAGTCCCTATACCGCTGAAGGACTGCTGCAGTATAGGTGAGCGGTCAGCAGTGGTGCACGTCAACCCTATCTATTGTGGACCTATAGCGGTCCTTACAGAACAGCAGACTGTACCGCACTCAAGCCTATGTACCGTAGCACCCTATACCAAGTTACCAGTCCTTATAAGAACTTTTGTGGACCAAGCAGGTTGTGTATTAGTGTTTAGCAGACTGTACGTCAGTCCCTATACCGCTGAAGGACTGCTGCAGTATAGGGCAGCGGTCAGCAGTGGTGCACGTCAACCCTATCTATTGTGGACCGATAGCGGTCCTTACAGAACAGCAGACTGTACCGCACTCAAGCCTATGTACCGTAGCACCCTATACCAAGTTACCAGTCCTTATAAGAACTTTTGTGGACCAAGCAGGTTGTGTATTAGTGTTTAGCAGACTGTACGTCAGTCCCTATACCGCTGAAGGACTGCTGCAGTATAGGGCAGCGGTCAGCAGTGGTGCACGTCAACCCTATCTATTGTGGACCGATAGCGGTCCTTACAGAACAGCAGACTGTACCGCACTCAAGCCTATGTACCGTAGCACCCTATACCAAGTTACCAGTCCTTATAAGAACTTTTGTGGAACAAGCAGGTTGTGTATTAGTGTTTAGCAGACTGTACGTCAGTCCCTATACCGCTGAAGGACTGCTGCAGTATAGGTGAGCGGTCAGCAGTGGTGCACGTCAACCCTATCTATTGTGGACCGATAGCGGTCCTTACAGAACAGCAGACTGTACCGCACTCAAGCCTATGTACCGTAGCACCCTATACCAAGTTACCAGTCCTTATAAGAACTTTTGTGGAACAAGCAGGTTGTGTGTTAGTGATTAGCAGACTGTACGTCAGTCCCTATACCGCTGAAGGACTGCTGCAGTATAGGTGAGCGGTCAGCAGTGGTGCACGTCAACCCTATCTATTGTGGACCGATAGCGGTCCTTACAGAACAGCAGACTGTACCGCACTCAAGCCTATGTACCGTAGCACCCTATACCAAGTTACCAGTCCTTATAAGAACTTTTGTGGAACAAGCAGGTTGTGTATTAGTGTTTAGCAGACTGTACGTCAGTCCCTATACCGCTGAAGGACTGCTGCAGTATAGGTGAGCGGTCAGCAGTGGTGCACGTCAACCCTATCTATTGTGGACCGATAGCGGTCCTTACAGAACAGCAGACTGTACCGCACTCAAGCCTATGTACCGTAGCACCCTATACCAAGTTACCAGTCCTTATAAGAACTTTTGTGGAACAAGCAGGTTGTGTATTAGTGTTTAGCAGACTGTACGTCAGTCCCTATACCGCTGAAGGACTGCTGCAGTATAGGTGAGCGGTCAGCAGTGGTGCACGTCAACCCTATCTATTGTGGACCGATAGCGGTCCTTACAGAACAGCAGACTGTACCGCACTCAAGCCTATGTACCGTAGCACCCTATACCAAGTTACCAGTCCTTATAAGAACTTTTGTGGACCAAGCAGGTTGTGTATTAGTTTTTAGCAGACTGTACGTCAGTCCCTATACCGCTGAAGGACTGCTGCAGTATAGGGCAGCGGTCAGCAGTGGTGCACGTCAACCCTATCTATTGTGGACCGATAGCGGTCCTTACAGAACAGCAGACTGTACCGCACTCAAGCCTATGTACCGTAGCACCCTATACCAAGTTACCAGTCCTTATAAGAACTTTTGTGGAACAAGCAGGTTGTGTGTTAGTGATTAGCAGACTGTACGTCAGTCCCTATACCGCTGAAGGACTGCTGCAGTATAGGGCAGCGGTCAGCAGTGGTGCACGTCAACCCTATCTATTGTGGACCGATAGCGGTCCTTACAGAACAGCAGACTGTACCGCACTCAAGCCTATGTACCGTAGCACCCTATACCAAGTTACCAGTCCTTATAAGAACTTTTGTGGACCAAGCAGGTTGTGTATTAGTGTTTAGCAGACTGTACGTCAGTCCCTATACCGCTGAAGGACTGCTGCAGTATAGGGCAGCGGTCAGCAGTGGTGCACGTCAACCCTATCTATTGTGGACCGATAGCGGTCCTTACAGAACAGCAGACTGTACCGCACTCAAGCCTATGTACCGTAGCACCCTATACCAAGTTACCAGTCCTTATAAGAACTTTTGTGGAACAAGCAGGTTGTGTGTTAGTGATTAGCAGACTGTACGTCAGTCCCTATACCGCTGAAGGACTGCTGCAGTATAGGTGAGCGGTCAGCAGTGGTGCACGTCAACCCTATCTATTGTGGACCGATAGCGGTCCTTACAGAACAGCAGACTGTACCGCACTCAAGCCTATGTACCGTAGCACCCTATACCAAGTTACCAGTCCTTATAAGAACTTTTGTGGACCAAGCAGGTTGTGTATTAGTGTTTAGCAGACTGTACGTCAGTCCCTATACCGCTGAAGGACTGCTGCAGTATAGGGCAGCGGTCAGCAGTGGTGCACGTCAACCCTATCTATTGTGGACCGATAGCGGTCCTTACAGAACAGCAGACTGTACCGCACTCAAGCCTATGTACCGTAGCACCCTATACCAAGTTACCAGTCCTTATAAGAACTTTTGTGGAACAAGCAGGTTGTGTATTAGTGTTTAGCAGACTGTACGTCAGTCCCTATACCGCTGAAGGACTGCTGCAGTATAGGTGAGCGGTCAGCAGTGGTGCACGTCAACCCTATCTATTGTGGACCGATAGCGGTCCTTACAGAACAGCAGACTGTACCGCACTCAAGCCTATGTACCGTAGCACCCTATACCAAGTTACCAGTCCTTATAAGAACTTTTGTGGAACAAGCAGGTTGTGTGTTAGTGATTAGCAGACTGTACGTCAGTCCCTATACCGCTGAAGGACTGCTGCAGTATAGGTGAGCGGTCAGCAGTGGTGCACGTCAACCCTATCTATTGTGGACCGATAGCGGTCCTTACAGAACAGCAGACTGTACCGCACTCAAGCCTATGTACCGTAGCACCCTATACCAAGTTACCAGTCCTTATAAGAACTTTTGTGGAACAAGCAGGTTGTGTATTAGTGTTTAGCAGACTGTACGTCAGTCCCTATACCGCTGAAGGACTGCTGCAGTATAGGTGAGCGGTCAGCAGTGGTGCACGTCAACCCTATCTATTGTGGACCGATAGCGGTCCTTACAGAACAGCAGACTGTACCGCACTCAAGCCTATGTACCGTAGCACCCTATACCAAGTTACCAGTCCTTATAAGAACTTTTGTGGACCAAGCAGGTTGTGTATTAGTTTTTAGCAGACTGTACGTCAGTCCCTATACCGCTGAAGGACTGCTGCAGTATAGGGCAGCGGTCAGCAGTGGTGCACGTCAACCCTATCTATTGTGGACCGATAGCGGTCCTTACAGAACAGCAGACTGTACCGCACTCAAGCCTATGTACCGTAGCACCCTATACCAAGTTACCAGTCCTTATAAGAACTTTTGTGGAACAAGCAGGTTGTGTGTTAGTGATTAGCAGACTGTACGTCAGTCCCTATACCGCTGAAGGACTGCTGCAGTATAGGGCAGCGGTCAGCAGTGGTGCACGTCAACCCTATCTATTGTGGACCGATAGCGGTCCTTACAGAACAGCAGACTGTACCGCACTCAAGCCTATGTACCGTAGCACCCTATACCAAGTTACCAGTCCTTATAAGAACTTTTGTGGAACAAGTGAGTTGTGAATGTTTAGCAGACTGCAGCAGAAGGGCAGCAGTCAAGTATAATATCCTTTCTATATTTGGAAGAAAGAATATTATACATGTACAAGCCTATTACTGTACCACTGATACCAGTCCTGAAAAGAACCTTTGTGGAACTAATAATAACAGCAAGTCTTTAAAATTACCCTCACTGCCTGACAACACTGCTTCCTTCCTGTCCCTATACAAATTGGCAAAAAAAGAGAACGATTAGTGGTTACTGGAACAGCTCTTTTGTGGACCTTGATAGTAACAGCTAATGATGATGATGATGATGATGATGATGAAAGACTAATCTGGCTGTCCCTGTAGCATACACCGTCCTTTCCCTTTCTCTAAACTAACAAAAGACACTCAGGCTGCTGCAAGAATCAGCAGCACAGCAAACCTATCAACACCTAACACCTATACCAGTCCTGAAAAGAACTTTTGTGTACCAAATAGCTAGTGGTTTATCTCTCCCTACTCCACACAGGAACCTGTCCCTATCTTAACAGAAGAAAGAATGTAAAATGGCCACCGGATCGGGTGTATTTATAGGTTAGGGGGAATGTACAAGTGTCCATGTGCTGTCATGTCTCAATTGGCTGTCCTGTATCACATGATAAACGTGTCACCAAAGGTTAAAGTTCTTGTATACATTAAACACGTAAGTCCGCCGCGGCGAACGACGGAAAAAGGCGTTCGAACGTGCGGACCGCGAATGTCGGAAATTCGCCGCGAAACGACCGCCGGGCGAACCGTTCGGCCATCACTATTCTGCATAGCTTGGTTATTTGATTTACTGTTGCCTTTCTATCATCTCAAACCAGTCTGTCCAAAAGGCATTTTCGTCCACACAACTGTTGCTCACTGGATATTTTCTCTTTAGTGCACAATTCTCTGTAAACCCTAGAGATGGTTGTGTGTAAAATCCCAGTAGATCAGCAGTTTTTGAAATACTCAGGCCATCTGGCACCAACAATCATACCACATTTAAAGTCACTTAAATCCCCTTTCTTCCCCATTCTGATGCTCGGTTTGAACTTCAAATCGTCTTTACCACGTCTAGATGCCTAAATGCAATGAATTGCTGCCATGTTTAGCATTTTTTGTTACCAAGCAATTTAACAGGTATACCTAATAAAGTGTCTGGTGAGCGTATGTATGATGTACAATATATTCTGAATGGATTTTTATTTATTAAAGGAACAAATGACAGCAGGGAGTTTTACAAATACTCACAGTGGCTGCCACCAGGAATGTGTATATCTGACAAGCAAACTGATTCAAATGGATGCAACCCAGTGGCTGTGCAACCAACAAATTCCTTCCAAACACCTCCAGTAACAACCTTATATCCTGGGCTTCCTGGGACCAGCATGGTGGGTGCTGTTTAGAAGAAAGGGAGTAGAGTGAAAATCTATCTTTCCTTTTGCCCTTTTTCTTGCTAACCTGGAAGCAACATCTACAATGTAACTTCTGGGTCCCCCTTTCACCTGTATGTCTGCAGCAGAAGCTAATGGGATGCGCTCGGAATCAGCTTCATTGGAGAGCAGGAGGGACATCAGGGGTCTTTTAGTCATTGCATAGGGGATTTAGCACTTAAAATCGCCCCAAAATAAAAAAAAGTTTTAGCCCCATCCCTCCCCCACATACATGCATGTTCAAATATACTGTAAATGCATGCGTTGGGTGTCCTATGCATGAAAACGTTGTTTGCCCTACAGATGTTGCATATGACCATACATGCCACAGTAAAAGCAATACTTCTAGCACCAGAGCTCCTGAGTATCTCTATACTGATTACCTGTAGGGTCTTTTAAAGTGTTGTGTTTTATAATGAGCAAAAAATAGGGCACTGAAGTTTGTCCCCATTTCATGGGTGCACGCAATTTTAAGGGTTGACGTGTTGGGTAATTATTTACTTGGTACAACTCATCTCCTATAATTTACTATAATAATATATTGTGTTTGTATATTGTGTTTCTATGTCCTAAAATTTACTTTAGTGTATTTTTTCTAAAATGTCGTGTTTCCTAAACAGTTGCGCCAAAATCGTGTAACATAAAAAAATTAGACCTCAATCAAAATTGATATTGGTAACTTGTCCCATACATGGAACGATACACACTGGAAAGCCTCAAGGATCAGGAAATCCGGGAACGCTGGAAATCCTCAGAAAATCAGGAAATCCAGAAACATTAGAAGAAAAACTCCACATAGAACAGTTCCGTTTGACCCTTTATTGTGTTCATCCATTTAAAATTCAATATTCAGAGAAAACATTCACATGCCTTGTCCAAGTTGACCGTATAGATTACTGTCAGTATATCGGTCTATCTGTCCCTCAAGCTAGGGAACCGGGGATGTCAGAAGTGCGGTGGGAGAGATGTCAATAAACTCACCGCTTTGCACTTCCTCCTTCCGGTCATAAAGCTGGGTCCTTGGAATGCACAAGTCTATTGCGTCACTTTCGGTCGCAGTAAGATCACGCCCTGACATCTTTCTTCATTACGACTTTTGTCAAAGACCTTTGACAACCTCGTAATGATAAAACGTGTCATACGTGGACCTTTTCTTCCCATGTTTCTGGGCTTCCTGATTTCTGAGTCTTACCAGTGTTCCCAGATTTCCTGATCCTTGAGGCTTTCCAGTGTGGATCATTCCATGTATGGCACAAGATATCGATATTGATTTTGATTGAAGCTTGATTATTTAATTGTTTTGGTCAGTTTAAACCCCAGCGGGGTGTGTGGAGCCCAGTGTGGAGGCATTTGGTGAAAGGTGCACTCATCAACAGATTACACATTAGGCCCACCATCTTTATCCACTACGAACTGACCTGCTATCATTATCTGTTATTTTGTCTCTAATTGTGCAATATTTTGTAGTTATGATCTGTATATGTTAATTTACATGTGCCAGCCAGTCAGAGTGATTTTTCTGACAGGAGCGCTGCTTTGATGAATTTTCTATCTGATTGAACAGTTTGAAAGATTTGTCATATATATGAGTTTTCTATCTGATTTTTAAGTGGCTGCTGTCTGATATATATTCATATGCAGTATATTGGTATTATATGGTTTTATAACCGTTTGCTGTTATTTTAAAATAGAAACCCATAGCGCTGAGATAGGAGGAAGTAGGGACTGCTATCAATTTTCTTCCTTTTTTTGTATAAAAAAATAGAACTACCACCATTCTATTCTCTAGGGCAGAGGTCTCAAAATGGTGGCCCTCCACATTTCCAGTGCGACCTTGTGCCTTTAAGGAGGGGTGGCCTCCCTCCAGGCTCACCTTCCCTATATCTATTAATTTTAATGAATGTATTCCCACTATGGGGGCTCTCAAGAATGTATAGAGTTAGAACTGCAGATAATACTGGGGTGCCGTGAAGTGGCCCTGCAGCTTATGCATGTATTTGAAAATGTGTGCAAACTAAACCCCTGTTTTTTTTTCTAATGCAATTTGTTTTATTATTTGCAGGCATAAAAAATGTATACAAACAGGTATACAAGGTTGTGAAAAGAGGTATACAAAGTTAACAAACAGGTTAACGTGCTGGTTTTGGTACATGTTACAAAAAAAAAGGCAGTAACAATATATAGAGGTCCAAATACATATTTCAGGCTGAATGACAAGTATAATAATTAGTGACATACTGTAGTAATTAGTGATACACTGTATTCAAATTGAGGGCATCCTCTCTTTAGCTAGGTGAGATTATCAGCCAATTTATTCCATACCTTTTTGAACTTAGAACCTGAGAGAGTGTTAATTGCTAGGAGGTGTTCATAGGTATGGTTTTGTTGGACTAGGGATGTCACATCTGAGAGGTTAGGACAGACATCGGTTTTCCATTTTCTCAGAATGGTTGTGCAGCCTGCCATTAAAATGTGCATTAACACAGTCCTAGCTGAGCTAAGATATAAGTCTATACCAATGTTAAGGATGGCCAATCCCAGGATTGGGGCTGATAGGATTCCTGTTAGTGAGGATGCGAGTCTAAAGACTTGTTTCGAAAAGCTGGTTAAACTGGGGCATTCCCATAGGGTGTGCAATAGATTCCCTACTTGGTTTCAGTTGTGCCAACAGTTGAGTGATGAGGATTGGGAAAATGTAACCAATACGGAGTGTAGTACCATCTATGAGTAATTTTAAGCATCATTTTCAAATGCGTGGTACAATGCTTGCTGAATTGCCATATATGGAAAGCCATATGCCATTGGAGGGTGGAGAAAATGGAATGTAGGTCCTATTCCCATTTGAGAATTGAGTTAGTCTTATGGAATGTGTTCTTGTTTTGTAGGATGTTATAAAAAAGGGAGCTTCCCCCATGCAATGGTTTTGGTGATTTGCAGAACTTCCATGCTTGGGGATGTAAATGGTAGTTTGGGATAGGAGTTTTTGGCTAGGAAGTGTACAATGCAGGCACATGTGAAGTGGGGGTCTCTAGGTAAATTGTATAATGCTATCATTGCCTCCAATCTTTTGGGTCTAGAGCCCTGAATGAAGTCATTAACTTCCTGGTAGAGTTCATGGGTATCATAGCTTCTAGGAGGGGTAATGGGAGGTCAGTGATAGTGGTGTGTGTCTGGGTCGTCGATTGACTGTGAATGTGCCTCCAAGCTAGTAATGAAGCTTGTGAGGGAAGAGACAATGCAAATACATCCCAGGGCTTCCATAGGTTGCATATAAGAAGATTATGCAGACTAGGGGTAAGAGCTAGTGCTGCTTCTATCCCTGTCCAAAGGGGAACATCTTTGTCTCTGGACCAGTATTTAATTTGATCAATGAGGACCACCCAGTAATAATTGTGGATGTCTGCTAGACCTGCCCCACCTACTAATCTAAGCTTAACCAGGTTGAAATGTTGGCAACATGCTTATTTACCCTTCCAAAGAAAGTTTGAGAGGAGACTTGATAGGGTTTTAAAGTACTGATTTCATATGTGAATGGGTAGAGCCCGAAATATGTACAGAATTTGGGGAAGTATGTTCATTTTAAAGGCCACCAATCTCCCTGCCCAGGGCAATTCATGTTGCAAAATTTGTGTTAGCTGAATCTTTATTTTTCCAATGAGGAGATTAAGATTAGCTGCAACTAAAGAAGATACAGTGGATGTTTTACGGTGATACCCAGGTATAGGATCCTCTTGGGGCTCCATTAATTGGTGTGCATGTGGAAGAGAAAGTTCCGGCTTTATTAATATCACAGCATCTGTGAATAAATTAATTACATATTGAAATGACTGAAATCAGATTCCCGAAATTAAGGGGTGTGATCGGATGGCTTCTGCCAGGGGTTTAATCATCAGATTGAAAATACTTGGAGAAACAGGGAAATCCTGTAGTGTCCCATTTGAAATAGTAAATGTTTTGGATAGCAGCCCGGATGTATAGGGATGTGCAGATGGTTGCGAGTATAAGGCTAAGATTGCAGAAAATATAGTGCCCTGGAACCCAAATTTCCATAATACAGATGACATGTATTGCCAATGTAATCTGTCAAAAGCCTTTTCTGTGTCAATGCATAACAGCAGAGAAGGCGTTCAAGTCTGTTCTGCATGGTGGATAATGGTCAAAATTTGTCTAGTTGCGTCCGAAGTCTGTATTCCCCTTATGAATCCCATCTGGTCACTTTTTACTAAGAATGAAATAATATCGTTAAGGCACTTGGCTAGTAATTTTGCATAGATTTTAATATCTGTGTTTAGTGAGATAGGCCTAAAATTAGCTGGTGTGGTAGGATCTTTCCCAGGTTTGTGTAATGTGACCACGTAAGCAGTCAGCATTTCTTTGGGGAAGGAGGAAATGCGAGCTGCTTTCGTTGAGATCTCTTGTAAGTAAGGAGACAAGATACTGCTAAAAATATTGAAAAATTAATTGGAGTAGCCATCTGGGCCAGGAGATTTGCCATTAGGCAGGGAGTTGATAGTTTGTTAAATTTCTTTAATGGTGAAAGGGGCGTCCAGCTTGAGGAGTTGAGCCCTGAGAGAGTAGAGAGGTTCAGTTTCTGTAAAAAACTTTGATTATCCTTAACTGGGGTTTGGGGTGTTTGGGGATCATCCTTTAGATTGTATAAAGCCCTGTAGTAATCAGCAAATTGGTTTGCTATATCTTGGTAGATAATTATTTTGTGGTGAAGAGTGGGATGAATTAAATGGAAATCCTAGATTTAGATTGGGCTATTTTTATTCTGTTAGCTAGGTATTTGCCTGCCCAATTTGCGTTGGCATAATGTTGCGTTTTTAACTTTCGGAGGATTTTACCATATTGTTGTGTTAGTAAATTTCTTAATTCCTCTCTTAATTTACTAAGAGATTGGGAGGTGTATGATGTGGTTTCTTGTTTATTCTGGGATTCCAATTTTGAATCTCAGATAAAAGGGTGTTGAGTTTGGAATTGTATGATTTTTTGGCCCTGGCACCTTGTTGGATCCGAATGCCTCTCATGTAGGCTTTATGGGCATTCCACAATATATACAAATCCTCAACAGATTTCAGCTCCATGTCATCCCGCTGTGACTCCCAATGATATAGGCTGTTTCTGGGGCTGTCAGGATGGAGGCGAATCCCTGGTTTAATGTAGTTCCCCCCCAGTGGCCAAGCAGAGCTCTCAAGTCAGGCATCCATCTCGGAGCTTGGCCGCCACGCCCCTCCCCCCAAGACCTGTTTTAAATGCCTACTGTTAATATAATTTGATCTGATAATTTGGTTAATTGCAAGCTGGTCAGTAAGTTGAGCTGGTTTTTTGGATTTGTTTGACATACATCTACAACCCCCACCAGAGCACTCCAATTAGGGCTCTTTCCCATTGGCTAAGAGTGCTGATTGGGAGCTGGTTGACTGCTGTTTTTTACTGTAGGATGTGCTATAGCAAAAGTGACATCTATAAAAAAAAAGACAGTTTAACCACTTCCCGACCAGCGCACGACGATGTACGTCGACAGAATGGCACGGGCAGGCATATTGGCGTACAGGTACGTCCAATATTCGATGCCGCCCTGCCATTGGGAGCGCGCCGCCGGCGGCGCGCTCCCGCGCTGGTGGGGACCCCCGTGAGTCCGGTCGCGGGACCCGCGGACTCGATCGCCGCGGGCATCCCCGCGATCGTCTCACGGAGCGGCCGAATGGAGGAAATGCTGTATAAACAACATTTCTCCATTCTGCCTAGCAACTAGTGACGCTGATCTCTGCTCCATGTGATTGGAGCAGAGATCAGTGTACACTAAATGAAAGCCCAACCCCCCCACAGTTAGTAACACACCCCTAGGAACACTTAACCCCTACACTGCCACCCACTGGTTAACCCTTTCACTGCCAGTGTCATTTACACAGGAATCACTGCATTTATATAGCAGTGATTACTGTATAAATGAAAATGGTCCCAAAAATGTGTCAAAAATGTCCGATGTGTCCCCCACAATGTCGCAGTCACAATAAAAATCGCAGATCGCCGCCATTACTAGTAAAAAAAAAATAATAAAAAATTATTAATAAAAATGCCATAAAACTATCCCTATTTTGTAAACGCTATAACTTTTGCGCAAACCAATCAATAATCGCTTATTGCGATTTTTTTTTACCAAAAATATGCAGAAGAATACGTATCGGCCTAAACTGAGGGAAAAAAATGTTTTTTTTATATATTTTTGGGGGATATTTATTATAACAAAAAGTAAAAAATAATGTGTTTTTTTCAAAATTGTCGCTCTATTTTTGTTTATAGCGCAAAAAATAAAAATCGCAGAGTTGATCAAATACCACCAAAAGAAAGCTCTATTTGTTGGAAAAAAAAGACGTCAATTTTGTTTGGGAGCCACGTCGCATGACCGCGCAATTGTCAGTTAAAGCGACGCAGTGCCGAATCGCAAAAAGTGGTCTGGTCTTTGACCAGCTAAATGGTCCGGTATGCAAGTGGTTAAATAGCCCAAAAATTAAGTTTACTGACAGCTTCCTAAACACACACACACACACACACACACACACACACACACACACACACACACACACACACACACAGACTCCTTTGTAAATGTCAGTGCTGTTGCAGAGCTTTCTGCACATCACGGAGGGCACATTTAACGTCTAATTTTAAGCATATATTAGGCTCCCGGCCTAAAAGATTTAAAAATTGTTCATTGCATTGGTATATATTCTATAGTATAAGAACCATTGTGAAGAAATATATATATATATATATATATATTGTCATCACTTCAATGTTGGAAACGTGCATCTTTAAGACTGAATGAGACCCCCCCCCAGAGATAAAGGGTCAACTTAAGGACACGGATCATGCCAGTCTTTAAATTTAGAACATTCTGTTTTTTCACAATCTGCTGAGGGTCTGTTAACAAGCCTGTTTGCAGAACTGGTTGATAGGGCAATGAGTGTGTGCTTTCTTTCCCACCAGGAACCTAGGAAAAAGTTGTTTTACTCTTTCCTAAAAAGAGGTAATAAACCTTGAAAACAGCAAACATCAACTGACTTTCCAAGGTAAGATTACACTGTATCCAAACAGAGTATAATGAAGAAACTTTGAATTATGTTTACCAAACTGAAAAAAAAAACAATATAGCTCTTTACACAGACAGAGAGGAGGGTCAACATACTGAAACCTGAATTTCCACCTAGAATATCTCAACAATGATACAAAATATGATACAACAACGATACAAAAGATACATATACACTACCGTTCAAAAGTTTGGGGTCACATTGAAATGTCCTTATTTTTGAAGGAAAAGCACTGTACTTTTCAATGAAGCTAACTTTAAACTAGTCCTAACTTTAAACAAATATACTCTATACATTGCTAATGTGGTAAATGACTATTCTAACTGCAAATGTCTAGTTTTTGGTGCAATATCTACATAGGTGTATAGAGGCCCATTTCCAGCAACTATCACTCCAGTTTTCTAATGGTACAATGTGTTTGCTCATTGGCTCAGAAGGCTAATTGATGATTAGCAAACCCTTGTGCAATCATGTTCACACATCTAAAAACAGTCTAGCTCCTTCCAGAAGCTACAAAACTGACCTTCCTGTGAGCAGATTGAGTTTCTGGAGCATCACATTTGTGGGGTCAATTAAACGCTCAAAATGGCCAGAAAAAGAGAACTTTCATCTGAAACTCGACAGTCTATTCTTGTTCTTAGAAATGAAGGCTATTCCATGCGAGAAATTGCAAAGAAATTGAAGATTTCCTACAACGGTGTGTACTACTCCCTTCAGAGGACAGCACAAACAGGCTCTAACCAGAGTAGAAAAAGAAGTGGGAGGCCGCGTTGCACAACTAAGCAAGAAGATAAGCACATTAGAGTCTCTAGTTTGAGAAGCAGACGCCTCACAGGTCCCCAACTGGCATCTTCATTAAATAAATAAATAAGGAAGGCTATCACTCCATTTTGCAAGGCCATGCCATACCCAGGGGACAGCACTTGATTGGAGCCAATTTCATCCTACAACAGGACAATGACCCTAAACACACCTCCAAATTGTGCAAGAACTATTTACAGCAGAAGCAGGCAGCTGGTATTCTATCGGTAATGGAGTGGCCAGCACAGTCACCAGATCTGAACCCCATTGAGCTGTTGTGGGAGCAGCTTGATCGTATGGTACGCCAGAAGTGCCCATCCAACCAATCCAACTTGTGGGAGCTGCTTCTAGAAGCGTGGGGTGCAATTTCTCCAGCTTACCTCAATAAATTAACAGCTAGAATGCCAAAGGTGTGCAATGCTGTAATTGCTGCAAAAGGAGGATTCTTTGACGAAAGCAAAGTTTGATGTAAAAACAATGTTATTTCAAATACAAATCATTATTTCTAACCTTGTCAATGTCTTGACTCTATTTTCTATTCATTTCACAACGTATGGTGGTGAATAAGTGTGACTTTTCATGGAAAACACAAAATTGTTTGGGTGACCCCAAACTTTTGAACGGTAGTATATATATATATATATATATATATATATATATATATATATATATATATATATATATATATATATATATATATATCAAATATCATTTAAAATATGTGGACACTGTACAACAAATAACTAACTAGGAATATTAGCATGTTTAATGATGTACAACCTCTATAGACCATAATATGCTAAGATGGATCTATGGAGTTTTAATCATGTATTGATGAGAATATTCTAATAAGAGTGTATGGTGATGTGACTGTGATCTCAATTATCAAAAGGGTTTAGTCATGATTTTATTGTCTATTGTTGTAATAAAAATGTCATTATGTAGTGATGTATTAATCTGAGTAGAATTATCCTACATGTAGAAATAGTTTAAGTATACAAATTATTGTTTAGATATATATATTATACCCATATACAGGTATATCCAGGGGTCAAGTTCTGGGGAAAAATGTGTGTGAACTCCCACCCAAGATCCACTCGCCCACCCAAAAAAAAATAAAAAATGATACGCTCATACGCACAAACGCTTCAAAAGTGGTATTTTTCATCCAATTTTCGTATTGTGTGTATGAAGCTTAACTGTTAGTACATAAAAAAAATCCTCAATAAACATAAATACAGTAATTCTCTGAATAATCAGCATTCATTCAAATGTGAACATCATGTTCTGATCTTTATTGGGGAATTTTATTTTGTACATAGAGTGTTTATGTGACGAGTTTACACTTTTCATTGAACAGAGTTTGGATAACACAAGGTTAAATGGAAATGTCATAAATGAACTGCACATTATCTGGACAGCATGCTTGGGGAGATAGTGATTGGGAGATGTATGTTAGCTTGGGGGGCAGCAAACTCTGCAGGGCTCCAACACACACTCGCTGCTATTCCAACCCTTCACATATTTCCCCATAAACTTCCCTCCTGGCATTAAACTTTGCCAGGTATTGTGCTCAGCTTACCACCCCAAACTGATGTTCCTCCCTCAGCTCACCTCTCTCCCTGGATGTCCTGTGAGCAGAATAGCTGTGCTCCTCCTCTGGGTTCTCTCATCATATGGCACTGAAGATAGAGAAGGGGGGATTCAGTGGGACACACAGAGCAAGTATGCAGGAGACTGGGGAGGGAGTGAGGAGACAGAAAATCGAGAGGGGGCGGCGGGGAGGAGCCCATCATGAGAGGTCTGACTAAATACAATCTCTTAGCAGCAGGGACTTGATCTACCCGTCAGCTAGCTGTCATTGACAGGTAGAGCAAAGAGGAAGCTGTCATGGGGCCTCTACTGGCAATGCCTGAATGGTCAGGTGTGCGGCACTTACTATTGCGAGCTGCATCGGCAGCTGCTGGTTTAGTACCTGCCACACAGCTCGCATTCTTCAAAGTCTTACAGGACACAGCTGCTAACGGGAACTGAGTTCTTGTTGTGGAAAAAGTACAGGAACTCTGTTTTCATGCGTTCCCGCAGGACTTGAGCCCTGGGTATATCCATACAGTTCCTTTCACCTACTGTTTATGTATAAATAATCATAAAATACCTACTGTTTATGTATAAATAATCATAATATATTGGTAAAACACCTCTTCGTAATCAAGATAATCATATTTGAAATAGTGCTGTATCAGAAATGCATGCACATATGTTGGTGTTACCAGGTCCACTCAACATTTTATATATATAGATATGTAAAGATATATATATATATATATATATATATATATATATATATATATATATATATATATATATATATATATATATATATATATATATATATGTATCCCTTGTCCTATAATGACACTTGGTGGCTAAGGTGGCTAAGAGATGTAATACTAGAACAAACGATGAGTAAATATTTATCCACTTGAACCAATGAAAGGAAGTTCCACCTTCTGGGCTAGACTTATTAAAATGTTTATGAGATTATTGTTCAGAATGCTAGATAGGACAAGCATAGGAAGCCATATGGGCATACTTCAAACACCTCATCACCCATCAAGATCACACTCTATTCATACACACATCCATCCATTCAAAGAGATATCCATCATCACACCTCATCATTAAAACACATCAGGGATGCCAAGACGCAGCTTCCACCATAACGAAACCCTATTTTGGAAAGGCAGACATTTTAGGGGACTCTGGTAACAACCATTGTAAGCCAGCAGCTATTTTGAAAGGATAACTCTTGTTATCTTGGTATCACTTCTTGTGATACTTATATTGCCCCCCCCCCCCCCCCACCGATATTATAACCATTTTGATTTTAGATTTTTATTGAATTTAATTATCTTCAGTGTTTGCGCTATAGTAGCTTACCATTTTTACGTAGATTAACACTTAGCCCTTGTACACACGGTCGGTCGGACATTCCGACGAAAATTGTCCGTTCGGACCGTGTTGTTGGGTAATCCGACTGCGTGTGGGCTTCATCTGACTTTTTCCGTCGGAATGTCCGACCAACAAAGTTTGAGAGCTGGATATAAAATTTTCTGACAACATGATCCGATCGGACCGATCGTTTGTAGAGAATTCCGATCGGACAAAGTGCCACGCATGCTCAGATCAAATTCCTAGACCAAAGCTATTGGCTACTAGCCTGAACATAGTCCCATCGTAACTAAATAACGTCATCACGTTACGAACGATCGGATTTTCCGACAACTTTGTCCGACTGTGTATGCAACACCAGTTTTGGACAAAATCCGTCTGAAAAAATCCAACGGATTTTGTTGTCGGAATGTCCGACCGTGTGTACAAGGGCTCACTCCTTCTGTAGGGGAATAACTGCTGGGCTTTGTAAAACGTACTATTGTTGAAGACATGGTTGTTGTAGTTCCTCAACAGTAAAACCAGTAACCTTTGGGATGTTACACAAAATTCTAAATATATTATTATTATAAATATTATTATATCACTGTGTTGTCTGAGTTGCAAGAAGCACTCTTTAACAGTCTGTATTGCACAGTCTAGGACATGGTAAAAGGACCCCACATTCAAAATCTGTTTTCAGTCCTTTATCTGTTCATCCTAGGCTTCATATATGAACATTTTTCTGGGGTGTATTAGTCCTTCCTGCACCAGTGGAAAGTTGTCATGAATTTTTATTTCTTGACCTAATTTCTGTGCAGAATTTAGAATATATCCAAACATTTCTCTAAATGATATTTTTGCAGAAACATCTTCATTTTTTTCAGTACTTCAGAAAGATCAAATTCAACCACTTGGAGCTTTTCACTTGAGGTATTTATTTTCCATTAGAATGAATTATATATTCCTGCACTTAGGATGTTAACCAATGTGAATTAACCAAATCACCAGCTGTTGCTCTGTTAAGGTACATACATAGACCAAATTACATGCATAGGTGTTTTGAGCGCTACCTGTGTAAATAAAGATAAATCCCCACTTGTGTACTTATGATAAATACAGTTGCAATAAGCAATTAAAAACATTTGCAATTACATTTTTTTAATATTGAAAAATTGGTTTAATTGCTTTATTGAAAATGTATTTATCATTAATACACAAGTGGGGATTTGTTTTTATGTAACCAGGTTGCACATCTTATCCTGAATACCCCTTTCTTCTGCAGAGGTAAACATCTAGTAAGGCCAGATCATACCTAACAGCAGTAATGGCATCATCTATTGTTATGATTTGATTCCATAAAGCTTTAACAGCATACAGTGCAACATTCCCCACTAGTGGTGCTTAATGGTTTTCATGTATACAATATATATTTTTATACTCTCATTGACCTTTTTGTGTTCACTTCAATTGAAGTCACATGGGTGTAATTCTTCTTTGTTGTAATTAATGGTTTCCATGTGACATTTTGAAATTGTCAGGGGAGTTTTCAGAATTTGACAGCGATAGGTAGAGGCTAAAAAATATATAGATTCCCTGAGTGATATTAAAAAATTCCAGCAGCAACACTAACTACAAGATTTAAGACAATGTAACTGCTATAGAACAGCCTGAATTTTCACTTTTTTGCACAGGTACTTGTACACTGATCTTTCCTTTTATGTTTGCCCCATTATCATAGTCATGCCTTCCCATGTCATTATTGTCACCTAATAACCCTTCAAGTTGTTTTAGAAAAACAAGGGTCATTCCTGCTGCTAATGTGCCATCTGTTTCAATGAACCCCAAGAAGTGCTCTTAAATATTACAATGGCAGGTTCACTTCCCGTACTTTACTTCATTGTAGCACATCTTATCATTAATGTAATTTGTTCAGTACAGTCCAATATCACAGAGCTGTATTTTGCTGCATTTAACTCTGCCATTATTTTCTGCCTGATTTGCTGAGCAGTTGGATAATCTGATTTTATATTCAGTTACCAAGTTAATTATCGTGTGTTTTATTGTTGAGTACATTAGGTTACACGTTTCTTAAATACTGTATCAAACTCACTTATCCCTTACAAAATTTCAGGAAATTTCTACTATTACATTGGAAAATTGTACTTGACTTTACCTAAAAATCTAAATTTTATGTGGCCACTTGCCAGGATTCTAATCAATATATTTAACTTTTTTTAGGACATTTTGCAAGTACAAAGTATCAGCTTGAATTTATTCTGCATGTGTGTCCTCAACCATTCTCTTAGATCTTGGTCTTGTCTCCAGGTCTTTATATTTATGGATGCTCTACAGTGATATCCTCCCTAATCAGGGGTATTCAAATTTTTGCCAAGGTTCTTTAAATCATTTTCTTCCTTAACTGCACAACCAAGTCACAATACATCTTTTTTTGTATCTTGCAGCATCTCTCTGAAAACATGAACTGTTGCTTTTCTGATATTTTAACAATGGGTAGTTTGCGTCTATAATGCTTGAAGTCAAATATTCTTTTGCTTTGATATTTTTGGATATACTTCTAAAGTGTGCTACTGGTTGAGGACCATGCAATACAATATTTTTCTAGCCCCCTGGATTCCATAACAGTGAAGCACTACATGCCATACCCTTTTATAACATTGAATTTTCTCATTGGAAGCTCTGAAGTGGCATCTCTTGTGCTTTCTTCGGATAATCCTAAAAAAATCTGAAGATGGTGTAGAATGTTGAGGTGTCATTGGATCACTAGGAGAAACATGTGTGCTGGCTTCAACATCACTCTGAATCTGTGCATTGGGTTATTCATGTTATGCTTCTTGTGTTAACAATTTCTTTCTGACTTTGGTCAT
Organism: Lithobates pipiens; assembly: GCF_037356315.1. Taxonomy (NCBI): domain Eukaryota; kingdom Metazoa; phylum Chordata; class Amphibia; order Anura; family Ranidae; genus Lithobates; species Lithobates pipiens. The sequence goes on from NW_027507764.1 coordinate 394,533,182, forward strand.
GCCTTTTTTATATGCTGCTCCAGAGAGATATTTCCTTCCATCAGACATTTCTTCTGAGAATACATCTATCAATTGTGATAAAGAAAATACATCAACACTTGTCTACTTTATATCTATCGGGAAAAAAATAGGCACTAACACTAGACTCACCCTCAGCTGAAGGAGAAACATAAATAAGAAATGACCTTTAAGTGTCTTGTGGAGAGTAGACTGATATTCGTTGTCTTGATGGTACACAGATTTCCAGCATACAAGAATCACTGTAATCACTGTAAATAAGAGTGTTGGGCTACATAAGTAGTGGCCTGGCCGTGTATTATGTTAAACTTTAAAATGCACATTTTGCATGTAGAATGAATGCAAGAAATATAACAATAGAAATGTATTATGAACAAATGCATTGGAACACACGTATATGTGTAAATGAACTTGGAGGACATACTATTGAATATCAATGGGCATTAATATAGAGTTGCCTCCTCACCTTGTTTTTGCGGCTGTAATAGCCAAGATGTTTTTAAAAATCTCAATATGCTTTTCCTGTTCCATTATGACAGTTCCTCATTGCATAAAGTAATGTCAGTAAAGACAGGTTTTGACAAGTATTGTGGCTACAACTAAAAAAACCATTTGGGATGAATTGGATCACATATTGCGAGACTGCTTTTATTGTTCATCAGTAATGCCTGACCTCACAAATGCTCTTCTTCTTGAATGGATGGAAAGTCAACTTCCATTAGAGACATTTAGCACAAGTATTTTGCATCATGACAACTGACCCTTGCTGGCTACAGGATGAACCCTGCAGAATTTTGTCCACATGTAAGAAGGTAAGGTTCTGATGAAGGGACTCTCCTTACCACATTCCAAGTTTAATTGCCCTTTAAGATGATTTCTTGATCTGGCACTGTGGAAGACCTGCACCCAGCTAAGTCTCCTTCTGTTTGTTGCGCACTGTGCTTTACCTGCACCATGCGGCACCCTGGCTTCAAAAGTCCCATATAGCCTTCTCATAACACACAAAGGACAAAAAAGTACAGGCAAAGAACTTGTAGACATTCACCATATCATTTAGCAACTTGCGAAAGAGACCGAAGTTATCAGGTGTGCAAACCACCAGGCCAATGACAGGTACCTGTTTGGATCACCGTGCCAGGTATATAGAAATTCAGAGAAAACAGGTACATACTGTGGCTTAATAAGGTATGGATATATAAAAGCACTTAGGTACAATGTCCAGGAATGTCAGATGGCGGTAAACTAACCACTACACAAAAAGTAGTATGCAGATACAAAGACAGTGTTAAAAAGCAAGATTAAAAACAATAAATAAATAAAAAGTCCTTGTACTGGAAAGTTCATATGTAGCTGGGATGAGCCTAGTAAAGGGTTCCAATGAGGGTCACTGTATTGGCAGCCAGCTGTCAGAGTAGAGGGCTTTGAAATAAATGTAAGAGAAGAGAGATAGCGCCAATCTGAGTGCAGCATTTTAAAACAAGCACAGGGACAGATGATTGGAAAGAACACAGCCACACAGATGGGCAGTCATCTACGTGATTTATTATACTATGTGATTTACCCTTTACTACCATGTGAGTTCATTACCTTATATTAAACCTGCTTTTAAAACGCTGCACTCAGATTGGCACCGCCCATCTCTCTCCTCTTACATATTGTAGCATGCAGCCTTTAAATGACACTTCCATGCACAAGAATGAGATCTATGGCTTACTAAGAGTATATCAAACTAGTGGATTACTATGAGCATATGAATGCATTGGATCACAGAGAGTATATCAATTAAAACACAACAGAGTAAAACCAAATTCTGACAAAAGCAATCTTAATGTAAGCTGAGCATTATACAGGAATCATATAGCAAAAGGGTCTTAAAAAATGACAAATTGTCTCATTAACACAGGTACTCAAAATAATATGAAAGATACAAAAAGAGAATGATGAAGCACAGCATTCTGGCACAATAGAACACTATTATTGTGACAAAATCAAAATTAAAATTGTACTCACATGTACCAGGGAAAAAACAATGCTCTCTACAGAGCATGGGAGCCCGGGGGGGGGGGGGGGGGGTGGGGGGGAGAGAAACTGACACTGGGAAAGAAAATTAGTAAACCAAAAAATAAGCTAATGCACACCCCCCCAGCCCAATGTCTCCTTCACACCCCACATCAGCCCAAGGCCCCCACTGCACCCCCCAGTCCAGGGCCTCCTCACAGCCCCCCCAGTTGAGGGTGTGCCTCCTCCGCACACCTCCCCTTAGCTCAGGGCCCCTACTGCACCTCCAGTCCAAGGCCTCCTCCGGACTCCCCAGCCTAGGGCCTCCGCCGAACCCCACCTCAGTCTGTGGTATACTCTGCACCCACCAGTCCACAGCCTTCTTTGCACTCCTTTGCCATAACAACTCCAACACCCTAGCCCAGTGCCTTCTGCACACAAACCCCTCTCCTTGTCCTAATAAATGCCTTACAGTTCCACTAAGGCTCTCCCGTGCTAAAGCATCACTCTGGAATGCCTTTCTATAGTGCTGGTGGGTGGGAGGAGCAGAGAGATTCAGCGCTAGTGCACCTGTGCAGTCTCCCTCCTTTTTGGTTCTCTGGCATTTGGCAAACTATGCAGAGGGGGCTGGCTGTCCATTACACTTAATCAGGCGGCAGTGACATCCTTAAAGCAGCACTTCACAGTGGGGGTTCCGTCACCCTGGTCAACAATTTTCCATTGGGCTCAGTTGATTTTGACTTAAATTTTGGCTCATTCAGCAGGAGTCAGAAAAAATTCAAGCTATCTGTGAAGGCCTTTAGATACCTAAAGCAGGTTGGCCCACTGAGAAAATGCAATATACTGTAGCAGAAGAAATGGAAATCTGGGGCTGGAAACAACATCTTTGTTTCCACTATTATAGTCATTTACACCACAAAGTTCATTCTGCTAATATCAAAATCCATGTATGCATTGTATCATCTATTAAAAGACTATAATGTATTGATCATAACCCACAAGATGAGTAGTGTTAATGAAAGATAACCTGAATATAGTATATGCCTTTTTTTTGCTGGCTGTTACCATTTATAGTTATTCATTAAATGAAAAGGTAAAAAAGGTCAGTCAGCATTTTTACTGCAAACAATGGTCACATTGAAACCACAGGAATGATGTTCATAGAAATAATACATCATCTCATGAACATATCATTGCCAAGAAATGAATCCTCTATAGCCAGGGACATTAGAGATGATATTAATATGCTCTTCACCATATACAACAATGGTTCATAGAATTGCAAACAAAGGACATCATAGATTTGCCTAACATATAAAGCGATATTCATGTTTTATTGTACAAAAATTTTAAAAATTGCATTGTATTACTCATTTTATATTCCTGTATCATAGTTCAATATTATATTGTCATTATATTTGTTTTGATTATTAACCAATATAGAAACATTGTAATCACTCAATAAAACATATAATGCGGAGTCTTATTCCCTACAGATAGCATATGCAAATCCTGACTTGTGCTATGCATTCTAAAGGGGAACTTAACACAACTACTTCTATATATGTACTCTTAAACTAGTAGAATAATAAGCAGTTATAATAAGGGCAATAATGAAGCAAACAGCAATTTGCATATAAGGTTTAACCACTTGCCAAATGATGGCCCGGGAGCCGATCAGAGGCATCTTCTCACAGGGGACAGCTATGTATGTATCCTGATTACAATTTAGTGCACACCAGCAATGATTGCCTACCACTGCCAGCAATCAGTGCCAACCAGTGCCCACAATTGCCACCAATCTGTGCCCACAAGTGCCAGCAATCAGTGGCCATTAGTGATGCCAGTCAGTGCTGGCTATCAGTGCTGCCCATCAATGCCCATCACTGCTGCCCATTAATGCCACCCATCAATTCCCAACAGTGCCTATCAGTGCCGCCAGTCCGTGCAGCCTATCTGCGCCCATCAGTGCCACATAACAGGGCCACCTATCAGTGCCCATAAGTGCGGCATATTCGTGCCTCCTCATCAGTGCCACCTAATCAGTGCCCATAAGGGCTAGATCATCAGTGCCCATCAATGCAGCCTATCAGTGCCTCATCAGTGCCCATCAGTGAAGGAGAAAAATTACTTATTTACAAAATTTACTAATAGAAACTAATAAAAACTATTTTTTTCCCAACACTTTTGGTCTTTTTTTAGGAAAAAATAAAAAAAACATAAAAGCTCTATTTATGTGAAGAAAATGATAATAATTTCCCATGGTTACAGTGTAGTATGACCGTGCAATTGTCATTCAAAGTGTGACAGCATTGAAAGCTGAAAAATGGCCTGGACAGGAAGGGGGTATAAGTATAAGTGTCCTGTATTGAGGTGGTTAAAGATGCATTTTTGCAGAATAATTACATTTTTACATATTTACTATTATTCATACATATAACATAATCATATTCTTCACTGTATGAAATCTTTGGAACACTTTGTTGAGTCAGATTTTTTCAATGGTAATAAAGGTTATAATAGGGTAAGCAATATTGAAATTGCATTGATAATGCAAACTTCGACTTGTAAACTTAACCCCTTTACGCTACGTTAAGGCCTGTTTGTGTACTGTCAGCGCAAAGGGGTTAAAATTGTTCTAAAAACTTAAAGTGGTTTTAAAGTTCGAAGGTTTTCTATGCATGAAGGTAAAAAACTTCAGTATGCAGCTCCCCCCCAGGCCCTCCAATACTTAGCTGAGCCCAATTGCGATCCAGCGATCTCTGCCTCCTCCTTGGCTTAGAGACAGCAGCCAAAGCCAATGGCTGTCAATCAAAACCAGTGAGGAGGGTGTGGGGGTGGGGCTGAGCCCGTTCTGTTTGTCTTATGGACACATATGCAAAAGCGCTCGGGAGTGAGCATGCATGAGTCCCCCTATAGCAAGCGGGTTGCTATTGGGGCACTCAAAGAAATGGAGGAACTTTGAGCACCAACGGGGGACCTGAGATGAGAGGGATCTGGGCTGTTTGTTTCTATAGACACAGGCAGCATAGCTCGATATAAAGCCCACTCGCATGCCCTCATAAGAAGTGGCCTCCTATGGGGGCATTCTCTAAGAAGGATGAGTCAGGAGCACTGGCAGGGAACCCCAGAAGCGAAGGATCAAGGCTGTTTTTGCACATCGTAGGTAAGTATAACATGCATGTTATTTCTTTTAACCTTTAATGCCACTTTAAGTATTTTTACCTTAATGCATCATCTGCATTAAGGTAAAAAAAAACTTCTATGCTGCAGTATCTCCCCCAGTCCACCTCCCCCCCCTTATACCTACCTGAGCCCGATCTCTATCCAGTGCTGTGCTCAAGAGCAGCATCTCTCTCTTTTCTCTCCCTCCTCACGGGACAGATTGATAGTCAATTATATTCAAAGAGGCGGGAACAGGGGGCAGGGCCGAACCGTGCAGTTTGTGTCTATAAATATAGGCAGTCTGGCTTAGGATCGAGCCCGCTCGTGTGACCTCATAGGAGGTGGCTGAATGCAGAAGAGAATCAGAAGAGGATCAAGGCTGATTTGTGCAAAACCATTGCACAGAGCATGTAAGTATGACATGTTTATTATTATTAAAAAAAGGTTACAATCACTTTAATTCTTTTTTTTTTTTTTTATCAGATTCTTTTTATTTTTATATGCAAACATTAAAACAATACAAACAAATTATCCAAATAAAATCACATAAACCAAACAGACACTACATAAAAAAAGAGAGATAAACCCCCACCCTCCACCCCCATCCTATTTCTTGGAGTATAAGAAAAAAAAAGAAAACAACTTTAATGCTCATGCCACGTACACACGACTAGAGTCAACCAGACAATCCGCCCGTTTGTGGGCTCCGGCAGACTTTTTCTTTGCATAAGTCCGGCGGACTTAGAAGGACGTTTTGACTCAAAATTGTCCGTCACCTGGTATGGATTTAAAGAGCAACACCTATGCCAAAAAAAAGGCATGGGGGTCCCCCCAAAGTCCATACCAGACCCTTATCCGAGCACGCAGCCCGGCCGGTCAGGAAAGGGGGTGGGAACGAGCGAGCGCCCCCCTCCTGAGCCGTACCAGGCCACGTGCCATAAACATGGGGGGGTGCTTTGGGGAAGGGGGGCCCTGCTGCCCCCCCACCCCAAAGCACTTTGTCCCCATGTTGATGAGGACAAGGGCCTCTTCCCGACAACCCTGGCTATTGGTTGTCGGGGTCTGCGAGTGGGGGGCTTATCAGAATCCAGGATCCTCCTTTAATAAGAGGGCCCCCAGATACCGGCCACCCACCCTATGTGAATTAATATGGGGTACGATGTACCTCCTCAGCTATCATCTGCTCTTTTGCTAGCTCTTTTGCTAGCTCTTTTACTAGCGGAGGAGTCCGGCTTTCTTCTTTGTCGTCGCCGCCACTGTCCGGGGATCTTCTTCTGACTTCGGGGTCTTGTCCCGCTCTTCGGTTCTTCTTGCCGGGCCTCCGCTATCTTCTTATAGCTCTTCTACTAGCGTTGGCCCGATCTTCTGTTGCCGCCGCCTTCTTCTTCTCTTCTTCCTTGCGATGTTGACACAACGCTCTCTCTGGCTGCAATGACAGGGGCGCGTTGTGTGATGACTTATATAGGGACAGGGAGCGGGGTCATCAGATGATGTCACATGGTGACCCCGCCCCTTATGATTTCACAGTCCCGAAGGATTAGTCCAATCATGTGTACGCGGCATCAGAAGCACTGAGGGTGGCCACAGAATACAGCTTTCACAGAAAAAGAAAAATCCTAAAACCTATATATTTACCCATATATACCTATATTAAGATGGTCACCTGCAGCTCAATAACCTGATAGTACAATATCCGTAATACAGATTGGTCTATACCGATGCCAGGGACATCAAGCCACTTTGACCAGTTAGCATCAAACTTATTCATGGCATTCCTTAAAAAAATATGTATGTTTTCAAATATCATAATCCTATTAAGGTCTGATATCCAGTGGAGAGGTCCACTTAAGGGCAATCTGTCTGCGGGCAACAAAGAGTGCTCGCCTAATAGTGTTGACTAGAGAAGAAGTATAAGTAGTGGTTGAGCTGAGATATTGATATCTAATAGCCCATTTAATGTACCAATCACCTCCGCCCAGTATCTCTGGAGTTTAGAACACCACCACAGAAGATGTATCAATGTACCTGTGTTACCACATATCACACAGGCTGGCTCAGATCTCAGGCCAATGGTATGCAAAAATTGATGAGTGCTATAAGCCCTACAAAGCATAAAGATCTGGGTCAGTCTGCATGATTGAGAGAGGGATACTCAAGCCAGAGACCGGAGAGCATCTTCCCAGACCTCTTCCGGAATGGGACTAAGATCCTGTACCCATCTGGCCCTAGAGTGAATGGGAAAGTTCAACAGAACCCTATATGTAACAGAGGTAAAACCTTTTGTTAACCTTGCTTGTACGATCTTGTCAAAAACAGGGGTAGGGGGAAAGAATATTTCAGCAGACGAAAACTGAGCATGCAGAGCACGTCTCAATTGAAGGAATTGATAAAACCAATTAGAATGTAAAGGGAACTCACCCCTTAACTCTTCAAAGGACTAAAGTACACCGTTCTTATACAGCTGAACTAACGTTATTTCTGATTTTTTTCCACCTCTGAGGCATCCATATCATCTTAATTAGATTAATATGGCCTATTAACGAGAGAGGGAGTTTGTTCCAGATTTTACTTTGGTCTTGGAATCTAGTGAGTAGTGGACGTATGTTGTCTACAATATATGACTGAGGGGAATCAGAAATAGCTAAACCCAAATATTTTATAGAAGACACAACCCTGAGCTGAGAAAGTGAGGATGGTAGTGGGTCCTGGGGGAGATCTAAGGGCATCAACGTGTACTTCTCGCAATTTATACTTAACCCAGAAAACTCCTTAAGATATTTCATTATTGCTGGTAAAGACGAGTGGATATTAGTCAAAAAATGAACAAGATCGTCTGCATATAATGATACATTTTCCTCCATGTCTCCCCTAATCAGACTGGTAACATCACATGAAGCCTGCATAAGACAAGCCAATGGCTCTATAGCTAGGGCAAAGAGCAGGGGGGTGTCAGTACTAGGATCCCTTTAGGACCCAGCACAACTCTCCTGACACAGCCTTTGCCTGGGAAACAACAGTGATTGGCCAGCACACCTTTAAATCACCTGTATCAGCATTCAATCAGTGCTCGTGTTAGAGTTTACCTTTGTGTTTGATTCAGCTGATATCTGCTCTGGGTATTTCGTGTAAGACCCAGCTCTTTTGACCCTGCTTGCTCGCTTCTGATTCGGTACCGTTTGGACTCTGATCCACCTGTGTATGACCCAGCTTGCCTAGACTACGCTTTGCCTGATTCTACTGTAGTACCTTCACCCGCAGCGGTGAACTACAAGTCCCAGCTGACCTGCTCTGCTTAGACCTGCTCTGTGCTCTTGTTCTTTGAACTCTTTGCATAATCAGCACACCTGAACTGTTACCTGTTATCTGCTCCTAGCCTGAGATTAACACGAGCCATACATAAAAAGGGAAACCTATCATGGATCCTAAGGAGGCTCAGTTGTTTGCCGTTTATCCCATTAAGTTCAGGAAATGGCCACAGAGCTAAGCAAGGTGCAATCTCCTTTTACTACCACTGCTACAAAAACTCCATCTGAACCAAAAATTCCTTTGCCTGACCGGTTTTCTGGTGACCGTAAAGGGTTTTGCAACTTTAAAAACAGCTAAAAATTATATTTCAAGTTAAGGCCATCCTCGTCTGGCCCTGAAACTCAGAGGGTTCAAATCATTATGTCTCTACTACAGGGTGACCCCCAGGCTTGGGCCTTTAACCTGGAACCAAACAATCCAGCCTTGCTAACAGTAGATGTCTTCCTTGAAGCCCTTGTGTTGCTATATGATGATCTAGATTGTGCTGCTACTGCAAAATCAACCCTGCGTAACTTAAAGCAAGGAACTACCACAGCTGAAATGTATTGCTCAGATTTTCGCAGGTCGGCCCTGGATTCTGGCTGGAATGATGCAGCTCTCTGCAGCCAGTTTAGAATAGGCCTTTCAGATGCAAATAAAGATGCTCTGGTCAACTTCTCCTACCCAGCCTCACTGGAGGAGGCTATGTGTTTAGCCTTTAGAATTGACCGCCTCCAGTGAGAGAGGAGGCGAGAACAAACTATGGCTGTGGCAAACTATATACCTCCCTTGCCACCTGACTATTCCACCTCCAGTGCCACATCTGAGGAAGAACCTATCCAGTTAGGCTCCACCCGGTTATCTGCCTAAGAACACACAATATAAGCGTAATATGGGACTCTGCTTATATTATGGCCTCAAGGGTCATATGCTCCTTTCATGCCCTACACGTCTGGGAAACTCCAGGACCTAGGTGATTGTGGAGAGGTCACCTTAGGCCTGCTCTTATTTCCCCCCGGGAGGAAAATCGTATACTTTTACCCACTGTCATTCACTTTGAGACAGGGGCTCATGAACTGCTGGCCTTGGTAGATTCTGGAGCCGCTCAGAATTTTATTGATAAGACTCTGATTACCTCTTTGTCCCTGGAAACTCATGCTTCAGATTGCCCAGTCCACCTGATTTCTGTGGATAATCGACCTCTCTCACAAGATCTAGTGCTCCAATCCACCAACCCTTTCCAGGTACAATTGGGGGCTTTGCATTGGGAGAAGATTTCATGTCTTGTCATTGACTCTCCATCCACTCCTTTGATCCTAGGTCTTCTTTGGCTTCAGAAGCACAATCCTGTAATTGACTGGCAAACAGGAAATATTCTGGCTTGGTCCAATCAGTGTAAAAAGAACTGCATCTAGCACCCTGTTCGACTTGCTACCTGAACAGATTCCGCTTTGTTATAAGGACTTTCACGATGTGTTTTCTAAAGGGATTGCTGACACTTTACCTCCTCATGGCAGTTATGATTGTCCCATTGACCTCTTGCCTGACACTACATCTCCTCGAGGGAGAATCTTTCCACTGCCTGAACCAGAGAATCTTGCTTTGCAAGAATACATCCAAGCCTAGCTAAGGGTTTCATCTATCCCTCCACTTCTCCCGCAGGAGCAGGATGCTTCTTTGTCCCAAAGAAGGATGGGGGATTGAGACTTTGTGTTGATTACAGAGGTCTAAATAAAATAACTGTTCCCAATTGGTATCCTCTCCCTCTCATCACAGAGTTGTTCTCTCAAATCCAGGGAGCCAAAATCTTCTCCAAACTGGACTTAAGGGGAGCCTATAATCTGGTGCACCTCTGTGCAGGCGACGAATGGAAGACGGCCTTTAACACCAAGGATGGTCATTACGAATGTCTTGTCATGCCTTTCAGTCTCAGGAATGCACCAGCTGTCTTTTAGAACTTTATGAATGACATTTTCCGTGACATGTTGGGTCGCTTCATGCTTGTATATTTATACAATTTTTTGATATACATTCCCAATCTTGAAACACATCAGAAGCATGTCTGCTTGGTATTGGCCCGACTAAAGACTCACTCCCTTTTTGTAAAGACTGAAAAATGTTTATTCCATGTTAAACAAGTACCTTTCCTAGGCTACCTAATTTCTGACACAGGCCTCACCATGGACCCAGACAATATTCAAGCCATTTTAGACTGGGCACCACCTTCTGCTGTAGTACCTTCATCTGTAGCAGTGAACTACAAGGTCCAGCAAACATATACCTTCACCTGCAGCAGTGAACTACAAGTCCCAGCTGACCTGCTCTGCTTAGACCTGCTCATGGTATGTGCTCTTGTTCTTTGAATTCTTTGCATAATCAGCACACCTGAGTTCTTACCTGTTATCTGCTCGTATCCTGACAGGGGGACAATTGGCACTCCTGCCTAGTGAAAAGTCTGAAACTAGAATATTGGAGGCTGTTAACCCTAATTGATGCCATAGGAACTGCATACAACAACCGTACTCATTGGCAAAAATTAGAACCAAGCTCAATTTTTTTCAGAATGGCCCCTAGATAAGGCCATTCAACACTATTGAAGGCCTTTATGGCATCCAGTGCTAAAAAGGCTAAATTTGGATGATCCGGGACCAGAACCTGCATATTTAAATATGCATGTCTAATATTAACTGCTGTTGACATATTAGGCATAAATCCTACCTGATTTGAGTGAATAATATATTTAATAATCTTGTTTAACCACTTGAGATCCGCGCTATTGCCAAATGACGGCATTAGCGCGGACCTACATTTCCGGGACTACGTCTATTGACGTCGTCCCGGTTACGAGCGGCCTGCGCGCCCCCTGAGGGGCGCGCGCGGCGCGCTCTGTGATCGGCGAGTCCATGAGACTCGCCTGATCACCGATCCGTGCAAGGGGTCGATCCCGACCCCTTATCACGTGATCAGCTGTCAGCCAATGACAGCTGATCATGTGATAGAACGGAGCCGGTAATCGGCTATTATTCCTCCTCGCGCTGACAGCGCGAGGAGAAAAAAAAAAAGCCGATCACCGGCGGCCGTGATCGGGACATCAGTCCCGATCACGGCCATCAATACAAGGGACCACCTGCCACCTGCCAGTGCCCACCTGCCTCCCGCAGTGCCATCCTGAAGTAAAATAAAACGCAAAAGTAAGTGCCCCCCGTCAGTGCCCCCCGTCAGTGCCCATAGTGCCCACAGTGCCACCCACAGTGCCACCCACAGTGCCACCCACAGTGCCACCCCACAGTGCCACCCCACAGTGCCACCCACAGTGCCACCCAATCTGCCTCAAATGTGCTGCACCCCAGTGCCGCCCATCAGTGCCCAGCAGTGCCGCCCATCAGTGCCCAGCAGTGCCGCCCATCAGTGCCCAGCAGTGCCACCTATCAGAGCCACCTATCAGTGCCACCTATCAGTGCCCATCAGTCCCATCTATCTGTGGTACCTATCAGTGCCCATCCGTGCCACCCATCCGTGCCACTTATCCGTGCCACCCATCCGTGCCATCTTATCTGTGCCCATCTTTGCCCATCAGTGCCGCCTTATCTGTGCCCATCGGTGCCGCCTTATCTGTGCCTATTAGTGCCGCCTTAACTATGCCTATCAGTGCCCACCAGTGCAGCCCATCAGTGCCCACCAATGCAGCCCATCAGTGCCCACCAATGCAGCCTATCAGTGCCGCCTAATCAGCGCACTCCAATGAAGGAGAAAAATGACCCGTTTGCAAAATTTTATAACAAACTATTAAAACATGATTTTATTTTTATTTTTTTTTGCATCTTTTTTTGTTTGTTTAGCAAAAAATAAAACTCCGAGCTGTAACTAAATACCACCAAAAGAAAGCTCTATTTGTGGGAAAAAAATGATAAAAATTTCATTTGGGTACAGTGTTGTATGCCCGCGCAATTGTCATTCAAAGTGCATCAGCGCTGAAAGCTGAAAATTGGTCTGGGACTGAGGGGGGTTTAAGTGCCCAGTAAGCAAGTGGTTAATCTGGTAGCGAGTACTTTGGTAAGAATTTTAACATCTATAGACAATAAGGAAATTGGTCTACAGGATTCAAGGCGTAACAGGTTTTTATATTTTTATGGTATAACTATTATAACAGATTGACCCATACTGTCTGGAAGCCGACCTGGATGGAAAGCCTCATTTAATGTATCAAGAAGGGCAAGAAGCATCTGCTTATTATATTTTTTATTGATTTCTATAGGGAGACCATCAGTCCCTGGAGCTTTGGAATTAGAAAAACTAGCCACCGCACTCTCCAATCCAGTAGAGTAAGTGGAGCGTTGAGGGTCTCCCTCTCTTCCATTGAAAGGGTCGGGTAGCTAGATAAATAGATAACTGGGCTAACATACAGTCTGCCCTAGAAGTATATAGATCCTGATAGTATAACTTAAAGGCGGATACAATTGGGCGATGCTGGTTAATAACCTGTCCTTCTCCATTCATTAAAGTTGAGACATGTATGGGGTTGCGACCTTACTATCTGAGCCCACAGTCTACCATTCACCTCTCTCTCTGCCCAGCTAAGTCTCTTCTGAAAGAAAAGCTTATTTGTAGCTCTGGATTCCAACAGTTCATTCAGCCTTGTTTGAGATGAAAGCCATTCCTGTTAGGCATCAGGAGAGGGATCCTGGTTATATAGGGCTTCTGCTGCAGAGGTATCGGCCTTTGCAAGTTCGAGCTCTCTACAAGAAGCAGTTTTAATGACACAAATTTTTTGGATCAACAGTCCCTAAAGGTAGGCCTTGAGAGCATCCCATACAACCCGTATGGGAGTGGAGCCCAAATTAAGAGATGAAAAGTCCATAATGCAAGCAGCAATAACATCCTCTTTGGGACATAGTTCAAGCCAAAAGGGTTCAGCCTCCATGGCATATTGGACACCTGATGCCCAGATGTTAAGGTGACTATAAGAGGGGAGTAATCTGAAATTCCTCAAGGTTCTATATATCAGAAACCATGAAATCAGGCCGAGACAGAAGTACAGTTAAATCACACTTGTTTAATAATAAAAGTAAAAAAGAACAAACGTAGTCAAATCATAGCCAAAGTTCAGTAACTGGAACGAATAGTCAGCCAAGCCAGAAGTCAGGGATGAATGTAGTGAAACAGCAAGCAGGATCTGGAGCCAGAAGGGATGTCAGCAAAGCACATCTTTAACAGGATCACAGGAGATAGTTTCTGTGATGTTGACTAAGGCAAAGGCAGAGATCCACTGGGCTGAACAGCTTAAGTAGGCAGGAGTGACAAGCAGGATATCATCAACAGCTGAGTACCTGTGGAGGGATAGGAGCTGGCAATTAGCCGGCAGCTGAGTGGCCAGCTCTGAGAAGGAAGGGCTGAGCCCAGCCCTGACACTATACTAACATCCTCTATTCATGGTACAAGATCTGGTATCATGGTACAAGAAGCCGAACACAGAACTAAATCAATTCATGATAGTGAATTGTGTGTTTTAGAATAGCATGTATAAGCACATTCTTCAGGAAGTAACCTCCTTCACATGTTGTAGAGCCCTAATTCCCTCCATAGTCTTCCAAGAGGGGAAAGATGCTCAGAGGTCATTGTCCTGCTTCAGATCAATTACATTATTGATATCTCCAAGTACCAATATTGGCACCTGGGATGAGGCCCCTGCAAAGGAAATGAGCTTGAATGGGAGGTAAAAACTGAATGGTATGATTCTCGAACATAATGATGTTTCAAAAATCTAGTCCCATTGCATGTGGCGTGCGTCTCCTGCACACAGACGAGGGCAGGGTGGAAAGAGGAAATATAATCAAAGACAGATTGTCTTTTTAGAGCATTATTCATTCCCCTGACATTCCAAGAGAGAATTCCAATTGATTGATTTACCATTAGTACAAAAGTAGAATTTAACTACTAGCCAGCCAGCCCGCACTAAGTACAATAATAAATGGCACATAGGTATAAAACATAATAAATACTCCAAAAAAACAAAAACAAAACAAAAAGAATATCACTTTAATTCACAGCTAAAAAGAAAAGAAAAATAAGCACACATTTGTAAGGTTATCAGCCTGGGTCCAATGCATGAAAAAGTATGTAGAATATAAAGCAGGCAGTAGATGCACTCAATGGGACTTACAACAGGAGGAATTTTTGCAAACTGGACTTCTTATGGCTTTCTTTTAACAATGGTTTTCTTCTTGCCACTCTTCCATAAAGGCCAGATTTGTGGAGTGCAAAACTAATAGTTGTCCTGTGGACAGATTCTCCCACTTGGGCTGTGGATCTCTGCAGCTCTTCCAGACTTACCTTGGGCCCCTTGGCTGCTTCTCAGATTAATGCTCTCCTTGCCCTGCCTGTCAGTTTAGGTGGGCCGCCATTGTCAAGGTAGGTTTGCAGTTGTGCAGTTGTACAATACTCTTTCGGATGATGGATTGAACAGTACTCTGTGAGATGTTTAAAGCTTAGGATTTTATTTAGAAATTACCCTGCTTTAAACTTCTCCACAACTTTATCCCTGACCTGTCTGGTGTGTTCCTTGGCCTTCATGATGCTGCTTGTTCACTAATATTCTCTAACAAACCTCTGAGGGCTTCACATAACAGATTTATTTATATGGGGATTAAATTACACACAGGTGTACTCTATTTACTAATTAGGTGACTTCTGAAGGCATTTGGTTCCACTAGATTTTAGTTAGGGGTACCAGAGTAAAGGGGGCTGAATACAAATGCATGCCACACTTTTCAGATATTTATTATTATTTATTTTTATTTTTCCTTCAACTTCACAATGATGTGCCACTTTATGTTGGTCTATCACATAAAATCCCAATAAAATACATTTACGTGGGGGCGTGGCTTGTGGCCGAGCTGGGTGGCAGCATAGGACCGGAGCTCCGGTGATCTTTTGGGGAAACAGCGGCACATCACAACCCATCAGGTCCCGATTTCACCCTCTACACAAAGCGAATCATCTCTGGAACACCCTGAGATAATGTCCAGAAGGAGGAAGGAGTAGCGCAAGCCACAGTGGCTAATGTATTTCTATATCAAGAAGTAGCATGACGGCAGGCAAGATGGCGCTGGGCTCTCATCGTCCCCGGCAGACAAACCAAGTAACAGCACACCTAAAACAAATGGGCATCCACAAAATAGAAGCACTTCTAAAAGCCTGCAGGGATACTCTCCCTCCCCACTCTCAGGCAGCCCAGCTAAGGCAAACTTTTGGATGGATGGAGAGGGATATAACAGCACAGGCAGACATGTTACTGACTCAGGGGATGACACACGTGAGCTCCCAAACTCCATTGAATCCTTTCCTACCACGCAGGAGCCTGTGATAGACACCATCTTGAAGGACATGCTCTTGTCACTGAGGAGCTCACTTCAGTCTGACATGATGAACTGTATGCACAAATAGCAATATACAAGCTGTAGAAACAAGGGTTGAGCATATTGAACAAAACATGGGAGAGTATGCTGTTACAATAAATGTTTTAGTGGACGCACATGAGGAAAGAGAAGGGGATACAGAATGGATCAAGGCTAAAATCGCAGACATTGAGGACAGAAGCAGGAGGAACAACATGAAAATAAGGGGGATCCCTGAAACAGTCCTGCAAGCTGATTTGCACACTTATGCCTCCTCTTTGTTTAAATCTCTCCTTTCTGACCTTTCTAACCTAGAGCTCACAATCGATAGGATCCACTGCTTGCTTAAACCGTCTTACCTAGCAGAGTAGATTCCCAGGGATGTAATCATACGTCTCCATTTTTGCCATGCAAAGGAACAGCTGATGATGGTTATGCATAAGAAGGATAAAATACCTGCACAATACCAGCAATTACAGTTCTATGCAGACTTATCCCAATATACACTACAAAAAAGAGGGAACTTAAACACCATCACCAAAGTGCTTAGAAACCATAAAATTATCTACAAATGGGGATATCCTACCAAAGTGTCCATTATGAGAGATGGATATACCCATGTGGTAGACTCCCTGGAGAAAGGTCTTTCTCTTTTGGAAGAGTGTAAAATTTTGCCAGAACAATCAGATGACCCAACTACTGACAGGTCATTAAGGCATGTAGAGTCCGAGTGGAAAAGGGTCACAGCTAAGAACGCAAAATTGCATACTTCAAAAAAATGGGCATTTTATCTCCTTCAACTCCTTGGAGGATTGCCCTGGAGCCCCTAGGCTTGAACTTTTCCCCCATAACCTGAGCAGCACTGTGCTGCACACGGATATCTCTATGTTACCCACCCTGCATTGGTTTAAGACCACCTCCTTATTATGTTGGTCTTAAGTGAGATCAACGCCTTTACGTTTCTTTTTTGTTCCTTTGTTCCTTATTTTATCTATTCAAGAGCTGCAGCAAATGGAACCTATGAAGCTTTTGAGGGGCCAGGACCCTCCGGTGCAGCAACCAAGAAGAAAGGATGTCATTTAAGATTCACCATCAAAACCATATTGAATATGTCAACAGCTTCAAAAGTGAGTACCCTTCAAACCCTCTCACAATACATATTATTCACCAGATGCCATACCAAAAGCAGCCCACAAGAGGGGGACATTATCTTAAAAATTATTATTCCGCACAAAGGTTATATCATCACTGTGCCTCCCCAAAAATGGGCATAACATTTCTTTCCATTAATGCCAAGGGCCTTAATCATCCTCCCAAAGGGAGATCAATGTGGAGGGAAGCTCTCTCTAACAAGGCTGATATTATTTGTGTGCAAGAAACACATTTCTCAGCAACAACCCCACCATCTTGCTCTCATAAAAATTTCCCATACCATCAACACGATCACGTGGTGGGACCATGCGTCGATCACTCTCTCACTACGGGATGATGTTCCTTGTAATCTGTCTGTTCTGTGGAGATTAAACTCATACCTCTTGCAACAAGCAAACTGCATAAATGTCATTGAAATGCACCTACAAGACTTTTTTAACACTAATGCGGCCTCTGTGCAGGACCAGTTTGTGTTATGGAATGCACATGTAGTGCCGGCTCCTGAAGAGCACACGCTATGTGTTTTTTCTATTTAAAATTCCTAAAACCACAGTTGGGTTTTAGGGTGAATTATACCAAATTATGGTTTCAGTACCAGGCTAGCTGGATTGCAATGGGTTTTGCTTGGCCACAGATGTCGCTGTCACCACTGGCAAGTGTGAGAACGCAGTTGAGCTAAGCTAGGTGCATTGAATGCCATTCTTTCTCGGAACCAGCCTAGTGGGAGTGTCATCTTGCTGTGCGTTCTGGGAGAGGGTACTTAAGGTACTGACACCTCGTGCTTCTGGGTTCCGGTCCAGAAGATCTTTCTGTTTGTTTGGTCCTAGTCCTCCTGACCAGCCCCCATTGCCCTCGTGGCCTGGGGTGCGGATCTATCCAATTCCGAGTCTCTGGGCTGGCTAGCCCGAGGCAAAGTAACTGGAAGGAGGATTCAAAGGTGGTGCAGTGCCGTCTCATCTGTGGAGAGGCCCAGCAACTGGAGAAGCAACCAGGGGAGGACTCTTCGGGAGAAGGCCACACTGAAGGCTGGCTTCTCAGAAAGAGCCTGGAGGCTCAGTTGAAAGACACCAAGTGAATCTACACTCATACGGTATCGCCGGAGATACTGGTACCGTATGATGGCTCTCTAAATTTATCTACATCCTTCAGTTACAGTCAAGTCTGTGGCAGAGACTTTATTCACAAGTGTTCTACATTCAAGTCTGTGGCAGAGACTTTATTCACAAGCGTTCTACATTCAAGTCTGTGGCAGAGACTTTATTCACATGTGTTCTATATGCAAGTCTGTGGCTGCTAGGCCTAGTTAGAGGAGGTCTATCCGGTAGCTGTGAGAATACAGTTGTGAGCAGTAATTCTCTGGATTTCTATAGTGAGAGACTTCCTATCTTTTGCAGTTCCAAGAGTACCTGAACTTCCTACCTAACCCTCTACCCTTCATTGAGAGACTGTTCTGTCTACTTGTTGTCAAATAAATATACCAAAAGTGGATCCAGTGTCAGTTTCTGCAGTTCTTTGGGCCATCTACCTCAGGAAACCCCTAGATGACCAGAAGGTCAAGAAGGTAACGGTAAGCCCAACAAAACCAGCCGCTCCTTCGGGTCAGTGCTACACACACAAAGCGTATGTCCGTGGTATCTTTATACAGCTGGGGGCAAGAGCTAAGAGGCAGAGGCAGCGGCGAATAAAAGAGCTGACAGACAAAATTACCCTACTAGAAATTCAAAACAAACAGAAGATATCACATACAACCTCCCATCAACTCGCACAGTTGAGATACGACTTAAGACTAGTATTACTAGAAAATTTTGAAAGGGCCTCACAAAAACTCAAAATGACATATTATGCTACAGGCAACAAAGCAGGCAAAATCCTAGCATACAGATTGAAAGGTCAGAGACACAAAAGGAAGATCCCATACTTATTACACCTCCTCACCAAAAATAAGCTTTATCACCCTCAGGATATAGCTGATGTCTATAGTCACTATTATAGTACATTATATAATCTGAATGATGATAAAGACACACCACAACCCAATAGTGATGAAATCAATCTATTTCTGCATAAGCTAAAAATAGCCATGCTTTCACAAGAGCAATTACAGACTCTGAATCAACCATTTAGCAGTGCAGAGATTCATAAAGCTATTGACTCCCTCCCAAGTAACAAATCACCGGGCCCAGATGGATTTTCTGGGGATTATTACAAAACTTTCATACCGATACTGACCCCATATATGGAACATACTTTTAAAGCCGCTGATGCCTCAGCCTCTTTCCCACCCGAGATATTAAATGCGATTATTGTGGCTCTGCCTAAGCCAGGGAAGGAGCCTACCACACCCCCAAATTTTAGGCCCATCTCACTGCTCAACATTGACCTGAAGATTTACGCCAAACTTATTGCTACACGTTTATTAGACATACTCCCTCTTCTCATAAACCCGGATCAAACGGGATTCACCAAAGGGCGGCAAACGTCCGATGCCACACCATAATAATAATAATAATAATAAAAATAATAAACACCATACATTTGGCTGGAGTGCACAGAAGGCCTTCTCTGCTGCTGGTGCTGGACGCAGAGAAGGCCTTTGACTGCATCCACTGGGAGTACCTTGCCCAGGTTCTGAGGAGATTTGGTTTCTCAGGCACTATTCTTTCGGCAATCCTAGCTCTGTACTCCAAACCCTCAGCCCAGGTTCTCACATCCAGGAGTGTTGTCTAGGCCAATCAGTATTACGAACAGCACTAGACAGGGATGCCCACTATCTCCTTTCATTTTCAATCTCCTTATGGAGCCTTTGACCATATATATCTGAGCACACCCCGACATTAAAGGCTTCCCCATATCTAACTCTACCCATGCGATAAGCTTATTCGCTGATGATATAATTTTGATACCAATGTGGAAACTTCCCTGGCTTTGGTACACTCTGCTCTTAAACTATTCAATAAATGATCTTATTATAAAGTAAACAAGGGCAAGTCCTACGTCATGGGCCTAGGCATCAACCCACTTCTGCAAGAGAAACTCAGTTAAAGATTCCCGTATCAGTGGAAAAATTAGGAGATAAAATATTTGGGTATCACTTTAACAGCAGCAACAGTCAATTTAATCGCAGCCAATTACATCCCATTCCCAGATTCACTAAATAATAAACTAATAGAGCTAAGTAAAGTAGAATTATCTTGGCCTGGTCGGCTGGCGGCGTTTACGATGATAGTTCTGCCGTAGCTCCTCTACTTATTTAGGACACTGCCAGTTCCTGTCCCTAACTCTCTTTTCCAAAGCTCAAACATTGATAAACAAATTTTTATGGCAGAGAAAAAAAGCAAGGTGTGCTTTTATGAAACTGAGTAAGTCTAGGAGGGCTGGAGGCAAAGGACATATTGTAATAAAAGGAAAATATGGAAAGCTGCGCCAGTACCAATATATAATAAAACTAACTGTATAAAATGAAAATATATAGGGGGTATATGGCTCTCATACAAAATAAATGCCTAAAGAGCAATCACCCATTGTGCATATAGCAAACACAAAAAAATATTTAAGTAGAGAATATGTAGTCCATGTGAAATGTAAAACTGCATATAAAAATAAAAGTGAAGGTAGAAAGATTTTTTATAGTCCAATAAGGTGTTCCAATGTAAAGGCGATAAACATGTCACCACCGTGAATCCACACAAAGCTGAAGATCTGTGCCCGTCACCAGATAAGTGATGCGCTTACCAAAAATATGGACAATAACAGCCTTATTGACACTAGTCCGCGGCAGGGTAATGGAACATCAAATCACAGTACTTGCATCCAAAATGGCCCTTAACGTAGGTATATGGCGATACCCCAGCCTTTAGAGCTCCAATGGTCAATGGTCACATATATCTCCGGTAACACCATTAAAGAAAAAGAGATGCCTCCATAGCGTAAAAACGTTCGGGTAATTTATTAAATAAAAGAATCACACTTACATGAAATAACTTTAAATTAGCATCGAAAGCGGAACTGAACAACGCCGGCCGGCATTCAAACAAAGCGTCCCGTCCTCCCCTCGAAGAGCGTGGTGGCGTCACTGCGTACCTTCCCAGACGTGTTTCGTCATAGGTGACGTTATCAATCAGTGCTTGTATCTCACTCAGAGCTGCTGCCTATAGTTTGTGTTCATTTTTATTTATTTGCATCTTTATTTGTGTATTTTTCACATGTAATCCTCTCCTGAGCGCAGTTTATATATTTTTTCTATGTTGTAATAAAAGACTTCCACACAGCAACAATTCTTTCACAAGCTAAATTCTGTCTCTCCCAGTTACAGATTCCAGATGGTTAGAATTAGAAGAAGCACAAGTCCCGGGCAGGAATCTAGCTGACCTATTATTTACTTGCAACATCCAACCACTCACTCTAACGCATCAATCACCTACAAAGGAAGCCACACAAATGGCATGGAAGATGTTCACATCCTTAGAATTCAAAGAGCAAGTGACAAAACCTCTACCACTTACCGTATCCAGCTTATCATTGATTATCCCTGATCTATGTATATCACACTGGTTGTCTAAAGGCATAATAACATTGGAAGACCTAATGATAGGCCCAAACCTAAAACATTTGGGGCTTTACAAATAGAATATGGGCATTTGAGGACAATGACAAATACAGATATCTCCAAATTACCCATCTCCTACATAAAATTCCTAAACTTTCTATTATACTGCCATGGTGAGTGGTCCTTTTCTTCACCAATACCCACACCAATATCAAGGATATATCATTGTTTTACAACCTTCTAAATAACAAGAACGTATTTACCAAAACCAATAACATTATAGCTTGGGAACGAGACATAGTTGCAGCGTTTCCCGAGGAACAATGGCTAAAAACACTGCGTAACACTTTTGTGGCGACCAGAAGTGTGAATCTATGGGAAATAACCCACAAAATTATGTTAAGATGGTACTTGACCCCGCACCGCCTGTCCAAATTTGACTCGCAGATTTCTCCTAATCGTTGGAGACTGTGCGGGCAAATCGGCATGCTGCACCATGTTCTGTGGAGCTGTCCAGTCCTACAGACACTGTGGCATAAAGTATTCAATTTAATTTCAGAGATCGCAGGAACACATGTCCTCCTGGATGCAGCTGTGGCGATACTATCACTGGGTATAGAACACATGCCGTCCATGACCAGAACCATAATTTTACATATCCTTCTTAGAACCAGATTAGCAATATTGTGACATTGGAAGGACAAAGATCCTCCCTCATACAAGGAAATAGTTGAACTGACTAACACACATGCCACTTATGAGCTTATGTTTGCGGCATCTCAAGGCAATTATCCAAAACTAAAAATCAAATGGTCTAGATGGGTTAGCTGGTACTCATCCAACTATAAAAGTTGAGTTGGAGGAGAAGCTATTATTTTGACTGCTGTTGACTTATGATGGTTCCGTAAAGCACTACGCAGCTTTTCTCATGTTCTGTTTTTTTTGTGTTGTTTCAATGTTACCTTCGCTACCTCAGACTGTGTCATTACTCGACACGACCCTGCTACCTAGATCAGGAATCTAAGCCCTAACTCTAGTTAGTTATTACATGTTATAAAGTCCTCTATAAGAAACATAAAGCGTATTTGGATGCTTCCTAGTCTACTGTATACACACTTTGGATGATAGTCATGTACACAATGCAGAATTACTACGTATTGTTTATTATTATATAAGGGCAAGTCTGTGGTTCCAAAGTATGTTTGTATAACTTTTGTACTCTTGTTTATACCAATAAAAACGTATTGAAATTAAAAATACATTTACGTTTTTGGTTGTAACATAACAGAATGTGGAACATTTCAAGGGGTATGAATATTTTTTCAAGGACCTGTATGTCTCAGTACATCGATTAACAATTTTCAACAAAAGTCCATAATACTCAGAATGTCAAGAGATGCGTCATTTTGAATGAGTATGTCTTAAAAAGTATGCCTCAGTTAAACCTGTGCTTTGTTGTATCTGTGCCTAGGCTAATAAAGTATAATTTCAGAAACCTAGGAAAGCTGATCTAAAGGCCTCTGCTGAATGCACTGTACCAAATTAAATTGACCAGGGAAGGATGTCCAAGAAGCAAGTGCAATGTGATTAAATCTGCATTATGGACTATCATAATTATTCTTATACTGTTGAAAATTAGAATACTTTTTTTTTTCTCTATTATGATGATGAACTTATCAACCCCAGAACAGGTGATGGACTATAGGTATGGACATCAAGAAATATAGACTGTAGAGATCAGGTGTTGAAAGAGTCTTTTCAAAGAGTTTTCTTTTTCATAATACAGTGACAAAAGCTCTAAACATTTGAGATTACACATATAAAACATAAATTATTTTGTGCGGCCTAGTTTTACTGTTAGATAATGAGTTTATGCGAAATCTTCATTAGCAGATGTAAATAATATTATAATTATGAATATATTTAGATGGAATATATTTAAACCATTGTTGGTGTTACTCCTTCCAGCTTCCTTAGCATTGTTACTTTTTCTACATAAAGGGCTTGGCCATTGTTTTCCCTTATCACATCTCACATGAGTTGTAAATAACAGTCTACTTTGATGCCTCCAATCAGGCTGTGCCCAATTTAAATTTGTTAGGTACAGTGACCAATTAGGGTGCATTATATTAGTCACTATACAAAAAGGAGAGAGGATATAAAGAATTGTTACCAAGCTGTGCTCTCTCTTTCTCCTGGGACACAAAAGCACTCAGTATGATCAGACCTGAAGCTAAAAGGCAAAGTAACTACATACTTGTGCTGTACATTGTATTGTAAATGTGTAAATAGCATGTAACCCAGTGTACTTACACTGTACATTGCGTTGTAAATACTGTTTAGTTGTGTAATTTGTATATATTATGTAACTTTATCAATATATGTATATTGCAGATGGAACTACATATATACATACAATATAATATGTGATTGTTATGTGTTTACCTATTCACTTAACCTAGTTAACAAGACACATGCGGTATGGCTTATTTTTAATTAATTTATTAAACAAGTCAGAATACAAAAATACCAAAAAATATGAGAGTAAAAAAAAAAATATCACTACCTTCCACCATAGGTAAAGTGACAACATTGTCAAAACACCACCATTCACACCACCAGTAATGAAGCCAGATGGAACGCCACCTCTGGCATTCTACCATTAACGTGAGTCCTCCTTTTTTCTGAAGTCAGCATGCATAGACTGACTGGGTACTTAGCAAATGGGTTCATGTGAATTGGCTGGACTGATGTCAATGTGTTTTACCCATAGGCTAGCGGTTTGATAGGAGCGTGAAGTCTGCTTTGACTTGATAAGGATTACGAGGTGTTTGTGCTGCATGTTAAAGCCTATAAAATCTATTATCTGTGATAATCAGGAAAATGCATGTGATCAGGACTTAGGAGAGATTTGGTTGGTGTTTTTAGTGTGGATTCCTTTACATTGGGAGAGATAAAGTGGGTCTAAAGCCCCGTAAACATGGGCCAAATGTCGGGAGACATCAGCTGGTTTAAAAAAAAAATGAATGGCAATCAGCCCATGTATATGCTACCCTGTCTAACAGAATGCAGGAAAACCAGCAGCTGATCAACTCCCGATCAGCGCTCTCATCCAATGGTAGGGGGGACATCACCCTATGAGCAAACAACAGCCCAGCAGGGGAGATCGCTATACTGACTTTGCATAGTTAGTACAGCAGCTCCAACCGGAGATGACAGTTTTTTTTGTTCAACCCACTGGGTTGAATGAAGAAAAGCTCATAGTGTGTACCAGCATTTTGGGATACTGGCTCAATCACTGATTATTTCTTAAACACTTTATCTCTGTGCTTTTCCGCAATCCCATTAGATTACAGGTCATAATTTTCAATCTATCTACTACAGTTTAACTATGATCCGGTTGTGAATAGATAGTGTGAATGGTCTAGACGTACAGTAGAGTTTTGACAATGTTGTCATTTTAATTATGGTCAAAGGTGGTAGTAATTTTTTTATTAACCTTATTTTTTAAGATGTTACATTATTCAGATTTTTTTTTTAAATAAATAAATTGAAAGCAAGCCATATCTTAATGTGTCCCATTTAAAAACCTCTTATGTGTGACCACATCTGGGGGTTACATTAGTCTGGTGTTGCCTTATTCTACTATTATATTCTATAAAACTCAAATTACATGCACCCCCCACAATTAAGTTTTGTTTTCATACCTGTTAAGGCTTATCACCTAAAACAATGCAAAGTAGACCCTGTAGTCATCATCTTACAACATTGTGTTGCTACAGTTTGTAGTAATGAAAGTGAACCCCAATTAACAGACAGTTAATAGGCATAGTTTAACAAACAGAAATTTGTAAAATTCTTGTAATGTATATAGTTTGCATGGAGAGTTTTTTTTTCCCCAACAAAATTAGAAGTACAAGAGAAATATCATACGGTGACTGCTGAGCATTTAAAAAAGAATGACATTCAGACAGGAACATAATATTTACTTTGGTTTATTAAATCATTTATAAAATCACATCCTCAGATCATGTACAGTTTGTAAGTACAGATAACATAGATGGATTGTCATCTGATAAAAGGACCATTTGCTTGGCTAAAGCACAGTTTATAGCAAGATAATCTGTATTACTCAAATAGTATATTTTCAGAATTCTGATGCATGGTAAACAGATTTGCTATAGATTTTGTGGCCTTTCAAAACATCTGTTATCTTTAGAAAAGTTCAGCAATAAAACATTTGTTGGCATGCATATTGACTGTGCACGTTCTCTATTTTCATTGAATTGTATTTCTTTTTTCGATTTCCATAATAAAAGATAGAACTGCTAAAGGCAGTGTGTTTACATGTTTACACCTTTATAATGAAATGTAATTGCTAAATAAGGAGAAGAACAACAGACACTTTACTAAGCAGGTCAACTGAAAATTTAGAAGATTAATCACACACATTGCCATGTAAATAATGACCAACTAACTAACAATTGTCAGATATTGATTCTGAAATTGAAGAGGTCCATCTGCTTGCCTGTTTACACTACTGAGATTAATTGCACCATGAAAATAGATAAAATACCCAGCAAAAACACGTAAAAGGTAGTTCAGGCTAAATTTTTTTTTACTTAATATTGTTAATAGCGGGACCATGGGAAGTATGAACCTTGTGTATTGGGGGAACAATGTATCAGTGCTTGTTATCTAAGGTTAGGTTAGGAGCAAATCTGTCTGGATTTGGCTTGAGCCAGGTTCAGCAAACCCAATTGATGTCTATGGGAGGTAAAACTATTTTTTGGTTGTTTTCAAGGCTAATAAATAAGCTATTTTCAGATGAGGATGAACCAACTGTATCTAGGTTTAGTTTAAGGAGGTTTGGCAAACATTTCAAAAGTTTGTGATAAATCTGAACCTTATCGAATTCAATTGAATGTTAAAAATTGGTTCTGGTCATTTTCTAGGCTAATAGACAAGGAATTGTCAAAGGAATGACATGAGTAGTTGGGCACTGCCCTTGGGAACATGTACCAAAGCAAAGGGAACAGCAATTTTAATAATGCTTAAAGCAGGGATGTTTAACCTTTTTACCTTCCTGAGCCACATTGGAAGAAGAGGAACTGTTTTGGGTCACACATAAAATACACTAATAATAAGGATAGTTAATGAGCAGACAAAGTCGGGCAGATCACAAATTAGAGACCACGGATATAGATAATATTCCTATCTGAGTAATAAAACTAAATTTTTTTTTTGTAATATTTTTTATTAGAAAAGTAAACGAGGGCTACATAAAACTAGCGCAATATTTGACACTGTTTTTGATAACCTAACTTATCAATATCTGGTTTGATGGATATAGCAGCAATTCTCAATAAATTGTCAAGGCACTCATTAGATATTTTGGTTCTAATTCTGCCCTTCTGGTGCCTCATCCTTGAAAATAGTTGCTCACAAATATAGGTACTGCCAAAAACTGATGACATGAATAAGATGTAATTGTGCAGAGTGGGATATTTTTCTTTGGGAAGATAAAATGTATAAAATCCCTGTAAAGAGGCTCTCACAATTTTTTCTTCAGCCGCATGTGCTTGCTAAATGTAAAGGCATTTACCAAAAAAAAATCCCCAAAAAATCAATGGTTTTAAGTAAGTTTACGATTTTGTGTTGGGCCGCATTCATAGCCATATTGGGCCACATGCAGAATCCAAGGGGGTCCCCACAATGTTTTTTCCCTTGCTTTTTTTACATGACCTGAAGGGTTTGGTATACATTATGGGGGAACGCCACACCATTTTTTTCCTAAACTATCTTAGTCTATTGTTGGCTAACAGCCATTGGCAAGGACAGAAGGAAGCTATTATATGTATATAAATAAAAATTCAGTTCAACTTCTGCACAATGGGCTAAAGGTCCAACATTTAGACAAACATCCAAGCTCATCCCTAGTTAAAAAAAAAAACATTAGGAGCTGGGCATGGGGGATACTGTATGTAGTAGTGTAAAGTTTGTTTTTCAAGTAGAGGATCCTTTCATGCAGCTTAAAGAGCAATACTGTCTGAAAATACAAAAAACCCTTAACTAACATATTTTGGGAATGCTTTAAAGCTGCATGTGGTGTTCGGAAATAGTATGATTTAGTTCTTCTTGGACCTGGTAATATGGTTACTGACTGTTCAGCGCACATCATGCCTCACAACTCTTCAATCTCAGCATTTCTTGGGTGCTGGTATAAATTACCTTACTATACCCATGTGCATAAGTCACATCATGTCAGACCAGCCAATTCAGATGGCCAAACACCCCAAAGCCAGGAAGAAAATTGGGTGAAGATGGCACCAACAAAGCGGGAGCTTATGGATGTTGCATCACTGGTAAGTGCAACAGGCCCTAGTTTCATTGTAAGGAACGCTTTTACAGTTCACTTTGGGAGGGAAAGAGGGTGGATTGTGACACAAAATAAGCTGGCAGCTTTCATTTAAAGAGACAATCCAAGAATTGCAACTACTTGAGGAGCTACTGTAGTGAACAAGTAAGGGACCCTAAAGATTTTTTTTACAGGTTCACATTTAAAGAGATATTGAAGCCAGTATACGAAAACATTGCTTCTCAACCTCTTTTAATGATTCAAAGAAGCAATATGGAGGCTATGAAACATAAACAATAGCAATTAAAAGAAGAAAAAAATATTTGAAATGTAAAACAATATTGATGAGAACTACATTCACATTGTAAAACTCATAAATGTGTTTTTAAGCTGCTGATTGTTGGGGTAGCTAACTACTCATTACACTGGTGCAGAATCATAATGGTACCAAATGATTATTGGAAAATAAATATATGAAGAAAACATACTTAACAATAATAAATCATTCACCTGACTGTAGCATAATATTTCCTAGTGAAAACCTAAATTAGTGTAATTATTGTGTGAACAGGCTTGAATGTTTATTGGGGATTGTATAAGTAAACTGTATTAAAAAAAATGGTATGTTTACAGGGGTTGGGATGATATTTTCCCAGGTACCGGCATCATAACACATTTTACCAGCTTTAGGCAGCATATTCTGGCAGCTAGAAGGCTTTTTCTAGTCCCCATATCAATCTGGTGACTTGGATTTATCCAGTCCTGCTGTATACTGTATTATAGGACATAATTATTATTAAACTTTTATTGTAACACAATTCTCATAATTATTTTGCACAATGTATAATATTTATGAACCTCCTTATACTACTGTATGGTAAACTCCTCATTGTTATACTGTACATTATGTAGTACTGGTACTCCTCATTATTATATGGTACAATACATTTTATTTTAGGTTTTTTATTACCATAGCTTCTGAATGACTTCCAGCAAAATCAGATTTGAGGAGCTAGCCCGATATATATACATGCCGGCTTCCATAATGGAACAACCCACTTGCTGCTGTGCATAGACATATAAAAAATGTTTCTTTGCTATTATGCCACTGTCAGGCCGCGTACACACGCGGGGACTGTTCGCTCAACTTTGTCCGCTGAACAGTGTTTCGGCGGACAGTCCGCTCGTGTGTGGGCTTCAGCGGACAGTTTCAGCGGACAGTCTGACGAACAAAGTTTTTCGGAAATTCCGAAAAACTGTCCGCTGAAACTTGGTTTGAGCGGACAGTCCGCCCGTGTGTAGGCTTGTTCGTCAAACTAAGTCTCGCGCATGCTCAGAAAGAATTTACACGCCGAAGGTTGCATTGCAGTGTATAGGATGTCGTTTTCTAGTCCCGTCGTACGTGCCGTTCACGTCATCGCGCACGGTTTCAGCGGACTGTTCGTTCGTCGTGTGTGGGCAAGTCCGTCCATGCTAATTTTGAGCGGACTGTCCGCTGAAACTGTTTGACGAACAAAGTTGAGCGAACAGTCCCCGCGTGTGTACGCGGCCTCAGGGTGTATGGCTGCACAGATTTTAAGCTACGGATTAAAGGGGAGGAAGCCACTAATTACCAAGGGGTTTATTTATAAATGGCTTCAAAGAAGATTCACACAACCTACACCCAGGATTCATAACTGAATCCTGTTAGAAAAATATGTGAACCATGTGTGAAGATTTTCTGAATTTTTGGTGAAAACCTTTATAAATAGACCCCCTAGCATACTTCAGTTCTACTAGAAACATATGACCACTCATTGAAACATTTCCTGGAGATTCCCATGGTCACTGAAGATTGTTTTACATTCTCAGAACGATGAACATATAAATCTTTCCAATATAGCATTACCAGTGTAATGTTTGGCCATCTTATAATCAGGATTAAAGGCTTTTGGTATACATCTGGAAGAAATAATCCTGGGGCTCAACTGTTTTTACGATTTTATCCTATCAAGTTAATACTACACAGTTTACAGTGGCAGCACAACTTTCTAGCACAACCTGCTTCTTCTCCATACATACTATATTTGGGTTTATGAAAAGTCTAAAAACCATTGCATCAGGATGACAGAGAGACAACCAACATTTTCAGAAGCATACATCAGTAGCAACAACCTGTATATTTCCTACTGAACATTTTCCCTTTAATGAATAACCTATATATAAAATAATAGAACATTTCAAAAAGATGCAGGTACATCAATAAATAAAGTAAATCAAACAGCAAAACACATGTCTGAACAGAGACTACTGCCATTCAAAGGGATTGTGAGTTGGTAAAAGAATGTCCAAACCGGATAAAATTATCAAGACACATCTTAGATCTCCATATAAACTAAAATATCTTGCGGTATAAAAGTTTTATGCCGCGTACACACGGTCGAACTGTTTGACGTACTTAGTCCGTTGAAACACATTTCAGCGGACAATCCGCTCGTGTGTGGGCTTCAGCGGACTTTTTCAGCGTGCAGTCCGGAGTACTAAGAATTTCAGTTTTTCCAAAAATCTTTCCGTCGTACTTTGGTTTCAGCGGACAATACGGTCGTCAGTATGCTAGTCCGACGGACTAAGAATGGCGCATGCCCAGAAAGGATTTACAGGGCTTTGCTGTGTCTTGGACTTCCTATTTCTAGTCCCGTCGTACGTGCTGTACGTCATCGCGCAAGCTTTCGTCGGACTGTTTGTGTATCCGTGTGTGGTCAAGTCCGTTCAGTGGAAAGTACGCCGGATTGTCCGTCGGATTGTATGATGGACTAAGTACGTCAAACAGTTCGACCGTGTGTACGCGGCATTAGAGTCAGTCTCTGGAAGTTGGCATGTAAAGCCTCCAAAAACTAATCTAAATGCTTAAAGTGATTGTAAAGGTGTTTTTTTTTTTACTTACTCTGTGCGAGGGTTTTGCACAGACTGGCCCCAATCCTCCTTTTCTGGGGTCCACTGGTGGCACTCCTGGCTCCTCCTCTTCTCGAGTTCACCCACGAAGAGCTGTTTTCCATGGGGCCACTCATGTGGGCACACTCCCAAGTCCTGCTGGTGCATTCATTGACACAGACAGCAGTATTTGGCCCACCCCCCACTCCCACGCCAATGGCTTCTGCTGCTATTAATATAGCCAATTAGGACCTGAGACAGTGGATGGAATGGAGACTGGAACGGACAGGCTCAGGTAAGAAAATGGGGGGCCTCTGGGGGACAGCTGCAACACAGGAGGTTTTTCAACTTATTGCATTAAAGAGAAAGTAAACCCTGACGGGTTTTACTTCCTCTTTCGTTTACTGCAAACTCTGCAAAGTAAAAGCATAATGGGCTAGTATGCATCGCATACTAGCCCATTATGTGGCATTTACCTGCAAAGGAATATAAAAAGAAAGAACGGCGCCTCAAAGTACAATAAAAGATTTAATCGAGTGCACAAAGGGTTAAAAGCACTTACAGGATTATAGATCATTAAAAGCATGTAACATGGAGTCTTCCTCTAATGTATGGAGTCATCATTTATAGCATTTAGATGTTCCATTTTACGTATGTCCTTTAAGATGGAGAGGGCTTGCGTGAGAGTGGGAGGGGAAGTAGAAAGCCAGAGCCTGGGAATAGTTCTTTTAGCAGCTAATAGTATGAAGGTCTTCGTGGGAAGGGTAGATCCAGTACATAGTGCATAGGGTTTAGGGGGATGGGGACCTCCAACAATTTCTCTAGAAGTGTTTGGATCTGAACCCAAAATTGGGTGACCAGAAGACATTCTCCAAAAATATGAAAGTGTGAGCCTACTGCTTTATTGCATAATTTTGAGACTGTCGAATTGTATGCATGTAGGCGTTCTGGAGTTCTGTACCAGAATAGGAGAATTTTATATGCGGTTTCTTTGTGTGTTACACAGCGGGAAATTTTGGAGGCGGATGCTCAAATACTGTCCCAGTCTAAAAGGGAGATATCGTGTTGGAGTATCTGAGACCATCTCCTCATGTAGTAGTGGCTATCTACCTTCAAAGGATTGGCTTTGTGTAGAATTTTATATATGGTGGAAATTAATTGGGGCTCGTAAGGACCCTTGGCACATAAGCTTTGAAAATCTGATGGTTTGTCCAGTTCTTTCCTTCTTATTCTTTATATTCTGTGCTCTCAGTTAAGTGGGCATATTGGTTTGGGCTAGATACAATAGAGGAGCAAAATGAGGATGCATTTTAATTTCAATCATTATTGTAGACAGGTGCAGTCTACTTTCCCCACTGCAGGTGGCACTCAAATGCAGTGGCATTGCAGGGGCAGAGGAAGTCAAGAGATATGTCTATCATGTCTATCATGCAAAACTACTATAGCAAGTTGCCATATCTCTTGTAATTTCTGTTTAACATATGCATTGTGGTATGATGGTGCCCACAGGTAGAGATCACAGATCGTTCTATGGGTGTCTTTGACCATCATGTCGACATACATGTGGCCAAGAGATTATTCATATGCAAACAAGAAATGTTTACATATGTGATCAGAAGGTGTTCATTTTGGGATCATTGATGACCCTATTTCTATATTGTTTCGGGGTGCTAATGTTTTCTAAATATAGAGTCTTAAAAGGCTGTAGAAGCACCATTCAACATGCACAATAAAAAAAAAAGGATATTCTTTGTTTATATTTACCACTATAAAGGTTTTTCCATGTGTATTACACTACATAGTGCAACACCAATCATTTAAGAATAATGAAAATAAATGATTGAACACTAAGAATAGATGGTAACTCATTTCTAAAACCACCTGTTTATGTCAATTCCATGACAAACCTAATTTCTAAAATCAGTTTGGCTTCACAATTGTAGGAAACATATTACTCCAAGCCAAGTATTAATTTATTTGTCAATATGTGGTGAAAACACATATCTATTTGTTCTGGTTTAATGACAGGCATTACCGTCATAGTGAGATGTGTTCAATATACTATCAGCATGCAGATAGACTGTAATGGAATAACAGCTTGAACAAGCTCCACAATGCTATCAAGTGACTAGCTGCTATTTTCATTTCACCGACAAGTTTTGCATCTCGCCAACAGTCCCAATTATACTCATTTTATTATACTCAAGCCTGATGCTTTAAAACTACTCTTTTATTTTCTAACCTCTTTAAATAAGCACTGGCCTCATACATAAATGTATTGTCATATACAATGAGGATAGTTATGCTTTCGGACTGGAATGTTAAGATATTATCACTTCTTATTATGCCATTAAACTTTTAAACGAACTGCAAGGAGTTTGAATATGTTTAATTATAAGTAGAGCACACAGGAATGAAACATGCTAATTCTGGTGCGGGAGAGAAAATGCATCTGCATAGAGAAAACATTAAAGAAATGCAAAGCTCAATCAAATGCGAAATAGACAAAGTACAATAGGGTTGCAGACAGAGTTGAAAAATCCAATTGAAAAATGTTTTTTAAAATTTCCATTATTCAAATCACAATTCATGGTATTAAAAAATGGAACACAAGCATACATATTTAATGCAATAGTTTACTTCTCAGAATAAACTTCACTGACATCTGTGTAGCACAATTTTGCTGCAATCCAAAAACAAAAGATTGATCCGCTTGTCTATACATGCACTCTGAAAGTTAACCACTTGAGATCCACGCTATAGTCAAATGACGGCTACAGCGCGGATCTCCTTTTCCGGGACTACGTCTATTGACGTCGTCCTGTGCACGAGCGGCCTGCGCGCCCCCTGAGGGGCGCGCGCGGCGCGCTCTGTGATTGGCGAGTCTATGAGACTCGCCTGATCACCGATCCGTGCAAGGGGTCGATCCCGACCCCTTATCACATGATCAGCTGTCAGCCAATGACAGCTGATCATGTGATATAACGGAGCGGTTAATCGGCTATTATTCCTCTTCGTGCTGTCAGCGCGAGGAGAAAAAAAAAAAGCCGATCACCTGCGGCCATGATCGGGACATCAGTCCCTATCATGGCCAGCCCTGCTAGTGCCCACCTGCCCCCTGCCAGTGCCCACCTGCCCCCTGCCAGTGCCACATTAAAAAAAAGTAAGTGCCCCCCGTCAGTGCCACCCAGCAGTGCCCATAGTGCCACCCAGCAGTGCCCACAGTGCCACCCAGCAGTGCCCACAGTGTCACCCAGCAGTGCCCACAATCTGCCTCAACAAAGGTGCTGCACCCCAGTGCCACATATCCATGCCCATCAGTGTCATCTACCAGTGCCCAGCAGTGCCGCCCATCAGTGCCCAGCAGTGCCACCTATCAGAGCCACCTATCAGTGCCACCTATCAGTGCCCATCAGTCCCATCTATCAGTGGTACCTATCAGTGCCCATCCGTGCCACCCATCTGTGCCACCCATCTGTGCCACCCATCCGTGCCACCTTATCTGTGCCCATCTTTGCCACCTTATCTGTGCCCATCGGTGCCGCCTTATCTGTGCCTATTAGTGCCGCCTTAACTATGCCTATCAGTGCCCACCAGTGCAGCCTATCAGTGCCCACCAATGCAGCCTATCAGTGCCCACCAATGCAGCCTATCAGTGCCCACCAGTGCAGCCTATCAGTGCCGCCTCATCAGCGCACTTCAATGAAGGAGAAAAATGACCCGTTTGCAAAATTTTATAACAAACTATTTTTTTTTTTTTGCATCTTTTTTTGTTTGTTTAGCAAAAAATAAAACTCCGAGCTGTAATTAAATACCACCAAAAGAAAGCTCTATTTGTGGGAAAAAAATGATAAAAATTTCATTTGGGTACAGTGTTGTATGCCCGCGCAATTGTCATTCAAAGTGCATCAGCGCTGAAAGCTGAAAATTGGTCTGGGACTGAGGGGGGTTTAAGTGCCCAGTAAGCAAGTGGTTAAGGAAGCTATAAGTGAGCAAAAACTTGCTATGATCTAGCAAATTTATGAATGCAAGGCTTTAAACAACAAAGGTGCTGCAATTTCTCCATTGTTTAACAGAACAGATCATCAGATCTGAACCTACCAACAGACTAAAGTAATGCACACTTATTATTTGGCTTCTGGGGAGGTGCTGCATGGTGTGGAGGCATTAAACACATGGGGGTTGATTTACAAAAGGTAAATAGACTGTGCACTGTGCAAAGAGTATTCAATCACGTGCAAGGTAAAAAAAAACTGCATTTTTGCATCCGCATGATTGGATGGTGGAAGACTTTACTATTCTCTGGAGCAACTGCTCTTCCAGAGTGCAAGTGCACTTTGCAAAGTGCACAGTGTATTTGTCTTTAGTAAATCAACCCCACAGAGTCCAGTTACAAAGAAAATAACTTGTATTAATTCAGAATCTAGTAATTCACAACAACCCCAGTGGGAAGGCACACAACTGAGAACACTCACAGCAAGTAACTACAAAGTTTAGTGGAGCAGGTCTCAGATGAGTGCCAAAATGTGGCCTGGCCGGTCCTCCGTACTAAAATAGGAAGTTCTCCAGGAAGCATGGCATGTCCCTATCTTGTCCTTACTGACCTGGAACCCCTCCCTGCTGCTAATCACTGTCCCTGTCAGACAGGTGACTTGTCCCTACACTACCCACACGTAAAATGCATGCCAAGCCTGGGAGCCAGGACATTAAATAGGCTTTGCCTGACCCAAGATAGCTTCTAGTGTCACATGGGTGGCAGCATCCAATTGGATTGCTACTCCAGAGATCCAGGAAACCATAGAGGAACCATGTTCCTCTTGACTGTTTTAGGAGATAGGCTTCATAGAACTGAATCGCTCCTCTATAACACTGTCAATCATCTTAGGTATAATGTATGTTATATGCAGTTTCCCTTACTTCTCTTTTAGACGCAGTGGGGGTTATTTACGAAAGGTAAATCCACTTTGCACTGAAAGTGCACTTGGGAGTGCAGTCGCTCTAAATCTAAGGGGTAGATCTGAAATGAGTGGAAGCTCTGCTGATTTTATCATCCAATCACGTGCAAGCTAAAATGCCTTTTCTTTATATTCCTTGCATGTTTCCCTCGGATCTACAGCGACTTCACTTCCAAGTGCACTTTCAGTGCAATGTGGATTTTCCTTTAGTAAATAACCCCCAGTGCCTCATACCTCTCAATTACATGGCCCACCACATATTTATATATTGAACAAACATCGACTAATTTACTAAAGGCAAATAGGCTGTTCACTTTGCAAGGGAAGTAGCAGATTGCAAGTATCTTTTTTCCTAGAGATTAGTGAATGTGGCAAGATTTTACTTTGCAAAGAATACCTAATCATGTGCAAGGAAAATAAGAAAACAGCATTTTTTTTCATGTGTAATGGTGATGAAAGTCAGAAACTAGGCTCTGGGCAAAATTTCCATGCAAAGTGCAACTTTCCTTTCAAAATGAACAGTCTATTTGCCTTTAGAAAATCAACCCCTTTACCTCTGAAATGTAAAGTGTATCTTACATTTCTTAACTACGCATGGTGGCTCACACCTTTCTGCACACCTCAAGGGGTCTTGTGCAGTGCTTTACACCTCTTTGCTTCATGCAGTGCCTCATACCTTTCTGTTAAATGCACATGCCTCATAACTCTTTTATGTGTAGTGTACAATGCCTTTTTGTCACATGCAATGTTTGACAGTTCTCTGTCACTTTGTAACCATTATTGTCCTTAAACTTTCTTTGCAACTTTATGTGCTGTAAAACCCATGACATAACACATAAATTAAAAGAAGAATAGATAACATTGTCTAGTTTCTCACTTGAAGCATTCATATCAATAAAAATCAATTAACATATATTGGGGGCTATTTGCGAAAACCAAATCCACTTTGCACTACGGGGGTTATTTACTAAACGCAAATCCACTTTGCACTGAAAGTGCACTTAGAAGTAAAGTCGCTGTAGATCCGAGGGGGACATGCAAGGAAAAAAAAAACAGCATTTTAGCTTGCACATGATTGGATGATAAAATCAGCAGAGCTTCCCCTCATTTCAGATCTACCCCTTAAATTTAGAGCGACTGAACTTTCAAGTGTACTTGCAGTGCAAAGTGGATTTGCCTTTCGTAAATAGCCCCCTACAAGTGCAAACTACAAGTGCAAAGTGCACTTGAAATTGCACTGAAAGTGCACTTGGAAGTGCGGTTGCTGTAAATCTGAGGGGTAGATCTGAAATCAGGGGAAGCTCTGCCGATTTTTTTATCCAATCATGTGCAAGCTAAAATGCTGTTTTTTATTTTCCTTGCATGTGTCCCCTCAGATCTACAGCGACCTTACTTCCAAGTGCACTTTAAGTGCAAATTCAAGTGTACTTTGCACTTGTAGTTTGCACTGGTAGTACAAAGTGGATTTGCCTTTTTGTAAATAACCCCCATTGCACCTTTTGTTACATATTGAAGTTATCTTGATTGGTTTTACAGTTCATCAAAATATGATATACATAACAAACTCATAACAAAAAACCCACATTACAGCCTTCAAACTAAAATTTTATAATGTGTGTCCTTAGTTTTTTTTTTTTTTGATTACCTGCATGTTGAAAATACCTGTTGATCCTGCCAGTGAGTTGCTGTTGCTGGTTGGCGGTGGCCAGGATATACAGGCTCATCTTGTTCCTGCAGTTTTCGAATTACATCACACATTCTCTGAATTCCATGAGTCATATGATCACTGCAAGTAAACATTTAAAAAAGTATTTATTGAATTATGCTTTGGCTGGATTTTTGTTCACCATCATCCACCCCACTAAAAGAGAATTGCGACAGGTTTAGTTATTCTTTAAGAACCAATAGGCAAGAGCTCAGCCATAAATTCAAATCGATATGGGTTATGCCGCGTACACACAATCGAATTGTCTGGCGTACTTAGTCCGGCAAACAATCCAGCGGATAGTCTGGCGGACTTTCTACCAAACGTACTTGGCCACACACGGACGCATGGAAAGTCCGGCGATTGCTAGCGTGATGACGTACAGCACGTACGACGGGACTAGAAAAAGGAAGTTCAACAGCCAGTAGCCAATAGCTTCCTTTTCGTACTTGCTTCTGAGCATGCATCATTCTTAGTCCGCCGGACTAGCATACTCACGAACGTTTTGTCCGCTGAAACTCAAGTACGGCGGAAAGATTGGGCTGCAAAACTACTTTCTAAGTCCGCCGGACTTTACGCTGAAAAAGTCTGCTGAAGCCCACACACGATCGGATTGTCCGGTGAAATGCAGTCCAGCAGACTAAGTACGCCGAACAATTTGATTGTGTGTACGCGGCATTACTTGCACAGTGTCTAGTTTAGGTTATCTTAATATAACATGCGGCATAAGCAACTGAATCCACCAGCTTACTGGAGTTCTCCATAAGGGATCTGAAAGAGAGTTCTTATGCACTTTGGGTAGCTCATAGAACATCGCCTCCCTGGGAGACCGAACATTCAGGTTATCGTGCATATACTGATCAATGAGTCCCTCAGAGTGGGCATCATTGATAATTTGTAGAAATCCATTTTTAAAGGACAGGGTACGGGATTTAGGTATCTGTCGATACCATTGAGGGATGGGCAGGATCTTGTAGCACATGGCTTCATAGTTGGTTCTAGTCATTAGAACAATGTTTTCGCTCTTGTCCGCAGCCTTAACTAATAAATCAGGGTGGTTCGATAATTTAAGGATAGTCTGTGCCTGTGTTAGATTACTTTCTCTAGGAGTAACATCAAATAGTTTAATATCACTGACCACATTGCGTAAAAACGCAATGGAATATATTTTACCAAATTTGATTTGTTATGCATAAAACTTTCTTAACTTACTAATTTGTGGAATGTGTGGCTGCGTCCCCATGGGAGGACTATTGCTTTTTGTCCCCTGGTGGTCACCAGACTTGGGCTTCATCCTGCTAGATCCCACTGAAATGACCATTTCATTGTTTATATTGATTTATGTATTGGATAGTATGTTATGTATATAAATATATACTTATTTGATGTTCTTTACATGTTTATTAGATCTGTAAGTTCCTGAAGAAGCGCAATTGTGCACGCAACATGTCAATTTTATCCTATGTGTGTGCCAACAAAGTCCATTTTTGCAATTTCTTTGTCTTTTCCATTCAATATTGGAACGTTGGCATATTTATATTAGTGTATCCACAGTGTCACCCTGTGAGGATAAACATTAAATTCCACTTTTTTGACATTCTCTAGGGGTGGAAGCACCCATTAAGAATTCTTGGTGATCTTTTACCATTATATATCCATTAATAATCCATTAATAATTCTAGTTCTTCCAAAAATACTTTTGCTCATTAAATATGGACTTTTTAGGTATACAGCCTGGTTAGGCTATATGGTTAGGCTATATGAACGAATAATTGTAATGTTAATGCAAGGCAAGAGATCAATACATCAATACATGACCAAAATGAAACAATTGTTGAAAAATAACTCCAATCTGCAGTGGACCTCCTGCAACAATATATAAGTGAGAACATAAGCCCCCCTGGAATGAGAATACAGCTATATCCTTGCTTTCAAAATGTGGGTCCTGAACACAAGACACAGACACAGTGTAGTACAGAACTTATAAAATTACTTGTTACTCATTACCAGAATGAATTAACAAGTCTTGATCAAGAAATTTTGTCACTTCAATCTTCTAGTGATAATTTGAAAAATCATGTTCAATTTACAAAGAAATGGCAGAATGTTAAAGATTATATTATCAAAATAAATAATGACATCATTTTAAAAACACGAAGCAAGTTAGTCAAGGATAGAGCAGCATTTGCAGAAGGTTTTGGTTACCGTTGGGAAGCCCCCTTCCAAGGGAGGGGACCTAGAAACAGCAAGTCTAGGAATCAATGTTTGGGGAATGAATTTGGCATCGCTGATGAAGATACAGAATCTGACTCATCTATGTCTACTCTTTCTTCACAGTTACCTTTAAGAAGAGAAGCTCTGACTATGCACAATGATTCGGGCACACGTAAGAGAAATCACGGTGAAGGGTACTTTACACCCTATTCTAAAAAGAGATCAGATAATCAGGATACAAGATCTTTTGATCACTCAATATGTCATGGTGTTACTCTTGATAACAGTGCTGGGAATATGTCATAAATAAATATATAGGGCCCCCTGCTTCCAAAGCACTACAAATATTGAATGCACAAACTCAGATGCCCAATACTGCATCTATGCCTCACTTACCCAATACACAGGGCACAGTACTCTCTAGCACACAAATTTCACCTGCATCTGTGGATGCTACATTACATTCCAATGCAATTTTCAAGGAGCTCCTAATTTATCCCCTGCAACACAGCTACAAATGTTCAAGAAACAGAGTACGCTTGACCCTCACATTAACCAAACCAATACACAAGTTCTAAAAGTTCTCACAAGTTCTCACAAGTTCTCTGGACTCACCTTTCCCAAACGTAGAATTAGATGTACTTAACCTCACTCTCTACCAATTCACAAGGGAAGAATTAGATATGCTTAACCACTTGCCTACTGGGCACTTAAACCCCCCCCCCCCCCCCCTGCCCAGACCAATTTTCAGCTTTCGGTGCTCTCACACTTTGAATGACAATTACTGTAACACTGTACCCAAATACATTTTTTGTCCTTTTTTTCATACAAATAGCACTTTCATTTGGTGGTATTTGATCACCTCTGGGTTTTCTATTTTTTGCGCTATAAATGAAAAAAGACCAAAAATTTTGAAAAAAAACAAATTTTTCTTTGTTTCTGTAATAAAATTTTGCAAATTATTATTTTTTTTCATGAATTTTGGCCACAATTTATACTGCTACATATCTTTGGTACAAATAACCCAAATTAGTGAATATTATTTGGATTTGTGAAAGTTATAGAATCTACAACCTGTGGTGCAAATCATAAAAAAATGATTACACCTGATGTACTGGTGGCCTATCTAATTTCTTGCGACCCGAACAAGCCAGGAAAGTACAAATACCCCCCAAATGACCCCTTTTTGGAAAGTAGACATTTCAAGGTATTTAGTAAGAGGTATGGTGAGGTTTTTGATGTTGTCATTTTTTCCCACAATTCTTTGCAAAATGAAGATTTTTTTATTTTATTTATTTTTTCCAAAAAATTGTCATTGTAATAGGTTATTTCTCTCACATGACATGTGTGTACCACAAATAATGTCCCAAAATACATTTTTCCCAGCCTAGCCACTTAGAGAGGCCCAACATGCAGGGAGCGCCATCACGTGTTCTAGCAGCATAAATTACACATCTAACTTGTTGACTACTTATTACACTTTTGAAGGCCCTGGAGCACCAGGACAATGACATGTGACACTGATGTGGCACTGATGGCAGATGGCACTGATACGTGGCACTGATGGCACTTGACACTGATGACTGATGGCACTAATACGTGGCACTGATGACACATGACACTGATGACAGATGGAAATAATATGTGGCATTGATGACACGTGACACTGATGTGGCACTGATGACAGATGGCACTAATACGTGACACTGATGACACATGACACTGACAGGTGGCACTGGGGACAGGGGGTACTGGGGACAGATGACACTGATAGGTGGCACTGGGGACATATGGCACTGATAGGTGGCACTGGGGGCAGATGGCACTGACAGGTGGCACTGGGGACAGATGGCACTGATAGTTGGAACTGGGGACAGGTGGCACTGGGGACAGGTGGCACTGGGGACAGGTGGGCATGTGTGTGTGTGTGTGTGTGTGTGTGTGTGTTTTACTGTGTGTGTGTTTCACTGTGTGTGTGTTTCACTGTGTGAGTGTTAACTTACTGTTCACTGACGCTGCAGCACGGAAGCTCTCCCTCCTCACACGCTGTCTCTGTGTGAGGAGGGAGAGTCGGCGATGAGAGATGATCTCATATGTTTACATATGAGATAACCTCTCATTGGACACACCGATCGAGTGTTAAATGGCCGCTGTGATTGGCCATTTAGCACGATCTGTGATTGGCTGTGTCCAAGGGACACGGCCAACACAGAACTTCCCGATGCGCACCCGCGGCGGCACGCAGAGGGGAAGTAAACAGGAGGACGTCCAGGGACGCCCTCCCGGCAGTTAGCGTCCACGCTGTAGTGGTCTTTTGGCTATAGCGTGGGCATGAAGTGGTTAAATATGGTCTACTCTTTTGTTCCTCTCAAAAGATAGATAGATAAGAAGTAATTAAGGACGTCCACATGTTTATTAGAAATCTCACATTCAAATTTATGTTTGATAGTGACTATTTACGGTCAAAATCAGAGCATGAGCTTTCAGAAAGTATAAAATATTTTAAAATGGATGACTTTAGAGCACTTTCAGATCTTATGTTATTATTGGATGAGAATACCGACTCATCAAATACAACAATAGACTTGGAGGTCCCTAATAACACCATCACGTCCTTTTAACAAATTCAAACCAATTACCATTACTTCCCAAGCCTGGACATTTTTATGCAATGTGGTCACTGATATTAATCGATTTGATATTACTAGAGAAAGTAATCTAACACAGGCACAGCGACAGACTATCCTTAAATTATCGAACCACAAGGATTTACTAGTTAAGGCTACAGACAAGGGCAG
This sequence comes from Lithobates pipiens, assembly GCF_037356315.1. Taxonomy (NCBI): domain Eukaryota; kingdom Metazoa; phylum Chordata; class Amphibia; order Anura; family Ranidae; genus Lithobates; species Lithobates pipiens. The sequence continues at coordinate 394,575,680 of NW_027507764.1, forward strand.
AAACATTGTTCTAATGACTAAATGTGCTTATATATGCAGCAAGCGCACATCCACCAGCCTTGATACGTAGTATACCTTATGCCCAATATATCAGATTACGCACAATTGTACACATCTGGCGGATTTTTAAAAACAGGCTAAACTCCTACAGGGACTTTGTTATCCAGAGGATACAGAAAATCCCTACTACGCCATGCCTACAACAAGGCTATCCGGCAAACACGTAGTGAATTACTTTTTAAAGCAAAAATTCCCATTATCAATCCAATGGTGAAATTCATTACTAGGTTCCTATCCCAACATGCTGAAATTAGGAATATCATGGCCAATCATTGGCACCTGTCACAGGAGGACCCAATTCTCAGCAAATATATTGGTCAATATCCCAAAATAACCTTTAGACGAACCCAATCTTTGAGGGACAAACTTGTTTCAAGCCACTATACTAAAGATTCATCATGCAGCCCTGCACATCCTGTGGGCACCTCGTTGTGTGGCACATGCACATTCTGCCCATGGGTTCTGCCAGGTCACAAACTAAAACTCCCCAATGGAGAAATCTTCTACCCTAACTTTTCCACAGCCTGGAAACACAGGGGGTGGTGTATTTGATGAATTGTATATGTGGGGCTTTTTATGTGGAGAAGACGATAATTGAGACATTGTGCCGGTCAGCCGACACCTTAATCTCCGTAACACATTTGATACCTCTTCTGTCTCATTTTGCGTTCTGGCCGTTGTCCCCAAGGACCCTAGATGGGGAGAGTGGGACAAACTTATTCTGAAAGAAACCCTCTAGATTTAACGTCTAAATGCTATATGTTCCCCTGGTCTAAATGAAACACAATCATATAAGCGGTTCCCAGTTTGATTAACATGTTATGATTGTATCCATCAGTCTTAATAGAATCATTCTGATTCCACCTTTTTGTTGTCAATGTCCATTTATTCCATCTTTAGGGGACCTTCCTTTGACAATGTCAGCGTTAAAATCTCATTTATATCCACTGTTTTGAATTACACCATAAATCTTCTTCTGTAATTTCGCTCTAAAACCTCAAAAATGGGAAAAATTGTTGTAATTATTGTAGGTTACTACAATAAGCCTTGAATGGTCATGGATTGTTGATACTAAAACATTTTCTATGTTTATGCTTATATGGTTATGTGTTTTTGTTACATCTTTAATAAATTGCTGATTTTTTTCTTTAGTCAATTTCTTTGGGTTGTCTGATTGGTCTGATTGGCCTTTCCTTGTGACCCCGGGGTATGTTTGAGGCCCCTTCTTTCCTCCCATGTGGCCACACAGCTCTGCCCACCTGGTCACTTTCCTGGCTAGGCGCAAGACGATTGGTGGAGCCATTGGTTGTTGAGTGTCCTCCACTTAGGCTTGCCCTCCTTGCTGCGCTGTTTGATTTTTCCTGACGCATGTGCAGTAGTTTGGACAATTGCCGACCACTGTTGCTCCTCCAGAGTGATGTGGTTTATACTTGTCACCATGGGAGGCCTTGTTCTGCTCTTGTCCTGCCTCTGCTGCCACCTCATTGGCCGATTGCTGCCGTGGCGCATGCGCGGCAGCCTGTGGCCATGCTGGACATCGTCACTTCTGCTGGGAGATGACGTATGTCCGGCTGGGATGCAGTCTTAAACGGCTGCCTCCAGGCTGTTTATTCAGGACAGCGTTCCTGTCCAGGACCACATGCACAATTTGGTCTCTCTTTTTGTGCTATCTATAACTACTTACTCAAGGTAAGACTGTACCTATTATCAATGGCCACCAGTTAATAATTATTTGGCTGTGTCAGTTACCACTTCCATAATTATGACTTACTACAAATTTTTGCTTTGCCATTTCTACTCTTTGTTCCATTGCTAGGCAATATCTGTCTGTTTTTCCTGCCAACCATTGGACAGCTTACCTCGCTGATCAATATTACAGTGTTAAATGCCAGTTTAGACTGTGATTATAGACCACCCTCTATCTAAAGTGCGTTTATATAAAACAAGTCCCGGCTCTCATGGTTACCAACCATCGCTATCTATAGGCCTTTCTAGCCATAGGTAAGACTTCTGTTTTTATTATACCCATATATGAAATATTCCTTATTCATTGGCCATCTTTTGGCATGCATAATGTATATACATAGTTTTAGGTACCATACAGATTATTTTTATTATTATTTCTTTCTTTTTTTTTTTTTTTTCTTTACCTTCCTTATTGTGTTTTTGTCTGATTTTATTCACACATGACCCCTACAATTTACTACCTTGAAAACCTTCATATCATGTAAGTACTTACTTCTTTGGAATATATTTTGCCAAATTTGATTTGTTATGCATAAACCTTTCTTAACTTAATAGTTTGTGGAATGTGTGGCTGCGTCCCTAAGGGAGGACAATTGCTTTTTGCTCCCCGGTGGTCACCGGACTTGGGCTTCACCCTGCTAGATCCCACTGAAATTACCATTTCATTGTTTATATTGCTTTATGTATTGGATAGTATGTTATATACAGTATATTTATATATATATATATATCTATATATATATATATATATATATATATATATATATACACCCTGTTTCCCTGAAAATAAGATGTAGCGTGATTGTCGGTGATAGCTGAAATATAAGCCCTACCCCCAATAAGCTCTACTCTGTTTCCCCTGAAAATAAGCCCTACCCTGAAAATAAGACCTACAAGGACTTTAACTAGGGCTTATTTGGGGGGTAGGGCTTATATTGCAGCAATCACCGACAATCACGATAGGTTTTATTTTCAGGGAAACAGGGTACACATACTTATTTGAGGTTCTTTACATGTTTATTAGATCTGTAATCTCCTGAAGAAGCGCATGTAGAGCGGAAAATCTTCTCGTGACCTCATACTGTTACTCAACCACTCTATGCACCTAATTCCTTTTGGATGCTGTTATTGGTTACATCATATTTTATTTTCTATACCATTAGATTAGATTACAATATTTGGAGGTGTTATTTGAGTCCCTGGGGTCATATATTCCATGTCCTTATTAATATGATGTGTGTTCTTTTTATGTTTTGTACATTACCTTTTTAACTTTATCCAATTAAAGTTTCAAATTTGTAGCCTATGTGTGTGCCTACAGAGTCAATTTTTGCAATTTCTTAGTCTTTTCCATATCTTATTCACCTGTTCAAACCCCTGCTCCTTTCAGACAGTGGTTGGAGTCATTCTTCTATTCCATTGCTAGGGGCAGGTATCCTCCTAGGCTGCAGCAACAGCCAATCAAAGTTCCTCTTCCGCTCTCTTCTCAGCAGGGAAAGGGCAATGAGCTGCAGCAAGGGAATGTTCTATCTGGTGGCTAAAAGGGGCTTCTACCCATTGCTGAAAATATTTTTTTTTTTTTGTAACACTCAACCTAAACTTGACTGTGTAACCATCTATTTACTGACATTAGGCTACATGGTACAAAAAGGGACATTCCATACAAAGAAAGAAACATTTTTAAAAAATTGTAATGTGTTACCAGCTCTTAAGGGTCCGTTCACACAGGGGCAACACGACTTTGAGCGAGACTTTGGGAGGCAACTTGGACACGACTTGAGTATGAATCACAGCACGACTTGAGGCAACTTACAAGGCAACTTGAAGTTGCTTCCAGGAGAGGAGACTTTACCAGTGGCCAATCACATAATAATCAGCTCTGTGGGAGGGAGGGGTTTGCCTAGAAAACTATTTTTACTTCCTGGAAAGTTGCTTCAGTTAAGACAGGGGATCAGACTTGGAGGCAACTTCCATTGAAATCAATGGGTACAAGTTGCCTAGAAGTCGGATTGAAGTAGTACAGGAACCTTTTCTGAAGTCGGAGCGACTTCAGTAGTGTGCATTAAGACGGCTCTCATTCACTTACATTGATTTTATCATGTTGCGCGACTTGAGGCAACTTGGGACGACTTCAAGTCGGATCCAAAGTTGCTCCTGTGTGAATGGGCTCTCAAGGGCTAATTAAAATGTTACATTATATACAATCATCCTTTCATACATTCTCATTCAGTTTCTAGGAATACATTTGATCTCATGCAAACCCACAGAGGATTAGGATTACTTAAAATGTTCTATCACCTGTAGACTGACTGTCATCCAGATCTGTTAAGGATAATCTTTTGATGCATAGAAATCGTAAAAAGGAATTTCTTTTTTAATTTATATTGTAACTAACCTGTGCTTATTTGCCTCTCTACCCCTTGCTATTTCCCAGGATTTCTGGCTGCTATGAGTTGCTAGGACATACTGCTGTAGATATGTCATCATTGCCCTGCTTCTTTTCAGCAGGCAATGTGTGTTCAAAAAAGTTTAAATTGGCGTTCTGAATTACTTGCTCAAGGAATGGACACACATTTACAAGTCTTTATTGAAGACAGGAAAAGGGGAAATGAACAGGAGTGTGAGCCAAACATATTTCTATAAACACTAATTTCGGGAGAAGACAAAAAACATCTGCTAGCATTGATGTACAAATATAGAGACTGTGCCAAAGAATAGAATAACAGCTTGTCTACAGCAAATAATACATTCCATCAGTTCTTGCTACTTTCCTATTCCTAAATGGTTTAGCATTTACAAAGTTTATAGTGTGATTTTATTGTATTGTTTATACAGTGCACATGCAATATAGTATACAGCATATAATTATATTTTAGATTTTTAAATTAATTCTTAACAAAATATTGTCATATTCATATTTTTTTCTCTCCCGCCACTTCTTCTATTTTCAGGAAGTGCAGAAAGAAAGCCCAGCACAAACTTCAATTCATTACTGATGTTTTATACATTTTTATTCACTTTTTATACAAAATAATCATGTAGTCATGACACTGATTTGGAAGAGCATTATGCGTTTCTAAAAAATGAGAACACAGCAGTGACTTTTCCCTTTCAGATTATCCCCTATCAACTGAAATGCTGAATGCACAACAGGGAGGGATACACTTTTAAAATAGAGCATAGCATTTTTCCTGCTGGCTGAAACTTGTAAATGTGAAACATTTACATAAAATTTTTGATCTGACCAAAGAAAGAAAAAAATGTGTTAGCCCTAAACAAAATAGACACTTTAAGAATACACAGTAAAAAAAATCAACCAACCATTGGGGCATGCCATTCATGAGTGAGGCTTGCTGAGGGGTGAGAGGAAGAAGCTGGAGCTATCCATCCATCCATGCAGGATTTGTCATCTTTTAAATTCTGATTTAGACTGCTTGAGTTGTGGGGTCTAAGGATTTCCTTCTTTTTTTTTTCACTCTCTTCTCCTAAACCCTTGTTGCACCTACTGTAACTTTTGATTGTAATGACTCTTCAAATGCTTACCCGAACCCAGGTCCTTACATATGGTTTCACTTTTTGTCTCCCTTACATTTGAGCTTCCCGTCCATGAAGGTCTACGGTGTTATTTGTTTGAATGTGTATTCATAAGTTTACATACAAATTGTGAATAAACCAAAAGAAAATGGAATACCCCACGCTTAGACTAAAATTAAAAAATGCGATAATATTTAAGCTGCTCCCCTCAAAGTGCAAAGCCTGACTTCATGAGATGTGGGCTGTAGGTAGTAACGGGGCGCTAATATACTAAACCTTAAATGATAACAATAAAGTGCTCTAGTGCTTAATAATACCGCAGGTATCTTACTAGTCAATATACTAGTCATTACGACGAAACGTACGTCGAGGCGCATTCTGGTCACATCATTTGGTCCGAACTTTTGGTTCCCGAGATCCAGGGGGTGGAACGCATGCCAATTCAAGCAGCGAAAGCGGCATGGCTAGGTTACAACTCACCCGGTCTGATACGTTCGTTCCCTCTAGTGCCGAGGCAATGACACTTTTAAAGTAAGAGGCTATTTGGATATTTTAGTTTTTTATTTTGTTTTAAATAAAACGATATTATGCCATGGTCCGGTTCTCTCTATATTTTTTCTTGAGCAAACGTGGTTTGGAACATTACTCCTGGTACACCTAAGCAGAGTTTCTCCATCAAGGTTGGCAGTTCCTTAAACCTGCCAAAGCTTCACCTGACCTTTCTTTTTAAATAAAGGGGTCATGGTGAGTAGGCTACTTACCATAATTCAGCGGGTGACGGGACACAGGATTTATTCCACTTCAGTTTCACCGTTTTTTATGTAAATGGACATTTTTTATGTATATGGTCACTTTTTGAGTTGATTGATTCTATTTATTTAATGTATATTGCAGCATGTATTGACTAGGAAGATACCTGCGGTATTATTAAGCACTAGAGCACTTTATTGTTATCATTTAAGGTTTATTATATTAGCGCCCTCTTACTACATACAAATTGTACCTGTATTATTTCTGTCTATTCTGTTTGCTATTTCTTTAAATAAACAAGAAGAGTAAAAATTAAGTTTTCCTGACAGCGCACTATTATAGCTATCTTTCGATATTTATGTGTGAATATAGCTCACAACATTCAAACAAGCCCCATAATATCCCCATACATCTATGCCAACCAATCTTGTGAAACAGCAATATTGGACTTTTTTGACTGATCACTATGGTGACAATTTGGGACTGTCTTTCCCCTTTTCAAATTTAGGAGATCTAAATATGTTTGTAAGAATATTTCATACAAAAACTATTTTAATTGTCACATTTTATTAGTGTTAAATGTATCCAAACCCAAAAATAAAAAGTAATTTATTAAAACTTACCAGTCCTTACATATGGTAGCTGCATCAGTTTTCCTTTTTCTGGGCTTTTTTTAAACTTTATTTTCACTAGGTGATCCTGTGAACACAAACCTTCACACTCCTGGGAATGATCCCGCCTTTCCACCCTCCTTCTTTCCTCTACAGGAATAGGGCATTTTCTTTTTCTTTTGTTTAGTTCTTTTTTTTATTGAATGTCACTTGCCTTAGGGGAATGATGCGCACACTGCCCGCTGTGCCTTCTGGGATATATATGTCACATATGCCAGGAGGCATAGCCTTCCATTCAAGAACAGGAAGAGGGGACGGGCTTATCGGTGTGTCATCGAGAGGCCTGCCCACTCAATGACATCGGATAAAACTTGGTGGCGTGGGACAGTGCTGTGGCCGAGCATGAGAGTATCTCTTTGGTCAAAACTGGATCCACTGAATGGGTGACTATCTGAAATGTGCAGATACCACCATCAGGTAAGCAGAGCCAAAAAAAAAAAAAAATAGGAAGGTCAGCCAGAGTTCCTCATTAAGATGGCAACACTAGAATTACACATACCTACGTAAGAGTTGCATTGCCCCCCTAGGCTGCTCTTCTGATTTGAACTACAAACATTTCTCCTCATCTCCACCACACAGGGAGAGGGGGTTTTGAGTTTAGACAAGAAAGCTGAGAAAGCAGATAATATTGCTGGTTATATTATTAGTATTGTTAGTTATATTATGTTCTGTATTAACAGGCATTTTTCTGTAATGGTATTTACAGTGGTGTGAAAAAGTGTTTGCCCCCTTCCTCATTTCCTGTTCCTTTGCATGTTTGTCACACTTAAGTGTTTCGGAAAATCAAACCAATTTAAACAATAGTCAAGGACAACACAGGTAAACACAAAATGCAATTTGTAAATGAAGGTGTTTATTATTAAAGGTGAAAAAAAATCCAAACCATCATGGCCCTGTGTGAAAAAGTGATTGCCCCCCTTGTTAAAACATACTATAACTGTGGTTGTCCACACCTGAGTTCAATTTCTCTAGCCACACCCAGGCCTGATTATTGCCACACATGTTCACAATCAAGGCATCACTTAAATAGGAGCTGCTTGACACAGTAAGGTCCACCAGAAGATCCTTAAAAGCTACACATCATGCCGAGACCCAAAGAAATTCAGGAACAACTGAGAAATAAAGTAATTGAGATCTATCAGTCTGGAAAGGGTTATAAAGCCATTTCCAAAGCTTTGGGAATTCAGCGAACCACAGTGAGAGCCATTATCCACAAATGGCGAAGACATGGAACAGTGGTGAACCTTCCCAGGAGTGGCCGGCCGCCCAAAATTACCCCAAGAGCGCAGCGACGACTCATCCAAGAGGTCACAAAAGACCCCACAACAACGTCCAAGGAACTGCAGGCCTCACTTGCCTCAGTTAAGGTCAGCGTTCATGCCTCCACCATCAGGAAAAGACTGTGCAAAAATGGCCTGCATGGCAGAGTTCCAAGGAGAAAACCACTGCTGAGCAAAAAGAACATCAAAGCTCGTCTCAATTTCTCCACAACACATCTTGATGATCCCCAAGACTTTTGGGACAACATTCTGTGGACCGATGAGACAAAAGTGGAACTCTTTGGAAGGTGTGTGTCCAAGTATATCTGGCATAGAAGGAACACTGCATTTCAGAAAAAGAACATTATACCAACAGTAAAATATGGTGGTGGTAGTGTGATGGTCTGGGGCTGTTTTGCTGCTTCAGGACCTGGAAGACTTGCCGTGATAAAAGGAACTATGAATTCTGCTGTCTACCAAGAGATCCTGAAGGAGAATGTCCGACCATCTGTTCGTGTACTCAAGCTGAAACGAACTTGGGTTCTGCAGCAGGACAATGATCCTAAACACACCAGCAAGTCCACCACCGAATGGCTGAAGAAAAACAAAATGAAGACTTTGGAGTGGCCTAGCCAAAGTCCTGACCTGAATCCTATTGAGATGTTGTGGTATGACCTTAAAAAGGCCGTTCATGCTCGAAAACCCTCTAATGTAACTGAATTAGGACAATTCTGCAAAGATGAGTGGGCCAAAATTCCTCCAGGACGCTGTAAAAGCCTCATTGCACGTTATCGCAAACACTTGGTTGCAGTTGTTGCTGCTAAGGGTGGCCCAACCAGTTATTAGGTTTAGGGGGCAATCACTTTTTCACACAGGGCCATGATGGTTTGGATTTTTTTTCACCTTTAATAATAAACACCTTCATTTACAAATTGCATTTTGTGTTTACTTGTGTTGTCCTTGACTATTGTTTAAATTGGTTTGATGTTCCGAAACACTTAAGTGTGACAAACATGCAAAGGAACAGGAAATGAGGAATGGGGCAAACACTTTTTCACACCACTGTAGCCTGAAAAGAAACTGAAGCGGACAACACATCTGAAGACTGGTAGCCTGCAATATATGACATATTTGCTCTTGGATTCAGATCCTTTAAGAAAATAAGAATCCAACTCTTTCCTAGAGAATTTGTAAAAATTTTGAAATATTTCCTTGTATCAAAATGAACTCTGCTAAATGTCCAGAACATTGTAAATGTTTTCATACATAATTGTACTCAAGTTTGTATTTTCTGACAATTATAATTTTGCTGTCTCCATTGGACTTCCAGAACATTAAACATATTGTATTAAACATACGTGTACTGAATTGTTTATTTTCTACATTTATTTTACTTTGGTTCTCTAACTGTATGACATTCCAAGCGTTGTTGAAATCACTGTGCATATTTGGATCATTAAACTATAATTGCATTGGTATGTAAATACAAATGATGAGATTAACATTACATAATCACTTAAGCTGTGTCATAACATCTCTGCATTTCTGCGATTACAAAAATCATTTAATTTGCTCCCACTTTAACACTGGCAACAGAATTACTTTTTTTGCTTTGCAGAGGATTACATGAATGTAAAGCTGAACTCATTTTTTTTTGTTTTTTTTTTTTTGTTTTTTTATAAATTGCAGTATTTGCATTATTTTATAAATTGCAGTAATTGCAAATTTAAGGATATACCAGTGGGGTGATGCATAAAATCAAATATTATAGGTTACTGTGTCCAAAAATATTACAAATGATGGATATATCAGCATCCGAAACTCAAGAAAAAATTGATCCATCTAAAGGCAATTCATGTTGAACTCCATCCATACTCCAGTTGTACAAGCCCCCTCTTCTGTACTGAAAATGCTTAGTCGGATTTGTCTGCACACTGTAAGGTTCTCACAGCATGCAATAGTAACTATAGCAAGTCAGATAGAGCCTGCTTCATTGCCAGTCTGGAGGACATCCATCATAATCTAACAATTTCCAACCCATTCTGATTGCCCCTGGCACATCCCTTTCATTCGTTGGATTTAAGTTCTTTCAGTCAGGGGATGCTCAGCATCAAATGCAGACATTATAAAGAGTGGTCTGCATGGAATGACTAGGAATGCCCACTACTCAAGACAGACACCTGCACATGATATTTGCATAACTCCTGCCTAGAGCCAATGCCACTGCTTGCATAGAACTGAGAGCTTTTGTGTACTGGAGGCAAGGTCCTGAGATTAACAAGAAAAGGAACACTTCTTGACCCCAAAAGTGACATACTTTCACCAAACATCTCTATACAGCATATGCTTCTACTGATTGTACACTGCTCAATGTTTATTCAATCTCATGGTTAAAGTGTGTGAGAAAAGACTCTTCTAGTTTAATTATTCTGTAGCTTACCCAACACTTTACTATCAGCTGTGATAAAGAATTGAGCAGTGTATCACCAAAAGAAGGATGTTTGCTCAATGCATTTATATAATTTTTTTGGGTCTAGAAGCATTACTTTCCTGTTAAGTTCTTTAAAGCTTGAAACTCATGCTGATGTACTTTTGGATCTGCCTGGAAGGGTGATTTCACCTATCCACCTTTTATCTTTTCAGGATACTGTGACATTTTTGGAAAGCCATGTACAACTCCCTGTGGGCTGTAATGTCCTCCTGGCCTAAGCCAGGATTTAGCAAGTTCAACGTTTAAAAAGAAAAAGGTTTTATTTTTTTAATCATTTATTTATTTATTTATTGTTAATGTGCAAGACGGAGGAGACAGGAGAGAGTACTTTGCAAAAATGAGTTCTGCTTTAAAGTCAGTGGTTGGATTGGTGGGCAGGAACATGGAGCCATGTGTAATTTACAACTTTCTCTACTCCACTGATATCTTTTTTTTTAATTATTCTCTTTATAATTCTAAAAGAAAGGTTGCAATTAAGTATAATTCCACTGAGGAAAACCCATCCATTTAACATAATAGAAATGACCTACATCTTAATTTTCTAAACCCACAATACATATGGCTGGCTTGTAGCTTTCTCAGTAGAAGAGCCAGCCAAAATTCTGATTGCAATGTGGTATTCTTTCTGTTAATATGAAACAGGCAACTGGCCAATTTTTTTTGTGTGTTTCACAAAATCATTATACAGGCTGGTTTCAAAGAAATCCCATTGATTTTATATCAACTTTGGCAGCACAGTATACTTTACATAAGGCTTATTTTAAGTATCTTAAAGAAAAACTGCTGTAGTGCTGAACATCAGACTTTGAAGATTTTGATATTAAATCAGTACTCAAAGTGGAGAAACCCCTAATTTCAACTATTCTTTTTTTTTTTTTTTTGGTGGATATTCACTTTAATTATCCAATTATTTGCAGATAAAGTAAACAGGAATTTTCTATACAAACTGATGACCCAGTGCTGCCAGGCAGAAGTGCTAGCCAATTTCAACTATTCTTAAAAATGTTCCTTCCTCTTCTACCCTGCCTAACCTGTATACCTATACCTATTTTCAATCTGCTCCTGTCCAGTTACGTGATCCTACAGCACTGTGTATGGGAGTGCTCAACAATGTCTGTGAAGCCATGACCTCAGCCATAGGTTTCCTTGGCTCAGCCAGTCTCACCTATTTATTCTCTTCCCTGCAAATCCCGCTAATGGTAGCTTGATCTGCAGGATCATGTTAACGGACCTGATAGAGTTAAAAATAGGTAAGTACCAAATACGTGAAAAACTTTATGTGCTCCTATATGCACCTAATAAATGTTATAAGCTGCTGGCACTTAACACAATCCCATATATGACATGTGATAGACAATGAAATTCTATATGTGCCACATTGTGCCATTTGAATACCAAAATGAAATAAGAAATCCTCCTAACATTAAATCCTAGGAATAATAATCTGTGAATTTCTAATTACCAATCACAATGAATAACCCCCCCCCCCCCTCCAAAAAAACATCATATTATAATGTCCATAAATCATAAACGAATATAGTCCTTAAAAAATGCATGCAGTCCAATATGAAAACCCAAAGGAAAACAAGTGCGCAAAAATATTCACGATTCTATCTTCTCCTAATTATTTAATAGCATGCTCCTAGTCCTGTGCGTATGGTGCTCCCCCTCCACCACTTGTACTCTCACCTGAATTTTTATGAACTCACAGATGTTGCTGATACCTCCTCTTTCCTGCAGAAGCCATTCATGGGAGTTTGATCTGCAGGATCATGTTACCGGACCTGAGCATGTTAAAAATAGGCAAGTACACACTTCTTTTTTTATAAAGGTTATTCAGGATAGTTAGGGGGAGTGGGAAGGGAACCTTTTTAAATAGTTTTAGTTTGCATTTCCTCCACTTTAATCGACAACCCCTCCCCCCCCCCAATGTTTCCCCCTTTTAAATTTATTGCTGAGTTATTGTCAAAATACATACTTACCTACACATTGAATCCAGAGTTGTCCTGCTGCACAGGTGATATAGCCAAGGTCTCAAGCCACCATCTGGGTTCTCTTCAGTTGGCTGCCTCTCCTGGGGTCAGGCAGCCAGCTCTCAATGATGTGGCAGGCCCGACCTCTGGTCAGTCTGTGTGCAGTGCAGTGCACTGCAGTGTCCTGGGATCTAGGACCTGAGTTTCCCTGGAAGCTGCAGAACCAGGGACACGTCATTCTGGCCTAGGCAAGGATGATGAGAGGGGGCCAGATGAAACATTTTAAAATATATATAAACACAGAACCCTCTCCCCGACAGCTATGAATGTGGAGGAGGGAGGGTTTAAAAGGAACAAAGGAGTTGGAAAGAACAATGTTTTGCTCTAGTGTTGGTTCACAGCGGAATCTCACAGGAATGCACCCCACATTCCTATGTGAATCAGTGTGGTGTGATTTTCAGCCCATTCATTTGCATGGGCTGAAATCAAACTGGATCACACCAAAAGTAGTGCATGCACTACTTCTAAAAACATACTGCAATCAGATCTCATGGTTCTGTTGTACCATGTGATCCAGTGCAGGAAAGCACACTGAATTTACAATTTGGGGTGCGATTGGGAATCTATTGATACCCACAGCAGATAACACACGCAATGTGTTTGAAATATGGTGCAGTTCCAGCACCATGTGAATGAGCCCTTAACCGGTTCCCGACCAGCGCACGCCGATGTAGGTTGGCAGAATGGCAGAATGGCACGGGCAGGCATATTGGCGTACAGGTACGTCCAATCTTCAATGCCGCCCCGCCACTCGCGTGCCGGTCGGGACCCTATTTTGTAAATGCTATAACTTTTGCGCAAACCAATCAATAATCGCTTATTGTGATTTTTTTTTACCAAAAATATGTAGAAGAATATGTATCGGCCTAAACTGAGGGAAAAAAAAAATTTATATATATTTTTGGGGGATATTTATTATAACAAAAAGTAAAAAATAATGCGTTTTTTTTCCAAATTGTCGCTTAATTTTTGTTTATAGCGCAAAAAATAAAAACCGCAGGGTTGATCAAATACCACCAAAAGAAAGCTCTATTTGTGGGAAAAAAAAGGACGTCAATTTTGTTTGGGAGCCACGTCGCACGACCGCGCAATTGTCAGTTAAAGCGACGCAGTGCCGAATCGCAAAAAGTGGTCTGGTCTTTGACCAGCAAAATGGTCCGGTCTGTAAGTGGTTAAAGTCATTATGAACCTGCTAGGTAACCATTGGTAGAAAAGAAGCCATTTTAAGTGCATCTAAACCAAAGAATACACCACAGCTTATCATGGTAATTCTGCCAGTAACATACTTTCTGTCCTAAGTTGACAACGCTCACTCACTGTACTATATCTTTGAAGGGGAGGCATTATCACCCTAGGATAGGAGGTTGTTAGGACTACAGAACACCACCGCTCCATTCATCTCCATAAGACTGAGGGAGTGTTCTCTAATTAACAAAAATCAATTGCACTGGACTGATAACATTGTTTGGGATAACACTATAAAGTGAGCAGCAATAACAGAATTTATTAAATTGTTTAACTTACAGTATCTCACAAAGTGAGTATATCCCTCATATTTTTATAAATATATTATTATATCTTTTCATGTGACAACACTGAAGACATTACACTTTACTACAATGTAAAGTACTGAAGTAAGTACAGCCCTAAGTGCAAATGTCCAAATTGGGCCCAAAGTGTCAATATTTTGTGTGGCCACTAGAGATGAGTCAAACACACCCCCCCCCACACCCCCCGGTTCGGTTCGCAGCAGAACATGAGAACAGGCAAAAAATTTGGGCGAACACACAAACACTGTTAACGTCTATGGGATGTCAACATGAAAAATCAAAAGTGCTAATTTTAAAGGCTCATATGCAAGTTATTAAGTTATTGTCATGAAAAGTGTTTGGGGACCCGGGTCCTGTCTCAGAAGACATGTATCAAATGTTAAACAGGGGCAGAAAAATTGAGCCTTGGGTGGTAATGGTGGTGCCACTGTAACCCCCCACAGATACTCGTGTTGGGTGCAGGAATTAGATTAAAAATTCCAAGTACATGCCCCTGTTAAACAGGGGCAGAAAAATTGGGCCTTGGGTGGTGGTGGTGGTGCCACAACACTGTAACCACTCACAGATACTCTTGTTGGGCACAGGAATGGGCCCTGTATTGAAATATTATATCAAAAATTGTAGTTACATACCCCTGTTAAACAGGGGCAGAAAAATTGGGCCTTGGGTGGTGATGGTGGTGCCACAACACTGTAAACCCTCACAGATACTAATGTTGGGCTCAGGAATGGGCCTTGCTGTGAAATATTAAATCAAAAAGTGTATTTACATGCCCCTGATAAACAGGGTCAGAAAAATTGGGCCTTGGGTGGTGGTGCCACAACACTATAACCCCTCACAAATACTAGTGTTTGGTGCAGGAACGAGCCCTGTATTTAAATATTATGTCTAAAATATTGTTGGAAGCTAGCATCATCAAGATTGAGGAGGAATAGGATAGTCAGCATAGGTAGTCTTCAAGGGATCCCACACCCATAGCAAGTTCAATCAGGTGCTTGATAGCTGCTGATCTAAGACTGATTCATTTTTATGAATGTGAGCCTATCAATGGGTCTGTGGACAGGTGCACACTTTGATCCATTACAAACCCTCCAGCAACAGGAAAGTACATTCAGAATGCACGCTGGATGCAGAACACACCAGTAGCTCAATTGCATATTGAGCAAGTTCTGGCCAGTGGTCCATCCTCAAGACCCAGTAACCCAGTCGATGCTCTGTTTGAAAGGACTCCAAGTCTGCTCTTGCCTCTAGATATTCCCTCACTATGTAATGCAGATTCTGGTGATGGTTGCTTGAACCGATCTGACCTCGGTGCTGAGGACTGAAAAATTGTTTAAAGGCATCGGTCAGCTGACTACCTTCTCCACCACTCTTCCTCTGATTGAACGAAGCTTCAGCAACACGTTGTCCATCACCAGTAAATGGTAACCTCCCAGGGTCTTAAGAATGAGTTTCACAAACCTTTCTTCGAGACCTCCTGAAGATGTTTCATCCTCTGCTCCCTCTGTAAAGGCAGCATGAGTTCTGCAACCTTACCCTTGTAATGTGGATCAAGAAGGGTTGCCAGTCAGTAATGATCCCTCTCCTTGATTCCTGCAAATCCTACAGTTTTTTCACAAGCTTTGTAGAATCAGGGAGGCCATGCAACATAAGTTTGCAGAGGCATTTGATTCTGAGTCCTCGGGGTCACTAAAGATCACATGATCCATAACTACCTCCTCCCAGCCACGTATAATTCCTTGGGTTTCTGGGGATTTAAAACCATCCCTTGAAGACTGGTGCTCTACATCCATGCTGCCACAATTATCCTCTTTCTCCTCTTCTTCCTGTATGTTTGGCTGGCCCACAGGAATGCTATCTGGATAAAGGGGGCCTTGAGAGGAAAGGAAGTCCTGAGGTAGGGAAATTTGTCTGCTAAATCAATTGGTGGTTTACTGCTAGCAGATTGGCTGCAAGTACTTGGGACACCTATTGCTATACCTTTATTCCTCTCAGTGCAGGTTTTTGAGATGACTGGAGGTATAGTAGGGTTGGAGACCCCAGATGAGGAGCAAGGAGAAGTCTGCCTTTTTCTTTGATGTGGATCTTTCAAGTGCTGTTGTCAATGGACTGCATGGCAGGTCATCATATGTCTGGTCAAGGATGTGGTACCCAAGCATCTGCCGTTCTGGTCAAGCTTAATCCGCTTCAGACATAGGTTGCAAACAGCAACGGTGCAATCTGCTGCACATGTGTCAAAAAATACCCACACCAAGGAACTTTTAAAAAGTTAGCGAGGAGTCAGCAGCACCCTGCACCTGCGGAAATCTCTGTGGTGTGATGCATTAGGGTGGTTGCCCTTAGGTTTACCTCTAGAGGACATCCTGCCTAGTTGGAGTTGTGCCTCCTCTCAGGCACCCTAGTACAGTCAGTGACCTCGTCATCCCCTCCCTCCTCATCACTGGAGCAAACTTGGCAGTATGCTGCAGCTGGGGGAGCATGACTGCCAGTTTCTTGTCCTTCTGTGGCACCCCTCTCTCTAAGCTCACGTTACTCCCTACCTCAACCTGGGAACCAATATCGGAGCCTTCAAATTGCTGCGCATCCTCCAGCAGCATGTACCCGAGGCTGTGGTCTAATAATTCTGGGGACTCCTCCATGCATGATGGTGGGGCTATGGAAGGAGTGACTGTGGAAAAGGAGCTGGTGGAATAGGCCGCTTTGGCAGTTGCGTTGGAAGGCAAACTACTCTGAACCTGGGTGACAGAGGATGAGGGTGGCTTTGTTATCCACTCTACCAACTCTTCTGCATGTTGTGGCGCAATAAGATAGCCAGCAGAAAAAAAGTACAAGCGTGCCCCATGGCCACCTGCAGATGATGCACCATTTCCATGACTAGCACTGTTGCCTGTAGACACAGAGGCTGCTTGCCCTCTTTTAGTGGCCTATGAGTGTCTGCCTCTCTTTGGTAGCCTTCCGGACATGATGTATTTTTTGTTTTGCAACATCACACTACACTGACCAGGACACTCCCACCACCATGCTTGATTGTAGGCAAGGCACACTTGTCTTTGTACTCCTCACCTGGTTGCTGCCACACATGCTTGACACCATGTGAACCAAATAAGTGTATCTTAGTCTCATCAGATCACAGGACATGCTTCCAGTAATCCAGCAATCTTCATCAAACTGTTTGCGGGCTCTCTTGTGCATCATCTTTAGAATCTTCCTTCTGAGATGACAGACATATAGACCAATTTGATGCAGTGTGCAGCGTATGATCTGAGTACTGGCAGGCTGACCCCCTACCCCTTAAACCTCTGCAGCAATGCTGGCAGCCCTCATACATCTATTTCCCAAAGACAGCCTCTGGATATGACGCTGAGCAGATGCAGTCAAGTTCTTTGGTCGACCATGGCGAAGCCTGTTCTGAGTGGAACCTGTTCTGTTAAACTGCTTTATAGTCTTGGCCACCGTGCTGCAGCTTCGTTTCAGGGTCTTGGCAATCTTCTTATAGTCTAGGCCATCTTTATGTAAAGCAGCAATTCTTTTTTTCAGATCTTCAGTGAGTTCTTTGCCATGAGGTGCCATGTTGAACTTCCAGTGACCAGTATAAGAGAGTGAGAGCGATAACATCAAATTTAACACACCTGCTCCCATTCACACTTGAGACCTTGTAACACTAATGAGTCACATGACACCGGGGAGGGAAAATGGCTAATTGGGCCCAATTTGGACATTTTCACTTAGGTGTTGTACAGGACGCCGTGGCTGGGTCCTGGAAGGACGCTATATTTCCCCTCTGTTTGGGTTGTGGTCTTTTTAAATGAATAAAATTGATTAACCCACCTGTTAAGGGAGTGCCTTTAAAAAAACAAGACAGGAAGTGGTAGGTGTGTGTGGAGGAGTGGAGAACACATGGTGGATGGTGTTTGGTGTTTGTTTTGGGTTGCAGCAACTGAAGTGGACAGCAGTGTCCTGTTTGGAAGGCTCCTGGCAGGGGAAGTTGCCTGCCATCAAGATCAAGCTCTGTTTCTGATAAGGACAGCTATTCTGGACTTTGCAAGTCGGTGAGACTACAAACCTTTTTCCTTTTGTTTTTGGCTGCTGTAAGCTATTTAAGTTAATAAACCCTTTGTTGTATGAAAAGCCTGTGTCCTGCGATCTACCTGGTCCCCCGAACATTACAAGTGGTGCTCGAATGCGGGCAGGACAAAGTAACAGGCGTTTTCTTGCTATTTTTTTTTTTTTTTGCATTGGATCTGAACTGACATTTAAAGGGACAGTACAGTGAATTTATGTCCTGGGTTAAAGCTGCACAACTGTTGAAAGCTGAAACAATGGAGGAGCTAATAAAACAGCTGTCCTTAGCTAATATACAAGCGCAGACTCGCCATGAGGAAGCTAATCAGCGCTTAGCAACCCAGCTGGAGGTACAAAAAACGCACCACAACGAGTTGGTGGCCCAGTTAGCAGCCCAGCTAGCGACCCAACAAGAGGTTATGCAGGCTCAGATGGCGGCCTTAAAAGAAGCAGTGCAGCAGCTTTCTCAGGGCCGTGAACAAGTGGCCGTTGCCCCTGGCAACCAGGTGACCATAAGGGCAAGCCATTTTTTGCAGAAGTTGTCCCTGAGTGATGACGTAGAGGCGTTTCTGGCAACATTTGAGAGGACGGCAGAGAGAGAAGGGTGGCCCCAGGACCAGTGGGCCGGCTTAATTGCTCCTTTCCTCACCGGAGATTCTCAAAAAGCCTATTTTGACCTACCACCAGAAGATGCTAAAAATTATCAAAAACTAAAGGCAGAAATACTGGCTCGGTTGGGGGTGCACCAATGGAAGTATCATTCAAACCGGCCACCGCGATCTCAAATGCATGACCTGGTGCAACTAGTAAAAAAATGGCTGCAGCCCGAAGTGTTGTCTGGCCCCCAAATTGTGGAGCGGGTCGTGCTGGACCGATACTTAAGGTCACTGCCAGATGACCTTCAACGGTGGGTCAGCCATGGAGACCCCAAAACCGCGAACTGCCTTGTTGAGATGGTGGAACGATATACGGTGGTGGAGGATCTGCTTGGCCCCACCAAGCGTCAAGGGCCCAGTCTGCCACGCCCCTTCCGACCAACTGCCGCCCTTCGAAAGGATGTCCCCAGGAGCCCTGGAACCAACACCCCGGAAGGCCAAGAGTCACACCCGTTACCCCCTCAGCGACCTGTTCCTGATCGGAGAGGAGGGGATGTACAATGTTGGCGATGTCATACCTGGGGCCATACCCGGGCCCGTTGCCCATTGCAAGAAGAACCCATGGAGTGCGGGGTTCTTCGGAGGGGGTCTTTTTATGCTCATAAAGCGTGTACAACACATCTTGACCTTGGAGAGGGGAAGTTTGAGTGTGAAGTCCAAGTGAACCACCACCCTGCACAGGCTTTGCTGGACTCTGGAAGCATGATAACCCTGGTTCACCCTAGATTAATTGGGAAGATCGGTCCGGTAAGCAAAAGGTTGCGGGTTGTGTGCATTCATGGGGACACTAGAGAGTACCCTCTCATCTCGGTGTCCATCTCCACAGCATGTGGCACTGGTACTCAAGAGGTGGGGGGTGGTAAAGAACTTGGTACATGACGTTATCATAGGACGTGACTGTCCGTTATTTACAAAACTTTGGAGACAAGGAGAACTGTCTGAAAGGTCCAGAGACTGGGAAGAAACTAGTCCCTCTGTTCCTGTTGTTGAGGGTAATAACCCTGAGATGCCACATATTCGTAATATGGACCCAGTTGATAAAAACGCCAAGACTTTGGTTAATAATGATGAAAATAGTGCTGATACTGTTAAGGATGTCAATATGTGGGGTTCTCAGACCTACCTGAACACTGAGGGGGGGGAACCTTCCCCGCTTCAGGTAATGCTGGGGGAAGAGGATGAGGAAATGGCCTCTACCCCTGACTTGCCAGATTTGGGTGTTCCCCAGGGGACATTTGGTACTGCCCAGATGCAGGACCCCACTTTGGCCAGGGCACGGGAACAGGTTGTAGTTATAAATGGGGAGCCCCAAGAGCCAGGTGCTAATGAGCGGTGGCCACATTTTTCAATATGTAATGAATTGCTTTATCGGGTTACTAAAGTGAGAGAAAATGTGGTAGAACAATTATTGGTACCCCAACAGTATAGACGCAAGGTCCTGGAACTGGCCCATGATGATGTTTTAGGGGGACACCTGGGAGTTGAAAAGACGGAGGCACGGATCGCCGACCGGTTTTACTGGCCAGGCTTGAAAGCAGAGGTAAGAAGATACTGTACCTCTTGTCCCACCTGTCAGTTGACCGCTCCGGCGACCCATTTCCGGAGCCCGTTGGTCCCTCTGCCCATAATTGAGGTCCCATTCGAGAGGATAGCCATGGATATAGTGGGTCCCTTGGTAAAGTCGGCTCGAGGTCATTCTTACATACTGGTGATCCTGGACTATGCCACTCGATATCCTGAGGCGCTACCCCTGCGGAATACCTCCTCTAAGGCTATTGCACGGGAGTTATTCCAGTTGTTTACACGGACAGGTTTTCCTAAGGAAATTCTCACAGACCAGGGCACCCCGTTTATGTCGAAGGTTATGGCTGATGTGTGCAAACTGTTCCGGATTAAACAGCTGCGCACATCGGTCTACCATCCCCAAACAGATGGATTGGTAGAACGTTTTAATAAGACCCTTAAGTCTATGCTCAAGAGAGTGGTACAAAGGGATGGGAAAGACTGGGACTGCCTGTTACCAGCCCTCCTGTTTGCTATCCGAGAAGTGCCCCAGGCCTCCACTGGGTTTTCGCCTTTTGAATTGGTATATGGGCGGAGACCTCGTGGATTACTGGACTTTGTTAAAGAAGAATGGGAAAGTGAACCAATTCAGCATAAAAGTGTTCTTGAATATGTCTCTCAAATGCAGGAGAGGATCCGAACTGTAATGCCGCTAGTTAAGGAACATTTACAAAAAGCCCAGGAGGCTCAACGATGGGTCTATAATAGGGCAGCCAAAATTAGGAACTTCCAAGTGGGGGATCGAGTAGCAGTGTTGATTCCCACTGTGGAAAGTAAGTTCTTGGCCAGATGGCAAGGCCCTTTCGAGGTTGTAGAAAAAATGGGAGAGGTAAATTATAGAGTCCACCAGCCAGGCAAGAGGAAACCCTTTCAGATATATCATGTAAACTTGTTAAAGCCCTGGACAGACAGGGAACCAGTGACCTCCCTGGCTAGTACAAAACTTGAGCCTCGGGTTGGGGTGGAGAGTGTCCAAGTAGCAAATACCCTGTCTAAAACCCAAAGTCAGCAGGCAAAGGAGTTCTTGCAGAGAAATAAAGAAAAATTTTCAGACTTGCCAGGGCTCACTAGTGTCATAGAGCATTATATTGTCACAGAACCAGGAGTCAAAGTTTTTGTCCGGCCCTACCGCATCCCAGAGGCTCAAAGGAAGGCCGTTTCAGAGGAAGTAAAAAAGATGTTAGACCTAGGGATTATTGAGGAATCGCAGAGTGAGTGGTCGAGCCCGATTGTGTTGGTACCGAAGCCCAACGGGACTCTGCGATTTTGCAATGATTTCCGGAAACTTAATGAAGTTTCCCGGTTTGATGCCTACCCCATGCCCCGGCTAGATGAGCTTATCGAGAGACTAGGTCCAGCCAGGTATATCACTACGTTAGACCTTACCAAGGGGTATTGGCAAATACCGTTGACTAAGGCCGCTAGAGAGAAAACAGCTTTTTCTACCCCAGAGGGGAGTTTTCAGTACAAAAGGATGCCTTTTGGATTGCAAACTGCTCCAGCCACGTTCCAGAGAGCAATGGATAGGATTTTACGACCTCACCGGAAGTATGCCTCAGTATACTTGGACAATATAGTCATTTTTAGCAAAGACTGGGAATCACATTTGCCCAAAGTGCAGGCAGTGCTGGACTCTCTTTGGAAGGAGGGGTTTACAATAAACCCTGAAAAATGTGCTTAGGGAATGGAGGAGGTGAAATACCTGGGTTATATCGTGGGTAGAGGGGTAGTGAAACCTCAGGTCAACAAGATAGAGGCTATACAGAATTGGCCCCGCCCCCTCACAAAAAAGCAGGTACGTGCATTCCTGGGCATGGTGGGATACTACAGGAGGTTTGTACCCAACTTTGCCACGTTGGCGGCTCCGTTGACCGATCTGACTAAGGGTCGGAAATCGGTCATGGTGGAGTGGAATGCAGACGCTGAGAAGGCTTTTTTGGAGCTCAAGGCGGCGCTGTGCCAACACCCTGTCCTTGTAGCACCCAATTTTTCAAAAGAATTTGTTGTCCAGACTGATGCTTCCGATGTAGGATTGGGAGCGGTGTTGTCACAGGTTATTCATGGCGAGGAACACCCGATAGTCTTCCTCAGCAGGAAGTTAACACCAGCGGAGAAAAACTATGCCATAATTGAACGAGAGTGTCTGGCCATTAAGTGGACTCTGGAATCCCTTAGATATTACCTTTTGGGAAGGAAGTTTAGGTTGATTTCTGACCATGCCCCTTTAACATGGCTGAGACAGGGAAAAGGGACTAATGCCAGGGTTACCCGGTGGTTCCTGGCACTCCAGGAATTTTAATTTGTAGTGGAGCATAGGCCCGGGAGACTGCATCAAAATGCAGATGCCCTCTCCCGAGTCCATTGTTTGAGCTCCACTGTTGCCTCCACCTCCTTGGCGTTGGGGCACAGGGGGGGATATGTACAGGACGCCGTGGCTGGGTCCTGGAAGGACGCTATATTTCCCCTCTGTTTGGGTTGTGGTCTTTTTAAATGAATAAAATTGATTAACCCACCTGTTAAGGGAGTGCCTTTAAAAAAACAAGACAGGAAGTGGTAGGTGTGTGTGGAGGAGTGGAGAACACATGGTGGATGGTGTTTGGTGTTTGTTTTGGGTTGCAGCAACTGAAGTGGACAGCAGTGTCCTGTTTGGAAGGCTCCTGGCAGGGGAAGTTGCCTGCCATCAAGATCAAGCTCTGTTTCTGATAAGGACAGCTATTCTGGACTTTGCAAGTCGGTGAGACTACAAACCTTTTTCCTTTTGTTTTTGGCTGCTGTAAGCTATTTAAGTTAATAAACCCTTTGTTGTATGAAAAGCCTGTGTCCTGCGATCTACCTGGTCCCCCGAACATTACAGTGTGTACTCACTTTTGTTGCCAGCGGTTTAGACATTAATGGCTGTGTGTTGAGTTATTTTGAGGGAACAGCAATTTTACACTGTTATACAAGCTGTACACTCACTACTTTACATTGTAGCAAAGTGTCATTTCTTCAGTGTTGTCACTTGAAAAGATGTAATGAAATATTTACAAAAATGTGAAGGGTGTACTTACTTTCATAGCAAAATAGAGTAAATAAGAGAGGTTTACTGCTAGGTTTTACATAATGTTTAATTATTTTTGCTTTTGTAACCATATGCATTGATGTTTCTTAGAGCTAGAACTCTCGACCCTGCAGTGTACCCATTTACTGCAGATAATTGTTCAATGTGGCTGCTCCCAGAGTGATTTTTAAATATGTCTCATTATTGGTACCCTCACCGTTTGCATATATTGCATAATACAGAGGCACCCCTGTGCATCTGTGTATCTTCTACATGGATTTGTAAAATGAGTATGCATCCAAGACTTTTCCTTTGGAAACGTGAAGTAAATCCAATAAAACCAATCAGGTTCGCTTTGCAGATTGTGGTGTGATTTATTTATGTATTTATGTTTAAAATTTTATTACACTGTAGGGCTTGTCAAAAATGTTACTTTATCCACCCCATGAGCCGTTGTATGGCCAAGCAATCTTTTGTAGATGTCAGATTCCCTGTAATAGCAGAGAACTTTGATCAAATTATTAAACTTCATTTTTAATATTTAATTAGAAACAAGAAGCATTTCCCCAATGAATTTAATGATAAACAGCACAGACAACCTTCCTTATCTTTAATTAATTTATATTTACTGGCCATATAGTCTGACAGAATGATAAACTGATAATCCTGCACATTAAGTACTTGTATATCATTTTAAAATGAACTTTTGTATTTTAAAATAAAATCTCTCAAAGAAAGTTGCAACTGATGGCAGACCAAAATTATTAAAACCACCTTCCTGTTTATAGAATATAAACATAATTTAATTACGTTTAAAGCACTATGACAGATAGGGGGTTACGTATAAAATGTTTACTGTGCTGATGTCCTGTGGATGATAAAGCTAATACTAACTATTCTACCTCTGCTTTCCTACCTATCCTGCATACCCTGCATATAAAAGATCTGTGTATTTATGTATTTGTGATCTACAGTCACATGATCCTGCAGCTCCCGCTATCCTGTGTCAGTGAGCGATTGGAGGGGAGAGGAAGGAGTGCTGATGACTAGGCCATGGGAGTGCTCTCTTACACAGGGAGCTGGAGCTGCAGGATCACATGATGGGACAGCAATGCATCAAAAATAGGTAATTACAAAGATCTTTTAATACAGGGTATGCAGGATAGGTAGGAGGATGGGGGGGCACATTTTTAAAAATAGTTAGTATTAGCCTTCACTACCACTTTGAGCATTCACAAGGGCCCCACGAATATCTGCCATATTGTTAGTAATATGAATATTTCTTATGACAGCTCCATCTAGTGGCCATAATGGATAATGGATTTTTTTCCCTGAAAACTCCCAATAAAAATGATTATATTATGGCCATTAAATGGAGCTGACAGTCATAAAGAGTAATCGTATTACAAACAAAACAGCAGATATTCATGGCACCCAATTCTCAGGGCACGCACACAACAAATGTTTTATGCATAGATCCCTTGGAAATTAAATATTTCTTTATTATGTACCATCAAGTCAATGTTCAACCCTGAAAACCACGTCTTCTGTTTAGGTCCTCAGATTTTACAACAGCATATTCATACTTTCTGTAACTGTGTACATCCACCTTATTGCTGTTCACCTCTTCATCATTTCCCTTTAATGTTTTCAACTAAAATGATATTTTTCAGTGAATTGGTTCTCATCATAAAATATCCATGTATAAGCTATATGGATCAAAATGTACCTAAGAAAATCTTTCAGGAAATTGATTCTCTATTGTCGATATTTCTGTGGTTTCCCAAGAACTCTAGAATAGCTTTGACTAAATTACAATTACCTACAACTCAAGGTGGATTAGCACTGCCAAATTTGAGACTTTATTATCACGCCTCACAACTGGTCTACGTATACTGGTGGACAATGCTGCTACTATGGCAGAAGCGGCCCTGCTATCCTCCTACGAAGCTCTGAATAACTTAATATTCCAGAAAACGGTTAGTGTAGATGAAGGTACAGAAATGATAAAGGTCTCTCTTAGGGTATATAGACAATGTCTAACTCTGGTTACAGATGACCCAGCTCCTATATCCCCTAATCACCCTATATGGTTCAACCCCATGTTTCCTCACTTTTAGGACCCCTCTGACGCCTGTCTATGGGTTGCAAAGGGATTAAAATAAATACATCAGTTATATGACCAAGGCCAATTTTTTCCAACACTACGGCAGGAACTTGGGATACCTAACACATGGAATTTTAAATATCTTCACTTAAAACATGCAGCCATGTCCCAACTAGTGCTTAGAGACGTTTTCTTTCAAAACTCTACCTTAGAAGGAACATTAATACAACCAGAACATGCAGGTCTGATCTCCACTTACTATAAGGTGTTAGGGCAACATGACTCCACTTGATTTCAGGCTCTGAAAAGCCACTGGTTAGCAGACATACCAGATCTCACAGATGAAAACTGGGAAGAACTTCTTAATACATATTTTGTTACTAAAATTTGTGCTAGGGACAGAATGATACAATTGCGAATCTTTCATAGAATTTATTTTACTTCTCTGTGGCTCTTCCATGTGAAGAAACTAACCAGTCCCATCTGCCATAATTGTCATAAGAACACAGGTGATCTACTCCACATGCTCTGGAGCTGCAAAAAAATATGACCATTCTGGTCACAAGTAACCCACTTTATGTTGCAACTAACTTTAATTTACTCAATATTTGCAGTCCAAATTGGTGTATATTGGCAGTGCTCGACGATGTGGAATTAAGCTCATATCAAAAACAATGCCTGCGTTTCTTGTTATATTATGCCAGGAAAACGGTAGTTTTGCAATGGATATACTTCACACCAATCTCCCTTAATCAATGGAAAACCTTGATTAATCAGGTATTACCGACAATCAAACTCACATACAGTCATGGCAGAAATTGTTGGCACCCCAGAAATTTTTCCAGAAAATCAAGTATTTCTCACAGAAAAGTATTGCAGTAACACATGTTTTGCTATACACATGTTTATTCCCTTTGTGTGTATTGGAACAAAACAAAAAAGGAAGGAAAAAAAGCAAATTGGACATAATGTAGCACAAAATTCCAAAAATGAGCTGGTCAAAATTCTTGGCACCCATAACTTAATATTTGGTTGTACACCCTTTGGAAAAAATAACTGAAATCAGTCGCTTCCTATAACAATCAATAAGCTTCTTATACCTCTCACCCGGAATTTTGGACCACTCTTCCTTTGCAAACTGCTCCAGGTCTCTCTTATTGGAAGGGTGCCTTTTCCCAACAGTAATTTTAGATCTGTATTCATTGCTGGCCACTTTAGAACTCTCCAGCGCTAGGGGTTTGAAAGGTATGCTTCTCCTTTGAATGGAGCTTGGGTGATGAAGTCTTGGATTTTTCCTTAGATTTTGATTTTAAAAGTTTTGGGTTCGGTATTGGAAAGATGCAGGCAGTTGCTGTGTTTGCTTTGCACTTCCTTCATGCTCTACATACTGAATCTGAAATGAGGTGGTAAGCAGATGTAGAAAGAGAATTATTGACAGCACAGAGAGAGATACAGATTTATTTTCCTGCAGGAAATCTTTCCATGAGAATGTTAAAAGGCAACAGTGGGCCCCCTGTAATGATTTTGAACTCAGAGATGGGCAGATAGAGAAGTGTGAACAGTGAGCTTTGTGTTTTGGCACAGTTGGAAGTAACATCAAATCTGGTTGGTCTTTCACACTTTTGAGGTAATAAAAATCGAGAGGTGGGGCAGGCAGAGCAGATGACCAAGCCAGATAAATGAGGAAAACCAGAAGAAGAGATGGGCAAATAAAATGAAGATGCAGATAATTTCATGATCATGGCTGAATTGTACTGAACTTTCATCTGTACATTCTCCTATGATCTGAAGGACGTTCATCTGGGAATTTTCCTTTTTTCCACAGACTGCAAGGACATTACCAACCCTGTCCAAAGGAACAATGCAATTTGTCCAGGGATGACATCTGGTCGCCCAGAACATATGGAGGTCAAAAGGGATTTTTTTTTGTCCTTTTATAAAAATAAAAAAAATTGCTAAGAACATTTTCATTTTACATTATTATTCTACAAGAATCAAGAGATGTTGCTATGGCTATTTTAGTGATTTTTATAGCATACATTTATTGAATGATGTATTTTGCTACCATGCATTGTTTTAGAAGCTAGAATTCCCCTATTCGTAGCTAATTAACTTGTTTGACTGGTTCATGAAGCTCGGGACAGGAAGTCATGTAGGTAAGATGTGGCAGTAGGGAAAATGACTTGAACACAGCCATATGGCAGACATAAAGGAAGAGTTGTTTTGCAGGACTCCAAGAAGCAAGGAGAAGTCTGAAGAGATCCTAAATAAAAAGAAGAAGACTTCATCACCAGGTAGAACCAAGCTAAGTAACTGTTTAGTGTATGCCTATCATATATATTACAAATGCTTATTTACTTGGAGGGATAGATAGCTTGTGCATGTTGTATTCATATTTTGCAATACTTTGTATGTCTTGAATTGTTTTTCCCACAATTGTATGTGCAGCATTTTTTTTTGTAAAACACATTAATATACTACAGAGGTTTTTATGTTTCCTTGCTTTTACCACACAAAAAAAACCCTAAAAGACATAAAGCAAAACACACTGCCAATTAGAGTCGCAAATCGTAGAATCTCTGTTTGATTTTTTTTTTGTTTTACTGTAAATATTTATTGCATTCTTAAAAGAGACAAAATAAGGTATGCAATCATAATACAAAGTGAAGAAGAATGGTAATAATAACTTTGTTGTCTAGGACAATAGGGAGGTAATAAGATCATATATCATCAAAAAGGTATTCCAGAGACAAAAGAGGTTTACTCTTTCCAAGTTGAGATCTACACTTTACTTTTACTTTTCTTCCACACATCACTCTGTCTGTTTTTATATTGCTGACTGCTTATTATTGAAAATGAATTTTCCCAAGAGGCACAAAAACTGACAAAGGTTTTACAGAAAAAACTGCCATCGTGGAAGTATGGTGGGCTGCCATTCCTGACCTCTCTCTAAAATTCTAATTTGCTGGTTCAGACATTGGCTTTCATAATAATGGAGTCACTGGCATGGAACTAATATGTAATTAGAAAAGTCAAAAGCCCTCTCTGCATGCTTATTTATGGCAGTGACTATATTAGTAGCCAGCAAAAGGATAATATGAATTGCATGGTTCCAGAATCACAATGCTTGGTTTCAAATCACTTTTTGGAATTTGTCAGAATGTCACCCCTTTGAAGAGGAAGTGGGCACTGGAAGATATTTCCCAAGATGAGGTAAGCAGGAGGCAAAGGACTAGTCACCTGTGGTCTTCCTGTGGCTGTGCTTCTGGTCTTTCCGCAGCTTATGTTTTCCCTTTTTGTCTTAGAAATGCCCTTTTCTGCACTATGCCTCTATGTAGAGACAGCTGTCTTGATAGAGGCAGGGTTTTACTTCTTAATGTTTAAAGGGGTTGTAAACCCTCAAGGTTTTTCACCTTAATGCATTCTATGCATTAAGGTGAAAAACCTTCTGATTGTTCCATAAACGGGAATGAGCACAGCAGCCCCAGCTGCTGGCTTGGGTCCTCATTGGATAGATTGATAGCAGCAGGAGCCATTGGCTCTCATTGCTGTCAATCAATTTCATTAGCATGAGAGCCAGGAGGAGGGGCCGAGTCCTGCTGTCTGTGTCAATGGACACAGCAGTACAACTCTGTAGCAAAAGCGACTCTCCATAGGTGCTTTTGAGAGGAGGAGGAGCCAGGAACGCCGCTGGGGGACCCCAGAAGAGGAGGATCTGGGCCGATCTGTGCAAAACCTTTGCACAGAGAAGGTGGGTATGGGATGTTTGTAATTTAAAAAACAAACCTTTACTACCCATTTAAAGGAGAAAAGTGAGCAGCACTAGTGGCATCACCAAATATCACTCCAAATCTTCTGAGACTAGAAGTCAGATGCAGATTCCCATTAAGCCCCATTCACGCTATCAGATTTTCTGCTGACATTTTCCTTAAGATTTACCAAAACCATATAGTGCAAGGGCCTGCCTGGTTGCATACAAATTGAAACTCCTAAGGTTTGACCTCATTATATGGTTTTGGTAAATCTGAAGGAAAAAATCAGCAGAAAATCTGATTGTGTGTATGGGGCTTTAGACTAGTCATCTGCAGAAGGGAAAAATGTATTTTGTTTCGTAAAGATTTGTTATGTTACTAATTTTGTTTCTTTGATTTGTTTCAAAATTGGTTTCATTTAATTTAGTTAACCTTTTAAACTGTTAAACTGTTTTGTTTATTCATTTTCTAACAAATTCCAAATTTTTGGAACAATTCAAATTCTGACTGGCCGAAAAATGATCGACCCATTAAAATTTTGTGTGAAAAATAGCTGGTTGTTAAAAAGTGTAAAAAGTGAATAAAGACACTACACGAGTTTTTGAAAATTCCTATATTAAAAAAACAAAAAAAACAATGTCCCCGATGTAGATCCATCATCAATTATGATGCATGACCTGAAAAAAGAAAAAGCCCTCTGGTGTCACCAAAGGCTCCCACCATCTGCCTGCTCCTCCGTCTGACATTTCTTGTATAGCTAAGGGGCGGGGGTCACGTGATGGCATAATTTGGTGACCCCGCCCCCTTGTGATGTCATCAGCCGAAGCATGAAAACTGTAATCCTCACTGCCACACTCAATGAACTTCCTGTGTTCCCCAAAGCGGGCCCTCACAGCATTAATCATGCTAATCACTTGCACATTTTGGTACTTGATTTTTTTTTGCACTGAAACTTGCCAATCAACTGGAAAAATGCGATCTTGCTGGGGGTCACTATGTTTTTGACACATATAAATACTTCAGCAGTGATTCTGGTTTAGGGAATAAACTATTCAGTCTCAGGGAGTGTAAGAAGACATGGGACCATTCAATGAAATTGGAGTAGAAGTGGTTTAACCTTAAAATGCATAGGGGGGATTTCACTGTCAGGGCAGTAAGGATGTGGAATTCAATTCACTTCCACAATCAGTGGTGTCACCATTATCCCGCCCCTTCTCTTATATAGCTGATGACAGATTCTTGAAGGGGTCTGGCTGTTGTTTTTAAAAACAAAGAATCTGGAAAAGACATGTCATTTCCAGAAATGTTTTTCATTTGTAAATGTCAGAGCTGCTGCAGCACTTTCTGTACATCGCAAGGATGTGGTTCCTAGGAGGCAGGATATGGACAACCTTCAGAAATGTTATTTATTTGCCTTTCTCACAATGGTAAAAGTTCCTCAGGGCAGTGCCTTCCCCCCCCCCCCCATGCTATTTTTGACACCCCCTTGCTTATTATCCCAGAAAATGGGCATTTTTCATTTTTATTTGTTCAATAAGTTTTTATTACAGGCATGATGTACATTACAGTGGAATACAACCGACCAATTCAACAGAACTCTTATGTACAACAGTATGGCATTTCTTTACAGGTAACGGTTATGGTCATATTGACTAGGTAGGCAGCTCCTCTAAAGAGCTATGCATCTCAACGAATTATGTTATTAACTGTGCCCTTATTTGTATAGAAAAAGATAGAGAGAAAAGTGCAGAGTCAAGAAAAGTGTAGAAGGGCAGGGGGGGGTGGAGTAGGTGTCCAGCCAAGAGAGCGCCTCATATCACATACTACCCAACTTTGGTCATTGTTCCTGAACTTATTTTTGGGACATTATTTTGGCATAAGTGGCAGAAAACTTAAAGATGAGCCAACAAGACCATATCTACGATGCTAATTCAGCTTTCTTCCTAAGTTTTAGCATGTTATTTTCCATCTGGTATATCCTATCTACCTCCCTCAGCCACAATCTGATGGAGGGGATTTTCCGCTGTTTCCAAAATTTTGGTATAAGGGCTTTCACGGCATTCAGTAAATGGGGGGTGATAAATCTCTTATATTATCCCGCTGGCTCATCTGTACAGTGGAACAGTATCTTCCAGGGATCATTTTGTAACTTATTTTCTCTATCCACTAGATGATATTGAGCCAGTATGGTCTAATGAATAGGCAGGCCCACTAGACATGGGCGTGAGAGCCTATGTATCCACAGCCCCTCCAGCATAGCTCCGAGACAGATGGAAAGGTTCTATGAAGAATAGCTGGGGTGTAATGCCACCTTGTTAACATTTTATAGTTAATTTCCATTGTCTTGGAGGATATGGATGAGATGTGGGAGAGGTGTAGAATCTCGGAACGTTGGTTGGCTGTTAGATGGCCTTGTAAGTCCCTTTCCCATCTATCTAGGAACGAACATTGAAGTGTAGAGGCTATCAGGGCATTTTTAATTTGACAGATTTAGCTCTGATTGATTTTAATGGGATTCTTGTTTGGCATCCAAACATCTTTGATGTTCACCAAACCCTGCTTGAATATAAACCAGGCCAGTTCGGCTCATCTCTAGTCATATTAAAAAAAAAAAAGTATAAGGTAACGAAGACAATCTTAAATATATTAATACATTATGGGTCTAGACAAAGGACATGGAAATATGTGGTTTGAATAAATTATCTCCCTTTTTACCTGTGTTTTTCCTGTTATTTTTGTTTCTAAACATGTTGTAACTTTTTTTTACAGTTAACTCGCATCTACCTCATTATCTACTACCTCATTTTTTCTGTGATTTCACAAAAATATAATAAAAAAATGTATTAAACATAAAACATACCTAGACACTTTTCTTTATCTCCTGTTGTGCTCCTTTTCTTATATATTTCACCTTTTAGACCCTGTGATGTTGTCTGCAAAGTTCTCACAGCAGTACCAGGTAGTGAGAGGGGCAGGCAGCGTGCCCTATATGTTTATCATCTTGTGCTCACACTGCCAATTAACTCTCAAGAGCCCTCAACCAATAGTGTATTACTAGCCTAGCTCTTAGGAGTTGCCTGAGAACTCATCTATCATTACAGTGTGGCTCAGGGTTGTAATTGTGGCAATTACTACAATGGCAACTACTACAGTTTACTAGCAAGGCACATGTGAAATTAGACTCTTACTGCAACCTGAGTATTATGAATATTGTGTCTGTCCTGTGCTTGCTTGCACTATATTTTCAAGTGTACAATGCTAGTAATATGAAATTACCAGCAACAGGGCAGAATGATGCCTCTCCCACTCTAGAAGCTGTCTCAATACAAGTCTAACAGCATCTGTGTACTGTAAGAGTAGTAATGTAAATTACAGAGAGTAAATATTACTGAGTGCTATGATGCCAACCCAGTATGGTCCTAATAAACTAAAGAAGGCATGCCCTCGAAGACAAGTGGTTCAAGAAGGGGCCGAATGCTGAATGCTGTTCAGCCCAGATGCCAACCATCAACCATAGGCTGTGAAGGATCTTTAGGACCATACTGTATGAAACACAGAGACACAAAAGATATCAGCATCACGGCATATACATTTGAGGTTTAAATCTTTTAGATCCTTCCTCCATTTTAGTGCATACAAGTGTTTTGTTGCAGTCTTTGCCCTACTGGAGATATTTCCCATAATATCTTGTCCATATCTTGTCCTCACTGGAAATATGGGGGTATCTCCCTAATAGTTATGCAAACCACAAATTATATAAAACAAGCTTTTAATTTAAAGTGGAACGAAAGCCTACAGCACTTACCTCCCCTCCAGCAATGTGATGTCCGTGGACTCCCACCAACATCTTTGCCCTAATTTGTTCTAGGGTCAGCATCATTGGCCATCTTGATTGGCTTGCCTGGCACCCAGGGCATGCTGGTATTGTACATTAAGCTGTGGACAAGTGGCTAAGTGAACAATCAAAATAAATTTCCTAACAGGCAGGATAGATGAATTTATTGCATAATAGACATAGAAAGTCTATTACGTAATTAAAGACTCCCTGTTAACATTTTTTTCTTATGTACACTAAAATTCCACTTTACTGTCACTTTAATAAAGGGTCGACATGCTTTGAGGGTTCTGAGCGGTCCCACTCATTAAAGCTTGAATTATTTGGATGGAAAAGGCAAGATTATCCTGAGTGGCAGATCTGATATTGACTTTTAGAAAATTGCTGGCTTTGCGGCCTAACTAGGTCTATGGGGTTGATTTACTAAAAGTGGAGAGTGCAAAATATGGTGCAGCTCCACACAGGAACTAACCAACTTCCATTTTTTTTTTTTGTTAAAGCCTAATTGAACAAGCTGTAGTTAGAAGCTGATTGGATACCATGCACAGCTGCACCAGATTTTGCACTCTCCAATTTTAGTAAATCAACCTTATATGTTCAAAATATAATGTATGGGTGGTGCTCTGAGCAAGAAAAACAAGTATTGTGACCATTTAGATGGATTACCAATACCAATAAGTAATAATTGTTTTATTTTTATTGGGTATAACAATAATTTCTTTATTAGATATTTAAAAGCAGCATGTAGATAGTCTGTTTGAAAGCATGTATACGTGTTTAGAGAGTTCATTTTTTCTGAACTGTTTTACTTGCCCCCAATTAGTATATTTTGCATCTTTGATTTAATAACAATATATATATGCTTAACCTATTTATTTCTATAAATGCTTAAAGCGTAACTCCTAATAACTCCTATAACAAACTTTGTTGCAGATTCCTTCCAAATAACTTTTGTTATTCTGAAGAAATCCATGTGTGTTTGTCTGTGCCTCTGTTCCGAGTGGGTCTAATGGGAGTGGTTTCATAATTATCCTTTACCTGTGTAGCTGCAGAGCTCTAATGAGGAAATCTTCTGGGCCTGCATCTCTTTAGACGTGTTCCTACTGGTAGTATCTCACCAAAAATTACATTTTTGTTTTGCGGGGATGCCCGAAATCTAAATTGTATCTTAGGCAGACTTCTGGGGAAATTGGTGAGCCACACAAGCAGGGAATTGTGTTTCTAGGGGTGATCAGTACACATTCTGTGTACAGAACAACTCCAGGTAGCCATATTGCATTGTATTTTTAGAAAATTAGAGCGGCTGCAGTTTGAAAAGGAAAGGTCATTTTTTAATAACATTCAGTTGCAATATGACTTGTGTATACTCTATATTATTTTTTCTTTATTTGCTATTTTTTTCCCATGAAAGTAGAGTTACCCTTTAATTAAAAAGCATTAATTATTATTTCTATAACTACTAAAAAAACATTCCCACAGCATTACAATGGAAGAGGGGGGCAAGGGAGAGGAGCGATGAATGGCATAGATACAGGTAATAACTAGAAGTTTTGAAGACAGACTCACCTATTTCACCCAATAGACTTATTCTACTTCAACATGACAAAATCAAGCAATTCTTTATTTGAGAACATATTGGTAATTTTGTGTAATTTAGGTTAACACGTTCTGCTGGGATGAGAAGACATTGCTGCATTTAGGTCCTATAGATACTGCTGAATGAAACTTATTTTTTTTTTGTTAACTTGATGTCTGTAATTTGTTTCATAAATGCTTTCTATGGCTTGCTGACAACCTTTTTTATTATAAAACCTTTTTATCATTCCTCGAATGAGTTACAGTTTCTGATTCTGATTTTTGTTAATGGGCTCTCAAGGTTCTGATTCATGCTTTTAACTGTTGTTAAGATTCTTAAGATTTGTGATTTCTTTGGTGTTCTGCTGGCTAGTGAGAAAACTGTTTTGTCTGTCTGCTATTGAAATGGAATGGAATTTAGATTAGCCTTTTTAGAGAGAATAGAAAACCTATTGCTGATTTGTTTTTATCTTAGACAAAGAAATGAGTTATTTAAAGAAATGCATTCTCTCTCAATACTGGGCCTTACATCTTTTTTTTACCCATATAAAGTTGAATAAGAATTAAATTCCTAATATCTGTAAAGAAGATATATTAGTATATTTGTAGTTTTAAAGCACATTTAATAAGAGATATGTATGGCAGCCAGAATTTTTTGTTGATGAGGATTGTGAATTATTCATTGATGTTATGGGGCCTTTTAGCTTTGCAATTTTGTTACAGGTAAATTGTGTTTAAATAATTAGCTAGCACCTTGATGTAGGCTAAAGTAGACAAGGATTATTGTTCCATTGAAATTATTTGCAGATGCTTGGTGGCTTGCCGAGTCACCCCATTCCAGAACTGAAGGATTTGGGGTTAATCAAAGGAATTGTATTTGTGCTGAATGGCTTCTCCTCTCAGGTCACCTTATGCTATAAATTCACTTTGGTAATTTGTTTTCCTTTCCTTAAAAAGTAAAATATGTATTAAAGCTCATCATTTTGCTGGGAAACATATTACTTAAAATATTGCCATCAGTAGTGGCCTAGTCATAAGTTATCTTCATTATTTTTTGGCGTTAGTTTCAAATTATTCTTTACCATGGGTTGTACTTCTTCAACATAGGTTGGGCAGAATTATCTAAATTTGTTGTATTGGTGTGTCTTGTTTCCAGGATTCTGAAGAATTGTTTTTGGAAATTGTTAATAATTTATTTCAGAAAGGCTTTTCCTCATGCTTATGCTTCAAGAATATTGGCAGACATTTCCCTTTCAATAAATTGCTATCTAGTAATTTTAAGAACAAAAAATAATTATTCTTACAAGAAAGAGGCCAATTTTTGGGGGGAAACCTGGGATAAAGTATGTCACACTACTAAAGTAATCTGTGCCTGTGTTTTGCTTAGCTATTTTTGGTGATTTTCATAGCTTAGGTATGTGAATTGTTAGATTTTTAAGTTTTATGTTGTTTTAGAAGCTATGCCTCTCCTATTGATATGATATCAAACCAGCTGGGCTAGTTTGTGAAACTCTTTTGCAGGAAATGAGGTAGCAGGAAAAAGGAAGGAGTCATGTGCTTGAGGAAGAAAGGATAATTGTTTTGGAGACAGAGGAGAACAGAGTTGAGGACTTCGGAGAAGCAGTAAGCAGTCTGGAAGATCCTGGATCCTAGAAGATGACTCCATTATAAAGAAAGATCCAAGTTAAGTAACTGTTTATTTATGCTCATCATCCACATTGTATATGCGTATTTGCTAGGAAGATAGTTTTTGGTATACTTTACATGCTATGATTTGTTTATCCTGTAGTAGTACGTGCAGTTTTTCTGTATAGTAATGCCCATTAATGCACTAAAGAGTTTAAATTGCTTCCTTGGGTTTATCGCAAGAACCTAAAAAGATGCAAGCAAAACAGCTCCTGAACATGAAATAGTCTTATTTTTTTCAGGTCTTAAAATATTATAATCAGTGGCCAAAGCAAAATTGACATTGAAATATCAAAAAATATTGAGGTGAGATTGATAACAAGATGCAACCAGATCTAAAATGTATGGCAGGAGTTTTTAGTGAAATTAGTAGTTCTTCTGTTTACCATTGTCAGGTGATTTTATCTTTACACCCACTGTCACAGGAAATATTCTCAATCACATTAATAATACTCTTTTGACCAATTGTTCATTTAATAATAATTACTGACATGCTATGTGAGTTTAACAGGGCTAAAATAGTTTTTTTTCTGCTGATTTTTGTTTGTATGCATTGTCCAGGGCATCTCACTGCAGTGTCAAGAAATATTCAGCCAGCATTGATGGATTCTAGTTGCCTTAATACCATTTTTCTATTGTGACAATGTCCTAGGGCAGTGATGGTGAACCTCGGCACCCCAGATGTTTTGGAACTACATTTCCCATGACGCTCCACGACACTGCAGAGTGCCAGAGCATCATGGGAAATGTAGTTCCAAAACATCTGGGGTGCTAAGGTTCGCCATCTCTGTCCTAGAGAAACCTTTTACCAAGTTCATCACTGATGGCACCTAGATTTTCAGGTAAAAAATCCAAGTGTGAATGCAGAAAAGGAATCTTCAGTTTCATGCCTTTATGGTCTTATATGCTGTAAGAAGTTTGGTAAGCAGTTGAACGTAGTTTGCTGCTCTGTAATTGCCAAGAAATGTATCAGCGACATGTTTGAATGCTTTCCAACTGATTTTCTCTGGCTCCACTAACAGAACTCCAAACCGTTTGTCACTGTTGACACATCTGGTCTGTGGACCAACAAAAATGCCTTCCTTAATCTTGGTGTCAGTTATTCTTGGAAACATCTGTTTCCAATAACGAAAATCTTTACCTTCCTTGTTGGGCCAATAAGTGGTTCATGTGCAATGTTTCTCTGTCCAGAAACCAAATTAAGAATGACCATTTCTTTTTAATTTATTGTGACTTGCACAGCTTCCCCATTCACATATGCAACAGTACTTGGTTTATGCATTTCAAGCAGCAGAGCCACTACTTTTAGATTTCCACAGATATTTCAGTTAAACTTGGTGTACTGGATATGTTTCAACAACAGTTGCAGATTTTTGTAATGTTTATTACATGTGTGCAACATAGCCAACAGGTTATTGCAAACTATGTGATAGATTAAATTACAGGTTATTTTCTTGATTAACCACTTGCTGACCAGCGCACGACGATGTACGTCGACAGAATGGCACGGGCAGGCAAATGGGCGTACATGTATGTCCCTTTAAATTTGCCGCCCTGCCATCGGGAGCGCGCCGCCGGTGGCGCGCTCCCGCGCTGGTCGGGACCCCCGTGAGTCCGGTCGCGGGACCCGCGGACTCGATCGCCGCGGGCATCCCCGCGATCGTCTCACGGAGCGGCCGAATGGAGAAGTTCCGTTGTAAACAACATTTCTCCATTCTGCCTAGCAACTAGTGACGCTGATCTCTGCTCCATGTGATTGGAGCAGAGATCAGTGTTCACTAAATGAAAGCCCAACCCCCCACAGTTAGTAACACACCCCTAGGAACACTTAACCCCTACACTGCCACCCACTGGTTAACCCCTTCACTGCCAGTGTCATTTACACAGGAATCACTGCATTTATATAGCAGTGATTACTGTATAAATATAAAATAAAAAATCAACCAGCGCTAAATACAATAGTAAAGAAATAAATAAAATAGTGAAAAACAATGCAGCTAGAATACTATAGGTCAAATTACCAAATCCCACATTACAAAATCAAAAAGTGACAGTACAGCGCAAATAAATAATCAATACAAAGTCCATATAGTGAAAAATGATATATGCAGTAATCAAGAAGAATCCGCTTGTGCAGTGTGTCTTCAATCAATATATCAAGTGACGATGTGATCCCTTCACCATTGAACAAGTTGGACTCTCACCTCAACTAGTGGACCCCTGATATATCAGACAGGTCAAAAACACATGTTCCCATCAAGGGTAGATCATAAGTTTGCAGCAGACCAGACGGAAGTACTCCCAGGTAAGGTTCTCCTCCGTATCATCAGATCAATGTGATAACATATGAAAAAAGAACAAGCAAATCTAGTGCTCTCCGTTGGTACCAATTTATTAAAAGCAAGTAAAAGAAAAAATTACACTCACATTTGTGTGCACTGATCTCCAGTGCTGAGTGCTAGGCAAAGAATACCATGCGTGGATCAGTGTGTCAGCTTGCGGATGACGTCACGGCGCGAGTCACGTGGTCCGTACGCGTTGCGTCCCAAAAAGTAGGCGGGACTTCATCAGCGGTGACGGAATAACGTCGGACGGCCGCTTTTAAACCAACACACTAATATTGAGCCAATAGAAAACAGAGTTGTGCGCCAGACAAGTGCCAGGAGAAGCACGTATCAAACGTGACACCGGAACACAGATCTGCGCTCAAACACAGTACAAAAAAGAGAGAGAAGATATATTTAAAAACAATACTAATAAAAAGCAAAAACAAAGCCAGAGGAAAGCGCAAATATTGTCTACTAATTAGCGACACATAGCAATCCTCTAGTTATTTCCACATAAACTATGTGAAAAAAATGATATTGCCTAAAGAAGCAATGCAATATTATAGCACTGAAAAAGGACCACATATGTGTGTATCTCCTAATCAGTCCAACATTACTGGCAATGAGAACCTAAAATGTAAACCCACAATGCCGCTGATGTCATCAGGAAGCTACACTGATCCACGCATGGGTTAATGAAAATTAATATACATATGCATAAAAAATATATATATATGTACCAAATTTATGTATACTAATCGAAAAAATATAAAAATATAAAAAAATATATAAAAAATAAAAATATATAAATAAAAACAAACAAAAAACAAATGAAAATATATAAAAGGGAAAAAACAATTATCTGTCCGAAATGAAACAATTTAAATCAAAATCCACGTTTAAGCCTCTCGGGGCAAGAACCATTGTTTCATGGATCCAATAAGACTCACGTTTGCTTAATTGGCGTATGAAGTTACCTCCACGCCAATGTTTGGTTACCTTCTCATCCCCCAAAAACTCAAACTCCTGGGGTTCTGAGAATGCACCAATTTGAAATGGCGAGACACATTATGAGTCTTGAGACCTTTTTTAATATTATTCACATGTTCGCCCAACCTCACATGTAGGGGTCTGGAAGTTCTACCAATATATTGGAGACCGCATCCACATTGTAACATGTATACCACCCCTACAGTAGAACAGGTAATACGTTTATCAATCTTATATTCCTTGTTATTACTCGTGGCAATAAAAGATTTTCTCCTTTTCACATTGCATTTGGAATGTCTGCATGCCGTACACCTACCACACACGTAGAAGCCGGATAAAAAAGAGAAAAGTCTACTTTCGGTATGCACAGGAGGATCGATAACACTAGGTGCTATCTGGTCACGTAATGAGGGAGCTTTCTTGTATATGAAAGAGGGCCGTGTAGGTAAAAGAGGACCCAACACACGATCCTGTTTCAATATAAACCAGTTTTTAGCAACAACTTTTTCAAATTTTTTATACTGTACGTTATAATCCAGAACCATTCTGAAATTAACCCCTTCCGTTTCAGATTTTTTTACTTTGTCTCCAACCAAGAGAGATCTATCCATCTGTTGGACCAAAGATATTTCATGTTCAAGAGCAGATCTATTATATCCTTTTTCTTGAAATTTGGAGGATAAGGTTTGGGCCTGAAGCACAAAATCATCCATACGGGAACAGTTCCGCCTTAATCTTACATACTGTCCTCTGGGGATATTGCATAACCAAGACTTATGGTGGCAGCTCCCCAGAGGAATGTACGAATTCCGATCGGTTGGCTTGAAATGATTTTTTAATACTAGCCCATCATTCACTTTGATGATCTCCAGGTCCAGAAACACCATCCGCTCTTGACTAATATTCCATGATAACTGGATGTTTTTATCATTAGCGTTCATGGTGCTGATAAATCTATCCAAACCAAGCCGGTCACCGTCCCATATAAAGATTAGATCATCTATGAATCTATTGTAGCAAATTAGTTCCTTGGGGCGGTTCCGAAAGACATCATCCTCCTCCCAGTGGGCCATAAATATATTGGCCACACTGGGAGCAAAATAAATATATCTTCTCTCTCTTTTTTGTACTGTGTTTGAGCGCAGATCTGTGTTCCAGTGTCACGTTTGATACGTGCTTCTCCTGGCACTTGTCTGGCGCACAACTCTGTTTTCTATTGGCTCAATATTAGTGTGTTGGTTTAAAAGCGGCCGTCCGACGTTATTCCGTCACCGCTGATGAAGTCCCGCCTACTTTTTGGGACGCAACGCGTACGGACCACGTGACTCGCGCCGTGACGTCATCCGCAAGCTGACACACTGATCCACGCATGGTATTCTTTGCCTAGCACTCAGCACTGGAGATCAGTGCACACAAATGTGAGTGTAATTTTTTCTTTTACTTGCTTTTAATAAATTGGTACCAACGGAGAGCACTAGATTTGCTTGTTCTTTTTTCATATGTTATCACATTGATCTGATGATACGGAGGAGAACCTTACCTGGGAGTACTTCCGTCTGGTCTGCTGCAAACTTATGATCTACCCTTGATGGGAACATGTGTTTTTGACCTGTCTGATATATCAGGGGTCCACTAGTTGAGGTGAGAGTCCAACTTGTTCAATGGTGAAGGGATCACATCGTCACTTGATATATTGATTGAAGACACACTGCACAAGCGGATTCTTCTTGATTACTGCATATATCATTTTTCACTATATGGACTTTGTATTGATTATTTATTTGCGCTGTACTGTCACTTTTTGATTACTGTATAAATGACAATGGTCCCAAAAATGTGTCAAAAATGTCCGATGGGTCCCCCACAATGTCGCAGTCACAATAAAAATCGCTGATCGCCGCCATTACTAGTAAAAAAAAAAATAATAAAAAATGATTAATAAAAATGCTATAAAACTATCCCTATTTTGTAAACGCTATAACTTTTGCGCAAACCAATCAATAATCGCTTATTGCGATTTTTTTACCAAAAATATGTAGAAGAATACGTATCGGCCTAAACTGAGGGAAAAAAATGTTTTTTTATATATTTTTGGGGGATATATATTATAACAAAAAGTAAAAAATAATGCGTTTTTTTCAAAATTGTCGCTCTATTTTTGTTTATAGCGCAAAAAATAAAAACCGCAGGGGTGATCAAATACCACCAAAAGAAAGCTCTATTTGTGGGAAAAAAAAGACGTCAATTTTGTTTGGGAGCCACGTCGCACGACCGCGCAATTGTCAGTTAAAGCGACGCAGTGCAGAATCGCAAAAAGTGGTCTGGTCTTTGACCAGCAAATTGGTCCGGTCTGAAAGTGGTTAACAGGCAAAGAATCTATAGGATACACCAAAAAGTGTTCAGGAAGCAAAATCTTTGCAGTGCAATTAAGACTATTGCAATTCAATGCAATTTTTTTTTACAGCAAGTGTGGTTTGACTAAACCATTTAAAAATGTAAATAAACCCCTGATGAGTAATAATTCAACATGTTGCTTTGGTAAATGCTAGATGTTTTGTTGGTCAACAGGAGTTAGAATGAGAACAACATTTCAATTACCTTGCTTTCACTGTAATATTAGCAGTTTTATTTTTGTTGAAATTTCAGGGAAATTGTCCACTAATTTTAACGTGTGTACTGCAAGGTGAACTTAAAGATGAGTTCCACCCAGAAATGGAACTTCCGCTGATTCAGTTCCTCCCCCCCTTCGGTGGCAACTTTCTGGGTGTCTAACCCAGGTATTTGCTCCCACTTCCCGCGAAAGAGCGCTGCAGAATCCGTGGTGAACTATGCCATGTCCAGCCCCTCCTCCATCCCCCTGTTGTCTTCTGGGAGACACACAGGTCCATGAAAACAGCAGGAACCATTCAGAACTTGTGCATGCACAGTAGGAAACGGTCTGTGAAGCCACAAGACTTCACTTCCTGATTCATTTACTGAAGATGCTGGTGCCTTCACTCAGAGCCAAGAGACGGGTTGGCTTCGGGTGAGGACATTGCAGGCTCCCTGGACAGGTAAGTGTCCTTATTTTAAAATTCATCAGCTGCAGTATTTGTAGCTGCTGACTTTTAATTTTTTTGCAGGTGGAACTCCGATTTAAAAAAACAAAATGCCTATGAAAATAGACTATTAACAGCAAGTAATTACTTTTGTAATGCAGTACATGGAGTTACAGGATGGTATAAATATACTGTATGGTCTTAGAGCATACTATAGTGATCTGCAATGCACTGCATGGTCATAGAAATATTAGAAGTAGTTCAGTTCAAAAAGCAAAATTTTTTAAATATGGAGGAAAGCATTAATATTATATATTAAATAAAAAGTTGTTAAGAAAAGATCTTACGGGTAATCAGCTTGACAGCAGTTTTGGGTGGTCTATGTGAAAAACAAAAAAAGGGGCTCCCAAATTACAGGAATCTATCAATTGCATCAGTTAATCTCAGCTGCCAATGACCTACTCATGTCAAGTGACAGCCTTGTTATCCCAAAATACTGCAGCTATAACATGCTAACAAACTGTATACAGCTCCTCGGGACATTCATAATTCCAGACCAAGGCCCAGGAAGGATAATATGTAGACCTGGTATATTCAGGGACATTAACAGCAGTTTGTTAATAAAGCAGATCTGACCACTAAACACATCCTGTCATGATATACATGAAGTTGACACAATGACACTATGGCACAAACCAGACAAGGACATTACAGCATATGTTTTTTGTTGTATAATATTTGCAAAACACCAACACTATTCAATGGATTAGAAACCTCCCACACAATCATTGTCAAGCTTATATTTGTATTTACTAGACATGATATTCCAATAGAGATTGTTTTAGACAGCCTTTATCCAGCAGACAAATCTGTACATTTTTATCTCAGTGGGAGATTCAATTAGTTCTTTCCAGTTCTAAAAATCCTCATTCCAACAGAAATTCTCAGAGAATGTAAAGTTTCCGATCTACACTTCTTCATCAGCAAAAAACATCCATCTCAGCTAATGTTACACCTACTCATCTAAGATGGGGAAAGTGCTGAGAAATACTTAGGCTGAAATGAAACAGATTTGTCAAGCTAATATACCTGATAAAGCTCATGAGACATGTTTAAATCAATAAAGCAAAGATTAAAGTGTCAGTAAACCCAGACTATAAATAAAACTCCCATTACATGCTACATTAAAAAGTGTGCATGCTCGCAAAGCTACTAAAGCATTCACTTTGTGTAGAGTGAAATATACCGAGTTGATCCTGCCTTTAGCTGTCCTTTCCATCTTCTCTCTGTCCCCACTGCAGCCAGAGATTCTGTAGACCAGTTGGTGTCCTCTGCTGAGCATGCTTTTATTTCAGTTCCCTTCTAAGCTCTTAATTTCCTCCTTTTTCTTATCTGTGCTGCCCATATCACTATAGAGCCACACATGTGGACATATACACAGTGGTAAATTACATTCTCCTCCCTCCCTCATCCTATATGTCCTCATATTGCTAAATACTATGGGGGTGAGCTATAGTATGCTAATTTATTACATTCCCTATGAAACTCACAAAAAGCTTAGTTTTAATATAAATCTGTATTAAACATATCCAATTTAATTGC
Organism: Lithobates pipiens; assembly: GCF_037356315.1. Classification (NCBI taxonomy): domain Eukaryota; kingdom Metazoa; phylum Chordata; class Amphibia; order Anura; family Ranidae; genus Lithobates; species Lithobates pipiens. Next base: position 394,620,007 of record NW_027507764.1, read on the forward strand.
TAATATCTGTAAAGTAAAAAAGAGCCCTGGATGCAAATGCAGTCTGAACAAAATAAAGGCGAGTGTCAATTATCTTTGATTACACCCATACAATCTTAATGCATACAAAATACACATTTGATGCTCAGTAAATGTTTATACGGAGATATAAAACTATTTTTTTTTATATGTGCATCATTAAATTTAAATTGCTCTTCTGAAAGTCTTTTTTTTTTTTTTTTTTTAGTCAGGTGACTGGCAAAGCACCAATCAGGGCTGGCCAGACACAGACTCATAATGTATAGAGCATACATCAGCAGAGTAATAGAAGCCCCTCCCAAAGATCTTACCCTGTGGAAACCAAAGAACAGGGAAAGATTATGTAACCACACAACAGCACTGCAAGAATAAGGTACTTAAAGGATTAAAAATGCTTCATGGAAAAATAAAGCATATATTAATCAAATACTCAAAAATCCTTGCTCTTAGAGCAAAGATCACTTCAACCTCCATCCACAGGGATCTCCCTTGGTGTAATAATCAATGCCTCCAGGGGTTTTGGGGTGTAATGCCTTTAAGTATTCATGTGGCCATAGTGCATTGCTCTCCACAGAATATACAGAAATAGAGTGCTCCCATTGTGTAGTAATATTAAAAAGCAACCAATTTATTGAAAGAATCACACTCAAATAATTAAAAGCTTTAAAAACACCATAGACATTCTGTTGAGAGCAATGCACTTTGACCGCATGAATATTTAAAGGCACTGTACCCCAAAACCCCTGGAGGCATTGAATATTACACCAAGAGAGACCCCTGTGGATGGAGGTTGAAGTGATCTTTTTTCTAAGAGCTGGAAGTTTGGAGGATTTGTTTAAATACATGCTTAATTTTTTCCAGATTGGAGGTAGCAGTTCTGGGGGCCTGTAAAGAACACGTGGTGTTCTAACACATGAGCAATTTAATTCACAACGGAGTTGGGCACATTTATCAGGGATGGTCAGAAGTATATTGGAAGGAATATCTTTGGAGGACTGTCAATTACATAGTTACATAGTAGGTGAGAACGAAGAAAGACACAAGTCCGACCTATGTGTGTGATTATATGTCAGTATTAGCTTGTATATCCCTGTATGTTGTAGTCGTTCAGGTGCTTATCTAATCATTTTTTGAAACTATCGATGCTCCCCGCTGAGACCACCGCCTGTGGAAGGGAATTCCACATCCTTGCTGCTCATACAGTAAAGAACCCTCTACGTAGTTTAAGGTTAAACCTCTTTTCTTCAAATTTTAATGAGTGGCCACGAGTCTTGTTAAACTCTCTTCCGCAAAAAAGTTTTATCCCTATTGTGGGGTCACCAGTACGGTATTTGTAAATTGAAATCATATCCGCTCTCAAGCTTCTCTTCTCGAGAGAGAATAAGTTCAGTGCTCACAACCTTTCCTCATAACTTATTTCCTCCAGACCCTTTATTAGCTTTGTTGCCCTTCTTTGTACTCGCTCTATTTCCAGTACATCCTTCCCGAGGACTGGTGCCCAGAACTGGACAGCATACTCTAGGTGTGGCCGGACCAGAGTCTTGTAGAGCGGGATTCCCCCCTAGATTCCCCCAGAGGTTCTCCCCCCAATGTATAGATTGCATTCATATTTTTGCCACCCAAATACAATTGAGTTGTGGACTTTTTTGCACAATTTGATTACTTCTATGTAAAGTTTCACTAATTATGACTTTTTAGGATGGTGTGTGTGTTGTGTATCACAGCAACACTGTATTACATGTTTTGGCTGTAGGATATAGGAAGTGTGTAAGGAAATGACCAACCCCCTTGAAAGCAACATTACCTTTAAAGACTTGGTCAGTTTGTAAAGACATTCTTTTGGTAAGAAGTCAGCTAAGGTGACCAGGCTTTGAATTCATTCTTAGATATTGTCAGGGCTTTTTTTTCAGCTGGAACTTGATGGAACTCAGTTCCACCACCTCTGGCTCGGGCCTTTCTTCTCCCTTCTTACCACTCACTTGTAAACATAGAAGTCCGGCTTCTGTGTTTATCAGTGACAGCTTATGTCCCAACAGCCCCCACAGATCTGATCTCCTGAGCGGCTCCCACAGAGTACAGGATGGTGACAAGGGATATGAAGGTGCCCAGGGTGCAGTGTAGCTTCCAAAACCCCTACTGGATGATCTTCCTGCAAGTGATAAAGCCAAAACCACCTACAGTGTGTGGGGAGGTACTAGAGCTGGCTGGGTGCTTCAGCGTAATACAGCAACACAAGTAAGACATGTGGCAGATGAAGGAGCTTCTAAAGAGGGAAGGAGAAGATGGGGGCAGTGGAAGGAGGGCTGCATGCAGAAGCCAGAGGTGAAGAGGGGTGAAAGTGAGATGTGGATTGGGGATGCAGAGGTAAGCAGCTGTAGAAGAAGGCAAAGTGCACCCCTGAACTCTGCACTCTGTATGCAGAGTACCCCTTAACTCTGCACAAGGTATGTAGCACACCCCCAAACTTTGCACGTAGCACACCACTGAACTCTGCACTCTGTATGTAACAACCCCCCCAACTCAGCAATCTGTACACAATGCACTCCTGGTATTTAAAGCGGGATTCTGCTGCTATTTTTTTTTTTTTACCTGTGTCACTGGTGGGCGATTCCTACGGTGATTTCATTGCTAAGGAAAACTTTTAAAAAAGCAGTCCGGCGGTTTCCATTTTCACTGTGGGCATTTGAAGCCCACAGGCATTTACTTCCTGGATGCGATGATGCTGAGCTCCCAGCATCCACCGCTCCATTTCGCACATGCTCATTGAGTGTCCTCTTTGTTTTCCTTCCTCTTGCCTCATGTGCTATAGTGGTAATGGCAGATAGAGCTGCCTGCCCCCTTTCAAAATGGCAATTTCGGACATGCCCTCGTCACGTGACCGGCGTCCTCCTTCCGAAATCTCACGAGATTTCGGCATGACTGTGTCCCCCACTGATTCCTGGGAAATAGCTAAAAAAGTTCCCAGGGACCATTGCGAAGCCGATAAACACGCCTACTCCCACGGGAGGAGAGCCCGAAAGTCGGCATAAACATTAAAAATAAAAGGTAAATACTGCATATAATTTTATTTCAATGGTCATAACTGCATCTATGTTCCAAAGCCATTTGAATAAGATGAACTTGCAATTTTCTGTACAAAACCGCTTTAATGCACCTTTAAGACCTTTCCACTGTAAGTGAAATTTGACCACATCATTTGATGCGGTTGTGTGTGTGTGTGTGGGAAGGGGGTTTTGAATGGTCATGGTTGAGTTCTTGCACTTATTTTCTGAGAAAGAAAGCCCTGGATATTGTTAACCAACATTTAATGAGGACAGATTCAATTTCCCCATTAGGTAGTTATTAAAAAAAACATGGGAAAATTTGATATTTAAAGTTTTGGGTCTGAAATTAGTCTATGTAAAGTTATAGATCCAAGAACTCCTCCAAGGTTCCTCTCTATGAGGACTACCATAAATTTACAAAAAAATAAATAAATAAATAATACTCATATCCATGTTTAAATTACAGTACCTATGATATATTTCTAAATCTATGTAAAGTGTAAAAACCAACAATCTTTATCATATAAAACACATGAAAACCATCCCACTGTCTGACCAACCTACATTAAATATTCCAATATACTTGTGTATCAAAAACAAAATCTCTATCTTAGAACTTATGCATACATACAATAAAAAATATAGGAGAAATTAAACATTATAAAAGAGTCTTGTCATAGACAAAATATGACAAACAATAAAAAATATCTTCATGGGAACTAATATGGCCCATTCAAATGCAGTAATATGCAAATTTATATTGATGCCACAGATTAAAGTATAAAGGTCAGTTGATGGAATTGGCGCAGAGGCTTTCAAATTTACTGTATGTTTCCTCCCATCTGCATCATAATTGTAAATGGCCACAATAATGTTTCAGTTGTGGAAAAGGAAATTATTTTATTCCAGAAAATTTCAGGATTTGCTTTAGCTAAAGAACTGTAAAATCCACAATATGGGGTTGAAATCACATGTATTCCTAGCCATTTGTCCCTATATGGACATTATTTCCTGAAACTTTGAAGATAAAAACTTAGAGGTCCTTGTACTGATATAGATCCATACACAGGCTCTCCCCATGTTATAAAGACTAGTACAGTTCCAAACAAATAAATATAGCACCATACACTTGCTTATAATTATTGCAACGTTAGTAGCCATGGATCATTATTTAACCTATGTTCATACAGTGAGGTCATTACAAGCAGAGCATGCTGGAGAACCAGTGTTTTAAATGCTAGAAGATAAACCCTGCATCAGGTTTGAACCACAAATAATTTCCTAGAGAGTGATCTGAAAAATCTTCAGTTCCTGAATCACCCTTACTGGTTCAATGTCCAGCTAAGCTATAGCAGAGTAATTACAGATAAAGCGTCCTTCATCATGTTTCAATACCTTACAACATACAGTATTATGCCGTGTACACACGGCCAGACTTTTCAATAGCAAAGGTCCGATGGAACAAATCCGTCTGACAATTCGACCACGTATGGGCTTCATCGGACCTTTGCTGTCAAAAAATCAGACGGGCTTTAGATTTAGAACATGTTTCAAATCTTTCCAATGGAGTAGAGTCCGGTCGAAAAATCAGTTAGTCTGTATGCTAGTCTGACGGATGAAAACCGACCTTAGGGCAGCTATTGGCTACTGGTTATGAACTTCCTTATTCTAGTCCGGTCGTCCATCATCATGGTCAAATCCGTCTGACTTTGGTGTGATTGTGTGTAGACAAGTCTGATTTGACGGAAGTTCATTGAAAGTCCGTCGAAAGTCCGTTGAAAAGTCAGACGGAATTCAGTCCGTCGAAAAGTTCCGGTCGTGTGTACACGGTATTAGTCTAAATGTGTTAGATAGATAGACAGTTCCCATTGACAACGTCATCTATGACAAAACTCACCTGGGAAGGAACGCAGTGACGCTGCCACGCTACACGAGGGGAGGACGGGCTCCCGAAAAAACGCTGGACAGCTTTTCGTTTGTTTTTATCCATGTGTTGATGCAAGTTTTTTTTGTAAGTGCCATTATTTATTAATTTTAATAAATGTTTAATCGGTTTCACACTATGGGCGGTTTCCCCTCTTTTTGAGTTACCACTAGTGAAGTATTTAACTGATGTTTGGAGTGCCGATTTTGGGAGATCTAAGTGACGCTGTAGAGGTCCTGTTCCAGGGTGATCCCTAGTTCCTGGCTTATGTTTAAGGATGCGCATGGTTTATACTTAAAAGCTTCTTATGCTTTGCGTCTGGTAAGCGCATTTACATTTCGGTGACAGGCACTTGTTTACTACTTATGTGTGGAATCACTGTGGTGTCTTGATAAGAACTGCCAGAGAGTATTTTGTTTCTGCAACCTTCTTCCTTTTTGTGAATGAACTGTTACCATATAGAAGTCATTTTCAGCAAATTTTTTTTTAGCTGATGGGAACTTTATGAGTATTTTAAATTATTGGTCACTTTTTTATTTTTTATTATTTCATTTTTGATTGCATGAAATAATTGTAATTTTGTCAATAATCATTGTATGTGGCGCAGTTCTTTCGTTTTTCTTGAGTCTAAATGTGTTGCCTTTTGTTATGAAAATAGATGTGTTATATTGAGCTGCCATCTTATAATAAACTAGCTGTAAGTCACAAGAGTTGTAATTTAAATTGGTCCAAAACCATCTTAGCTGTCTTCCAGCTAATATTCTTCTGTAATTAGGAAACCTTCCCTTAGAAAGCTACAGGATCTTCCATTGTTAAACTAATTCCAAAAATACTAGTTCCCTGATTGACCTTGCTCTGACCTTGCTCTAAAGAAAGTTAGAGCCCTTAATTAGCAACTATTTTATCTGCTGGAAACTTTCTACAGATGACTTTGAATGATGTTTTTAATTAAAAATTGTGTGAGTGTTCTTACATATCTATCATTAAATGGTGTTTAAACATAATACGATATGAGGAGTCTTTATCTGCTTTATTGAGAGACACATGCTGTGGACGTGTATATGCTTATCGGAGATTGTGATACTGGGATTTGGAGACCCTGTTCAGGAGATACGAGTTGAGGGGAATCCTGCTGTTACCTAGGATCTATTACATGCGTGTTTGACCCCAAGTAACAAGGGGTCAACTCTTTTTGGTAAGAGGCTGTGTGTGGTGGTGTTAGAGGTGACGGTATCCAGCCTGGATTCTATTCTTTATCTAGATACCATCTTCTTTAAAGCTGAAGGACTTTATACATCCACTTTTTGTTGTGTTTTGACAATACCCCTTTTGGGCTAATGGACTAATTGCATACATTTCTTTATGATAAGCACTGCATTTTATGATTTCAATGTACCATCCAGACATTCAGCAACGGAAGCCCACATATTTTTTGACTATAAGTTTCCTTTAAATTCTGTTCTGCTGAGATGGTTATTAGAGTTTCCTTTATAGAGCAATTTCATTTATTCGAATAACTTGCTATCCATTATTTATATGACAAGCGTGTAATGAAATAGAAAAAAAATGTATCTGGTGGCGTGGAGCATATCATGCCACAGGATGGTGCAGTGATTTGCACTACTAGTGATCTGCAGTACACTGGAAAATGTTTTTCTGAAATGCCAAGAAACAATAATTCTTTATATTAATAAGGCACACTTAATAATTCTCATACATTTTCTCTCCAGCTTGCTCATGTGCAATGACCTTTCTTGTGTTCATGAATAAAAAAAAAAAAACAGAAACAATACAGCAATTTCTTATATCACATGAATAACAAGTAACTGTTGCCTAATGTAATACTAACGTGTACATTTTTTTGTCTAAAAATAACAAACATGTTATACTTACCTGCTCTAGGTAGTGGTTTTGCACAGAGCAACCCAGATCCTCCTCTCCTCTGGTCCCTTGTTGGAGCTCTTGGCCCATCCCTCTTGCTGAGTGCCCCCACAGCAAGCAGTTTGCTATGGGGGCACCTGAGCCAAGCTGCTGCTCTGTGTGTCCATTCAGACATGGAGATGTGGCCTGGCCCGCCCCTCTTTCTCCTCATTAGCTCACTCACTTTGATTGACAACAGCAAGAGCCAATGGCACCCTGCTGCTGTCTCAGCCAATGAGGAGAGGGAGTCCCAGACAGCTGAGCCTCTTGTGCAACATGGCTGGATTGAGATGGGCTCAGATAAGTTTTGAGGAGCTGAGAGGTACTGCTGCACACAGAAGGTTTTTATCGTAATGCATAGAATGCATTAAGTAAAAAAAAACGTATGCCTTTACAACCACTTTAACTAGTTCCCGCTTGCCCACGGTCAAATGACGGTGGGGCTGTGCAGCTCTCGTTCTGGGATGCCGTCATATGACGGCGTCCCAGAATGGCCGCTCTCATAGGGGCACACAGCGCGGTGATCATGGTCGTACTGTGTTGCTAGGACACGGTGTGACCCCGATCTTTGTAAAGAGCCGTGTCTGTGGCTCTTTAACCATGTGATCAGCTGTGTCCAATCACAGCCGTTCACATGGAAGAAAAGAAGAATATTGGCTGGTATGTCCTGTATAGATAAGGCAACTCATCCCAAAAATTAAGCACAATAGGGAACAAGAAGGAGGGGATTATTGCGGTGCCATAAACAACTCAATACAATGTATTAATAATAAAATGAACACATTATATTACAATAAGTTAAAAGCCAATTAAGCAGTATATTGGATCACATATAACAAGGGAGCATATAACAGTAGATCTTTTGACCAGAAGAAGGATGATAAATTATGACAGTAGGTCAATTCTTCCCCACTAGTTTCTCCAAGGCATTCCCAAAAGCTTTTATGAAGCCTCCTTTTAGCCCTCCACAGCCATACATTGGCAGTGTGGGGTTGCTGCCCTGTGACATTGGATCACATTTACCTCGCCTGAGCCTTCAGGATAGGTTTGGATGATTTAATGGGAATGTTTGGGGCATTTTTCCATCTTATGGAAGTTTGTTTTTTGGGGGGATGGGCTTATTGGAGGAGGGGGTCATGTTTTATCATGCAGCTTACTCGCTCAGTGATACATACCATGTTATTGTGTTTTTTTTTAAACAAATGTCATTGTTTCTCCTTTTTTAGAGTAACAATTTATTTTTCTGTTATATTCTATTCCCCTGATGAAACCAATTTTTTGGGCGAAACTAGTGGGGAAGAATTGACCTGCTGTCATAATTTATCATCCTTCTTCTGGTTAACAAAGCTACTGTTATATGCTCCCTTGTTATATGTGATCCAATATACTGCTTTGTAGGCTTTTAACTTATTGTAATACAATTTATTAATTTTATTCTTAACACATTGTATCGAGTTGTCTATGGCACCGCAATAATCCCCTCCTTCTCGTTCCCTAATGTACAGCCGTTCACGGAGATGACGGTAATCGGCGCTCCTAACCTCACACTGGCCGAGTGTCTGGCAAGGAGAGCCGATCAGCGGCATCTCCTCACAGGAGATATCTACACATGTAATCAGGGCACTGATAATCAGTGCCCTGATTACAATAGCGACACCAGTGCCACAAATCAGGGCCAGCAATGAGTGCACACCAGTGCCAGCAATCAGTGCCCACCACTGCCCACAAGTGCCACAAATCAGTGGCCATTAGCAATGCCAGTCTGTGCTGGCTATCGGTGCCACTTATCAGTGCTGCCCATAAATACCCATCACTGCTTTGCATCAATACCCATCACTGCTTTGCATCAATACCCATCAGTGCCACCTATCAGTGCCACCCATCAATGCCCATCAGTACCGCCTATCCGTGCCGCCTGTCAGTGCCCACCAGTGCCGCCTATCAGTGCTCATCAGTGCCACATAACAGTGCTTCCTATCAGTGCCCATAAGTGCGACATATTAGTGCCTCCTCAATGGTGCCACCTAATCACTTCCTCATCAATGCCCACCAGTTCAGCATATCAGTGCCCATCAGTGCCGCCTCATCAGCGCACATCAGTGAAGGAGAAAAATTACTTAATTACAAAATTTACTAACAGAAACTAAGTAAAAAAACATGGAGTGGAGAAGAGTTCGAACTTCAGGTTTAAACTGCTTTCTGGTTCTCTATGAGGCTTGATTCACATCTATGCATGTTGCTTTTGAGCGTTTCTGCAGTGCTTTTTGCGGTGCTTGTTGTGTTTTGCAGGTTTTTTTTTACAGTGGGGTTGCTTAGCAATCATCTATATACAGTGCAAAAAAAAAGAAAAAAAAAGAAAAAAAAACGCAAATCGCGGTAAAAACATGGTAAAAACGCGGTACTTCCGTTTTGGATGCGGGCCCATTGACTTCTATTACATGCAAAACGCTGCATTTTGCATGAAAAAGAAAGTCCCCGACCCTTTCAGCGCTGTCACACTTTGAATGACAATTGCACAGTCATACAGCACTGTACCCATATGAAATTTCTGTTTTTTTTTTCACACAAATAGAGATTTCTTTTGGTTGGATTTAATCACCAATGGGTTTTTTGTTAAACAAATGAAAAAAGACCAATAATTTAGTAAAATTTACATTTTCCTTAGTTTCTGTTTTTTGAATAGGTAATTTTTCTCCTTCACTGATGTGCACTGATGAGGCTGCACTGATGGGCACTGATAGGCTGCATTGATGGCCACTAATAGGCAGCACTGATGGGCACTGATGAGGCAGCACTGGTGGGCACTGATGAGGAGGCACCGATGAGGCTGCACTAATATGCGGCACTGATGGGCATTGGTGGGCGGTACTGATGGACACTTATGGGCGGCACTGATGGACATTGATAGGTGGCACTGATGGGCACTAATAGGTAGCACTGATGGCCACTGATGGGCAGCACTGATGGCCACTGATTGTCACTGATAGGCGTCACTGATGGGCACTGTTGAAGCTGCACTGATTATCAGTACACTGATGATCAGTGCCCTTATTATCAGTGTAGATGTCCCCTTTCACACTTGCCAGTTACCGGCTCTCCTCTCCTCATGCTGTGACAGCATGAAGAAAGGAATGACAATAACTGGTAAGTGTGTTCACATCATGATCAGCTGTGATCACGTGGTAAAGAGTCGCTGGGATTGGCCCTTTACCCCCATCTTTGATCAGCTGTGTCCACTGCAGTGGGCATGGTTCTGGGAGGATGTCAATAGACATCCTCCCAGGAATGGATGACCATGCTGTAGCTATCATTATGCTATAGCATGTCGGCAATTTGTTAACTTACACCCCTTACCAGCAGCCAATACACACCTTTCACTTTCCTGTTCATGCTAAGTTGGAATTTTCTAGAACCCGTTTCTTTGCCCACTACAAGAAAAGCACAGGTTCACTTTATGACATGTAGAACATACAAACCTGCATGCAGTAACCCCCCATAGAAACTATTACAAACCACAACACAGGGAGTCGCTCCGGGGACTTTAAATGAGGTGAATGCGGTTAGCCTGTAACATGACACAAGTAAATACAGTATCAAAGTTTATTGAAAATTCAAGCTCAGGATGGAGAAGCCTGATGGTGGCACCGGTCAGGGACTGCTTCTGAGCTTGTGAAAGCCTTCTACCCAGCTATTGGCAATTTCATGACAATTTCATGACATAATTTTATGTTTAAATTGACACCGCAATAATCCCACTCTCCCTACATCCACATTTTCCTTCTACCCATATGTGGACAGCGGAGTAAGAAGCCTGGTTCCATCTGGCATCCCCCCCTGTTCCCCGGTGCCCCTGTACCTGATAACTACCCCATGAAGGATGGCTTGGTGCATGACGGTCTTGAGGCACTTGAAAACAACAGTAGAAGGATGGGCTGTAAGTAGCAGTGGCAAGCAGCGGGGCGGTGAGAGTGGAGAGCGCTGCCAATCAGCTGGAACAGGGAAGTGAGAGAGAGCGTGTGGCGAGGAGGAAAAGAAAATGACGTAAAGAAGATAAACGGGACTAGGTGAGCTGAGTGGGCTTGGGGGCACCAGGGGTAGCAACTCAGACCGGAGTGCTAATACAGAGCTCAACCTCAAGGGGAGAGAACTGCAAGGCAGGAGGGAGGGGAATGCCTTGGATCATTGGTCAACGGATGATTAAAATTCCCCAAAAGGTGCCAGGGAGTGGGGGGGGGGGGGATAGAAGAAGAACCTCTCAGAATCAAATAAAGGAATGCTGTTGATTCCTCTTGGCTCGCTGAACCCCCACTAAAACAGAAATCCCTGGTAAGTGGATATAACGACCCTGACCTAGGAGTCAGGAGGTGCAAAGAAGACAGGATTAGGGGAAGGGACCTCAGTAAGCAAAGACGACAGTAGAGAACTTTCTGACATACAATGTGTGTGGGTTAAATACATATACAAAAATAAACAATATACTAAGAGAAATTAACCAACTCTCCGGAGAGGTAGTCTTCCTGCAGGAGACTCATATCACCCATGAAACAATCATAAAGTTCAACTTCAAGGATTTTCCAAAATGGTTTTACGGAAACTCTACAACAAGACGGGCTAAGGGAGTGGACATCGGTTTTGCCAGAGGGGTAAGGTTTAGCCTAGAGGAGAGGTTACTGGACACTGAAGGTCGTTATTTTTTCCTGAGGGGAAGACTAAATGAGATGGACTACACTCTGGAAAACATTTATTGCTTAAATAAGAATCCAATGAAATACTTAAAAGTGGTTATGGAGAAACTAATGGAGTTTAATTATGGCAGGAGATTGATAATACATCCCGCGTACAGGGGACTGGGAAGGCTCAACTGAAGATACTAAAAAAGAAATTGCATCAGAACCAGCTGATAGATGTATGGAGGATACAGCATGCCAAAATACGAGACAATACATTCCACACCCCTGTACACGGGACTTACTCAAGAATTGATTATTTCCTGATTGAACATAGGCAATTGGAGTCAATGATTAGTACAATCCACAAGTCACATCCTTTTCAGACCATGCCCCAGTGACTATGAAATTGAAGATAATTGGGGCCCAAAATAGGGCAAATTTATGGAGATTAAATGAAGAACTAATCCAGGGCAAAGAAGCGGAAGATAGGATAAAAAAAAAAGAATTAGAACACTATGTTAAAACTAACGATACTGGAGAAGTATCAGTGGGAACGCTGTGTGTGAGGCCCATAAGGCCTATATAAGAGGAATCCTGATAGCAATGAGTCGAAAGCATAGAGTAAAAAAAGGGAAGTACCAAAGGAAATCCATGATTTAGAACAACAGCATAAAAAAAGGAGAGCAAGAACTTACCCACTTCCGCCCTGGAAGAATTTATCCCCTTCATGACGTATTTTTTTCGCACATATAGAGCTTTCTTTTGGTGGTATTTGATCACCTCTGTGGTTTTTATTTTTTGCTCTATAAACAAAAAAAGAGCGCATTATTTTTTACTTTTTGCTATAATAAATATCCCCCAAAAACATATTAAAAAAAAACGTTTTTTTTCCTCAGTTTAGGCCGATATGTATTCTTCTAAATATTTTTGGTAAAAAAAAATTGCAATAAGCGTATATTGATTGGCTTGCACAAAAATTATAATGTCTACAAAATAGGGGATATATTTATAGCATTGTTATTATTATTATTATTATTTTTACTAATAAGGGCAGCAATCTGCAATTTTTATCATGACTGCGACATTATGGCGGAGACATAAGACAATTTTGACACATTTTTGGAACCATTGGCATTAATACAGCAATCAGTGTGATTAAAAATGCACTAATTACTAGGGGTGCAACGGATCAAAAAACTCACTGATCGGATCAGATTCACGAATTGGATAGTTTTTCGGATCAGCAAATAATAATTTAATTTGCAAAAACCTGTGAAAATTCCACCACCATATAGTCCCCACTGTAATATCCACAATCTCCCCCACTGTAATATTGGCTGAGTATGGCTGGGTATCGCAGAGTATGGCTGGGTATCGCAGAGTATTGGCAGGCAGGGTATTGCTGAGTATTGGCAGGGTATTGCTGAGTATTGGCAGGCAGGGTCTTGCTGAGTATTGGCAGGCAGGGTATTGCTAAGTATCGCTGAGTATTGGCAGGGTATCGCAGAATATTGGCAGGGTATCGCAGAGTATTGGCAGGGTATCGCAGAGTATCGCTAGAGTATTGGCAGGGTATCGCTAGAGTATTGGCAGGGTATCGCTAGAGTATTGCTAGAGTATTGGAGTATTGCTAGAGTATTGGAGTATTGCTAGAGTATTGGGGTATTGCAGAGTATTGGGGTATTGCAGAGTATTGGGGTACTGCAGAGTATTGGCAGGGTATTGCTGGGTACTGCAGGGTATGGAGGGATGGCTGCTTCCATCTCAGGATCTCTCCCCTCCACTGTTCAGGTTAGTACAGAGAGGGGAGAGAGAAACCGGCGTCATGACATGACGCCGGTTTGTTTACAAGTGATCGCTCCGTCCGAGCGATCAGTGTAAACAGCCTGGGTGTAGAAAGATGGCCGCCACTTCGGAGCTAGGCCGAAGCCGCGGCTTTTCCTAAGTAGAGAATGTGTAAATATGTCACTGGCAGTAAAGGGGTTAACACTAGGGGCAGTGAAGGGATTAACTGTGTTCCCTGGGAGGTGATTCTAACAGAATATAACCAGATTCTGACAGATCGTGGTTCCCAGCTAATAGGAACGCATGATCTGTCACTCCTGTCAGAACAGAACAGGGAATTGTGTGTTTACACACACTCGTCCCTGTTCTGTCTCTCCTCTCCACAATTGCTCGTGGTCGGCGGTCATCACGACTGTCAGCCATGAGCACCGGCACCCCTGCTGTGCAGTGGGCGCACGCCTGCTATCCGGACCCCGTGAGCCCACGTACAGTTACGTGGTTTCCCGCAGGGGAGCCAGCCTGCCACAGTAAAACTGCAGCTGGTGGTCCGGAAGTGGTTAAAAAGGGATGAATTAAAAGAACTAATAGAACAGGAAACCTGTAAGACCTTTAACAGAATTAAGAAAGAGAGGTATCTTAATGGGGTATAAGACTGGGAAGTACCTGGCTAGAACACTAAAAATAAAATAAATAAAAATGATATAGAGAAAATGCAAAGTAGCACTGGAGAAATGGTATTTACAACAAAGGAGATAGCAGGTGTACTCCAAAGGTATTATGGAGAACTGTACTTAGTAAAACAGAAAGAGACTCCAGTGCGTGAAAAGGAGAGGACAAAAAAAAATTTAAACTTTTCTTAGGGAAGTGAGCCTAAATAAAATTCCAGAAGATAGATTAAGTGTCCTAGAAGAACCTAGTAAAGAAGAAGAGATAGGCTGGATCTTAAAAGATACAGCCTCAGGGAAAAAAACAGGCCCAGATGGGCTGGCAACATTTTATTATAAGAGCTTCACCAGACCAGGCGGTTGAATCTAACTTCACCGCCCTATTATTGCGGTGGTTGTCATTCTCACTCCTTTTTTGATGCTGCACTCATTGGGATGTCAATACCACAAGTTTGGTAAGCACTTATATTTATATAATCTCTCACAGATGTATAAAATAATAAAAATGCTGTTGTTACTATTGTTATTTCTTTATAATCTACACAATGTTATAGATGTATGCCGAGCTGCTCTGAAGAAGTAGATAACAAGTCTGTGAAATGCGTTGGCTTTCTGCAAACACAAGCATCTGTTTTATCCTGTGTACTGAGTATTAACTATGGTCGAACAAGTTATGACCAAATATTTTTGCTGTATTGATCACTGGTCTTTTCTATGACCAAATGTCATTACTGTGAACTTTTTTAATTGATGAAATTTTGTAATAAATTTACTAATATCTATGAATACTGTTTTGCTGTTGTGCTTATCTTGGTGACAGTTCTATACACATGCTTAAAAATCCTATCACCCCCTGAGGGAGTGGTGTGCTCTCTCTAATTTCTTTTATATTCATCAGGGATGTGTATGTGTCGCACTGTCTCTAGAAACTGTCCAACATGTTGTATATATAAAGTTCCATGATGTTGTCATGGAGGAGTGGAAGAGGACTCCAGTGGCTACCTGTAAAGCTCTGGTGAACTCCATGCCCAAGAGGGCTAAGGCAGTGCACACATAATATTGACACTTTGGGCCCAATTTGGAAATTTTCACTTAGGGGTGTACTCACTTTTGTTGCCAACGGTTTAGACATTAATGGCTGTGTGTTGAGCTATTTTGAGAGGTCAGAAAATTTACACTGTTATACAAGCTGTACACTCACTATTTTACATCGTAGCGAAGTGTCATTGTTGTCACATGAAAAGATGTAATAAAATAATTACAAAAATGTGAGGGGTGTACTCACTTTTGTGAGATACTGTGTAAATATACTGTATATATTTAGCAGCTTTTAGTAATACTAAATTACATCTCTTAAAGAATATCATTTTTCAAGACAGCTAGTGCAACTTTATTACATGCAAAAAAATTGCCCCGGGAGGATTTGGGTTTAAGCTTTTTGCTGCCAGGCCCTGCTCTCAAACAAAATGGTATGCTTAACTGTTCTGTGCAATGGTTTAGCATAGTGCAGCCACGATTCTCCTCTTCATGGCGTTCCCAAACTCACTCATCCGTGTCTTTATGGACCTTGCTTTGTGCACTGGTGCACAGTCATGTTGGAAAAGGAAGGGGCCCTCTTCAAACTGTTTCCACAAAGTTGTGAGCATGAAATTGTCCAAAATGTCTTGGTATGCTGGAGCCTTAAGATTTCCCTTCACTGGAACTAAAGGACCAAGCCCAATCCCTGAAAAACAACCCCACACCATAATCCCCTCTCCACCAAATGATTTGGAGGGGTGGCCCAATACTTTTGGCAATACTGTATGGAAGAGTGAGTTTGGGGTGGAGGAACTTGACTGGCCTGCACCTCAACCCAAACGATCACCTTTGGGGGACTGCAAGTCAGGCCTTCTCAGCCAACATCAGTGACTGACCTCACAAATTCACTTTTGGAAGAATGGTCAAACATTCCCATAGACACACTCCTAAACCTTTTGGAAAACCTTCCCAGAAGAGTTAAAGCTGGTATAGCTGTAAAGGGTGAGTCAGCTCAGTACTGAACCCTGCAGACTAAGATTGGGATGCCATTAAAATTCATGTGCATGTAAAGGCAGGTGTCCCAATACTTTTGACAATATAGTGTACTTTAACCTCAGGTGGTCCGATTATGCTATTTTTAAAATTTTTCATTTACGGCTTTTATAGTTTGTAAAAGTCCCCCTA
Source organism: Lithobates pipiens (assembly GCF_037356315.1). NCBI lineage: Eukaryota > Metazoa > Chordata > Amphibia > Anura > Ranidae > Lithobates > Lithobates pipiens. The sequence continues at coordinate 394,636,235 of NW_027507764.1, forward strand.
AATTAAATCATTTCTGAAAACATGGGACTAAAAGAATTAAAAGATGTTGCCACTGATTTTTTTTTTTTAGGTCTCATGATACCTGTGGTAATGTTTATCAAAATGATATTTGAAAAATATTAAAAAACTTAAATTCTTCCTGAATTTAAAAGATAAAACTGTATGAGTGAATTAATGACAAATATTTGTCAATTTGAGGTTTGCACTTTTTTTGCTGAAAAAATTTAATGTAACTGTAATTAGGCAATTTATAATAAAATCTGAAGGCTGGCTTCAAATCTATGCCTTGGGGTTAGTGCCTGATCTGCAGTGCGTATTGGGTTGGTGTGTGCTGTGATAGAATTATGCAGCCATACATTTTATAATAATGTAAAAAAATAAAAAATAAAAAGGAAAAAATAAAGCATTGCAATGCATTGTAACACACTGCAGTGAATGTGCGCATATCAGCGTTCATGCTATATGCATCATAATACACACCCACTGGTGAGGATAAGCCCTTGGTGCACCACAGCATACTAACATATGTGCATCACCACAATGTGTGTAGTGCACGTGTACGTTATGTGTAATTTGTGTATATAGGGAAGGGACTATCACCGCTTCAGGTAGGTCAAACAAAGGTAGGAAACCTCTCCTCCAGTTTAGAAGCCCAGGTGCTGGAAATGCAAATAGCAGTTAACACCAGAAGAAGTTCTGGACAGCTGCACTCCAAAAATATTTTGCCTTTTATTCAAAAAATTTAGTCAAAAATACATGCCACAGCAGAACAGACAAAAGAGCTACATTAATTTCTGTATATGTGTGGGAAGTGTTTATTTCTATTTTCTGTTAAATTTTTTTAATTATATATATATATATATATATATATATATATATATATATATATATATATATATATATATATATTTTTATGGGTACTATTAGGGGGCTTTTGGGGAAGTTTGAGGGGCCTGTTTAGATATTTTACCTTTGAGATAGAAGAATAGATTATGGACAGAGAGTCATCAACATCCTTTTCTTTTGAAGCCCAAAACTCACTGACACTGACCATGTAAGTAATGTGTACACAGCTCTTCAATGTTAATTCACAAATGAAAAGTATAGTAAACATATAATTTATGTTTACTACTTCTTCAGTTATGAATGCATACCAGAGTGATCAGTACTAATTACTCAAGTGTTTATTTAGGAAAGTGAAGGATCAGTAAACATAAGACATGTTTACTGATCCTTCTTTTGCCATCCTGGGGTATGGCAGTGGTAATTAGGCGGCATGCATGGGACAGCCACTGGTCACAGCTATTATTCTAATCAGAAGAGTCTAGCGCAGTGGTTCTCAACCTGTCTAGTGCCGTGACCCCTTGATAAAATTTCCCAAGTTGTGGGGACAACTAACAGTAAAATTATTTTCGTAGCGGGGGTTGTCAGCACCCAAGGCAAGACAAGTAATTTGTGTCACTAATCCATAGACGTTTAGTGCTCCGTGAGTCCCTTCCACTCATACAGAATTAAAACCCCTTATGGTAAATGTTAGAATGTACCACTCCTTGTCTTTGTTGTCCTTTCTTTCCCTTTTCTCTCTCTCTATCCCAATTTTTTGTTTTTCTTCCCCAACCCCCTCTCTAGCCGTCTTTTTTGTTCGCTGTCTTATTCTTTTCTCTTTTTTTTGTTCCTCCCTCTCTTTTCCTCTCCCATCCATGTATTCTCTATTTTTATTCCTTCTCTTACTCCTTGGGAGTGGGATGAGTGGCCGTGCTGGCGGGGAGTTGGTATGAGTGTCAATGCTGGGGGGAGTTCTGATCAGCCAACTTCGGAGCTCTTGATAAAGGTCATCTGCTGATCTGAGAACCGTAGTGGGGACTTTTAATGGCAACTATAGTCATAGGTAGTGTTACTCACTGTGTCTCTGGCTTCACTGTGTCTCCAACTTTGTGGTATTTCGTAGCAGTGACACCTATGCCGAAATCAGGAGATAGGGTCTCCTCCAGCCCCTTCCACTTCACACCGGTCAGCTGACCTCTAATCTCTGCCCCTCACCATGCCGTGAACTGAATGGGCGGCTGCAAAGAGGCTGAGTGGGCGGCCGTGGGCTCCAAGAACAGCCCAGCTGGAAGACCACAGGCTCCAGGGACAGCTCTGCTGGGTGGCTGCAAAAAGGTTAAATTAGTATTAAAACCAACTTTTTGTTTTAATTTATAGAAAGTAATTAAGAATAAAATCCCAGAAAATAAATTAGTACTTACATGTTCTACTCATAAAAGTAAATATAGACATTAATAGGAAATGGGGGGAAAATTAGGGAGAAAAAAATAAATATGAATGAAAGAACCTTACACATAAAAGACCTCAAAAAGAAAAAATGTGTAGGTTCAATTGGACTTTTTAGGCATAAAAGAAGTTGTAAACACAACCAGTATAATCAAGAGAGTTTATCTCTATTTATTAAAAATAAAAAAAATATAAACAGCCAATAAAATAAGATAAAAAAAACAGAAAAAGAAAAAAAAATGATTTTTTTTATAAACACAGAGAAATATTGTTCCTCCTTATACATACACATTTATGACCTAAAAGATATCATATCAAAGGTAGTACAGTCCACTCAAAATTTCCAAAGAGGAAAAAACAAGATACATATTTATATAAATATAAAGTAGAGGATATCAACCATACAGTCAGAAATTACATATGTTTTGGTGCTCTACATGTTTCGCGTCTACTAGATGACACTTCTTCAGGAGCTGATAAGAATGTTATTTCTTCAAATATATCCCAGGAATGGGAAACTCCTAGAGCAGCGGCCATAACCTTTACAAAACAATCAATACTATAGGGGTGAACGGGCTGAGGAGTCTGCCTTCTTGGTTCCCCCTTTCCTCTTCCCTCTTTACCCAGTGGGAACTTGGCTCGTCTTTTGTTTTTGGAGGGGATCACTATATTTAAAGCTCAGGGGATACCCAGAGTATTTATCACCATTTACCATCTGGCTACCTACAGATTTTGAACATCTACTAAAACCGTATGTTTGAAGCTCTAGGGCTCAACATAATGTTGAAGCGATCCCACCAATTGTAAATCTATTTCTTCATCTACCATCTAATTTTCACCCTGCCCCCTTTGTTTTTCCCCTTTTTTTTGGGAAAAATGGGTGCCTGAAATTTTGTCAAACCTTGTGCCTGCCTTGCTGGCTTGAGTTTCCCATTCCTGGGGTATATTTGAAGAAATAACATTCTTATCAGCTCCTGAAGAAGCGTCATCTAGTAGACGCAAAACATGTAGAGCACCAAAACATATGTAATTTCTGACTGTATGGTTGATATCCTCTACTTTATATTTATATAAATATGTATCTTGTTTTTTCCTCTTTGGAAATTTTGAGTGGACTGTACTACCTTTGATAGGATATCTTTTAGGTCATAAATGTGTATGTATAAGGAGGAACAATATTTCTCTGTGTTTATAAAAAAAAATCTTTTTTTTTTCTTTTTCTGTTTTTTTATCTTATTTTATTGACTGTTTATATTTTTTTATTTTTAATAAATAGAGATAAACTCTCTTGATTATACTGGTTGTGATTACAACTTCTTTTATGCCTAAAAAGTCCAATTGAACCTACACATTTTTTCTTTTTGAGGTCTTTTATGTGTAAGGTTCTTTCATTCATATTTATTTTTTTCTCCCTAATTTTCCCCCCATTTTCTATTAATGTCTATATTTACTAAGTGATAAACAGGACGTGGCATTTTGTTTAATTAGTGTATCCACAGACACCACCCTGTGACAGATACACGTTCCTATTCATTTAAACTACTCATAAAAGCACCTCATCCTGGTTCACTCAGCTCAGGTTTCCCAAACGTATGGTTGGCTTGGAATAGAAGCAGGGGCATGAATTTATGTCCTGGGCTTTGATGTTGCCTCTGCATGTTGAAGCATGCAGGATCAGGACATCTGGCTGTAGTCCCATCCAGGAGTGTGCAAGCAAGGGTGTCTATGGAGGGGCTAAATAGAACACTCCATAGCTCCTCAAAAATCAGGAACAGAGGAGAGATATTTTTCAAAAACAAAATACCACAAAATGACAAGCTTCAAAAAGGACATGCAGTACACATGGTGAGTGGTGAGGTCTGCAGCACTATTATTTTTTTAGTAAGCTTGCTTGATAACACTTCAAACAACCAGACCATTTGTTTGTTATGGCTATAAACCAAATAGGACAATGCTAAATATTTTTTCATGATATGCGTATACAGGCTAAGTGAAAGTACAACATTTACAAATGCCTTATGGCACGTACACACGATCGGAATTCTCATCAGAAAAAGCTCTGATGGTTTTCCCAATGGAATTCCACTCAAGCTGTCTTGCCTACACACGGTCACACCAAATTTTGATCGTTTATAATGCAGTGACGACCAACACGTATGATGGGACTAGAAAAAGGAAGTTCAATAGCCAGTAGCCAATACAGTAGCCAATAGCTTCTGTCTCATAGTTGAATCTGAGCATGCGTGATTTTTGGCGTGTCGGCATTGCATACACACGATCAGAATTTCCGATAGAACGTTTTTCCGTTTGGAAAATTGAGAACATGCTATCAATTTTTGGCTGGCGGAAATTCGGACAGCTAAATTCTGATGGAGCATACACACGGTCACATTTTCCGATGAAAAGCTCTCATCTGTCTTTTTCTGGCCGGAATTCTGATCCTGTGTACGCGGCATTAGAGTTCACAGTGCTACTCCCTAAAAAATGTTTTATTATTTTTTCCCCACAAGGTCAGTGCCTTCCATCATCCAGGCTCAGCACCTACTTTCCGGACAAAAATTACTCTAAAGCATAAAACATAATATTTTAAATTGTGGTCCCTGTGAAGTAACCTTTGATTAGGCTGTGTATAAATGCCAATTTGATGCTTCCTCACCTTATCAATTGCTACAAAGTTACAAATTTTAGTCCAGTGTGATAATTTTCGGAGGAGACACTTTAGGACTTTATGATACTCTAAGCTTCCACCACTGAACCTGGGCATGGTTTATATAATATATATATATATATATACACTATAACTATATTACCAAAAGTATTAGTACACCTGTCTTTACAGACACGTGAACTTTAATGGCACCCCAATCTTAGTCCATAGGGTTCAATATTGAGTAGGCCCACTCTTTGCAACTATACCAGATTCAACTCTTCTGGGAAGGCTATCCACAAGGTTTAGGAGTGTGAGGTTGAGGTCAGGATTCTGTGCAAGACATTCAAGTTCCTCCACCCCCACACTCTCTCATCCATATCTTTATGGACCTTTCTTTGTGCACTGGTCCAAATCATTTGGTGGAGGGGGGATTATGGTGTGGGGTTGCTTTTCAGGGGTTGGGCTTGGCCTCTTTGTTCCAAGGGAACTCTTAAGGCGTCAGCATACCAAGACATTTTGGACAATTTCATTCTCTCAACATGGTGGGAACAGTTTGAGGATGGCCTCTTCCTGTTCCAACATGACTGCGCCCCATTGCACAAAGCAAGGTCCATAAAGACATGGATGAGCGAGGTTGGGATGGAGGAACTTGAATGGCCAGTGCAGAGTCCTGACCTCAACCCCACAAAATACCTTGGGGATGAATTAGAGTGGAGACTGTGAGCAAGGCCTTCTTGTCCACATCACAAATGAGCTTATGAAAGAATGGTCAAACATTCCCATAGACACACTCCTAAACCTTGTGAACAGCCTTACCATAAGAGTTAAAGCTGCTATAGCTGCAAAGCGTGGGCCAACTCAATATTGAACCCTACAAACTAAGACTGGGATACCATTAAAGTTCATGTGCGTATAAAGGCAGGCATCTCAATACTTTTCGTAATATAGTGTATGTTGGCATGTTTATATACATTTTCTATAATGATAATAGTTATTCCACTGCCCAAAAGTATTTAGAAATGTTAGTCAAATATCAGCCATTGAAATGTATTTGGCTATTTACAGACATCAGCAAACAATCATGGCAGATGGATCTTAGAGGAAAAGTCAATAACCACATAGAAGTGTGGTACATATCATTACGTGTTTTTTTTTAACCCCTTTAGCTCATATTTGCAACAGTGTACTTGCCCCCACCCATGCTTCTCAATTGCTTGAAACTCTGTCTCGTGGTTTCTACATATGTTGCTTTATGAAATTTTATTTTATTTTTAATTTTGTATTTCTTCCATTTGCGAATAGTCGCTCCAACGGTTGTCTCCTTCTCACCAAGCATATTGCTGATGGTCTTGTTCCAGCTTTGTGCAGGTCTACAATCTTGTCCCTGACCTCCATTGACAGCTCTTTGGTCTTGACCATGATGGTGAGGTTGGAACGCTCAAAAAACGGAGGCGTGGAACGCACGCCCGCCCGCCATCTTGGATACACCGGAAGTGGGCATGATTGCAACACATGGGGGAATGGCATCACTTTATTGTGTAAGTACCTATATAAGGCAGTATGTCAGTAGTTGGAGCCCACCCCAGATGATGACCTGTAGGTCGAAACGCGTCGTGAGGACTCCGCTACTGCCTATTTTTCCTCTGATATGCTTTATTGATCATTCTGGAAATGTGAGTTTGAACCATTTTTTTATTAAAAGGCTTTTTTAAAACGTTATTATGCCATGTTGGCTTTGTTTCTTCATCTTCCATGCCTGAGTTGTTGTCGGAGTTGTTCATGTATATGAAAAACAGTGATCACACCTAGTCGTCTGTGTGAACCGTATGTGGCACGATTGGAACATCCAATTTTGGGACTACTTTGGCCGAGATTACAAGCTCTGGTTGACCCCTGAGGCGTACGTCTGCTAGGGTCATATTGATTCGGTAAGCCTGCACCCTATAAGGTGGTGGGATCGTCACAGGGTGAAATACCTTTCTTGGTCACAACACTACAGGATCTCGGTTGATATCGTAACACGTTGAGACTGACATTCTGCACGTCTTTATATGGACTTTATATTTTGCATGTCTTATTATGGACTTTACCACTGTTATTAATCATATTTTTATGTGTTTATATTGATTGGTTTTTGCTTTGTTTTCCTCTTCACTGGGATAAGTATTCATACAGTCCCCAATTGATTTCATGCACATATTTACAGGTCATCACTTTTTTTCTTATTAATTGTTTCAATACATATATTAGTATTGCCCCCATCTCTTTTGGGGTCACTTCACACATATTTTTTCACACAGGTGTACACACACGTTTGTATTACTTTAAGAGTCACATATATATAAGTTGGGCGCTTACACTTTATTTTTGACATTTTCTCCCAGCTAAAAAGTTCCCAATTTTAGCGTGTCAGCAGCCTTTAGCTTATCCTCATTTTTCTCTAGCCGACTATTGCGCAGTATTGTTGTTATATAGTTTTTCATGATGGTGAGGTTGAATGGTTGAATGAAAGAAAGAGATTCTGTGGACAGGCATCTTTTATACACATAATGCTTTGTTGTTAAGAGCACCTTCTTAAATTGACAGGACTAATTTGTGTACCACATAAGCGCATACTGTAGCCAGTCTGTGGGATCCAGGATTATTGTTGGTTGGAAGGGGATCAAATAATTTATTTTTTTACTCATTGAACTGCAACTCAATTTAAAACATGTGTATCGTTTTTTTCTGGATTTTTGGTTTATATCATGTTTCTATCATTTAAAATACACCTATGATAACAATTATAGACCCTTAATTTCTTTGTAAGTGGGTAAAGTTACAAAATCTGCAGGAGATCAAATAATTATTTTCTCACTGTATATACAAACACAAGAATAAAAATGTAAAATACTGCAGCTTACCATTCCTTAAATATGTTTACTGCATTTGTTTTTCCTTTCTTAAGGCAATTTTTCTTTATTTTTACCTGTCAATTCTGTCTGCAACACACTTCCTGTTCTAAGCTCACTGACTGTACTGCATCTATGGAGAATTAGTGTTGTCTCTTTTCGGACTCGACTGATTCCCCCCTCCTCCCCCCAACTTCTATATGACATAGAGAGGAGGAGTTCTATATTCCTCATGGACAGTGAAGAGCAATGTGCAAACAATATTGTAGCACAGGCAGAGACCAAAATTATTTACTGCAATATTTCTGCCAATATCAAGAGATAAAACAAAGCATTTAAAAAAGGAAGCAAACAGAAGAATTTCATTGTTAGTTTTTTTTTCTTTCCTCTATCCTATCCTATCATATCTATCCTAATTCTCGTAAAAAGTACAACTTAAACAAAAATGTGCCATGCAAGAGAGTGCACACTTTATGGTCATAAGATCTATTTATAAATGTACATTTTATAAAAAGAAAAGCAATTTATTTTGCTAGCATTTTACTACTCTTCATCACTGCACAATGTTCACTGCAACTGTGGGGTCCCTGTAAGTTTATATAGCAGAGCCTGCTGTTAAAAAGGCTGCTGTTCACAATCACTCTCTGCCAATCCCCCTACTGGTTTCCACTCACCAAGCCATCCACAGCCCTGCTCTGAGATACCCTGCCAACCTAGTCTTCAAACTATCAACCAAACTGTTCTGTTCCGGGATGCCTATTTAGCTAACAAGCAAATCTTGTATTTCTCTCATCAGTTCATTCCTCACGGCTATTACATTTTGTTCCACTTGCCTCTTCCTATTGGAGTGTAAGCTCTCAGGAGCAGGGCCCTACTAACCCGCTTGTATTGAATTGTATTGTTACTGTACTGTCTACCTTTACAGTGTAAGGCCCCTTTCACATGGGCTGTCCGATCAGGTCCTCCTGTCCGTTTTTCAGGTGGACCAGATTGGACACTCCATTCACCTCTATGGAGCGACATATCTGCTGACATTCGCCGATATCTGATGTGTTCCGGTCCGCCAAATCCAGGAGAATGGAGGTCCTTTTTAACATGCGTCTGGTGGATTGGATCAGATGGGATTGGATGAAAATGGACAGTTATTCAGTTTTCGTCTGATCTCCCCAAAGAGGAGAGCAGGGCTCTGACAGGTCCGTATGTGCACAGTGAGCAGAGACAGGCATTCCGTTTTCATCTGATCTCCCCATAGAGCAGAGCGGGGCTCTGACAGGTCCGCATGTGCACAGTGAGCAGAGACAGGCATTCCGTTTTCATCTGATCTCCTCATAGAGGAGAGCGGGGCTATGAAAGGTCCATCTCTGCACAGTGAGCAGAGACAGGCATTCCGTTTTCATCTGATCTCCTCATAGAGGAGAGCGGGGCTATGAAAGGTCCATCTCTGCACAGTGAGCAGAGACAGGCATTCCGTTTTCATCTGATCTCCTCATAGAGGAGAGCGGGGCTATGAAAGGTCCATCTCTGCACAGTGAGCAGAGACAGACCTGTCATTCGCCTGCTCAGGTGGATCCCTGCTGAGCAAGCAGAGTCCATGAAAATGGACTTGCCACGTGGGAAAGGGGCCTAAAGAGCCACACAAACTGCACTAAATAAATCCTGAATAATAATAATGACAATACAAAGTCTGTAACCAATATAGCAAACTATTCATATTCATACTCATTCATATTCATAGAAAATAATGCATTAGACCAGATCCCTTATAAAGAAAAGTATCTGAAAGTGGCAAGTGTTGGGAGTGGGGAATAACAGGTAAGAATTTGGAATCCAGCAGGGCAGCTTATTTTTAAGTGGCAGTCCTGGTTAACAAGGGTGTCTGACAGTGTTATTAGACCTTTTGGAGTCATAGAACACAATTTTGAATGTGTTTAATAGTGAGCACTGTTTTGGGGTTGACTTAGATAAAACAATACCTGCATGCCACACAAAAGTTGCCAACAAAGTTGTCCATAAAGCTGCCAACAACAAATGTATTGCTAAGCAATGAATAAATATGATGTTATGATTTATATCAGCTACTAACTCATTACTAACACTTTGTAGAGAGAGGAAATTATTTTCATGGAATTGTACGAGGTTAATCAATAGACAAAAATTAGTAAGATGATATAAACATTGAAATCAATATATAGATGGAGCGAAAGAATAAACATGATGGAAAACATCTGTCAGGTATGACCTTATAAATCTCTACAGGGAACCTCATATCAAGTATAGTTAAAGATGACATTGCACCGGATCAATAGAACACATAAGGGAACTTGACAATTTCAATTAAATCAGAGTGCTGTCACTGTCTTCCGAAACGCAACAACGCTCTGTGTAGAATAAATATCAAAGTGAAGTCTACCTAGGGAATCCACTAGAGATGAATGTCTGTGAAATAAAGATAATATTGTACAGTATGTAGAGACAAATACAGCATTTGACCACAACATCATTTCTATTGGTTGAACTTGATGAGCTGTCTTTCTTAACCTGACTAACAATGTAACAACAAGAACAAGCCTGAAAAAAATGAACATACTTTATACAAAGAATATGCTCTAGTCAAACTTGAAATGATGGCAGTGTGTGATGGAGTATAGCTTACCAGCACAGGATTTTTGTTTGTTCTGCCAGTCAGCTGGTATTATGAGAACATCTACACCCAAACTTGAGGTTCTGCAGGATGGGATTTTCCAGTTTGGCCAAATTCTCCCTAGTCTATTTTGCATACCTATAATCATTGCAATAGACATTTATTAACACTGATGGCCATGGATGTGTATAATGCCCTGTACATGCGGTCGGACTTTCCGACGACAAAATCCGTTGGATTTTTTTTGATGGATTTTGGCCCAAACTTGTCTAGCATACACACAGTCGCACAAAGTTGTCAGAAAATCAGATCGTTCTGAACGCGATGATGTAGAACATGTACGATGGGACTATAAGACGGGCCAGTAGCCAATAGCTTTCGTCTTGTCATTTATTTTGAGCATGCATGGCACTTTGTCCTTCAGAATTGTCTACACACGATCGGAATTTAAATGATCAGATTTTGTTGTCTGAAAATTTTAGATCCAGCTCTTAAACTTTGTGTGTCGGAAATTCAGACGGAAAAAGTCAGATGGAGCCCACACACGATCAGATTTTTTTCAACAACATGATCCGATCGCACATTTTCCAGGCATAATGCCCTGTACACACGGTCGGACTTTCCGATGACAAAATCCGTCTGATTTTTTCCGACGGATTTTGTCGCAAACTTGTATAGCATACACACGGTAGCACAAAGTTGTCGGAAAATCCGAACATTCTGAACGTGGTGATGTAGAACGCATACGACTGGACTACAAAGAAGGCAGTAGCCATTAGCTTTCGTCTCGGAATTTATTCTGAGCATGTGTGGCACTTTTTCAGTCAGAATTGTCTACACACGGTCGGAATTTAAAGGATCAGATTTTGTTGTCTGAAAATTTAGATCCAGCTCTCAAATTTGTGTGTCGGAAATTCAGACGGAAAAAAGTCAGATGGAGCCCACACACAATCGCATTTTCTGACAACATGATCCGGTCGCACATTTTCCGTCGGAAAGTCTGTCCGTGTGTACAGGGCAAAATAGTCATTGCATAGTTGTATACCATATTCTGGACTTAACAGTGTGAATAATTGTATTTGTTGCCTCTGGTTTTGCTTCGAAAACTAGTGATTAATATAAATATGTAGATAGTGGTGGTAATTATTTAGAGTTGGATATAAATGGATATAAATGAATTACTTGCTGGACACATAGGCCAGTTGACTGGGTACATACCAGCCAGATATCAGTATTATAATGAAAAACACATTTATAAGCCTATTAATGGACACATGAATCAAGTGTATTCAGTAAAGCGACAGAAGGATCAATAAGGATGTGTAAAGTGCAGTAATCCATGGCAGGCAATCAGAAATGGTTTGTGAACTGAATGCAGGTTGTTGGAGGTGTGTGCATTTTGCATGTTTTCATTGCTCTTTGGAACCTCCTTACTAAGCCCACTAATGTCAACATTTTTAAATAGTGTTTGTATTTGTAGAATGTATTTATTTCCATTTAAAACATCATTGAAATGAAAAAAGTTGGGAAAATAAAGGTCATGTTGGGAGTTACAGTTCAGGGCCACAGCTCAGAAGCACCACTTCTGGAATATTTGTGATAAATGTTGAAAACAGGAACACAAGCAGAGCTTTTATCTTCCTAATGGCCTAATGAACCAGATTAGTTGTTGTGGGTAACAGGTACACCTTTATTATAGTTTTAATAAAACAAAATTCACTATATCAAATAAGGTAAACAAATTATAAGAGCTATTTGCATTTTTGGTCACAATACTTTAACTTGCATATGGTGGAAGTTCGCAGAAGAGAAAATTGTGAGAAAACATTTAATTTACACTATATTACCAAAAGTATTGGGACAACTGCCTTTACATGCACATGAATTTTAATGGCACTCCAGTCTTAATCCGTAGGGTTCAATATTGAGTTGGCCCAACCTTTGCATCTATAACAGCTTCAACTCTTCTGGGAAGGCTGTTCACAAGGTTTAGGAATGTGTCTATGGGAATGTTTGACCATTTTTCCAGAAGCACATTTGTGAGGGTCAGGCACCGATACTGGATGAGAAGGCCTGGCGTGTAGTCCCTGCTCGAATTCATCCCAAAGGTGTCCTATGGGGTGGAAGTCAGTCAAGTTCCTAAACCCCCAAACTCGCTCATCCATGTCTTTGTGGACCTTGCTTTGTGCACTGGTCTAAATCATTTGGTGGTGGTGGTGGTGAGGGGGGGATTATGGTGTGGGGTTGTTTTTCAGGGATTGGGCTTGGCCTCTTGGTTCCAAAGAAACTCTTAAGGCGTCAGCATACCAAGACATTTTAGACAATTTCATGCTCTTAGCATGGTGGGAACAGTGTGGGGATGGCCCCTTCCTGTTCCAACATGACTGTGAACCATTGCACAAAGCAAGGTCCATAAAGACATGGATGAGCGAGTTTGGGGTGGAGGAACTGAAATTCTGACCACCAAGGAGAAAGAAGCAAAAACTCCCCTATGGGGGCACAAACAGGTATCATATGTAAACATATTCTTGAGATAATATCGGGTCAAAAATTGGGGCAATATATATCATATTACATGTTACTTTATAAAGAGGGGTACTTACATAATTGACCTGGAAGGTAAAGAGGATATAAATGTAGTGATTGTATGTAAATGCCGGTAATCCCGGGAATGTAAAAAATACCAATCTGTAGAGAAAAATTTCCTTGAGAAGTATAGTACCAATGTGTGTGCACAAGTGCAAATAGTCACATGCATACACATCATATATACAGCCAAAGAAAAAAGTATGCTCATAGATATATGTTTAAAAAGGGGGGCTTACCATGTGCTAAGTACAGGCATGAGTATAACACTATAACACTAAAATGTATTGCATATTATTTCTCAGGCGCATCATCGTGGATGCTTTGGAAGTATCTAAAACATAACCTAAATAAAATGTAACTAATTTTCTTCCCTCTTCCAACTTTCAAAAGGCTTCCTGATAGTTCTTTTATTGTAAGTGGCACCTCACAAGTATGCTTGGTGTCACCCATATCTTGATCTCAACCTTTCTACTCACATTCAGGACATCTAAAAATTCTGTCACTTCCATTTGTGCAACACTTCCAAAATTTCCTTTTTCAGATTTGGTGTTTACATGTTTAAAACAGGTTTTTTTGCTAGAAAATTACTTAGAACCCCAAAACATTTTGTATTTTTTTATAACACCCTAGAGAATAAAATGGCGGTCATTGCAATACTTTTTTTCCCACCGTATTTGCGCAATGGTCTTACAAGCGCACTTTTTTAAAAAAAAAACCCTTTTGTGAATAAAAAAATAAGGCAGAGTAAAATTAGCCCATTTTTTTTATATTGTCAAAGATAATGTTACGCCGAGTAAATTGATACCCAACATGTCACGCTTCAAAATTGTGCCCGCTCGTGGAATGGCGTCAAACTTTTAGCCTCAAAAATCTCCATAAGCGACATTAAAAAAATTCTACAGGTTGCATTTTTTGCATAACAGAGGAGGTCTAGGGCTAGAATTATTGCTCTCGCTCTACTGATCATGGCGATACCTCATATGTGGTTTGACCACCGTTTTCATATGCGGGCGCTACTCACATATGCGCTCGCTTCTGTGCTCGTCGTGATGGGGTGTTTTTAAAAACCTTTATTTTTTTCTTATTTATTTTAATTGATTTTATTTATTTTTACACTGTTTTAAAAAAAAAATGGATCACTTTTATTCATATTACAAGGAATGTAAACATCCCTTGTAATAGAAAAAAGCATGACAGGTCCTCCTAAATATGAGATCTGGGGTCAAAAAGTCCTCAGATCTCATATTTGGACTAAAATGCAAAAAATAAAAAAAAATAAAAATAAAAGTAATTTGAAAAAATGACATTAAAAAAAAAAAAAACCTTTAAGAGGTATGGACGGAAGTGACGTTTTGACGTCGTTTCCGCCCTCCTATGGTATAGAGACGAGCGGGGGCCATCTTAGCCTCACTCGTCTCCATACCCAGCTAGGAAAATGACCCGATCACCTCCGCCGCTACCGACGGCTCCGGTAAGCGGCGGAAGGTGCGGGAGGGTGGCAGGAGGGGGGTGGCACCTCTCCTGCCGCCGATAGCGGCGATCTTGCGGCGTTATCGTACAGACGACTGGCGCCTGAAGAGATGGATATCTCGGTTGTGGCAGCAGCTGCTGCCGTTACCGAGATATCCCTCTTCAAAAATAGGACGTACATCGGCGTGCGCTGGTCGTTAAGTGGTTAAAATACAACTAAAGAAAAACTTTTTTCGTTTTTCTTTTAGATAGAGTAGGGATGGATTATAACACATTCTGGCTTTTATTGCTGTCTGTGCTCCCCTTTTGGAGATTCACCCTTTTTATTTGTCTTGTGTACCATTATCATTAAATGTAAAAGTAAAAGAAAATCCCAAATTTGGGGTTTTACCAAGAAAAATTATAGAAGGGAAATCTTCCAATGTTCCTGGGGTCCCCAAGGAATTCCCACAATTTGCAGGGATTTCTTATCACATCCTGTTTTGGCTATGGGACAGAAAATGAAGGGAAATTCCCCCAATGGGACACAGATGGCACAGATGGCACAGATGTCCCTCCCTTATTCTATCCAAAATGAAAAAAAAAAAAAAGTTTGTCTACAGTTCTACTTTAAATCAAGAGACTATCAAGGTACTTCTCCACACTCTATTATTTTGTTTTCTGAAATCAGCTTATGACTACTAGTATTATTATTATTATACAGGATTTATATAGCACTGACAGTTTACGCATCACTTTACAACATTAGGGCAGACAGAACAATTACAATACAATTCAATACAGGGGGGAATCAGAGAGCCCTGCTCGTTAGAGCTTACAATCTAGGAGGGAGGGCCAGGTTACACAAAAGGGTAATAGCTGTGGGGGATGAGCTAATGGAGAAAATAGTGCAGTTGTTAGATGGAGGCAGGATACGCTTCTCTGAAGAGGAACGTTTTTCAGGGATCGCCTAAAATGGATACATTTGGAGACAGTCTGACAGATTGGGTTAGCGAATTCCAGAGGATGGGTGAGGCTCGGGAGAAGTCCTGGAGGCGGATATGGGAGGAGGCGATGAAGGAGCTAGAGAGCAGGAGATCTTGGGAGGAATGAAGAGGGCGAGTAGGTTGGTATTTTGAGACTAGGCTAGTGATGTAGCTGGGGGCAGAGTTGTGGATGGCTTTGTAAGGTGGATGAGTCTGGCAGCAGCATTCATGATAGACTGATAGGGTGTTAGTCTATTTAAAGGTAAGCCAATGAGGTGGGAGTTGCAGTAATCAAGGTGAGAGATAACCAGAGAGTGAATTAGGAGCTTTGTGGTTTCATTGGTTAGAAAGGGACATAGTTTAGAGATGTTGAAGAGGTTGAGGCAGTAAGCTTTGGAAAATGATTGGATGTGGGGCCGAAAGGAGAGTTCAGAGTCCAGGATAACACCTAGTGAGCTGACATGTGGGGATGGGTGGATGGTTGTGCCATTACTCTTGACAGAAAAGTCAGGAGAAGAGGCACATGGGGGAGGAAATATTATAAGCTCGGTTTTGTTGAGTTTGAGGAAGTGGTGTGACATTCATACAGATATGTCTGTTAGTTAGTTAGTGATGTGTGAGGAGACCGATTGAGTGAGTTGAGGGGTGGAGAGATAGATATGTGTGTCGGCAGTGTAGAAATGATATTGAAAGCCATGAAAGGCTATCAGCTGACCCAGGGAAGAGGTGTAGATTGAAAATAAAAGAGGTCCAAGAACAGAACCTTGGGGGACTATGACAGAGAAGGGAAGAGGAGTGGAGGAAGTAGAATTGTAAGTGACACTGAAGGTGCGTTGGGATAGGTAGGATGAGAGCCACTGAAGAGCACAGTCACGGAGACCAAGGGAGTAATGTTTTTTGAGGAGGAGCGGGTGGTCAACCATGTCAAAGGAATCTGAAAGGTCCAGAAGTAGTACAGAAGTTGCAGTTAGTAGGTCATTTGTGAGATTTAAAAGAGCAGTTTCTGTGGAGTGTTGAGGGTGTATTATGCTAACAGGATTTATCTCTACATCTGCTATATATGATGCAGCAAGACTTATTTATTCATTCAACCACTTTATATCTATTGCCCTTCTCTTTCAATCTCTTCATTGAATTCCAACTATTCAGTTAAAAAATCGAATAACTTAACCCTCCCTTCAAAACACTGCTTTCTCCTTTTTTTGCGACCTTTACATATTCCTGAAATTGCTCTCTCCTCTCATTCACTGACCTACTAATGTCCCCTTCATGCAGACATGCCTACCAGATTCTACTTTACAATTTTTGGAATTTTCTTCTCCATTCTATTAGGCTTACTCTTGCCTGTTACACATTTAACCACTTACAGACCGGACCATTTTGCTGGCTTGAAACCAGACCACTTTTTGTGATTCGGCACTGTGTCTCTTTAACTGACAATTGCGAGGTCGTGCGACATGGCTCGCAAACAAAATTGAAGTACTTTTTTTCCCACAAATAGAGCTTTCTTTTGGTGGTATTTGATCACCTCTGCGTTTTTAATTTTTTGCGCTATAAACAAAAATAGAGCGACAATTTTGAAAAAAACGCATTATTTTTTACTTTTTGTTATAATAAATATCCCCCAAAAATATATAAAAATACACTTTTTTCCCTCAGTTTAGGCCTATACGTATTCTTCTACATATTTTTGGTAAAAAAAAAATCGCAATAAGCGATTATTGATTGGTTTGCGCAAAAGTTATAGCGTTTACAAAATAGGGGATAGTTTTATGGCATTTTTATTATTATTATTTTTTTTTACTAGTAATGGCAGCGATCAGCGATTTTTATTGTGACTACGACATTAGGACAGACACATCAGACATTTTTGACACATTTTGGGACCATTGTCATTTATACAGCAATCACTGCTATACAAATGCAGTGATTCCTGTGTAAATGACACTGGCAGTGAAGGGGTTAACCAGTGGTTGGCAGTGTAGGGGTTAAGTGTTCCTAGGGGCGTGTTATTAACTGTTGGGGGCTGGGTTTTTTTTTTTTTTGTGAACACTGATCTCTGCTCCAATCACATGGAGCAGAGATCAGCGTCACTTGTTGCTAGGCAGAACGGGGAGATGCTATTTACAATGGCATCTCCCAGTTCAGCCTCTCCGTGAGATGATCGCGTGTATGCCCGCGGCAATCGAGTCCGCGGGACCCGTGACCGGACTCACGGTGGTCCCAAGTGGCAGGGCAGCATTTAAAATTGGACGTACCTGTACGCCAATATGCCTGCCCGTGCCATTCTGCCGACGTACATCGGCGTGCACCGGTCAGGAAGTGGTTAAACAGTCCCTTCAAACATATTAAAAATAACATACGTTTTCCTCTCTATCCAAGTAATTAAATCCCATAATTTGCAGCTTTTGCCATCTCTAATGTCTACTATATCTAAAGTTTCTCAAGCTTTTAGGCTTTAAGCCCTTACAGATAGGTCCCTCTGTTACTGCTGTGTCTTATTACTTGTTTTTCTGTGGAGCCTTTATTTTTTACTCTTTTAACATCGCACAGCACTTTGTAGTATGGTAATGCATTATACACACGTAAAGGATAATAAAAAAAAAATAGTAAATGTTAAGCAAAGCAGTATATTCTTCTATTTTCCTAAGTAAGTCAGGGCTAGTCATACCACAGCAGGCTCTTGCATCATGCATTATCTTGCGCAGAATGAAAATAATTTACCCACAAGGTCACATTTGGATTTCAAATGATAATTACTTTTTTCCCAATGTGTCTGTATGAAAAGTACAATGTATCACATCTCATAAAGATAAGATGGATGATACAGTATATGAAAATGTGCATTGTTATATTATGTGATATGCACACATTGGAATGTAACAAAAGTAACAGAATGTAACAAATTTTATGTATAAAAAATATTTATTGTAAATTAACATAAAAAACTGTACAAAATATACAAATATCACCATAGTAAACAGTAAATCACACCTGTAGCTTACAAAACATAGTTTAGTTTAGGTGTTGACATGTATCAAGCATGCATAATATACATTATTATCTACATAAGGCACAGACTTTTCTCCTTACCTCTCTCCTCTCTCTCCTGAAGAAAAAAGAAAGGAGGGATAGAATAACAAGAGGGAAATAGTACAAGGGAGGAAAAAAGAAAAAAGACAAGGAAAAAGGAGAGAAAAAAAAACAGATGTCCTGTGACGAGCAAATAAAAATATAAAGAATAATGAATGATTGGCCATGTTTAGTTGGCAACCAGCATTCAAAATAATGATCCCTTATGCCGCGTACACATGATCGGACTATCCGGCGGACTTAGTATGGTGGACTTAGTAGTCTTAAAAACTTGTGTTGTGTTTTTTTATTTACACTTTTTTCACCGGGTGAATGCGTAGGGGTACTCATTCACATATGGTGGGGGGCCGGTATCTGGGGGCCCCCTTATCAAAGGGGGCTCCCAGATTCCGATAAGCCTCCCGCCCGCAGACCCCGACAACCAATGGCCAGGGTTGTCGGGAAGAGGCCCTTGTCCTCATCAACATGGGGACTAGGTGCTTTGGGGTGGGGGGCCACAGGGCCCCCCTTCCCCAAAGCACCCCCCCATGTTGAGGGCATGGGGCCTATTATGGCTCGGGGGGGGGGGGGGGGGGCGCTCGCTCGTCTCCACCCCCTTTCCTGACCGGCCGGATAAGGGTCTGATATGGACTTTGTGGGGGCCACCACGCCATTTTTTCGGTATAGTGCTTCCCCTTTAAGTCCATACCAGGTGACATGTCAATCTCAACGACGGAGGCGGCAGCATTGACTTCCTTTGCTAGTCCCGTCTACCTGGAGCCACGTTCAAAATTAATGGACTTTTCTCCGTGTGTGGGCAAGTCCATTCATTTCAAAAGTCCGGCGGACTAGCACACAGATGGGCAGATGCAGTTTGGCAGACAGTTTTGAGTTAAAACTCCTTTCTAAGTCCGCCGGACTTTTGGGAAAAAAAGTCAGCCAGAGCCCACACACGGGCGGATTGTGCAGCGGACTCTGGTCGCGTCATCAGGGATAAAAGCTCACCATCTCTAAGGGTCTGAGATTATATCATAATACAATGTAGTAGTTTTGAATTCAAACCAGCATGCCCATATCTTTATCAATGAAACCCCTATTCTTACATGGTAATTCTTCCATTAACCACTTGCCGACCAGCCTACGCAGTTGTACTGTGGCAGAATGGCACGGCTGGGCGAAACTACATTATGTAACGTCACTTCCCCCTGTGGCCACTAGGTGTGTACGCTCCACCGGAGGCAAGTGCACATGTCCCCTGCTTGCCCACGGAGCCGATACAAGTGCTCAGCGGTCGTGATCACCTCTGGGCTCCCGCGATCGCTTGGGGCACACCGAGAACTGGGATCTGTGTGTATAAACACACAGTTTTCGGTTCTCTGAGGGGAGAAGAGACAGAGTATGAACAGCGATCTGTCATCTCCCCTACACATCCCCTCCCCTCTTCAGTTAGAACACACCTTAGTTGTTAACCCTTTCCCTGCCAGTGACATTTTTACAGTTATCACTGCATTTTTATAGCACTGATCGCTGTATAAATGCCAATGATCCCAAAAATGTGTCAAAATTGTGCGACGTGTCCGCCATAATGTCACAGTCCCGATAAAAATCACAGATCGCCGCCATTACTGGTAAAAAAAAAATGAATAATAAAAATGCCATAAAACTATCCCCGATTTTGTAGACGCTATAACTTTTGCGCAAACCAATCAATACACGCTTATTGCGATTTTTTACCAAAAATATGTAGGAGAATACATATCGGCCTAAACTGAGGAAAAAAATTGTTTTTTTAAATATATTTTTGGGGGATATTTATTATAGCAAAAAGTTTAAAAAAATTGAATTTTTTTAAAAAAATTCTCGCTCTTTTTTTGTTTATAGCACAAAAAAACAACGCAGAGGTGATCAAATACCACCAAAAAAAAGCTCTATTTGTGAGAAATAAAGGACGTACATTTTGTTTGGGTGCAATGTCGCATGACTGCGCAATTGACAGTTAAAATGACGCAGTGCCCGAATCGCAAAAAAGTGCTCTGGTCAGGAAGGGGGTAAAATCTTCTGGGGCTGAAGCGGTTGAACAAAGATCATCGAACCTGCATAGCCATTGAGAAAGAGTAGGCATAGATGGCCATTGGCTCCCACTGCTGTCAATCAAATCCAGTGGCACGTGAGCAGGGGACGGGGTGAGTCCTGCTGTCTGTGTCAATGGATGCAGCAATGGGACTTGGGAGAGAACCTGCACAGGTGCCCCCAACGGCTTTCTGTGGGGGCACCCAATGAAGGGGAGGTGCCAGGAGCACCAGCGGGGCACCCCAGAAGAGGAAGATCGGGGCTGCTCTGTAAAAAAAAACCTTGCACAGAGCAGGTAAGTAAAACATGTTTTTTTTTTATAAAAAAAAACTAACCTTTAGAACCCCTGAGATCAGTATGAAGTTCTCTAACGGGTTCTCTAATTATAAAAACTTATAAAAACTTATGAAAGTGTACAATCCGTGTTTCAATATATGCTGATACCTGTAGTCCCTTACTATCTTTAATTTTCCCTGAGTTGAGAAGCCAAAGATTTTACTGCAATGTAGTACAAGAAGGGATAAAGGGAACATCCCCCTCTAGTGCCACGTGAGTGGAAAAATCTCAGCTGTCTACCCATTGATACAAGTTATGGCCATGAGAGAGGCAAAGAGAAGTTATAGCCATTTAAAAAAAATTAAATATAAATATATATATATATATATATATATATATATATATATATATATATATATATATATATATATATACACATACATATATACAGTTGCAAAACAAGTATGTGAACCCCTTTGGAATGATGGAATGATATGGATTTCTGCACAAATTGGTCATAAAATGTGATCTGATCTTCATCTAAGTCACAGCAATAGACAATCACAGTCTGCTTAAACTAATAACACACAAATAATTAAATGTTACCATGTTTTTATTGAACACACCATGTAAACATTCACAGTGAAGGGGGGAAAGTATGTGAACCCCTAGACTAATGCGATCTCCAAGAGCTACTTGGAGTGAGGTGTCAGCCAACTGGAGTACAATCAATGAGATGAGATTGAATCTGTTGGTTACAGCTGTCCTGCCCTATAAAAAACACACACTAGTTCTGGGTTTGCTTTTCACAAGAAGCATTTCCTGATGAGAATGATGCCTCGCACAAAAGAGCTCTCAGAAGACCTACGATTAAGAATTGTTGACTTGCATAAAGCTGGAAATTGTTATAAAAGTATCTCCAAAAGCCTTGCTGTTCATCAGTCCACAGTAAGACAAATTGTGTATAAATGGAGAAAGTTCAGCACTGCTGCTACTCTCCCTAGGAGTGGGTGTCCTGTAAAGATGGCTGCAAGAGCACAGCGTAGACTGCTCAATGAGGTGAAGAAGAATCCTAGAGTATTCGCTAAAGACTTACAAAAGTCTCTGGCATATGCTAACATCCCTGTTAGCGAATCTACGATACATAAAACACTAAACAAGAATGGATTTCATGGGAGGATACCACAGAGGAAGCCACTTCTGCCCAAAAAAAAACATTGCTGCACATTTACAGTTTGCACAAGAGCACATGGATTTTCCAGAGCGGTACTGGCAAAATATTCTGTGGACAGATAAAACCAAAGTTGAGTTGTTTGGAAGAAACACACATCACTACACGTGGAGTAAAAGAGGCACAGCACACCAACATCAAAACCTCATCCCAACTGTGAAGTATGGTGGTGGGGGCATCATGGTTTGGGGCTGCTTTGCTGCGTCAGGGCCTGGATGGATTGCTATCATCGAAGGAAAAATGTATTGCCAAGTTTATCAAGACATTTTGCAGGAGAACTTAAGGCCATCTGTCCACCAGCTGAAGCTCAACAGAGGATGGGTGTTGTAACAGGACAAGGACCCAAAGCATAGAAGTAAATCAACAACAGAATGGCTTAAACAGAAGAAAATGCGCCTTCTGGAGTGGCCCAGTCCGAGTCCTGACCTCAACCTGATTGAGATGCTGTGGCATGACCTCAAGAAAGCGATTCACACCAGACATCCCAAGAATATTGCTGAACTGAAACTTTTCTGTAAAGAGGAATGATCAAGAATTACTTCTGACCTCTGTGCATGTCTGATCTGCAACTACAGGAAATGTTTGGTTGAAGTTATTGCTGCCAAAGGAAGTTCAACCAGTTATTAAATCCAAGGGCTCACATACTTTTTCCACCTGCACTGTGAATGTTTACATGGAGTGTTCAATAAAAACATGGTAACATTTCATTCTTTGTGTGTTATTCGTTTAAGGCTCGGTTCACACAGGGGCGACTTGTCCAGGCGACTTCGCCGCCTGACAAGTCGCGCTCCATTCTGTACTACGGAACCTTTCTAATAGGAGCGACTCAAGTCGCTCCGACTTAGAAAAAAGGTTCCTGTACTACTTTTGCAGCGAATTCGGGCGACTTGCATTGACTTCTATACAGAAGTCGTTTTGCAAGTCGCCGCTGATCGTGTGCAGGTCGCGGCGCTGCAAGTCATGCCGCCCGCTGTGTGAACCGAGCCTAAGCTGACTGTAATTGTCTATTGTTGTGACTTAGATGAAGATCAGATCACATTTTATGACCAATTTGTGCAGAAATCCATATCATTCCATCATTCCAAAAGGGTTCACATACTTTTTTTGCAACTGTGTATATATATATATATATATATATATATATATATATATATATATATATACACACACACATACACACACACATAAAATCACAGCTATTTTTTTGGCACTAGTTAAGTGTATTATATTAGTAACTGAAAGTTGTAGTTTGAGCACCTATGCACAATGCAGGGATGGATCCCAAGCAAAAGCAACAGTGGCAGCCAGCTGAGCCTTATCAGGATGTTGTTCAGCAGTGATAGATGTCTGTTGAGATCAGCCATAAATGTAAAATAATTTATTATTATTAATAATAAATGTACTTACATAGCGCCGTCAATTTACGCAGCGCTTTATATATATATATATATATATATATATATATTGTAGACATGTCACTGGAGAAGTGATCGAGGGGGTGTACATCTCACCTAGGTTGCTACACAGTGTGAGATGGTAAATCCAGGATGGATCAGTTTCTCAGCAGCGATATGCTGCTGAGTTGTTATTTAATTTTGCCGGGCCTGGGTTTATATGGCAGGTAGGTTTGGTAGAGGGACCTGTCATTCCACATCCCCCGATCCAGTTCTGGGTTTGGGATCAGGTGAGCTTTGATCCTAATTAGCCTGGGAAGCTAAAGGCACTGCAGGGTCTGCAGGTGGTTGCTCTCAGCCAGGGAATGAACAATCTGTGTGTTGAAGGAAGCTGCAAGCACAGCCACTGCTGGAGCTAAAACTCACCCTGCGATATCCAGGCGAAAGACGCTGTGTTTGTAAGTGTCAGATAGGTGAGCAGAACCTGTTAGTAAGCGCCCAGCCGGGCTAGGACTTTTATTTTTGTTGTACTTAGAAAGCACGGTGTTGCTGTATATTTTGTTTGCTGGACTGTTTGTACCACGAATAAACGCCAAGATCTGCTTTATAAATTCCAAGTCTGCTGTGAACTGTGTCCAAACACACCCTACCCCGGGAAGATCCCTTACAATATATATATATATATATATATATATATATATATATATATATATATATATACTGTATATACACATTCACATAGGTCACATTCACATACATAAATAAATAAAAAGTTATTTATTTCCACTTTCTCCCCTGCCTTATTGCTCTACTTAGATAGACCTATACAATCTTCATTTAGAGAAAGCAAGTCTGAAAACAAGCAAGTCTGCAAATCCAACAGAATCAATGGAGACACTCTAGTTTATATAGATGTAAAACTTTATGATAATGATGCCTTGCTATTTACAGTACAGCTTTGCTCAATGTCCACCACTTCACATGCAATTAACTAATTTAGAACTGAACAGCCTATTTATACATTTAATGATATTCAGAAAACATTTTAACCGTCGAACACATACAGTATGTATATATATATATATATATATATATATATATATATATATATATATATATATATATATATATATATATATATATTGTATACAGCAGTTCCAAGCATTGCAAATGTCTGTTTGAATTAGTTTTGTTTAAAGTGTTTATGAACCCAAGAGCCTGCATTATTTTTTAGGCTTTTTTTCTCCTATTTGCCTATTCTAGGGTGATAATGACATCTATCTATTGAGGATCAGTGTTCTCACCCTAAGGCTGGATTCACACCTATGCAGTTTTATAGTTTTTTGCATTTTCCAGATTCGTACTGGAGTCCATTTAACATGGCTTCCTATGGAACACGTTCTGTAGTACAAATCTGCAAAATGCAAAAAGCACTAAAAATGCATAGGTGTGAATCCAGCCTAAGAAAGGAAGTGTGTTGGGACTACAAAACGTCAAGTGCAGGTCAACAGTGATTGGATCACAACCTACCCCTTTTCTTATTGCCCTAATGTAGGCAAAGGTGCTCTGTAGTCTACAGGAGTACATCTCAGGGCTGAAAATATTTGTGATTTCAGTGAAACACAGGAGGAAGGTACAGATTTGGTCAGATCCAGGTGTATTTTTATGTACTTGCAGTGTCAAAACATGGAGAAAAATGCATACCGTATATACTCGAGTATAAGCCGAGATTTTCAGCCTCTTTTTTGAGGCTGAAAGTGCCCCCCTCGGCTTATACTCGAGTCATCGCTGTCTGCCTGCTCGATCAGCGTGTCGAGCAGACAGACAGCGGACATTCTACCCTTCAAACGCCGCGCCTCCGCCTTCGCCTGTGATAGGCGGAACACTGAATTTCCCAGCAGCCTGTGTTCCGCCTATCACGGACATCGTCTCATCCTCGTACTACGGACGAGGATGAGACGATGTCCGTGATAGGCGGAACACAGGCTGCTGGGAAATTCAGTGTTCCGCCTATCACAGGCGAAGGCGGAGGCGCGGCTTTTGAATTTTAGAATGGCTGCCGAGGCGCCGACGAAGAGCGGCGATCCTGGCACGGCACGGGACGGAGGCAAGGCAAGGCACGGCACGGGACGGAGGCAAGGCACGACACGGGACGGAGGCAAGGCACGGCACGGGACGGAGGCAAGGAGGCAAGGCACGGCACGGGACGGAGGCAAGGAGGCAAGGCACGGGACGGAGGCTCGGGACACAGGCTCGGGACACAGGTAGGCTGGACACACACACACACACACACACACACACACACACACACACACACACACACACACACACACACACACACACACACACACACACACACACACACACACACACACACGGACACACACACACAGGGATGGATGGATGGAGACACACACACACAGGGATGGATGGATGGAGACACACACACACAGGGATGGATGGATGGATGGAGACACACACACACAGGGATGGATGGATGGATGGACACACACACACACAGGGATGGATGGATGGATGGACACACACACACACAGGGATGGATGGATGGATGGACACACACACACACAGGGATGGATGGACGGACACACAGGGATGGACGGACACACAGGGATGGACGGACACACAGGGATGGACGGACACACACACAGGGATGGACAGGCATGTCTCACCCTCGGCTTATACACGAGTCAATAAGTTTGCCAGTTTTTTTGGTGGTAAATTGGGGGCCTCGGCTTATATTCGGGTCGGCTATGCTATCTGAAATATACAAAATATCAAATGAAGATCAACTATGGTGATATAATACCTAATAATGTCTTGTCGATTTCAGTTGCAATTCAAATATAGTGTACATAGCCACAAAACGCAAGGTATATGGAATATGACAGAAACTTTAGTGCTGACTTAAATGCATGTTTTACGTACAATATAATAAAGCATCTGTGTTACTTTACAGCTGTTACCTATATGTGTTTGCCAGTAATTGATTCATCTTCTAGAGTGTCTAAGGCGCTGGGAATTTTAGAATGCAAATACTGACTTCAAAAAATCTAGCTGATCTGCTTCTCCTACAGTACTTACATTAAAGTGACCATGTCACCATGGTTACCTGTAAAATATATATATATATTTACCTTTCTGGCAGCCCATGTATTGAAAATCTGCTGCATTTCTGCTCCCCAAAAGCTGTAAGTATTTGACCTTCAGATGAGCTAAATATTTGCTCAACCTGCTGACAACTATGGTTCTTTAAACTGGCTCTTATGTCCTATAGATTTTTAAAAATCTGACATAATTCCTCCCACTGACATGAACAACAGGGCACTATTTATCTCACTGATACCAATGACAGGGCACTATTCTTCCCCCCTGATACCACTGATGGGACACTATTTCTCAGAATAAACACCAACAATTGGGCACTATTGCTCCCACTGACACCAATGAGGGGGCATTATTCCTTCTCCTAATACCAACAATGGGGGCACTATTCCTCCCAATTAACTCCAACAATGGAGCACTGTTCTTCCTAATTAACACCAAGGATAGAGCACTATTTCTCTGATGTCAAAAATAAGCCATTGTTCACTCCCACTGACACCAGGACATTTTCTACTCCCAGTGGTCACAATCTGCCCCCTCTAAAGTCTGAAGGACAGTAAACTGGCCCTTTGTTTATAAAGTTTGAGACCCCTGTCCTATAGTGATGTATGAGCTTGCAAGAGGAACCACAGCGGCTGGAGGGGGAGCAAGTATTCTGCAATACAAAAAGTGTAGAATATCTAAAGCAGCTAGGGAGTAGAGAAACAGCAGCTTTTCAGTACAGCCTGAAAGGTATGCATATAAACACAACATGTACAGGTGATCTATTTTGCAAAAGTGACACTGTGGTGATTTTAAGTTCCCAATAGTACAATAAAATGTGAAAGGCAGAAGTTAAAAAGCTGATTTTCCTACCTGAAGTCATTAATTGTATAATAGAGCTTCCTTAGATTTGGGGATGTAATGTAAGCCGTGCATGGTATAAAAAGATGTATAAAGTCTAAAACTGGGTTCTAGCAGATATTTATTATGCGGTGCAAGTGCAGAACATCACTCATAGGCTCAATTCACTAAAATCACAAATACATTGTATGTGCTCTACCTCCTCTACCCAATTATGGTAATGAAATAGCTGTGTACAGTTGAGACTCCTGCCAGCCAACTTGAATGCAAAGATCATAGAAAATCATATTGGGGTTCCACCAGGGACAGTTCTCTCTCCCTTTCATTTTTCTGTCTATACCACTGATTTTAGTTATCAGAGTCTTGTCATCTTCACAAGTTTTCTGATGATTCTGTGGTAGTGGGATGTATCAGGGATGGGAAAGTGACTAAGTATAGGACTTTGATGGAGAACTTTGTCACACGGTGTGAGGATAATCTTCTGTATCTAAATGTGACAAAGACAAAGGAGCTGGTTGTGGATTTCAGAAGGAGAAAGGCACCAGTGACCCCCATCTTCATCCACGAAGTGGATGTGGATGTAGTAGAGCTTTGCAAGCCTCTGGGGATACACATAGATAATAAGCTGGACTGGAGAAAGAATACTGAGGTGCTCTATAGGAAGCGCCAAAGCCGCCTTTATTTTTTAGGGAGATTGAGGTCTTTTAATATCTGCCAAGATGCGTGAGAATGTTTTATGAGTCTGTGGTGGCCAGCGCTCTCTTGTATGCAGAGGCATGCTGGGGATCAAGCTTAGGGTGGCCAACACCAACAGACTCAACACAAGGCCAGTAATATTGAATTGGAGCCGGAGTCTTTAACAACAGTGCTGGAGAAGAGAAAGTTGTTTAAGATACGTTCAGTCTTGGACAACTCCTCCCACTCACTCCACAATATGCTGGTCAGTGTGTGAGTACCATCAGTGACAGATTGTTACAACCACGAGTCAACACAGAGCAATACAGGAAATATTTTTTCCTGTGGCCACCAACTTTTGTAATTCGGTGAGGGCTGGAGGTGAAGATTAATATATGCTTTATGATCAGGATTTGTATGTATTTTTTTATAGTACCCTGGTATTATGTTAATTATGTTAATTATTTTTTGGGTTAATGCTATAGTAAGTGGGATATTATTTGCATTTTGGAAGTTTGATTTTCTCATGTCATGTCATACAGCCTGAGGGAGCACCATACACATGTCACATAGCAGTGACATGTGCCACCCTCGATGTTCAGTTCAGATAATAGCCCCTCCTTAAGATCAGAGGACTAGTGGTGACCCCACAATAGGGATAAAACTTTTTCGCAAAAGGGAGTTTAACAAGACTTGTGGCCACTCATTAAATTTTGAAGAAAAGAGGTTTAACCTTAAACTACGTAGAGGGTTCTTTACTGTAAGGATGTGGAATTCCCTTCCACAGGAAGTGGTTTCAGCAAGGGCCATTGATAGTTTCTAGAAACTATTAGATAAGCACGTGAACGACCGCAACATACAGGGATATACAATGTAATACTGACCTATAATCACACACATAGGTTGGACTTGATGAACTTTTTTTGTGTCTTTTTTTCAACCTCACCTACTATGTAACTATGTAGTGTGGAATATGGTCTCGATTGTATAGGCATGAACGAGGATTCCGAACAGTCTTGGAGATTCTGGGCAATATTAACCACTTGGGATCCGCACTATTGCCAAATGACGGCATTAGCGCGGATCTACTTTTCCGGGACTACGTCTATTGACGTCGTCCCGTGCACGAGCGGCCTGCGCACCCCCTGAGGGGCGCGCACGGCGCGCTCTGTGATCGGCGAGTCCATGAGACTCGCCTGATCACCGATCCGTGGAAGGGGTCGATCCCGACCCCTTATCACGTGATCAGCTGTCAGCCAATGACAGCTGATCATGTGATAGAACGGAGCCGGTAATCGGCTATTATTCCTCCTCGCGCTGATAGCGCGAGGAGAAAAAAAAAAAGCCGATCACCGGCGGCCGTGATTGGGACAACAGTCCCGATCACGGCCAGCAATACAAGCCACCACCTGCCCCCTGCCAGTGCCCACCTGCCCGCTGAAGTGCCATCCTGAATAAAAGTAAGTGCCCCCCGTCAGTGCCACCCAGCAGTGCCCATAGTGCCCACAGTGCCACCCACAGTGCCACCCACAGTGCCACCCACAGTGCCACCCACAGTGCCACCCACAGTGCCCACAATCTGCCTCAAAGGTGCTGCACCCCAGTGCCGCCCATCAGTGCCCAGCAGTGCCGCCCATCAGTGCCCAGCAGTGCCACCTATCAGAGCCACCTATCAGTGCCAGCTATCAGTGCCCATCAGTCCCATCAATCAGTGGTACCTATCAGTGCCCATCCGTGCCACCCATCTGTGCCACTTATCCGTGCCACCCATCCGTGCCATCTTATCTGTGCCCATCTTTGCCCATCAGTGCCGCCTTATCTGTGCCGCCTTATCTGTGCCTATTAGTGCCGCCTTAACTATGCCTATCAGTGCCCACCAGTGCAGCCTATCAGTGCCCACCAATGCAGCCTATCAGTGCCCACCAATGCAGCCCATCAGTGCCCACCAATGCAGCCTATCAGTGCCGCCTAATCAGCGCACTTCAATGAAGGAGAAAAATGACCCGTTTGCAAAATTTTATAACAAACTATTAAAACATGATTTTTTATTTTTTTTTTGCATCTTTTTTTGTTTGTTTAGCAAAAAATAAAACTCCGAGCTGTAACTAAATACCACCAAAAGAAAGCTCTATTTGTGGGAAAAAAATGATAAAAATTTCATTTGGGTACAGTGTTGTATGACCGCGCAATTGTCATTCAAAGTTCATCAGCGCTGAAAGCTGAAAATTGGTCTGGGACTGAGGGGGGTTTAAGTGCCCAGTAAGCAAGTGGTTAAAGCTTGAAGTGTTGGTGGCTATTTATTTATTACAGGCATTTATATAGAACTGACAATTTATGCAGTGCTTTACACTAGTCCCTGCCCTCAAATTGCTTCCAATCCATTGTCCCTATCTCACATACATACACACACACACACCAGGGCCAATATAGACATGAGACAATTAACCTGCCAGCATGTCTTTGCAGTGTGGGAGGAGCCCACATAAGCACAGAGAGAATTTGCAAACTAAATGAAGATAATATCCTGCTGGTATTCAATTCCAGGAACCCAGTAGTGCAAGAGGCAGGAATGCTAACTAAAAAAGCAATGGTGCTGACTCCATTCCAACAAACAAATTGGAGGTATACAGCGCTTGCGAGAAGGTAAGTACTTGCATGAAAGCTGCTATTCTGCTATCAGCAGTTAAAGAATTGAAATTGCCTGAAGGAAATAAAGCTGGATTTTGGCTTTTACTTTAATGGACTGAACATATCTCTTGAGTCAGTGAGGAAATGTATACCCTTAATGCAGCTATAACTGGGTTATGAATAGTACTATTGTTGGCAGCTTTTTGCTGAATTTTACTATTTTGAGTTGCTATACCTAACTAGCACAAAACATGTCTCAAAACACAGATATGGCACACCATTTCTTACAGTGAAGGTTTCCAAATTCACTTATAAATTTTTAGGCCACTTTAGATTTTTAATGAATGGTTATCCTCTAAACAAATTAAATCTAACGGAGTTTTCTGGTAAATGCCAACAAGAGCGCAAAACAGCTAGAATAACATGTTTCTATTGGCTGCTATATGGTGTTGCCATATTGATCGCAGGAATGTTTCTTTTGGGAATGAAATGCCGCTTGTTGAGCTTTGCACAGTGATTAGAGTTTAATTTAAATGTCCCCGAGACACAGGTGTGTTGTGAAAACTCTATTTCGGTTGTCTGCTTTATTTTTACATTGTAGTTAGGACAATGAAAAAAATGTTCTATTTAGTGTTCTGAAATATAGCCAGATTTCCTGAGCTCTTCTTTAGCAAACAGACTAGATAGTTTGTAATTTTTTTTTGCTTGTGGGAATCTGTCCAAATCTCTGCCTTTTTGGCCCTAGAGGACATTAAAATTCCTTCGAAAAGAATGTATCTTCTACTTTCAGGGTGCAATCAATAAATACTTTTATTTCTTTCTCACAAATGTATGATTTTTCTATGTCACTTCAATCTGGTTCCTAGACAAATAAAAGATAAGCAGCTTTGCAGTAAAGCTGTAAACACAGCTGACAATTTAAGATTCACATGAAGGATGTTAGAAATACAGACATCCAATAAGTCAAAATGAGGAAAACATTTGTTGCACAATGAATTCTACTTGAGTAACCTCTCTTAAAAACCGAGCATTGTTTTAGGCATTTAAGACAAATCTAAAATGCATCAAATTTCTAAAGCCTGTTGTAAGTCACAGTATATATTTGAGGCAATCCTCGACCCATTTGACAGTATATGCTAGTAATGCAAAGACCCTCTTTACACAGAAGGACTTTCTTAAGTTAAGAGTGCCCTTTGGAGTCAAAGGCTCCATGCACACTGGCTAAAAAATGTCTTCTTCTACAGGAGTTTTGTGATCTGCCTGTAGAAGCAGCTCAATGTTATTTTATGTGTCTATGCACATTAGAACGATTACAGTTATTATTATTGTTATTATACAGGTTTTATATAGCGCCAACAGTTTGCTCAGCTCTTTACAACATGAGGGCAGACATTACAGTTACATTACAATTTGGTACAAGAGGAATCAGAGGGCCCTGCTCGTTAGAGCTTACACTCTAAAAAGGAAGGGGCGATTGATACAAAGGGTAATAGCTGTGGGGGATGAGCTGATGGAGGAAGTAAAACAGTGTTAGTTAGAAGCAGGATAGGCTTCTTTGAAGAGAAGGGTTTTCAGGGATCGTCTAAAGATGGATAGATTAGGGGACAGTCGGACAGATTGGGGTAGGGAGTTCCAAAGGATGGGAGAAGCTCTGGAGAAATCCTGGAGGCGAGCATGGGAGGAGGTGACAAGGGAGCTAGAGAGTTATATTTTGAGCTCAACATCTAGAGGCAGGAAAAAACCCTTCTGGTTTTCACTTCTGTTAGAGCTAATTGGCGGAAAAAATGTAAACTCTTCTAAACTCGTCTAAACTTTGTACAAAAATGTTGTATATAAGGGTTTTTTGTGCCAAGTGAACTGGAGTTTTTTTTAAGCCCAGTGTGCATGGAGCCTAGGGAAGGGTGCAATGCTGGATACTGGAAAGTTTTAGAGTTAAGAAAAGAAAAGAGTTGCTAGTACCAGTGCCCATGTTAAAGAGGAACTGCGGCCGACCTTCCCATTTATTAATTTTTTGCTCCGCTTACCTGATGGTGGTATCTGCACATTTCGGATACTCACCCATCCAGTGGATCCAGCGTTGACCACTGACATCATCTCATGCCCAGCCACAGCTCCATCCCACGCCACCATGACATCCTTAAGAGGCCCATGGGCTCTTCTGGATTCAGTGGGTGGGCCTCTTGATCATGCGATGATAGGCCCACCTCCCTTCCTGTTTTTCAATGAAAGACTATGCCTCCTGGGGTATGTGACGTACATATGCCAGGAGGCACTGCGATCACTGTTGTTCACCTAGGTCGAGTGACGTGCATGGGGAGGCAGGCGGACTTTCAATAAATAAAAGACAAATTCCTGCAGAGGAAGGGAGGAGGGGTGGAGAGGTGGGATCTTCCTCAGGAGGGTGAAGGTCTGCTTTAATGTATTCTGTATATCAATTCTCAAAACAAAGGGAAAAGGGGGGGGGGGGAGGGTGCTGTCTGTTTTCTAGTCTCATCCTTGTTAAATAATGACCTCTGTATTCAGACCTGTTTACTGTCACCTGTAAATTCGTTTCAGGCCTATCTGAGTGATTACTTTGGGCTATCCCTCTGGTCATATGGTATTCTTTCTGATAAAATTAGGCGCACTTTTTGGGTATAGACTTTCATTGAGTTTATGAGAATTTAAAGGAGCCAGTGTTAGAATGTGCTATAGACCAGACATCCACCATGTTGACCACGTTTGCTGTTTGGGAAAAGTTAGAGCCTGCTCGTGTGAGTTGTTGTAGTAGTCAGAATAAAAAGGAAAAGTTGTTGAATAGACACACTATTCACAATGAAGACACTGGATATTACATGGAATCTGGACGGCATGGAGGCCCAAGTGAGAATGGTTTGGTAAAGTCTGCTTGCCCTCTATATTACCACAAACCTGTCATCAAGCTATGCCAGGTGCAGTCATTAGCTTTGCTATTGTCCATCAGTATGAACTCAGATTGGTAGAAGAAATTCAGCAGCTCTTCCCACTCCAAGTTCTAGTACCTCAGCAAGGTCTATAGTTGCTGCATCCCTAAGCCTAATTTCTTGTGCTCTCTTCTACTACCCAAGTTGACTGATTAGCCTTTGAATTTGATTAACAAGATCAAACATCATTACTAACCATGCCTTGCTAAGGAAGTGGGTAGAAGAACATATTAGACTGCTCAGACTGGATCAGTAAACCTAGAAGTGACATTGAGCTGATGTCCTTCTCTGCTAACAGTTTAGTTCTAGATAAACAGACCCAGAGTGGATTAACTGTAAGAACACAGTCACTAATCCAGGAACAAAAATGCAGAAACTATGCTTAGACAGCGAGAATAGGGACCCATTCAAATTGCATGTTCATGAAGGGAAACAGCCTGGAATCATTTATTACACAAAGATGTGTTACTGGATGTCAACATGATGAGTAAGGAGCTGTGTGCTGCCCCTGGTACCACTGCTGATTGGGATTCTTGAAACCAAAATAAACATTATTCTAAATCATTTTTTTACATGGATATATCCTTGAAAATTGTTATTGTGACCTTGTTGTAGTAACAAAGGAAACAATAGGATATCAATGGTACGTTTTTAATGAACATGAAAGACTTTTTTCATAGACACTCTCAGAGTATCTAGTGAGGTTCTTAGTGTCACGAAGGCAGTCACATTATTGTTATGGCAAGTTGTCATGCATTTTCATTTACAGCTACATTAATATTAGTGAATGGTTATGAATTATCATAGACACCATTCACTGGATTTGGAGTAGATGCCTGGAACAACCTCCAGCAATTCCTTGCTAGGGAAAGTAGGGAAAGTGCCAAGCTTCTTTCCTTGTCATGTCTTTTATTTACTTGTCAGCCTCCTCAAATCAAGTACACTTTGATCTAGCTAAGGAAGCACCCCTCCCGCCACAACAATCTCCTATACACTCACCTAAGCTAATTGGAACTCACATAAGATAATTGGGAGATCCAACCAAGAGTAATTAATATAGAAGCTCAAAATAATTTCCTAAGTTTGTGGTCATGTGACACTGGATCCCAAAACTTCTCTCTTCTCAAAGTGTAATGGTCCTTTTTCTGGGTACGTATCATGACCTGGGTCACTAAAACAATTCCTATTGGCTGCCCAGTGGTGGGGTTCTTTCAGGCTCCAGAGGATTGAAATGATGTGATGACTATGCTACAAATGAAGGAAATGAGGTGGAACGAGGTGCACTTGTTTCAAACATCTGATAATATTCATTGCAGTACTTCACCTAATTTGGCTTGATGTTTACTAGTCAGATTTTTGATGCTATGTCCCCTAAATATAAAACAAACTGAATTCTAAATTCTGTTTCCTACAGAATAAATTCTGTTTCCTAAAGAATGCTAACAGTCCACATGCAAGATCTTTTTCACGATTTATAAAGGGAATTGAAACAAGTCTGTTAATAATTAAAATGCATGTGCTCCAGGTGTGTTAAACACATGCTTCTGGTCCTGAGGATGAAGGGTGAGAAAACCTGCCAAATTTTGTAAAGGTCTCCATTAATCAAGGAATTCTAGAACCTTATAAATATAAGGATGTATTCAAGAAATTATGTATTTTGAGAATATTCTATCTATCTATCTATCTATCTATCTATCTATCTATCTATCTATCTATCTATCTATCTATCTATCTATCGTAAGTTCAAGTTGTTTAGTTCATGTAGTTTTTGCATGTGGAATGTGTGGACTAATATGTAAGGCCGCGTACACACGCGGGGACTGTTCGCTCAACTTTGTCCGTCAAACAGATTCAGCGGACAGTCCGCTCAAAATTAGCAAGGACGGACTTGGCCACACACGACGAACGAACAGTCCGCTGAAACCGTGCGCGATGACGTGAACGGCACGTACGACGGGACTAGAAAACGACGTCCTATACACTGCAATGCAAACTTCGGCGTGTAAATCCTTTCTGAGCATGCGCGGAACTTAGTTTGACGAACAAGCCTACACACGAGGGGACTGTTCGCTGAAACAAAGTTTCAGCGGACAGTTTTTCGGAATTTCCGAAAAACTTTGTTCAGCAGACTGTCCGCTGAAACTGTCCGCTGAAAGCCCACACACGAGCGGACTGTCCGCCGAAACACTGTTCAGTGGACAAAGTTGAGCGAACAGTCCCCGCGTGTGTACGCGGCCTAAATGTCTGTTTTGTGTACATAGATGTAATTGAATAGCTATTACATTTGATTAGATAATAATTATAACAAAATTGATGAGAGGAGGAAATAGAGGGTACATTACCTCTAAAGAGAGGAGCATGATTGAAATTAGGGGATTGTGCAGTAATCATCCAATGGAGGGTGGTGTGTACTTATAACACAGCTTTTGAACCCCAAGAATAGTATTAGAGAGACATAAATGGGTTTAACTCAAATATAATATGGTGGTTGTTTTATGTTTTCCATAGACTTAAACATTTTTTTACATGTAGTGCTCCTAGAGGTGTCCCTTGAATCAATGGTGAATCAATACCTAAATCCAATCTTGGATATTATTGCTGGTTAGTGACAGATTACATACAGTAACATTACTTGTTTTGACAGTAATGGGAAATTTTTTGGTATGACAGTTGGTAACAGGTTATATAAAAGTACATCAGTCGGCATGACAGACAAATGGAGATTCTGTACACTGGCATCAGTCATTACGAAAGTTGGTGGCAGAACACATAAAGTGCCATTAATTATTGTAAAAGTCGGTATGACAGATAACATACCATTGTATTAGTATGACAGCCGGTGGAAGATGTTTAACAATGCCATTGGTCAATCCCTAGGCAGGTGAGCAGATGGTGGAGTGAGCAGAGTAAGGAGCAGAACACAGTGCAACCAGTAAGATGAGAGAAGGAAGACAGTTTAAACACAGGTCAGTGTTAACAGAGCTGCCATAGATATAGACACTAGTGAAAGCAGAGATTTGACACAGTGTCGCTGATAGGAGAAAATACACATACAAACGTACCTTTGTATTCTAGCACAGTTACTAAAAAGTAATGGGAAACTTTCCTTCTGTGGAAATAGTTAGATAAAATTTGAGATTGCTGAAAATGTAAGTCTCATTTTATGTCTTGAATGTATTTAGGGAGGGCATGGACATTGCTGAACATGTGAGCACCACTATGTAATATCTGTATGCAATAAATGTCCTGGAATTGTGGGTACTGTAAGGGAATATGGACATTGGAGCATGCACAGACTCAGGGCTAAGGTGGAGCATGCAATGTCCACTTAAATTCTTCAGGACTAAGTCATTGTCTAAAAAAAAATCTATCTTTAGAAGAAAAATATATGAAGGCACACACTGGTACATTATTCTTTAATCAGCTGCTTACATAGATTATATATATTGTTAAAATAACCAAAAAATGTTTTGTATTCAGCCTTTTTTTCATATGCCTTAAGAAAGCATGCAAGCTGCATGTGGTACATTCATAAGCTATTTTACTTTTTTTACAACCTCCGTAACCCGCTGAATAAAAAAAATATTCCATTGGGTGCCCTTGTAAATCTTTCTATTGAAACTGGAACTGGATACTAGAAAGGAGCGAGCTCTGCGATCTGGGAATACGATTATCCGGATGTGAGTTCTACACGTGTCTCAGATAAGCAGCAGAGCTGGTCTACCCTTCTCCCCTGAAAGGAAACACGAACACCAATCTATTTTCTGTTTATTTAAATATGCCTAAAAGATGATGCCATGATGTATAATCTTTCCCTCTCTTAACAACTTGCTTGCCATGATCATCTTAGCAATTAAGCTGATAAGGGTATGCAGAGCACTGTGTTATAAATGGATACAAAAAAAATTATTGTAGGGACTTTGTGGACTTTATAGGCACCAGGAAGAGAAAGAGTGTTTCATTAATACATTTTATTAATACAAGCAGTACAAAATTTAATTAAAAACACAAAATAGAAAAATACATCAATGAGACCATATTCAGCATATGAGATGAACAAACAGTGTCATATGATACAAATCCTTGACTTAATAGCCATAATTGTGTCACAAGTTAGAACATGGTATGCATCCAAGTTGATAGAGTGCTGATATTGGTCCCATGCCCGACATGTTTCGCGTTAGGTTAACGCTTCTTCAGGGGCTTCGTTTATTAAATTCTTAAAAATGCATGCATGATGCATACCATGTTCTAACTTGTGACACAATTAGGACTATTAAGTCAAGGATTTGTATCATGTGGCACTGTTTGTTCATCTCCAATGCTGAATATGGCCTCATTGATGTATTTTTCTATTTTGTGTTTTTAATGACATTTTGTACTGCTTGTATTAATAAAATTTATTAATGAAACACTCTTTCTCTTCCTGGTGCTTATAAAGTCCACAAAGTCCCTACAATATTTTTTTTGTATCCAACTATTTCGGACGTTGGCACCTTTTACCATTTTTCATGTTGGGGTATCCCCTGCTACCACTAGGTGATTATTGATATCCCTATACAATCCTTATTTCAAACTGTGTTATAAACGTTATAACTTTTTCTTCATGGGGATTGGGGAATGATTAACTGTTGTCCAGAAAGGAAATTTTCAGCACACTGGATATGTTATTTGTTTCTTATCATTCACCTTCCACAGTTCTTGTGTTCTCTACACAAACTCATTGTTATAACCTAGGCTTGAATCAGTGACATCACACTTTTTGTCTGACATTGGTGTCCTTCTTTTACACATCTAACTAAAGGTATAACACAAAACTTTGACCCATGATAAATGCTTAAGGGTCCCTGTTCAGACTGTCACAGTCCAATGAGTTGGATGCCACTGGCTAGTAGGGATGAAACTGATGTTTGAGTCTAGTATGGATTTTGGGGGGATCCATACACCATTTTTTTTACATTTGGCGCAGTGTTCCCCTTAATTTCCATATCAGACCTGAAGGGCCTGGTATGGATTTTGGGGGGATCCCTGCAGCATGTTTTTTTACATTTGGTGCAGGGTTCCCCTTAATTACCGAATCAGACCTGAAGGGCCTGGTATGGCTTTTAGGGGGACTCCCACGCAATTATTTTTTTAAATTTTGGTTCGGGCTTCCCCTTAATATTCATACCAGACCCAAAGGGCCTAGGAATAGACTGGGGGAGGATCCTATGCTATTTTTTCAATAAGTTTTATCCATATTGCCCAAACCCGACATTTCATTACAGCCGCGATCAGTTTTAAATGAAAATTTTTCCTTTAGAAATTTAATTTTGCTTTTGTACTGCTCTAAACATGGGAAAAATGTGCCACTTTACAGGCATACTATAGACACCCCCCAGGCACAATATTTAAAGGAATTTCATTTCATTCATTTTTATTGTTTCAATTTAAGCATTAAAAAAACACTGCTCCAGAAAAAACGCCCATTTTTACAAAAAAGAATTTGCATTGATACATGTCCCATGGGGCAGGACCCAGGTCCCCAAACACTTTTATGACAATAACTTGCACATAAGCCTTTAAAATTAGCACTTTTGATTATTCATGTTCATGTCCCTCAGACTTGTGTTCATGTGTTCTGCCAAATTTTTTGCCTGTTCGCATGTTCCTCTGAGAACCGAACAGGAGGATGTTCGGCTCATCCCTACCGGCTAGTGAGGGTATAGGCCAAGGAAAGGTCCGTCCAGACCCAAAGAATACTGCAAAAATAGGAAGAGATAGCCCCACACCTCATCCAGCCCGAGTGGTTAGCCAGTAAAAGCAGCCTCAGCTCAATCCATCTAGACCACAACTGCAATTAGAGTTGTAGTCTGGATAAATTGAGCTAAGGCTGCTTTTACCTGCTGGCCACTCAGGCCAGGTGAGGTGTGTGGCAGCTGGGCTATCTCTTGCTATTTTTGCAGTATAACACAGCACTTGTTATCCTATATGGAATATGTAAGTACTAGATAACAGACAGCTTTAGTGCTATGCCTAATGCATTAATTCTAAACAAAAGGCAAAGAAATAACTTTTTAAAATAGTTTTTGTGGCCATACATCTGGCTGACCTGGCACCTTATAGATATAGCATTGTGATGTGCTTTCACTTTTAGAATGTAAATTTCTGTAAAGACATCAGATGTCTTGGTATTCTTTTTGTGTCACTTCACTAACCCTCTATCTCTTTAGAATTTGCAAAGATATACGAGTTAACTGTCAATTGGGAAAAATCAATAAACCAATGCGGGGTCCTTATGTTAAAGCTTAAAAGGCCATTTTGCATGCTGCTGATGCTATTCCACTAATTGTAGTCATCACTTATCCTGTAGCACACAGAAAAGGCCAAAATCGAAAAAATCATTTGTACTAACCTTTCCGTATAACCTTTTCAGAAATATTTGATTGTCTTAATATAGTACGGTTCTACTGTCAGTTACATTTTAACTCTATTTGAACAGACAGGATAAATAGAACAGGCTGCCTCTATATATGTGCTATTTGCTCTTAAAATATAGTACATGTTTATATAAAATGTATTTATCTTAGCTATTTAATTTGCACCCTACTACAATAAACACAATCGTGTTTGTATCAGGGACTCTGGTTTAAGCATAGCTAGCTTGCCAAACTTTTCAACATTGCAATGCTGCTATTATAGGTTCAAACCCTGCTTGACCTCTATCAGTGTGCAAAATATACAATCTTTTTATTATTGAGCTGTGGGTACCTACTGGTTCTGCAGCTCTCTTCTACAATTGACAAAAAAAAAAAAAAAAAACATATCGGCAAGTTGACTCATTTTCGTGTCTTGTATTTCGGGCACTGAATAAAATGTTCTTGTATCAGTGGTGTTTACTGTTAACATAGCTTGCTTGCAAAATCTGAATCTACATTATTGCATTTCTGCCACTGTGTACAAATCCTACCTGCCCTCCCTTCATATGGTATATGTATGGGCTTTTTTTAATGTGGGTACTCAAAGTTTTCTCCTACAGCTGAAAAAATGTAAAAAATAATTATTTTCGCCAATGTATACTTTATACTCCTAGTGGCTTCTAAGTCAGGAACTGAATTATTATTATTATTTTTTTTTTTTTACCAATCGTTGGACTAAATGTATATTTCAGAGCATACCAATTTTTTAATTTCAAATTATTTTTTACATGAGCATTCAACAATATTACTTCTAATATCATGTCTTATTGATATGGTGTTAAAATATGTTGCCTTCTTCTACATATCTGCCACTCACAGTCCTCAGCCTTCACCGCGCCTCAGCCTGGCTGACTTACAACTGGTGGCGATGAACATTAAGAACACACTTTCAGCGATGATCTCGGACCTTAAAAGGGATCTCAGAGCCGTGGCATCCCGTCTTGTACATGTGGAGCTGGCTGCCATGACACACACACAGGGTCGCCATACAGCAGATACAGCAAGTGACCAGCATCCATACCCAGCACCTGATCGAAATGCATCGTCACATGGTAGATCTTGACAACAGGGGTCGGAGGCGCAATTTACAATTCAGGGGAATCCCGGAATCGGTGGATGGACCGCAGCTTCAGCAGGTAGTGTGGGCAATCTGTAACACTTTGCTAGGCAGACCGCCAGACTCTCCCATAAAAATGGAGCTTTGTCACAGGGCGCTCAGACCTAGAGGCCAGAACACTGACCCACCTAGGAATAAAGTATGCTGCCTTGTTAGTTTTACTCAAAAGGACGACATACTGTACCATGCACACAACCAGGGGCAACTGCAACATGATGGTCATCCCATTCTCTTCCAGGACTTATCTGCTGTTACACTGCAACACAGAAGAGACCCGTGCTCCCTTCTCAACGTCCTAAGGAACAGACACATTGTATGCTGCTGGAAGTTTCCTTTCTGTCTGACAGCAACAGTGGGTAACCACACTGCCTACCTGCATACACCAATGGAGCTACAAGCTTTTTGCGGCACCTTGGGCATTCATCATCCAGTGGTTTCCCTTCTAGACTAGCTTAGCTCATTCCTGCAGCCAGAACTTTGGATCCTTACCCAGAAAGAGATAATCCCGCGATGCCAGTGTCATAGATGCCACAGGTCCTCCTCCAATTCGTCCCAGAGAGGTCCAGATGCCATGGTCATAGACCGCGGTCCAAGATCTTCTCCCTCATCTACTGGTCGGAGAATGGATTACTGAACCCTGCACAGAATGCTTTGCATACCACCTTTCATCTGGATTTATGTTCACCAGTACAGTTTTGTCCTTTCTATCTGTTGCCAATCTGCGTTCAGGTATTCTTGCTAAGATACAGATTCAAATCACCGAACCCCCCCACTCTGTTCTCCTGTGGTGGTGGGACATTTACATATAACTGCTGATGCTTCTGAGCCTGAATATAATGCTATATTGCTAGTTATTGTAAGCCCATGTAAACTGAGCCTGGCATGGACATCTCCTATTTGTGTAGGCCCAGCTCTTTTTGGCTCCTGGGTGGAAACTGCAATTTTGCCATATGGTGGCCTTTCAATCTCTGTCTATGTGCAAACTGTTACAGCACTCTGACCTTATAAGCCTTAAGGAGAGTCCCAAACTTAATTGTGCCCTTTGTTATAGAACTTTTTTCAGGACGCCCTCCCATCACACTGAGTTAGAGAACATCCACCACCATGAATTGAGGATGACTTTTCACTATATGCCTCCTTTATTGCATACAGACTATAAGTATATTCAACATGAAGACAAATTCCATGCTTGTTATCTAGGCGACTGATAATAACATTAATATGGGTGTTATACTTGAGTACACGTTTGATGACCCTTACATCTAAGCCAAACATTCTATGGGGAATTTAGCAGCTCCATGACCCCTAGAGGGGACTACAGGTTTCCCCTGCTAATGGGCAGTGCTCCGTGAGGGTCTCAGGTCAGGTACCAGGGCTTTTCTTCCAGGCTGATTTCAGCCGGCTGGGGGTCTAGGTGGGTGAGCCCTGCAACTTGATCTAGAAACTACTGCATGGGACCTTTGTTTGATTCTTCTTGACTTAAGCACACGAAGCGGAGAACTGAGACTATAGCATCTCAGAAGATTATGGTTAACTCTTATAGAAATGTGGTATTAGTCACTGTTTTATGTTTCTGTGTGTATTAGTCTGGGTTGTTGGGGACATGCTTCTGTATTATCACGGGTCCTTTGGCCCTTAAACCTTAATTGCATGACACTCCTCAGATAACAGGCACCCCGGTAACCCAGGTGGTTTGGTCTGCTTTTCAAGCAGCCCCTTTTATTGCATTACAGCATAAGGGGAGGGGCAAGACCAGAACCTTCTCTTCTTGTAGAGGGTTCCTCTCTGCTCCTTCCTGACCCAGACTGCTGAAGCCTTTCCACAAGTTTTTGTTTTACCATTTGCATGCCTTAGTTGATCAATGTTAATTGGTTTGCTAGAGTTAGACTGCCAGTGCTGGCTTAGCCCTTCCTTCTCTCGGCTGGCCGCTCAGCTGTCGGCTAATTGCCAGCTCTCTTCTCTCTCCACAGTTACCAGCTGTTCCCCATGATGCTCATCTGACCTGCCTACTTAAAGCCTTCCAGCTCACTTCCCCTCTGCCTTTGCGTTGGTCACATCACAAGGGACCATCTCCTGCGGTTTGTTTTAAGACTGGCTTGCTGACATCCAGATGGACGTGGAGTAGGCATTCAACAGAGTGTCCTGGGACTATATGGATGTGGTTCTGGGCTTCCTGTGGCTCGTGCTGCGTATACGAGCCTTTATTACGTCCCTATATGCTAACCCTGGTGCAAAAGTCAAGGTCAATGGTCGCTTGTCAGATGCCTTCTCCATCCAACACAGAACCAGACAGGGCTGCCATCTCTCTCCCTTGCTCTATATCCTCACGCTTGAACTCCTCCTCTATTGCATCCGGGCCGATACGGACATTAGGGGCATACATATGTGGGATCATGAATTTAAGATTGCAGCTTTTGCAGACGATGTTCTCCTCTTCCCTTCCTCGCTGTTAACATCTTTACCTAACCTCCTGCAAGTTATTGAACACTTCAAAACCCTCTTCAACTTGAAAATGAATTACTCTAAATCTTTTGCTATAAATGTCTCTTTACCCTCAGAGGTGGTGAAACAATGCCAACAGCATTTCTCCTTTCAGTGGAAAGCTGATGCCATTACGAACTTAGGTATACAGCTCCCTGCTACCCTATCAGAGATTTACAGTAGAATCTTCTTGGTTGAGTTACAGAGTATACGTCAGGATCTCCAGAGGTGGGACAAGTCCACCACCTCGTGGTTTGGGCGCTCGTCTATCGTTAAGATGGCAATCCTCCCAAGTTTGCTATATAAAATCCAAACATTACCGATCTGCCTACCACCTTTCTTCTTTGGGCTATACAAGTCTATCTGTAGGACATTTCTTTGGTGCAATAAACCTGTTAGAATATGCTGGATTAAGTTGGTACTGCCAAAAGCATGTGGAGGTATTGGCCTTCCTGACCTTAAGCGCTATTATTGGGCAGCCCATCTTACCTGGATTCTGCTCCATCACCACAGTTAGGGGCAACCCAGACTTTCCCATCGGGAAACAGAGTGGCCGTATATGG
This sequence comes from Lithobates pipiens, assembly GCF_037356315.1. NCBI lineage: Eukaryota > Metazoa > Chordata > Amphibia > Anura > Ranidae > Lithobates > Lithobates pipiens. The sequence continues at coordinate 394,680,585 of NW_027507764.1, forward strand.
AGATGTTAGCCAAACATATTTTTTGCAGAGGCCGTTTTATGCAGCAAACCAAACTTGTGGAACTTTCAAACCCTTTCTGTTTTGGACTTACATGCAACTTAAACAGTTTCTAGATGTCCCGCCCCATAGAGAAGTTTCACCAAGCCCACTACAATTCTGGAATCACTTTGCTCCTGCAAGTCCCCCCAGAACCATGTCATATCAACACTTTACACCTCACTGTTTGAAGAGCTCTCTGTACACCTTAATTCAGAGCATACCTACCGGAAATCTACTTTGGGAACAGAGATAGACAAGGAAGGCTGGGAGAGTATCAATCTCTATATTCATAAGGGTTCCTTGAATGCCTCCGCACAGGAAAATGGCTATAAACTGAAAACACATTGGTATAGAATCCTCGACTTGATCCACAAGCTCTCCTCCTCAGTTTCTGATCGGTGCTGGCGATGTGGAGGAGAGATGGGTGCATTCCTCCATATCTGGTAAAGCTGCCTGTCCCTCCAGCCATTCTGGCATAAAGTACATAATGTGAATACAAAGGTGTCCTCTCTCAAACTAGAGTTTTCCCCAGTGCAGTATTTACTACACCTGTCTAAAATCTCTAAAAAGCACTACTACAAATCGATTGTGATGCACTTTAAAGACATGCTGGTAAGTTAATGGACTCCTGCCTAAATTGGCCCTAGTATATGTATGAATGTGTGTTAGGGACCTTAAGTCATAAGCTCCTTGAGGGTAAGGACTGATGTGACTGTACAATGCATATGTAAAGCGCTGGCGGAGCTATATATGTTTCTGAAAGTTCATTGGTGGTCCACATCCCCGCCCTCTATTACCAAATGGTTTCAGCGAATCAACCGAGTGGTGGAGATGGAGGAGCTGATCTACATTACTTTTGATAAGATTTCTAAATTCACTGACATATTGGAGCCGTGGACAACCTTCAAAAGCTTTCAACTATATGAGGAGCTTACACGAGATACTACGTGACTTATCATAGGACTATTTAACCACTGATCCTGTGGGTCTCCTTTGTGTTACACTTCGGGTGTGACACTCCTTACTGTTTGATCTGCTAGACACTGGAGAGAGCAGCTGGTGATTTCTTCAATCCCTCTCCCTTATCTGCCCATGCCCTCCCTCTCATCCCTCCCCCTGCCCCCCAACCTCCCCTTCATCTCCCCCCCCACATTTTTTTTATCCCACCCTGCCTGCTTGGTTCAATTGACCAGAGCCCATGAGGGCTCTGTATGGACTCCCCCATCTCACGGAGAAAGGTATTATTACTGGTGAGCACTGGTTTATTTGGTCTTCTCTTCTCTTTTTCATTTAAGTTTTCCTTTTCTTTTTCTTTTTTTGGTTGTTCACCTTCTGGACTTTCTGAGTCCAAGCTCCACTGTTATTGCATGCACTTGAGACTTTGTCAACTACATGTAACCATTTTTCCCTGAGTATTATTGTGAAAATTCAATAAACTGTTTATGCAAAAAAAAAAAAAAAACATGACGCCCTATTTAATTATATTGGCAGGAATCCCCAGGATGCAAGGGTGCAGGATTAAACACTGTGCAGGCCCCTATGCAGTCAAAATCTCACGCCCTCCCCCCCTTATAGTTTTCTGGATGGTTTCTCTTGCACATGCTCTAGTGGGGCAACATTGAACTAAGTAGTCTGCACGTAGGCCGCTACATGGAAATGACCATCACTACTGTACGTTACACTTACATAGGTTGCACCAATTTATTTTACAAACTCACAGCTGAAAGAAGATGAGCTTTAAAGAGACAGGCTGTAATGTGAACCTGATGCCTATAGTTTAAGTTGTTATAGGGTAAATTACATTAGTACAGTATTTTTTCTTTACGGTCTTTAACCACTTAAGCCCCGGACCATTTTTCAGCTAAAGGACCAAGCCCCTTTTTGCGATTCGGCACTGCGTCGCTTTAACTGACAATTGCGTGACCGTGCGACGTGGCTCTGAAACAAAATTGACGTCCTTTTTTTCCCACAAATAGAGCTTTCTTTTGGTGGTATTTGATCACCCCTGCGGTTTTTATTTTTTGCACTATAAACAAAAATAGAGCGACAATTTTGACAAAATTTTGGAAAATTTTTTTTCCTCAGTTTAGGCTGATACATATTCTTCTTCTACATATTTTTGGTAATAAAAAATAAAATCGCAATAAGTGATTATTGATTGGTTTGTGCAAAAGTTATAGCGTCTACAAAATAGGGGATAGTTTTATGGCATTTTTATAAATATTTTTTTTTTACTAGTAATGGCGGCAATCAGGGATTTTTATTGTGACTGCGACATTATGGCGGACACAGATGATTTTGACACATTTTTGGGACCATTGGCATTAATATAGCAATCAGTGCAATTAAAAATGCACTGATTACTGTAAAAATGTCACTGGCAGTGAAGGGGTTAAGTGTGTGTATGTTTTTTTAACTGTAGGGGGCGTGGTTTGGCATCTGATGTCACTTATCATCTTTCCCTATAACAGGGAACAGACTAGCACTGACAGCCTCAGTAGGAAGCACGAGGAGAGGTTTGTTTACACTTACCTCTCCTCGTTCTTCAGGTCTGTGACCTGATCGCGGGACACCGGCGGCAATCAGGTCCATGGGTCCCGCGGCCATGGTCACGGAGCTCAGGACCGGGTCGCGGGTGCGCCGCTGATGGCACAGTTGCTACCCATGGCTGGGCACTTAAAGGGCAACATACCTGTACATGCTTGTGCCCATCCGTGCCATTCTGCCGATGTATATCGGCGTGAGGCGGTCCTTAAGCGGTTAAAGTGGATGTAAACCCGAAAAAAACATTTTTCTTTTTTTGATGTCATAATGTAGAGTATAAGATTTCCTATCATTTGAGTCCAGTCTTGCCACAAAGAGTTAATCCAGCTCTGACCACTCTCCTACACATCCTCTTTTATTGTTCAGTGAGATAAATCTTGACAAACAAAGAAAAACTTTCCCCTTGCTGTGAGTGACAGGTGATTTACATATCTTGTGCGCTAGCCTAAGAGACATGCATTATTTTTTAATTCCCTCCCACTCCTTTCTTCTGCTGCTCTGCAAGGATTAGCTGTTCCACAGCTCAGCATGATTTGGCATGCTGAAGTCATGTGGGGACTTTTCTGGGTTTTGACTGGATGTTAGTGATTATAGCAGAAGTTCAGTGTAAGAAATACATAGGAGAAAATGCATGTTGATAAGGGCAGTCTAGAGGTGGGCGGGGAGTCTACTGACATCACAACTCCACCCACTGAACCCTGGAAAACAGTCCCACCCACAAAATCTGTTTTTCGGGTCTCATAGCAGACAGAGGGGAGACATTTGACAGATAAGTATACATGCAGGAGGCATGTATATCCTTCTAGATAACCAATATTGCAGTAGTTTAGAAAGGATAAGAGTAATGTAAAGTTTTTATTTCTTTGAGTTAATACATTTTTTGTATCTTTTGTAAACAATTTTAGAAAGCTTCATTGTCATTTTCTTTCAAGATCAAATCAATATTATTTTGATCTCTTGTCAGGGGGTCCTTAAAAATCATGGCGCCCATAGGCCGGGGTCTACCGTACCTATATGGTAATCCAGCACTGATCCCCAGCCATGTAAGCAAAGGGGCGGGCTCCCAGTGACATCATTTACCATATATTATCATGTTTATACAGTATATAGTATATGGTCAATGACATGACTCGGAAACTCCTCACCCTCGTATATACAGTAACAGCTGTCATGATTCATTCTGAGGGTGACAAGTGAATGAGCAGGTTGCGTCTCAATGGCATTTTTTTTTTCATTTGGCAAGTCATAGGTCACCAGGCATCATGATTGACATGGATCTGCATTGCTGGATGATCTGGATGATCTGATTGATGATGTGTTTGGGGATTTTAATATTTTTAAAAAAAGACTTATCAATTGCTTGGGTGTCTTTATTTGTAGGTTTTTGTGAATGAGTAGAGGTACTATATACCCCCACTCATTCATATAGGGGGGGGGGGGGCACAATTTGGTTGCGTCTTATTGTGAAAGTGGGTTTCCATATCCTGATAAGTCCCCTTGCACACAAACCCCCACAACCATGGTGCAAGGCTTCTGGGGAAGAGACCTTATACTCATCGATATGGGCACAAAGTGCTTTGTCATGGGGTTCTCCCTCAGGCAAGTTACTCCCCCCTGTGTTTAGGGCATGTTGCCTGGTATGGTTCAGGAAGGGGTAGGTGCACCCTAACCCCCCCCCCCCCCCTTTATTGGGCAGCCAGGCTGCATGCTTGTATTTAAGGTTTGTTATGGATTTTTAAGGGGACCTCAGACTTGTTTTTTTTTTGAGTGAGTCCCCCTTAAAAGCTGTACCAAACTTAAAGGGTATGGTATAAATTTCCTGGGCGACTTCCCGTATTAGTTTGTTTTTTTGTGTGAGGTGCACTTTTATAATCCATGCCAGACTCAAAAGGTCTTGTATACATTTCTGGGAGGACTCTATACAATTTTTTTTCTTTCTTCTTCACAGAGAAATTACACCATTTAATTTGCCGGCAAATTGCTTTAATTGCTAGCTTTCCCCCCCCCCCCAAAAAAAAGCACAAAAATGCCAGTGGTCCCCCAAGTACATAGCAAATGCATGGGGGACTGTGTGCTGGGTTTTTGTTTTTGTTTTTTAGAAAGCTGTCAAAGTAATTTGCCAGCATTTTTAAAAAATGTTTCCTTTGTAAATGTCAGCACTAAGAAATCAGTGTTCCTGGCTTCATGGAATTAAAAAATGTTTTTTTCATTGGTACACATTTTCCAAGGTAGTGCTGACCCACCTACCATTTGTGACAGCCTCCTGCCTATTAGACCAGAAAATGGGCATTTCGAGTTTGAGAGATTCAGCTCCCATTGATTAAAATGGGGTTTGAGTTAGGCATCCAAACTTCTTTGAAGTTCACTGAGCCCTGCTGAACTGAACCTAGGGTAGTTTACTCATCACTACACACTTTCAGTTGTGTGGAATAGAATGACCCCTGCTGGCCGCTATGGCTCCTCTCAGTGACCGCTACATCATACCTTACTACTGTATCCTACAATGAGTATCAGTCAGCAGGAGGAACCAGCGTTGCAACAGGTAAACCCACTATTCAACCAGCCAGTTTAGTCAAACCAACCCACCATCCAGAGAGCTGCTACAAAGTGAGGTTTTAGCAACTGGGTCGATGGATAATCAGAGCATGGGATTAAATTTGTTGACCACCCCAGAGGATCGCATTAATATATATAAAAATTCATATATTTACACATTAAATTTTATACTAAAATAATAAATACTTATTAACTGCTTTTCGAACTTTCTTTCACCTTATTCTCTACAAAACCAAACTCTCTTCATTTGTACTGTTCAACTTATGGGCACATTTTTGCTAAAAGTACTACCATGAAGTCTATCAGAACCACTATAAAAACATGGTTTGACCATGGCAATTTTTTTTTTTTTCCATGCGATAAGCACCCATCAATACCATTTAAATAAATTAAAACAAGTTTAGAATAAGTTAAAGAAATATCACCTTGCTTTTGAGAAACTGATGTCCGAAACAGTTTACGCCTATAAAACATTCTTAGAACATGATTCTTGGTTAATAATGAACACATAAACAGGGTATTGCAACAAGTTTAAGCCATAGATATAAACATCTAAATATTGAGTTCAAAGAAAATATTCCACCATATAGCAGCAATCAACTTTCATTTACACAGCCATCTGCCACACAGCTTCAAATTCTTGGCTAACTTATTTTCTTACACAGCAGGGTGATCACAGTGAAGGCTTAAATACAAACAATGATTGATTTACTCTTGTGTTAAAACAATGCTAATATGATTATAATGATATAGCCTTGGATGTTTTGAAGAAAATGAACCTACTTTAGCTGTAAGTACAAAACACCATGAACTACATCAAATGTAATATACATTAATTCCCACATTGAATATTTTTGATGGTTTCTTTGTTGTTAGGATGGGGCTTTAGTTTAGTTTTCACTTTAACCCATAAATAGAACCTTATATGATAACATGTACCTTGTGTGTAAATAGTAATTGTAGACTTTAACCACTTCAGCCCCGGAAGGATTTGTCCCCTTAATAACCAGGGCATTTTTTTGTGATACGGCACTCCGTTGCTTTAACTGACAATTGCACAGTCATGCGACGTTGTACACCAATCAAAATTTACGTCTACAAACAGCGACAATTTAAAAAACAATTGTATTCATCAATTTAGGCCGATATATATTCTTCTAAATATTTTTGGTAAAAAAATAAATCACAATAGGAGTATATTGATTGGTTTGCGCAAAAGTTATAGCGTCTACAAAATAGAGGATAAATGTATGGAATTTTTATTATTTAATTTTTTTTACTAGTACTGGTGGCGATCTGCATTTTTTAGCGGGACTGCGATAGATCGGACACTTTTGACACTTTTTTTTGGACCGGTGACATTTATACAGTGACCAGTGCTATAAATAGTCACTGATTAATGTATACATATTACTGTCAGGGAAGGGTTTAACACTGGGGGTGATGAAGAGGTTAAATGTGTTCCCTCAGCGTGTTCTAACTATAGGGGAGTGGGCTGCCTGGGATATGGCAGAGATGACTGTTTCCGATCACTGGGAACGGTATATCTCTGTCACGTCTCCTGTCAGAATGGGGATCCCCCTTGATTAAAAAGGCAGATCACAATTCTGCCTCTGTATAAAGACCTGCAGGCACTCTTCTGCAGCTTGCAGCATTTTCAAGCATGTGCTTCTGGTGCTGAAAACCTGCCTGCTATCATGCCTGCACAAGCCGCCATACAGCTACAGCAACGGCAGCTGGTTGGCAAGTGGTTAAAGTATAAATCAACATACAAATGGGGGTCATGCCAAAACCTGAATAATCATGGCAGTTTAAACCCATGAAATCCAGGCTTCACCTCCTTCCATAGTGTGTAGGATCACACAGGTTCTAACTCAATTTGTCAATAATTTACAAGGTTGAGTTGGCAGGAGTAGTAAGCTACTCTGCTTTGCATAATGTTAAATAAAATAATTGGCAATTAAAGTTCAGAAAGTTAAGCAGTTGGCTGGGAGCACTGATCGGGAGTCAGTCAACTACTGGTTTTCTAACATGCACGTCCAACAGAAGCTGGTCGGACAGAGAGGCCGAATGTTGGATTTTGTTTTTCAACCGGCTATTGTCTGTCAACATTTAGCCCATGTGTACGGGCCTTTAAGTATAGTGGAGATTAGGGCCAAACCATTCACAAGTCATTATAGGCAGGAGCTTAGGACCCAACTGATATCTGGAATGCCTAGCTATAATCTTATTGCTCCTTCAGTAAACCAGGGGGGGTGATGCAATTAGTCAATGCTGTAACCGGTTTGTTGTTTCACAAAGGAGGATGCACTTGTAAGTTGAAGTCTGATGGAGCTATTCCAGTACAGACAAAACAAATGGGGTGGTTTCTCATTGTCTCAAATGGGACCTTTATGAATGTCAGTGTCAAAAAAACCGAATGTGACCAGAACTGTGTGACTGCGACAGAGTAAACCAAACATAAGTAGGTGAAAGTAAGTGATAAGAAGATAAATGCATATAATGTGAATACACCACCAATACTAAACAGAGTGAGAAAACCAAATAACATTGACAACTAACCAGTATATATAACAAAGGGGATACCGGAATTGTAGTCAAGCCAGGCCAGGGTCATAAACAGGAGGTCAGCAGATGGGGGGACAATGAGAAAGGGATCAGGTTGTGGGACAAGGTTCCAGGGATGCAGGAATAGACAGGATCAGGTTAAACCGGTTCAGAATGTAGGAATCAAGGTTGAGGATAACAGGATAGCAGGATGCAGGATGCAGGATGCAGGATGCAGGATGCAGGGCTCAAGGACAAAACCAAGGTAAACATGTGAGTGATTGCCAGGTATTTATAGGCCTGTGATTTGCCTCAAGTGACACCTGATTGCAGGAGGTGCTGTCTGCTCCACACTGCCAGGATCCATCCGCTGGTGGACACCAGTACTGCAGCCCAAAGATGACATAACATTAGCAGGGAAAATCTCTCCTGACAGTTCCAAACTGCCAGGAGACACCTGCTGGTGGACCTCAGTACTGCATGCCAAAAGACAGATATTATCAGTGGATGGAACATTTCCTGACAGTCAGTCTACAATATTGGGGGAAAAATATCTGCTATCTTGCCTAGGGCCCCAAAGTGCCTTTGATAAATCTTTTTTTGGAGATCTCTTCTCCAATGTTGACAGATGAAAGACTTTCATTTAAAGAACCTGACAGTTTTCACTCATGCTTGTGTCATTATTTTTGTCATCCGCTGTCTTCTGCCTCTGCCAGGTCTTCACCACTGTCTTTTCCCTTCTGTTCTTCTGATGTTGACATGCGTTCGACTTTAATAAACAGGGATATGACTTTGATTCCCAACAATACCAGGCACTGTCTGGTATGAATCTTGGGGGGGACTTCACACACAATGTAAAAAAAAGGCATGGGGGCCCCCCAAAATCCATACCAGACCCTTATGCGAGCACACAGCCTGGCAGGTCAGGAAAGGGGGTGGGAATGAGCGAGCATCTCCCCTCCTGAACTTTGCCAGATCGCATGCCCTCAAAAGGGGGTGGGTGGTTTGAGGTGGGGGGGGGCCCTTTCCTGACCTGCCGTGCTGTGTGCACAGATAAGGGTCTGGTATGGATCTGGGGGGGACCCCATGCCGTTTTTTCGGCGTGGGGGTTCCCCTTGAAATCCATGCCAGACTGAAGGTCCTGGTATGCTCTTGGAGGGGGAACCCATGCTGTTTTTTTTTTACATTGCGAGTGGAGTTCCCCCTAAAGATTCATACCAAACAGTGTCTGGTAGTCGCAGGGCAAAGTCAGATCCACAGTCATACTACTGCTTTGTCAAAATCATGGCTGCAAAATCGCACGACTTTGAAGTCCCACAAGTGTGAAAGGGGCCTAAAGGCCCGTACACACGATCCGAAAATTGGGCGAAAAATACGGCTTTAGACGCAATCGTACGATAATCGGATTGTTAGTACAGAGCTTTCGAGAGCTGATCAAAGCAATTCATCCGATATTATTCGATCAAACAAGCACAAAGATTTTCCTCATACGATACCAGATTGTATGATTTTAGTTTAGTCAGTACAGTTGTCGCCCAAAAATACAATACAAATACGTTACAACACATGACATCACTTACAAATTTTTTTTTCTGTTGTATGAGAATTTTCGTGACTTTAGTAACCTATTCAATTTCTACTTGCGCCTATTAAGAGAAAAGTTGTATGATCTATCAGGTGATATTCAGATCGTGTGTTCTGTTTGTTTCAAAGTCGCACGTTTATACCGAGTGTTTACCGCAACTTTGCCGCCTTTTTGCCGCAATTTTGTACAGGTCACCAATGTAAAAAGCTGAAAAATGCCTGCAATCTGCCCCATGCCACATGTTGTTTTTTGAGCTAGGTTCACACTACTGCGATGTGATGTACTGTGAATTTGATCTGTTTTATTTTCCTGTGTGAGGTGCAAATTTGCCTTGCATTTTTAGGTGGACAGGTGCAAACTGGCCACGATTTTACCGCAAGTTTCAGGAGGCAGACAGTGAACAATTTGCAGAGATGTGAACTGTGTGCTGCGAGTTTACTGCAAGTTCAATTGAGCTTATGAAGAAAAAATTTGCACTGCATCATAGGAATTTGCATTGCACCCGCAGTCAACACGCACAGGACCCTTTTTTTTTTCTCGTAGCAAATTCCCAACACATAGATGTGAACCAAAGCCGTGAATTACTATGCTTTTTACATGACCTGTGAATCTGGGTTTTCCTAAACGCAGCAAATCCGCTGTAAATTTGCATTAGTGTGAACCCAGGCTAAGGCATTTTTCAGGCGTTTTGCTGCAGGTGGCAAAATGCTCAGATGTTAACAGGTGCCATTGAAATTAATGGGATTTTGTTTGTTGGGCACTTTCCAGGCATTTGTTCGGGAGTTTTACAAGTGTTTATGAGCTGAAAATGCTTAGGTGTGAATGCAGCCTAAAGTAATTTTACATAGTTTCATAGTTTATGTATAATATTTTTATTAGTTACAGTGTATTAATATGTAACTAGCTCATTTTTTTTATCATAGGCTGACAAAAGGACAAAAATGTGAAAAAAAATTATTTTCATTATTTTATTCAAAATGTTTAAAGGGTAACTCCACTTTCGTGGGGGAAAAAAGCCTTAATGTAATTGCATGTTATTAAAAATTACCTTTCCTTTTCAATCTACAGCTCTGTAATTTTCTGTAAAATGCAATGCAATATGGCTATCTAGAGGTGTTGTGTGATTGGCTCACTAATTTTCCCAGATGTCTACACTAAGTTTCAAGTCAGATATCAGGCATCCCCTGCAACAAAAATTGCATTTTTGGTGAGATATCCCCAATAGGAGATCACGTCTAAAGGGATGCAGACCCGGCAATTTTCCTCATTAGAGCCCTGCAGGTGCAGCATCTGGTTGATAATTAGGAAAACAACTCTCCCATTAAATTCACTTACCACATGGATGCAGAGTAACACACAGGGGTTTCTTCAGAATAACAAAGGGTAGCAATCTGCAACAAACTTTGTTAAAATCCTTGTAATGTACATTAATCACCCAGGGGGAATGTTTTTTTTTCTCACAAAAGTGGAATTACTCTTTAACTTTTGTCATTTGTATATTTATATATTGTATACAGAATGATTCTTTCAGACACTTTAGCTCTGTATACAGTGAGTGTACACAGACACAGTGGGATGTTTGCTTGTTGTATTGATCACCATGATGGTGATCACATAATCAAGAACCATGCTGATTTTGCCTTTCTAGGGCCTTTTTAAGCTTGGGGTATGTATCATATACTTGTTACACTTATTGCTAAATGTTTTTTGGAGATGCACTTTGTATGCAGCATGCCACAGCATTGCTGTGTAGCAAATATTGTGCATCACAAACATTACACATCTGCTCCTAAACATCATAGTTTCAGTAAAAGCTAGACATCATATCCCCATCCCAAAAAGATACTACAAAGAGAGACAAATAGCAGCCTGTCATCTGCCAGCATTATCTTCCATACAATCAGGGCCGGTGCTACCACTAGGCGGACTAGGCAGCTGCCTAGGGCGCACTGCCACCTAGGGCAGCCGGCCGCTGGTTATCCTACTCCCGCACTGTCCATAGAGCTTGCACTATACACCAGGCAGCCGCTCTGAGCCTCTGACATGTGTGAAGCAGCGCCCCAGGTCCTCGGTCTACGCCCCACCCCCCCGGTCTCCGCGCTGACACATCAGTGACATAATATGTGTTCACACTGTCCAGCACATTCCAGCGGCCATCCCACCCCCAGCCCGCTCTCCGCTCTGCGCTCTGACTCAGAGCGGAGATAGTTCTGAGTAGTTTTGAGTAACAGTGACATGTGTCCAGCAGCACCAGCCCATCCCACGCTCTCCGCTCTGACGTGTGTGTCCAATGACTACAAACCCCCCCCCCCCCCTCCCCCGAAGACCGTGTCACACTGGAGTGGAGAGCATAGCATGGCGCCTGGCAGAGCCTGGAAGAGGCACAGACAGAGGCAGGTACAGGCGTACACATGAATTTTAGACAGGTTCATGTCTTCAAATACATGTTTGCTGAGCCCAATACCATCACCTAGTGTGTGGTGAGTAAACACTGTTGCTGTCTTAGATAATAATGATATTGTATATATTGACAATGACATGCAATTTGCAAATGTTATGTGTGTATATGTATTTATATTCACTGATTTGCCAAAATGCCAAGTATGTACCGAGCCCCCCCGTGAGGCTGCATTGGCAGTGGTGAAGCAGCATTGCTTGTCACAGCTGAGACTGTATTTGATGGATTCAGGTGAGACTATTTGATGGGCACATATGAAACTATTTGAGGGGTACAGGTAAAGGAGCATTAATGGGCATGGGTGTCACTGCGTTTGATGGGCACAGGTGAATTGCCATTAATGGGCAAAGGTGAGTGAGGCTGTATTTGATGGGTACAGGTGAGGCTACGTTTGATGGGCGCTGGTGAGACTGCATTTGATGGGTGCTGATGGGGCTGACTGCATTTGATGGACACAGGTGAGGCTGCCTTTGATGGGCGCTGGTGAAACTGCCTGAATTTGTTGGGCACAGGTGAGGCTGCATTGATTGGCATTGGTAAAGTGGCATTGATGGGCATCCCTTACAGTCACACACAGACACCGAAACACAAAATGCATCCCTTACACACACAAAAACCTCTGGTGTGGTCTGGTCCCCTCATTAAAAAGGTGGGGTGTACATGGGCAGGGCAATGGGGTTGGGATCGGGGGTTGAGCCGGGGGGCGGCAAAATTAGGTTTCGCCTAGGGTGTCAAAAATCCTTGCACCAGCCCTGCATACAATAAAACCCTTTTCACACTGAAGTGCTACTAAAACAGCAACTAAATCGGCGTTCTTTTAGCAGTACTTTTGCAGCGCTTTTGGGGTGCTCTTTTTAAGATCATGTGACAACGTGACCTTAAAAAAAACAAAAACGAAAAAGGACCCATTTTGTGGTGCTTTCAAAGCACTTTTAAGGCGTTTTGGAAGTGCTGCCCATCATTTCAATGGACAGGTGCATTTTCTAGTGCTTTTCATGTGCTATTTTTAGCACTAAACCGCCTGAAAACTGCCTCCGTGTGAAAAGGGTCTAACAGACTTGCAGCAGGAGGAAGATTTTAATTATGCACGAGTCATAGTCTTTTCTAAAAATAGGGGAAGATAGTACGATAACCACAGAACAATCATGCTAGAGCCAAGGAAAAGCAGACAGGAAGCAGCAACAAACAGAGAATATGCATCAGCTGGTGCTTGATGTGAAATAGTATACAATGAGGAAGAGAAGGTGGAACTGATGACGTGGCAGACCACACATGAGGAGCAGCAATGGATAAAGTTGTCAAGCAGCAGGGATATCTTGCAGAGAACAGCAATCATTTGTATAAATTATTCTGGGGGCACTACCCCAAAGGCAAAAGTTGTTAGTATCCCTAGGGCCAACTCAGTCTCCTCTGCAGTGTGAGCATTTCTAACTGTGTCATGGGAAGCCTAGGCCTAACAAAGTAATGGACAAACACCTGATGTGGTACCACAGTGGGAGGGATGAGAGCAGCACCTTACCTAGACAAGGCAGACTCACCAGGTTTCCCTTCCCCATTTCCTGTTGTTGAAAAAAACTTGTGAAAGCATGTCCAGCATATAAATGCCAGCTTAGCAGAGATACTGGCGCTACAACTGCTCCCATACAAGCTGGCAGAAACAGATCTATTCCAGTTGATCACCTGCACTGCCCCAGGGTAGCAGCTACCCAACTGCCATTGCATTTTGCAGAAAACCATCCCTGAGCTCTACCTTTACATTGAGGAAAATGTGTCTCTGGTGCTGAACTATGCTGTTGATGGCAAGGTACACATGACCACAGACACTTGATTCAATAAATATGGGCAACAATGCTATAGATCATTCACTGTGCACTGGATTAAATTCATGGTGCCTGGGAATGGGATTGATGCAGCACAGACCATACCACTTGACTTTGTGGTGCAACCTGGCTGTTTGATGAGAGCTGGTGGTGGTGGTCCTACAAGCTCAACCCCCTCCTCCTCATTGGCCTCATCCTCCATGTCCTCCCCAGCATCAGGACCAGAAACTCCCCAAGTGCCCCAAAACCCAGGAAAAAACTGCCATGCAATGATGCAGCTTTTATGGCCAAGGGAAAGGTGTGATTCTGGGCTATCATTTCTCCAGGTCCAGGTTAAAAAGTGACTTAGCCCTCACCAGCTAAAAACTGTCAAATTCATGTGTGATAATGGCATACCCTTCATCTGGAAAACCTTACACATATGCATTGCCTAGGCCGTGTCCTATACTCACATAGTTACATAGTAGGCGAGGTTGAAAAAAGACACAAGTCCATCAAGTCCAACCTATTCGTGTGATTATATGTCAGTATTATATTGTATATCCCTGTATGTTGTGGTCATTCAGGTGCTTATCTAATCGTTTTTTGAAACTATCGATGTTCCCCGCTGAGACCACCACCTTTGAAAGGGAATTCCACATCCTTGCTGCACTTACAGTAAAGAACCCTCTATGTAGTTTAGGGTTAAACCACTTTTCTTCTAATTTTAATAAGTGGCCACTTGTCTTGTTAAACTCCCTTCCGCAAAAAAGTTTTATACCTATTGTGGGGTCACCAGTGTGGTATTTCTAAATTGAAATCATATCTCCTCTCAAGCATCTCCAGAGAGAATAAGTTCAGTGCTCGCAACCTTTCCTCATAACTAATAACCTCCAGACCCTTTATTAGCTTTGTTGCCCTTCTTTGTACTCGCTCCATTTCAAGTACATCCTTCTTGAGGACTGGAGCCCAGAACTGGACAGCATACTCTAGGTGCGGCTGGACCAGAGTCTTGTAGAGTGGGAGAATTATAGTTTTATCTCTGGAGTTGATCCCCTTTTTAATGCATGCCAATATTCTGTTTGCTTTGTTAGCAGCAGCTTGGCATTGCATGCCATTGCTGAGCCTATCATCTACTAGGACCCCCAGGTCCTTTTCCATCCTAGATTCCCCCAGAAGTTCTCCCCCAGTGTATAGATTGAATTCATATTTTTACCACCCAAATGCATTATTTTACATTGTTCTACATTAAAACTCATTTGCCATGTAGTTGCCCACCCCTTTAATTTGTTCAGATCTTTTAGCAAGGTTTTCAAATCCTGTGGAGAAGTTATTGCCCTCCTTAGCTTAGTATCATCCACAAATACAGAGATTTAACTGTTTAAATAGGATTGGTCCCAGCACAGAACCCTGGGGGACCCCACTACCCACCCCTGACCATTCTGAGTACTCCCCATTTATCACCACCCTCTGAACTTGCCCTTGTAGCCAGTTTCAATTCATGTACTCACCCTATGGTCCATGCCAATGAACCTTATTTTGTACAGTAAACATTTATGAGGAACGTGTCAAATGCTTTTGCAAAATCCAGACCACATCTACGGGTCTTTCTTTATCTAGATGGCAACTCACCTCCTCATAGATTGGTTAGGCAAGAATGATTCTTCATGAATCCATGCTGATTACTGCTAATGATACTGTTCTCATTAATAAAATCTTGTATATAGTGCCTTATCACCCACTCCAAGAGCTTGCATACTATTGATGTTAGGCTAACTGGTCTGTATTTCCCAGGGATGTATTTTTGGCCCTTTTTATTGATGCTACATTGGCTTTTCTCCAATCAACTGATACCATTCCAGTTAGTAGACTGTCAGTATAAATTAAGAACAATGGTCTGGCAATTACTTGACTGAGTTCCCTAAGTACCCTCAGATGCAAGCCATCTGGTCCCGGTGATTTATTAATGTTATGTTTCTCAAGTCTAATTTTAATTCTGTCCTCTGTTAACCCTGGAGGTACTTCCTGTGATGTGTCATGAGGATAAACACTGCAGTTTTGGTTACTGAAGCCCCCCAAATTCCCTTGTGAAGACTGAGGCAACTATGGTCTGTCCTCCCTTTTTTACTGTTTACATATTTAATAGAAAACTTCTTGTCATAATACCCTTGATTCCAAGATATACTTTTCCATGACATGAGGGGTTTGCACACACTTTCAGTGCATTTAAACTCTCAGTGCTTCTGAGCCATAGCTCACCTGGAAGATATGCAGTGGCAATAGTAGCTGCCTGCCAAGAATGTAATAAGCAATACCCCCACACACTAGAAATGCACTCTAAATATGCTGAAGAGGCTACAAAGGCTACATCAGTGAGGAATCCCCCAGTATCTTTGTGCAAATGGGAAGATGACATCATTTGGGGCATTTGGAGACTTTTTACCCCAAAAGTGGCTACTTATCAAGGATGTCTGTTTTGCTCCCCTTTGAGGATGTGTGTAAAAAAATAGGCAGCATTTGTGTGGGGAAAAGTGACACCTTTTCCTTGTTTCTCTGTGAACATATACTGTCTGCACTGAAGACTAATCTGAGGCCTCTAAAGCTTCTGTCCCCTGCTTCCATCGTGGAACCCAGAGGTAACAGGAGGCAGAGGAGAAGTTAGAGGAGGAGTTTTTGAAGGTTGCAGGAGAGAGAAATTCTGACAGGATTTTTACCTTTCCCAAACCCTAGCATTTTATGTGGGTTTGGTGAGCAGTTGAAGAAAAGCCTTGTCCACAGTGATGATCATGAGAATTTCTGGTCATCAGACTCTAGGTATTTGTGGCATATGGAATGCTTCATGCTCCATTTCCTACAAAAGGATCCACACATACAAGTAATCAGGGAAAGGCACTACTATTGGTTTCCTACCTTACTGGATCTCCAGTACAAGAGATTCAGAAAGTGACTTATCTCCTACCGCCATCCCAGAGGGAGTGCAAAATGCACTATTTTGCTGCATTTATCGCAGGGGGGCAGCAATCCCTCTAATGGCCAATATTCCTTCATCGCTGACATTCCCTGAAGGATCCACAAGAGCAGCAGTCTCAGCATGGCTTTGCATAGTTTTTTTCAAGCCACAGTAGCCAAACCCGGCTTCTGTATATAGAAAAAAAAAGCAGTGCACGATGGAAATCGCATGAAAACGTATTAGTCTTTAGATTAGTAACATGATGAATTTATTGCACTAAGAGTCAAATATAAAAAGTTGCAGCAACAGTCAATAGTAGTATAGATACTTTTAGATGGTTGCAGAACAGTCATAAAAGCATATAGCTAAATAAGATACTGGTATAAACAATAAATTATACCACTGCTGAGTCCGGATGAGAGGGGATTAACATCAACCATCGGCTTCAGGCTGGACTGTGGGGAGGGCTGTCACAACTCTAAATAGATGGTATGAAATTCCCAGTATGACAGGGGGGAGGATGGTGTCTTAAATCTTGTAGTTGCCAGTTGAAAGCGCTCAGCCTGCAAACACACGTACAGGCACGGTAAGGAGGATCCTCAGATGGGCACAGCAAGCCCTACCGTGGGACTTAGGATGACGCTCCTATGAGGATGCTGTGTAGCTGAGCTGAGCTGTGTAAAGGCTAGACAGCAACAACCGCAAGGGGGAAGGAAGCCAAAAAAGCAGAGCAGGCAGACTAGGAGCCAGATGCACTGGGTGACGTCAGCATTACCACAGAAACAAAGGGAAGCCGGAAACAACAGGAACTCATCAGTAATCAGCAGTGGAACATCATAGGCTCAGGGGAAGCCATGACTACATGTTTCACGCTTCAGCGCTTTATCAAAGTCACAGGTGTATGTGCCTATATGTATGTTTTTCTATATTTTTTTCTATTTTTTATATATATTTATGTATTGAGGCAGTCTGCACATTCTTTTTCAATTGATTTCCATTGATTTCTTATATATTTGCAATAGGTTGAGTGAGGGGCTAACATCAGGTCTTGATTGCATCCTCCCCGCCCCTCCTTTTCAATGGCAATGTGCTTAAATGAATGGTGTTGCCGTCCATCCTGTGACTTTTGATAAAGCGCTGAAGCGTGAAACATGTAGTCATGGCTTCTGAGCCTATGATGTTCCCGTGGTTTCCAGCTTCCCTTTGTTTCCGTGTAACGCTGACGTCACCCAGTGCGTCTGGCTTGAAGGTACTCCTTTTCCAAAAATGTGTTTTTAACCATGGATTTTTGCACCTCAAAGTCTTGAAGACTGGTGCAATTACGGCGCAGCCTTGAAAATTGGCTCTGCGGAACGGAACTTAACTAGTTTTGATGGTGACAGCTGTCGATAGGAATAAACAAATTTAAAGTAATTTTAAAGTAAGTACTGGTAACAAGCTTTTTACCTTCAACCTTAATTACTAAATCCAAAAAATGAGTTTCAACTGGACTGGCTTCAAAGGATAATGATATTTCCCTATGGTTGTCATTAAAAGTAGTCATATAGGAATGAACATGAACATGAACAATTTAGCCAAACTGGGGGCAAATTTGGCCCCATGGCAACACCTTTCTTCTGGAGGTAAAATTGGCCATTGAACCACAAATAATTATGACTTGTAGCAAAGGTCATTCATTTCATAGTAAATTCCTTTCAAATATGAGGCAGTGTTCCCTCCTGGGACAAATAATAATACACTGTATCAAAACCTAACTGGTGAGAGATACAAGTATAAAGCAATGCAACATCAGCCGTTGCTAATAGACAACCTTTTTGAATCTCGATGTGATCTAAAAGCTGAATAGTATCCTTGGTGTCTTTCAGATATGACAGCATTTTTTTAACTAGGGGCTGTAGGTAAAAATCATCCTCACAACTGCTTGATTGACTCAATACTGTACAGTATATGAGTCCACATCTGGTAAGCGTGCCCATTTTTCCATATGATGGTGAACCGCACAATGAGGAAAAGTTTTAACTATTGAATCTCTTCACAGGGGATTTCTCTCCAGCTCATCGGACTTATTTTCTATGGTGGGCTATCAGTGGTGATTTATTCATGAACTTTGAGGTGCATTATTGTTTTTCTTCACATTTCTTATTATTCTTAATGTACACAAGATTTGAGGGACTTGGGTTCAATATTCATTCCTTGCCCTCAATTCACTCTTGATTTACAATATTTGAGCACTCCACTATTGTTTATAATTTATATTTTAGCTATTATATTTAGCTGGACTTAAATACAACAGAAACACCCCAATCTGATTTTTATTTTGGTTTGATAAAAAGGCCCTTTTTAAGTAGTTTTTTTTTCAGACAGTAATAGGCCTGAACTCAATGGCATCCACAACAGATCTTAAAGCTAGAAAAAATAAACTACTTATAAATCTTAAAAAAAAGTAACCTTAAGTCCTCAACTTCATGCAAACTGACCAGTGACAAAACAGCTTAATGGCATAGTTTGTGAGCTTCTTTTTTTTTTCAAAAAAACACATTCCTAGGACTTATTATAAATAGTGGGGTCCCAAATTGCTAAACCCTTGCTCAAATAGTTTTTCAATCTAGGTTTGATTATTTTACTTTTTTTTCAACTCTGCTAGTAGAAAAGTAGGATACAGTCCACTGTTTGGGAAAAGAACAATTAATTAATCTTTGTTGTAGATTTTATACATAGAATATGTACCCTGGACTGTGGATTTGGAGACCATGTACAGTAATAAGTACAAATTGCAGGTGTGGGCCAAATTAATTTACAATTATTATGGATTTCCAGTCTGATATCCTTAAAAATGTATTGCATGCTATTGCTTATTATACACTAATGCTTAGATCAACATTAAAAGACACAAACTGGGACTGAGGGTCATGTACTAACAGATAAAGACAGTAAATGTATTTACCATCCTAATCTCCTGTTCTTAGATCTCAAACTCATCCATGGAAATGTCTTCACTTTTCAATACACTAAACTGTATTCTATATATATATATATATATATATATATATATATATATATATATATATATATATATATATATATATATATATATATATATATATATATATATATATATATATATATATATATATATATATATATATATATATATATATATATATATATATATATATATATATATATATATATAAAACGTGAACCTATATTTCCTCAGTTTGTGTTTAAAGTATTATTTACACGAATTAGGGAATATCATCTAAAATGGAATAAAAACACATACCCTCCTATAAATATAATTAATGGGTAGTGCATGTGGTTTTCTAAAACACATTTTTCTTTAACCACTTGCTTACTGGGCACTTAAACCCCCCTCAGTCCCAGACCAATTTTCAGCTTTCAGCGCTGATGCACTTTGAATGACAATTGCACGGGCATACAACACTGTACCCAAATGAAATTTTTATCATTTTTTTCCCACAAATAGAGCTTTCTTTTGGTGGTATTTAGTTACAGCTCGGAGTTTTATTTTTTGCTAAACAAACAAAAAAAGATGCAAAAAAAAATTAAAAAAAATCATGTTTTAATAGTTTGTTATAAAATTTTGCAAACGGGTCATTTTTCTCCTTCATTGAAGTGCGCTGATTAGACGGCACTGATAGGCTGCATTGGTGGGCACTGATGGGCTGCATTGGTGGGCACTGATAGGCTGCATTGGTGGGCACTGATAGGCTGCACTGGTGGGCACTGATAGGCATAGTTAAGGCGGCACTAATAGGCACAGATAAGGCGGCACCGATGGGCACAGATAAGGCGGCACTGATGGGCAAAGATGGGCACAGATAAGATGGCACGGATGGGTGGCACGGATGGGTGGCATGGATGGGTGGCACGGATGGGCACTGATAGGTACCACTGATAGATGGGACTGATGGGCACTGATAGGTGGCACTGATAGGTGGCTCTGATAGGTGGCACTGCTGGGCACTGATGGGCGGCACTGCTGGGCACTGATGGGCAGCACTGCTGGGCACTGATGGGCGGCACTGGGGTGCAGCACCTTTGAGGCAGATTGTGGGCACTGTGGGTGGCACTGTGGGTGGCACTGCTGGGTGGCACTGTGGGCACTGCTGGGTGGCACTGTGGGCACTGCTGGGTGGCACTGACGGGGGACACTTACTTTTTATTAGGGTGGCACTGCAGGGGGCAGGTGGGCACTGGCAGGGGGCAGGTGGGCGCTTGCATTGCTGGCCGTGATCGGGACTGATGTCCCGATCACGGCCGCCGGTGATCGGCTTTTTTTTTCTCCTCGCGCTGTCAGCGCGAGGAGGAATACTAGCCGATTACCGGCTCCGTTATGTCACCTGATCAGCTGTCATTGGCTGACAGCTGATCACGTGATAAGGGGTCGGGATCGACCCCTTGCACGGATCGGTGATCAGGCGAGTCTCATGGACTCGGCGATCACAGAGCGCGCCGCGAGCGCCCCTCAGGGGGCGCGCAGGCCGCTCGTACACGGGACTACGTCAATAGACGTAGTCCCGGAAAAGGAGATCCGCGCTGTAGCCATCATTTGGCTATAGCGCGGATCTCAAGTGGTTAAAACATTTAATAGCTCAACAGAAAATTGTTCTATCGCAGTATATTAACCACTTGGGACCCGCGCTATTGCAAAATGACGGCAATAGCGCGGACCCACATTTTCGGGACTACGTCTATTGACGTAGTCCCGGTTACGAGCGGCCTGCGCGCCCCCTGAGGGGCGCGCGCGGCGCGCTCTGTGATCGGCGAGTCCGTGAGACTCGCCTGATCACCGATCCGTGTAAGGGGTCGATCCCGACCCCTTATCACGTGATCAGCTGTCAGCCAATGACAGCTGATCATGTGATAAAACGGAGCCGGTAATCGGCTAGTATTCCTCCTCGCGCTGACAGCGCGAGGAGAAAAAAAAAAAGCCGATCGCCGGCGGCCGTGTTCGGGACATCAGTCCCGATCACGGCCAGCAATTTAAAAGGACACCTGCCCCCTGCCAGTGCCCACCTGCCACCCGCAGTGCCATCCTGAATAAAGTAAGTGCCCCCCTGTCAGTGCCACCCAGCAGTGCCCATAGTGCCCACAGTGCCACCCAGCAGTGCCCACAGTGCCACCCAGCAGTGCCCACAGTGCCACCCACAGTGCCACCCAGCAGTGCCACCCACAGTGCCACCCAAAATCTGCCTCAGGTGCTGCACCCCAGTGCCGCCCATCAGTGCCCAGCAGTGCCGCCCATCAGTGCCCAGCAGTGCCGCCCATTAGTGCCCAGCAGTGCCACCTATCAGAGCCACCTATCAGTGCCACCTATCAGTGCCCATCAGTCCCATCTATCTGTGGTACCTATCAGTGCCCATCCGTGCCACCCATCCGTGCCACTTATCCGTGCCACCCATCCGTGCCATCTTATCTGTGCCCATCTTTGCCCATCAGTGCCGCCTTATCTGTGCCCATCGGTGCCGCCTTATCTGTGCCTATTAGTGCCGCCTTAACTATGCCTATCAGTGCCCACCAGTGCAGCCTATCAGTGCCCACCAATGCAGCCCATCAGTGCCCACCAATGCAGCCCATCAGTGCCCACCAATGCAGCCTATCAGTGCCGCCTAATCAGCGCACTTCAATGAAGGAGAAAAATGACCCGTTTGCAAAATTTTATAACAAACTATTAAAACATGATTTTTTTTTTTTTTTTTTTTGCATCTTTTTTTGTTTGTTTAGCAAAAAATAAAACTCCGAGCTGTAACTAAATACCACCAAAAGAAAGCTCTATTTGTAGGAAAAAAATGATAAAAATTTCATTTGGGTACAGTGTTGTATGACCGCGCAATTGTCACTCAAAGTGCATCAGCGCTGAAAGCTGAAAATTGGTCTGGGACTGAGGGGGGTTTAAGTGCCCAGTAAGCAAGTGGTTAAAAGGTTGTTTCTATGATTTACAGACATTGAAAGACAGATTTACATGTTATTATTTTTATCAGGAATCCAGTACAGATGGGTCTTACCCTTCACCTATGGGTAGAGCAATGAAAATCATTCCATTAAACTGCTGTGACCAGCTGTACATAAAGTACTGATTAATAGAACAGATACAGGCTAAAATCATAAAGGAATTTATTCTAAATTGTTTTACAGACTTTATTGTACAGAGAGTGTTGTTGATTTACTATAACTGGTGCAGCTGTGCATGGTAGCCATTCAGCTTCTAACTTCAGCTTGTTCAATTAACCTTTCAGAGAAAAACCTGGAAGCGGATTCGTTTCTATGCCAAGCTGCACCAGATTTTGCACCCAGTTTTAGTAAATCAACCTTAATGTGTCAGAACATATTGTTCTAAAAGATCTACACTGATGGATCTTTTAATTACGACAGAAAGACATTTGAGGCTGATTTACTAAATGAGTTGCAAATCTTCACTCAAACTGTGAAGACCAATTATCCAATCAAATGTAGTTTAAATAAAAAGAAATTAGCTTTTCACACAATCAGATACGTTATTAATAGGGATGAGCCGAACACCCCCTGGTTCGGTTCACAGCAGAACGTGCAAACAGGCAGAAAAATTGTGCGAACACCATTAACTGGTTCCCGACCAGCGCACGCCTATGTACGTCGGCAGAATGGCATGGGCAGGCATATTGGCGTACAGGTACGTCCAATCTCTAATGCCGCCCTGCCATCGTGAGCACGTGGGCGGCGGCACACTCGCGTGCTAGTCGGGACCCCAGTGAGTCCAGTCGCGGGTCCCGCGGACTCGATCGCCGCGGGCATACCTACGATCGTCTCACGGGACGGCTGAATGGAGAGGTGCCGTTGTAAACAGCATCTCACCGTTCTGCCTAGCAGCTAGTGACACTGATCTCTGCTCCATGTGATTGGAGCAGATATCAGTGTTCACTAAATGAAAGCCCAGCCCCAGCAGTTAGTAACACACCCCTAGGAACACTTAACCCCTACACTGCCACCCACTGGTTAACCCCTTAACTGCCAGTGTCATTTACACAGGGATCGCTGCATTTACAGTATATAGCAGTGATTGCTGTATACATGAAAATGGTCCCAAAAATGTGTCAAAAATGTCCGATGTGTCCGCCATAATGTCGCAGTCACAATAAAAATCGCTGATCGCCGCCATTACTAGTAAAAAAAAATGATTAATAAAAATGCCATAAAACTATGCCCTATTTTGTAAACGCTATAACTTTTGCGCAAACCAATCAATAATCGCTTATTGCGATTTTTTTACCAAAAATATGTAGAAGAATACGTATCGGCCAAAACTGAGGGAAACAAAAGTTTTTTGATATATTTTTAGGTATATTTATTATAACAAAAAGTAAAAAATAATGCGTTTTTTTTCAAAATTTACGCTCTATTTTTGTTTATAGCGTAAAAAATAAAAACTGCAGGGGTGATCAAATACCACCAAAAGAAAGCTCTATTTGTGGGAAAAAAAAGAACGTCAATTTTGTTTGGGAGCCACGTCGCATGACCGCGCAATTGTCAGTTAAAGCGACGCAGTGCCGAATCGCAAAAAGTGGTCTGGTCTTTCACCAGCAAAATGGTCCAGGGCTGTAGTGGTTAAAGTCTATGAGATGCGAACATGAAAAATCTAAAGTGCTCATTTTAAAGGCTTATATGCAAGTTATTGTCATAAAAAGTGTTTGGGGACCTGGGTCCTGACACAGGGGATATGTATCAATGCAAAAAAAAAGTTTTAAAAACTGCTGTTTTATTGGGACCAGTGATTTCAATAATGCTTAAAGTGAAACAATAAAAATGTAATATTCCTTTATATACCGTGCCTGGGGGTTTCCTTGGTATGCCTGTAAATTAGCGCATCTTTCCTATGTTTATAACAATGCAACAGCAAAATTACATTTCTATAGAAGAAAATGCTTGCGGCTGTAACGTATTATCGGATCCCGTCAATATAGATAAGAATACCAAAAAAAATGGCGTGGATGCCCCCCCACCCCCCAAATCTATACCAGGCCCTTCAGGTCTTTATGGTATGGATATTAAGGGAAACCCCGTACCAAAATTTTTAAGAAAATGACATGGGGGTCCCCAGGCCCCCAGGCACTATATACTCTGAACAGCCGTATATATACTATATGGCCTGCCCTATATACTCTGCAGAAAATTGGGTCTTAGGTATTGGTTGTACAGAACACTGTGAGCCCTCACAGTTGCTCTTTTTGGGTGCAGGAATGGGCCCTGCTTTGAAATATTATATAAAAAATTGGGCCTTTGGTGGTGGTGGTGGTGCCAGAACACTGTAGGCCCTCACAGTTAGCCCTTGTACACACGGTCGGAGAATCCGTCGGAATGTGTCCTATTGGACCGTGTTGTCGGATAATCCGACTGTGTGTGGTATGCATCGGACTGATTCCGTCGGAATATCCGTCGGACCAAGTTTTCCAACTTGCTGGAAATATTTTCTGACAAACTGGTCCGATCGGACATACTCCGATCATGTGTAGCCTACTCCGATGGACAAGGTGCCACGCATGATCACATTCAAATTCCGACACGGAAGCGCTCGTTCTGCTCGTAAGCGATATAGCACATTCGTCACGCTGCAATGTTAAAAATTCTTTCATGAAGCGCATTCTCTTGTTCTTTACAATGCTGCAAGAACGAACTTCTTTTGATGCTCATAGTCACACACACTTCTCCCAAACGTATTTCATTACTCTTTTTTTTTTACCATTTCAGCAATACAATTTTAGTTTGCGTCACATCTACACAATTTTAGATTTTGTTTATTCTTTTTTGGATGTTTTTTTTTTTGGATTCCCTAAAAATCTCCTTTAAAGACAGTTTGCTAATTTCTCCTTTTTTTTTTTTTTTTTTGGTGTGTAAACTTACCACAACAACATTATTCTATTTTTGATATTTTGTTTTTCTTTTTTAATCTACAGGAGGTTGGTGTTGTTACCCCTTGTTATTTATTTCACTTTGTTTTTTTGAAATGTACCTGCCTGCTCAAAAATAAACTGGCCTTTTGGAAGGAAAACACATACACAAGTATTTATTCAAACAAAAAAATACCTTTATTTCGGTGTCAGTAACAGATAAAGAGGGAGGCAGCAATGTTGAAACTGGGGAGATTCGTGAAGCCTTTGGCCCCCAGGGCACACATCAACTATTTAAACGCAAAAATTGGTGGCCTGAGGAATACATGTCTGAGGGAGAGAAGTCTGGTCCTGAAGTCCAAGAAACCCGGAACAGCATCAGATGACATCTATGTTCCCAGGCTGTGGTACTACAACAGGCTGCATCTTCTGTCAGACCAGACTGAACCCAGGTCATCACTCTCTGGTCTTCCTTCCACGCTTCCTTCCAGGCTGTGGCTGTGGTGCTGGAGGTGTGGCAGAAGGAGGAGGAGGAGGAGGAGGAGCAGGGGCATGGGCCAAACCACACAAGTGTGTTTCTGGTGTCATTTCGCCCAAAAGACCCTTGTTGAGGGTGTGGAGAATAACCTCCTCACACAAGATCTGTTGCCCCTCCTCCATTTTATCAAGCTAGCACGCAACCATGGCGGCAAAGGCCTCTTGATAGGTGGGTTTTGCTTGGAGTGCCGCAGAAGCCTCACCAATCAGCCTCAGGGCCGACTCCTCAACATTCCCCCCCTTTCTTGCCCTTTTGCGTGGAAGGTGGAGGGGAGGGACCTGGCATTCTGTGAGGCTCCTTTGGCTGCCCACTGCCTGGTTGCCGCTTACCCCCACCTCCGCCTGGCTGCCACTTTCCACAGCCACCTCCTGGCTGCTGCATTCCACACCCTCCTGTTCCTGGCTGAGTTCTTCCTGTGTATGAAAAAGGGACATCGTTTTAGTTTTTGGTTCATCAAACACACACAATTTTCACATCAACACTGTTGCAAATTGTTAACCAATAGAAACGACTATCATTCTGAGCCCAGCATTTTTCTTTCCTGTCCTAAAGGTTTTGGCCACTACTGTCTATTGATATGTGAAACACTTTCTAAACTCAGCAATTAGTGAGCAAAAATCAAGTTAACATCATTAATTTTGACTCCACAAATATGTACAACAATACTATACCTGGCTCAAGCTGGGCTCCTCCAGTTCTTCCTGAGTGGAAGGCCCAGGTTGGGCGTCGGAAGACTCATCGGGTGTGGAATGTAGCATAGAAGGACGCGTGGAAGGAAGAGTAGAGAGGGATTCCCTGACATCAGCCTGGTCTGCCAGAAAATGCATCCTGTCATAATACCACAGGGTGGGGACATAAACGTCATCTGCTGAAGCTCCAGATTGCATGGACTTCAGCACCTTGTTCTTCTCCCTCAGATATGTACTCCTGAGGCTACCAATTTACTTTTTTAAATATTTGACGTCTGCCCTGGGGACCACCAGCTTCACAAACTCAACCAGTTGCAACATTGCTGCCTGCCTCTTTTGTTTGTTACTATATAGTGGGTGTGTTGCTTGCCACAGGATGGGCATGTCTCTGTATTTATCGATGAACAGAGGGAGGAAGCTATGGTCATTGAAGCCGTCCATAATGTCTGCAAGACACAACACAAGACAAACCCTAATGTCAGTCTAAACTCCACTAATGCAGGCCTCAATCTAGAAGCAGTGTAGCCTAGTGATTTACCAAGTTCAAAATTTTACCTTCATTTGCACGTTTGTCGCGTCAGCTTCTCCCTCTGTTCACCGATCGTATGGACGACACACGCGTGTTGCGTTTTATATACAGTGCGCATGCGTGAAACTCGGCCCGCCCCTGGCGTTCTTTCCAGACTATTCCCCGCGCCTTCGCTTCCGGCGCAGTGGGGAGAGCACATGGCGGAGAGAACACAGGTGCGCACTAATAATAGTTCCACTAACGAGGAGGAGGGAGAGGAAAGCCCGGAGCCTGAAACGTCCCGATCCAGGAAGAGAAGATTTAAGGCCTCAAATATGTCTTTTGGAGAGATGTTGGAGCTGGTCGACATATTGAACAGGACCGACTATGATGGGAAGTATGGACCTTACCCAAACTCAAATATCAGAAAGGCCAAGATCATGAATAAAGTTGGGAAGAGACTTCATAAGAATTTTGGGGTACACCGATCCATGGATCAACTGAGAAAACGCTGGTCAGACCTGAAACTGAGGGAGCATGAGCAGTACAGAAGGATCAAGCGTGTTCTTGACAAAAGTAAGTAGTTGTCGTGTGTTCATATGATTATTATTGCTTGCATACTGCTCCATGTGCTTTGATTTCATGTTGTGCATTTTAAAATGGCCACTTTCAAGTTCATGGTTTCATTCGTTCGTAGGAAACATCGTTCTTCCGGTAAGTATTCCAGCTGAACACAGTGTCCCCAATAATGTTCTGACCTTGAAGCTCGGCCAAAATAAACAATTGGACAACACTTCCAAACAACATTTCCTACTGTTAATTCTGCCCTCTGTGTGCTAATTTTTTTCCATTCTCATAGGGGAGAGAAGACTCGGCAAGTATGAGGACACCAGGGACCACACCCCTCCCAAAGAAGGCCAACTTCCAAAAGCAGAAACAGAGGAGCAGGAGGAGGAGGAGGAGGAGGAAGAGATCGTGGAGGTTGGGCAAATTGTCACCACAACAGGTGAGTGTCGGAGAACACAGCTTCCGGTAAGCTCATCAATGTATGTCACCATATTTTTATTACATGGTGTGTTTTTTTGCTTTGTTTTATAGGTGATGTGGAATAAGATTCCCGTTATACCAGTGAAAGTGCCCAGATCCAGATTGGGGAGATAATGGGGTGCAATCGGGATTTGGAAAATATCCTGCAAAACATCAATGATGTTAAAAATAAAATGAAGAACATCATTGATGTTTTGGGGAGATTGTGAAACACCAAAAACTAGATAGGGTTTTATTTTTGCTATTTTAAACAAACAATGTTGTATTTTCTCGAAAATTATAAATTTGGAAGATGCACAGAGTGTGTCAACATGCGCTATCTCCCTTCATAGGGGATCAATGTACGTGTTTTGTGTAAAGTGTCTGAGAGGGGTTGCAGCCCCAAAGCATGTACATTGATCCCCCATGATGGGAGATAGCACATGTTGACACACTGTGTGCATCTTCCAAATTTGTTTTTTTTCAGGGGTGACACCCCATGTGATGAAGGCAATATCAGCCCAGTTTGTACATACTCATGTCTGATATTGTCTTACCTTTTCAAAGTTGAACTTTGTAAGTTCCTGTGTTCTGTATTTTACGGTTTGATACATGCCTGTTTACCCAAAAACACCAAGTAAACCAAATTTTGATTAAACTCTGTTTTTGAAACACACAATTTCTTGGTTTGTTGTAAAAACCTTTTCGAAACGCACATGTGAATGTGCTTAGATTAAAATGTTTAATTATCAACAATGTGTGGCTTCCTTTTTCATTGCACCAAAAATGTATTTGGAGTACAATTTTAGTTTTTGCTGAGAAGGAGTGTGATTTACTAAAGACAACTCCACTTTGCACTCCAAGTGCAGTTTCAGGTGTACTTTTGCAGTGCACTTGTAGTGCATAGTGGATGTGCCTTTAGTAAAAAAACACCCACAGTGAGGTGTACATTTTGACAATCATGTTATTTTCCTGCCATGGTGCAGAAAATTAGCATGATTTTGGTCAGTAATGCACTACATACATTAGTTACAAAAACAAGGTGTGTGTGTAGCAGACCCACAACATAATAACATTATCTGAAGAAGATACTGTCCCCTCATCTCGCTCTGAACTTGGGTTTGCACTGTTGGTGAAAAAGGCACAACTTGAAAAAACCTAATTATACCTAGGAGACCCCTAAAACCAAGCCAAGCAGTAAATGAAGGAGTTTCAGATAAAAACGTATTCTTAAAATGCCGCTCAGACATTGTCTGGCATATCAATGGCCCCCCTACCCACAAAGTAGTCCATGTATTGTGTTCTAACCTCACGGGTGCTTTGGGGGGGCAAGCCAGGATGAGCATGTTCAAGGCCCGTGAGGTTATCTTAATTTTCCAGCAAGTCTGCTTCTTGTTGGCCAACTGAGACCACATAGTTCACAGGAACTTTTTTCATAAAATTGTGCAGAACACAGCACGCCAGCACTATGTGATTCAGTTTGTATTCCGCCATGTGAATAGGCGTAAGAAAAAGGCGGAACCGGCTGGCCAGTATACCAAAAGTGTTCTCCACCACTCTTTGGGCTCTGGACAGGCAGAAATTAAAAATCCTCTGGTCTGGGGTGAGGGTCCTCATGGGGAAAGGCCACATGAGATGGTTCGCCAGGGCAAACGCCTCATCCGCGACAAAGACGAACGGGAGTCCTTCCTGATTCTCCTCTGGGGGTGGCAAGCCCAGACTGCCACTCTGGAGACACCAGTAGAACTCCGTCCATGTGAAGGCTCCACCATCCGACATCCATCCATTTTGCCCCACGTTCACATACAAAAAGTCATATGTTACAGACACCACCGCCAACATCACGATACTATGAAACCCCTTATAATTATAATAGTACGACCCCGAGTTGGGTGGTGGGACGATGCGGACGTGCTTCCCATCTATTGCTCCTCCACAATTGGGAAAATCCCAACGACTGGCAAAGTGGGAGGCCACAGTCTGCCATTCCTGTGGTGTTGAAGGACACTGTGGAGTGAAACAAGAACCAAAATTAGTAATTTGACAAATCAACATTGCAAGCAGATTAGACACCAACATTTTTGGTCAAAATTAGTATAACATTTTGGGAACTGAGTATTTAAAGCCTAAAGTCTAATGTCCCCTTATGAGAGTCATCACCCCCCCATCCCTCCCCCACCCCCCCCATATCCCCCATCTGATGGGCCCTTGCTAAAAAATTAGGGGGGGGGTGTTTAGGACAGGTAACCCTCTCCACTTGATTGAGAGCTGAATGGCTAAATAATGTGTGCTACTTTGGGAAGCACCTCCTTAGTTACACTATTGGCAGCCCACCGGACAGGTAAGAAGTGTCATAATAACAAAAAGAAACCAAAATGGAAGCACTTTTTGACATTCTGCTATTACATATCAAGATAATTAATAGGTTACACTACATGCTTAGGTGAATTCATCCATAAATGTGAGCATCAAAAAGGTAGGTATAGTGTGTATTGGGTTTGGTAAAGTCAGCAGATAGAGGATTGCTATCAGCTGAGCTAGCAGTTGGGGGGAGGGGGGTTCCTAATGAGTTTGGCACAACCCCAAAAAATGTGACTCTGCATGAATTAAAGCACACACATCACATTTGTAGACATTATAGGGGGTGTTTAGGGGAAAACAATACTATGGAGCTCACAAAAGACATTGGTAAGTGACTAGACTATAGTTTTATGGGCCAAGAAGAGCATGGTGGGGAAGTTAGTGAGGCAAATCTGCATGAGGAAAAAGGGGCAGAGCATATGAATTAGAGCATATTGCAATGATGGTAATTAGGGAATGAGGAAAGAAATGCAAGACATTAGCGAGCATGAAATACATAGAATGTGATGTTAACCACTTCAATACAGGGCACTTTCGCCCCCTTCCTTCCCAGCCCAATTTTCAGCTTTCATCGCTCTAGCGCTTTCAGTGACAATTGCGCGGTCATGCTACACTGTACTCAAATGAAATTTTTATCATTTTGTTCGCACAAATAGAGCTTTATTTTGGTGGTATTTATTCACGACTATATTTTTTATTTTTTGTGATATAAGCGCAAAAAAAGCGGAAATTTGGAAAAAAAACAATATTTTCTTTTTTCTATTTTAAAAGAAATCCAATAAAATCAAATTTTGTCATAAATTTGAGCCAAAATGTATTCTGCTACATGTTTTTGGTAAAAAAAATTCCGTTAAGTGTATAATAATTGCTTGTGTGATCACGGACATATGTACGCAAATGATCATGTACATATGTGTGCAAGTGATCACGTACATATGTGTGCAGATAATCATTGGGACATTTGATTTTAGTGGGACATATGTGGGGGACATGTTTTTATTATTAGGGACATGTGTTTTATTATTTGGGGACATGTATGTTTTGGGGACATGTGTGTTTTGGGGACATATGTGGGGACATTGTGTTTATACTGTGTGGTGTGTTGTGTGTTTACACTAGACTGGTGATCAGTGAGTAAAAAGCTGTAAAAAACAGCTCATACTCACTGATCATCAGCCGGCTGCAGCAATCTGCTCTCCTCTCCTCAGCGATGACTTCTGTGTGAGGAGAGGAGGAGCCGATTGCCTAGCAACCGGCTGTTTGTTTACATCACATGACGGCCGTGATTGACACGGCCGTCATGTGATCAGGAGGGCCAATCACAGAGCCCTCCTGCCGATCTGAGATGTGCCGTGTCCGGGTGACACGAGCACATCGGGGTCACGCCGCTCCTTCTGAAGGACGTTCCTGAACGTCCTATCAGAAGTAGATGGCTCCCACTCGGCCGTATATATGCATTGTCCGGGTGGGAAGTGGTTAAAGGATAAAACTTACCTTCATATAGTCCTTCTGCAGGACCTGAATGATGGCAGAACAGGTCTCTGGAATAATAATCCCCAGAGCCTGGGGAGAGATGCCTGTAGAGAACTTGAGGTCCTGAAGGCTTCTCCCAGTCGCCAAGTAGCGCAACGTGGCGATGAGCCTCTGCTCCGGAGTGATGGCTTGCCGCATGCAGGTATCCTGCCTGCTGATATAAGGGGTCAGCAAAGCCAGCAGACGGTGAAAAACGGGGTCCGTCATCCGGAGATAATTCCTGAAATCATCAGGATTATTCTCCCGGATCTCACGGAGCAAAGGCATGTGCGAGAACTGGTCACGCTGGCGCAACCAATTCTTGGTCCACAAACGCCTCCCTTCCCTGTTCATGGACCGGGCTTGTGTCAAAGTAAGAACCACAAACTCTACGACGAGTACGTAGACGAAACATGGTTTGAAAACTCGTCAGAACGAACACCAGAAAGCACCGATAAACAAAATCCAACGGATTTGGTTGGCAGAATGTCCGACCATGTGTACAGGGGCTTACACTTGTTGGGTTCAGGAACAGACCCTGCTGTAAAATATTATATCAAAAATTGTATTTACATGCCCATGTTAAATGGGGGCAGAAAAATTGGGCCTTCGGTTTTGGTGGCTCCAGAACACTGTAATCCCTCACATATACTCTTGTTGGGCTCAGGAACAGGCCCCGTTGTAAAATCTTGTTGGGTGCAGGAACGGGCCCTGCATTGAAATATTATATCAAAAGTTGTAATTACATGCCTGTCCGAAACCATGAATCAGACTGAGACAGAAGTACAGTTAAATCACACTTGTTTAATAATAGTAATAAAAAGGTAAACAGAGTAAATGTAGTCAAAACATAGCCAGAGTTCAGGAACCAGAATGGATAGTCAGACAAGCCAAAACATCAGGCAACCAGAGATGAGCGTAGTAGAGGATCTGGAGCCAGGAAGAATGTCAGCCAAGCAAGTCTTTAACAGGAACACAGGAGAGCGTCTCTAGAGATGTGACCAAGGTGAAGGCAGAGATCATCTGGGCTGGACGTCTTAAGTAGGCAGGACTGACGAGCAGGATATCATCAACAGGTGAATCACTGGGGAGAGAAAGGAGATGGCAATTAGCCAACAGATAAACAGCCAGCTTTGAGAAGGAAGGGCTGAGCCAAGCACTGACAATGCCCCTGTTAAACAGGAGCAGAAAAATTGGGCCTTGGGTGGTGGTGGTGGTGCAACAACACTGTAACCCCTCCCAAATACTCTTGTTGTGTACAGGAACAGGCCCTGCTGTGAAATATTAGATCAGAAATTGTAATTACATGCCCCTATTAAACAAGGGCAGAAAAATTGTACCTTGGGTGGTGGTGCCCTAAACCAAAAATATTGTTGGAAGCTCGCATCATCAAGATTGAGGAGGGATAGGATAGTCAGCATAAGCAGTCTTCAAGGGATCCCACATCTATAGCAAATTCAATCAGTTACATCAGGATCAGGTGCTTGATAGCTGCTGCTCCAAGACTGATTCATTTTTATGAATGAGAGCCTAGCAACAAAGTCTGTGGACAGGCACACTCTTAGATCCATTACAAACCCTCCAGCAGCACTGAATGTGCATTCAGAAAGCACACTGAATGCAAGATGGGCCAGTAGCTCAATTGCATATTGAGCAAGTTCTGACCAGTGGTCTATACTCAAGAACCAGTGGATGCTCTGCTGGAAAGGTCTCCAAGTCTGCTCCTGCCCCTGGATATTCCTGCACCATATAATGCAGATGCTTGCGATGGTTGCTTGAACCAATCAGAACTTGGACTTAAAAATTGATTAAAGGCATCGGTCAGACGACCACCTTCTCCGTGTTACTGAACGAAGCCTCAGCAACACATTGTCCAGCTCCAGGAAATGGTAGCCTCCCAGGGTCTGGAAATGCGTTGTGTAAGGAAATGTCGAGTTACTTTTTATATATTGTAAGGGAAGGTAGATTTACTCCTTAGGTCTGTTTTAGAAGATAATGTTTTAGAAAATGTTTTCATCTCATGCTAAGCTTGTGCTAAAATTAACAGACGTGCTAAGGCGAAGTGTGAAGCAGGATGCGTCTTGCGTTAGTTGCTGGACATTAAGAACATATATTGTGACGTTAAGTCTGTCTCTAGGCAGAATTACTATGAATATCTTTTAGGTTAATATTAATTGTATATTGTATTAACATAATGCTTGAATGTGATTAGTTGTTCATGGGGCCTCCCCCCATACGACCCCTTTTGTGTTTATTGCATATTATTCTGTGAAGCCGGAATACATTTTTGTATTCTTGATCATCCACACACTGTGTATGGTGTCTTGACTACCTGACCGGTTAGAGAGTTTTTCAAATGACCACTAGAGTCCAGCTTGAGCAGAACTAGAGGGGCGCACCTTACACTTTGCACAAACCTTTCTTCAAGCCCTCCTGAAGATGTTTCATCCTCTGCTCCCTCTGCGAAGGCAGGATGTTAACCTTACCCTTGTAATGTGGATCAAGAATGGTTGCCAGCCAGTAATGATTCATCTCCTTAATACCACAAATCCTAGGGTCCTTTCGCAGGCTTTGCAGAATCAGGGAAGCCATGCTGCGTAAGTTTGCAGAGGCATTAGGTTCTGAGTCCTCTGGGTCACTAAGGATCACATGATCCACAACTACCTCCTCCCAGCCACAATTCCTTTAGTTTCTGGGGACTCAAAACAATTCCTTGAGGACTGATGCTAAGTGTTATCCTCTACATCCATGCTGACACAGTGTCACTGATGCATGCATTGTTTCTAATCACAATCCTTGTGGCCTCCTCAAATGGTGACAGGACAGTGCATGCATCCTTCTGCGAACAACGAATCATGTGACTTCATTAGGGGCTCATGACGAACACGCGTCGGGAATACCGCTACCGGAAGTGACCCACACCGAGCTCACTGCTCGTTTGTACATCATCTGTTTTAACCTCATGTTTGTGAGTACCTGTTTTTATGCTTTCATTTCAAAATAAATGTTGCACATAAATTACTACACTATGGGGCACCCTTCCTTTATGTTTTGATCCACTATACATGTTATCTGGTGAGAGATCATCCTTGCTGAATACCCCAAAGTGGCTCTTAAAGAGGCCATGCACCAATTAAAGCAAGAGAGGAACGCCAGTCAGGATCTGAGACATTGTAACGGGACCCTTAAAGGAAAAAAGGTCTCCAAGGACCCTTAAAGATACATCATTTATATGCTGTTACCTTACAGCAGTAAGGTAAGGGGACACCCATAAAAAGATCGTCTAGGACCACACAGGAAACCTACTATCACCAACACTGTTCCTTTTTGCTGATAAGCACTAGCACTTTACGTGATTCTGGAGACTATTGCACTTTATGCGATTTTTGGACACAATCGCTACACCTTTTTGCACTTTATGCGATTTTGAATATAATCGCCACATTTTTGCACTTTTTTATATGGACATATGAAACTGTTATCTTTATCTAATTATCTATTTCTTTACTGCTCTTTCAGTATTATTGTATTTTATGCATTTTTTCCGCCACACTCTTCTGCACTTTATGCGATTTTTGATATAATCGCCACAGTCTGCACCTTTTATAGATGGACATTTGATACTGTCATTCTTTTATTTATTTCTTTACAGCCTTTTCAGTTTTACTTGTATTGATGAGAGAGATCATGAGATAATTGTCACAGCACATTTATTCTGGCACATAGATGCATCATCAGTTTAAGTCACTTTTTTATCACCTCTGTCCTTTCCTGATATGTGTATTCTTATTATTTTTTGGACACTATACTATGCCGTCTTTGTTGTAATCTAATTTTACACTCAGTCAAGCTACAATATTACTGGTATCAACTGACTCCTATCGGGCAGCCTAGATACCTCCCTGTACAGCGCACCACTACTCTTTTATCTTTCCTTAATAAATAGAAAAGACTATCATTCTGAGCCCAGCATTTTTGATTCTTGTCCCAATCATTTATGGCCACTACTGTCTATTGATATGTAAAACACTTTGTTAAATCAGAAATTAGTGATCAATAATAACATCTAGTTAACATCATTATTTTTTGGACAAAAAATATGTTGAACAATACTAAACCTGGCTCAAGCTGGCCTCCTCCACATCTTCCTGACTGGAAGGCCCAGGTTGGACATCAGAAGCCTCAGCTGACGCTGCCTGCCTCTTTCTTTTATTGTTATAAAAGGGGTGGTTTACCTGCCACAGACAGGGCAGCTCCCCGTACATATCAATGAATATGGGTATAAAGTCCTGATCATTCAATATATCCATTTTCTCTGCAAGACACAACACAAGACTAATATCAGGCTAAACTCTCATAATCTTGTCCCAATATAGGCAGTATAGGCCCAAGTTAAAATTGTACCTTCGTTTTCAGGATCGGCAATTCTGCTACTCCTTCCTCCGCTCGCAGATCGTACGTACGATACACACGCGTTACGCTTTATATTCACTGAGCATGCATGAAACTCCATCTGCCCCTGATCTTCTATCTAGTATATTCCCCACCCCTTCTCTTTCAGTTCAGTGGGAGCATATTTCAGAGAAACAACAAGTGCATGAAGAGAGCAGCAGCAACGATGAAAGCTCGGAGCCACGAACATCCCGATCCCGTAGGAGTTTTAAGGCCTCTAATATGTCCTTTGTAGAGATGGATGACATCTTGAAGAGGGCCGACTATGACGGGAAGCATGGACCTTACCCAAACCCAAATGTGAGAAAGGCCAAGATCATGACTAAAGTTGTGAAAAGTCTGCAGAAGAATTTTGGGGTACGGCGATCAAAGGATCAACTGAGAAACAATGGTCAGACCTCAAATTGAGGGAGCAGGATCAGTACAGAAGAATCAAGAGAGTGCTGCAAAAAAGTAAGTATTTTGTCAGGTGTTCCTATTATTATTATTATTATTATGTTCGTGCTGCTCGTGCTGCTGTTTTTGGCAGATGCAGGTTAACTACATTTGGTCATGCCTATTTGTATTAAAAGAAGTTTAGTACATTGTTGTCTAGATGGATTTGTAACTAGAATGAAATGAAAACTTGATTCAGTGTAAGGAGAGGACACTCAGCAGCTGTTTACACATCTGGATGCAGGAGCACTAGTGTGGGACACCAGAACAAACTTTTTAGGGTGTCCCACACAGGGGCTCCAGTGGATACTAGGGGTCTCTACATGTGTGATACTTTAACAAAAAAAGTAATTATTTCAGCTTTGTAAAGTGAAAAAATCATGTCTTCAGCTTTGAACTCTGCCAAAACAGACAATTGTGCAACACTTCCAAGCAATGTTTCATATTCCTATTTCTTGCCTCAAATATCTGTGTGCTAAGTATACCTTTATTTTATTCACATAAGGGAGAAAAGACTTGGGACGTGTGATGTCACCAGGGACCCCAACCTCCTAAAGAAGGGGAAATCCCAAAACAACTACCTCAAGATTTAGAAGAAGGAGAGGTTTATTAAGTGGGTGAAATAGTGACCACAACAGGTGAGTGTCTGAAACCACAGCTTTAGGTAATAGATGGATGCCTGCATATTTATAATACATGGTGTTTTTTTTATTTTAGGTGATGTGGATGTTGTGGAAGAAGAAGATGTCCTCATCGGGGAGATTATGGAATGCAATCGGGATTTACAGAAGATCAAGGAAGACATCAATGATGTTGAAAAAAAGACTCAAAAAAATCATTGGATTTTAGGCAGAATCGAAAACACACCAACATTTATCAAATTGTTTCTATTTTTCTAACTTCTCTCCAAAATTTTGAAAGCCAAATTTTGATGACGCAGTGTGTCAACATGTGCTATCTGCCATCACGGGATATCAATGCACGTGTTTTGTGGGTGCAACCTCTTCCTCGCAACTCAAGTGGATGAGAGGAAGGGGTTGCACCCACGAAACACATCCATTGATCTCCCATGATGGGAGCTAGCACATGTTGACATTAGGCATGGGATCAGGAAGGAAATACCCATTTTGACTCTCAATTTGTGTGCATGTTCAAAATTTGCCTTTCACAGGGGTGACATCACCCACCCCATCTGATGAAGGCAAGATCAACACAGTTTGGACATACTATAATGTCTGATATTGCCTTCAATTTCTCAAAGTTGAACTTTGTAAGTTCCTGAGTTGTGTATTGTTGTGTGGTTTAAAAAACATGCCTGCTTACCAGAAAAAAAGGATATTTCTACTGTCAAAAAAAAAAAAATTATTTTAAAAATACGTTGGTTTGTTCAAAAACCCTTTTATAAACGCACATGTGAATGTGCACAGAGTAAAACATTTTCTACTTAACAATGTGTGGCTTTCAATGCTCAATTGCGTTTTTTTGCTTAAAGTTGTTGTTTACAGTGTCAATGGTGGTTATTTACTAAAGGGAACTCCACTTTGCACTACAAGTGCACTTCCAGTGCACTTTTGCAGTGCACTTGTAGTGCAAAGTAGATTTTACTTTAATAAATGACACCCACAGTGCTTGATAATTTGCCATTTTCGTAACTCCAAAAAAAAAAATTCATGGTGCGGAAAATGATGAATATTTTAAGCATTAATGCATTACATAAATTACCAACAAAAACAAGGTTTGTGTGTAGCAGACCAACAACATAACATAATAGTTAGCTGAAGAAGAGATTATCATCTCATGTATCAAATAAATTACCTTTGCACTGTTGAAGAAAATGGGCAAAAAAAACACATTGGATAACCTAGGAGACAGCTAAAAGAAATGCAAGCAGTAAACCAGAGGAAATATTATTTCATTTTAAAATACAAATTTATTTAAAAAAGGTTTCTTAAACATTTTCGCCCCCCCCCACCCGCAAAGCACTCCATATATTTTTGACGGACCTTACTGGTGCTTTGGGGGGTCAAGCCAGGATGGCCAGCTTCAAGCACCTTCAGGGTTTGGTCTTGAAATCTGGAATCAGGCCCAACTGAGGCCACATAGTTTATAGAATTTCTCCTTAAAAAGTTGTGGAGAATGCAGCATGCAAGTATTATATGGTTAAGTTTATATTCCGCCATGTTGATTGGTGTAAGGAATAGGCGGAACCAGCTGGCCATAATCCCAAAAGAATTCTCTCTCACTCTTCTGGCTCTGGCCAGCCAGCAGTTAAAACCCCTCTGGTCCGGGGTGAGGGTCCTCATGGGGAACGGCCACATCAGGTGATCAACCAG
Organism: Lithobates pipiens; assembly: GCF_037356315.1. Taxonomy (NCBI): domain Eukaryota; kingdom Metazoa; phylum Chordata; class Amphibia; order Anura; family Ranidae; genus Lithobates; species Lithobates pipiens. The sequence continues at coordinate 394,719,802 of NW_027507764.1, forward strand.
CCCAAATGCTTCATAAGCAACAAAGATGAATGGCAGTCCAGCCACACTGTCTCCCGCAGGTGACATTCCCAAGCCACCACTCTGGAGCAGTCCGTAGAACACGGTCTGGGCGATGACTCCACCATCCGACATCCGGCCATTCTTCCCCATGTCCACATAGAGAAAATCATATGTCACTGACACCACCGCTAACATCACAATACTACTAAACCCCTTGTAGTTGTAATAGTATGACAGAGAGTTGGGGGGTGGGACTACATGGATGTGTTTCTCATCTATTGCCCCTCCACAGTTGGGAAAGTCCCACCGCTGGGCAAATTGGGAAACCACAGTCTGCCATTCCTGTGGTGTTGAAGGAAACTGTGGAGTGAAACAAGAAAAAAAAAAATTAGGACTTTTTCACATAACATTGCAAGCAGATTAGACACAAGCATTCTTGGCCAACATCAGTATAACATTTATTTTAAGGAGTATTTAAGTTAAAAAAAATCTAGGATCCCCTTATCAGATTCCTCACCCCCGCTGATGGCCCATTGTAAAAAATTTAAGGGGGGGAGATGTTTTGGACAGGTAACCCTCCCCACTTCATTGGGAGCTGAATGAATAATGTGTGTTACTTTGGCCAGCCCCTCCTTACTTACACTATTGGCAGCCTACTGGACAGGTAAAAAGTGTCATAATACCAAAATATGAATACATACTGTCCAAATTGAAGCACTTTTTTTACATTCTGCAATTACAGCTTCAAACAGTACCATTTTAAAGTATTCAGGCAGGCCCTTTCACTACAGGCTTTGGTGAATTAATTCAAAAATCTGACCACAAAAGATGTAGGTATAGTGTGTATGGGTTTGGAAAAGTCAGCTGATGGAGTATTGGTATCTGTTAACTTAGCGGTTGGGGGAGGAAGGGTTTCAAATTATTTTGTGACCCCCAAGAAAAGCCTCTAGAACTCTGCCTGAATTTAAGGACACAACATTTGTACATATTTTAGGGGGTGTTTAGGGTAAAGCACTACTATGGAGCTGACAAAATACATTGTTAAGTGCTAGGCTAAGTGTGTATGGGCCCAGGATAGCATGCTTGGGAGGTTAATGAAGGCAAATATGCATGAACAAAAATGGAGCATTAAAAACTCCCAGCATGCATGAGGACAAAGAGGACATTCACAACATATTACAATCATGGTAATTAGGGAATGATGAAAGAATTACAATACATTAACAAACATTAAATACATAGAATGTGATGTTAAAGGAGAAAACTTACCTTAATATAGTCCTTTTGCAGGACCTGAATGATGACAGAACAGGGCTCTGGAATAATGATCCCCAGAGCCTGGGGGGAGATGCCTGGTGAGAGCTTGATGTCCTGCAGACTTCTCCCCGTCGCCAAGTACCGTAAGGTGGTGATGAGCCTCTGTTCAGGAGTGATGGCTTGCCACATGCAGGTGTCTTGCTTGGTAATATAAGGGGACAGCAAAAAACAGGGTCCGTCTTCCTGAGATAATTCCTGAAATCATCAAGATTATTCTCACGGATCTCCCCCAACAAAGGCATATGAGAGAATTGGTCATGCTGGAGCAACCAATTCTTCATCCATGAACTCCTCCTCGCCCTGTTCATGGACTGGGCTTGGGTCAAAGTAAGAACCCCAACACCAAGCTTCTGCCTAGTACGAACTCTACGATGAGTACGTACCTGCAACATGGCTTCAAAACGGTCGGCTGGTCAGAGCGAACTAACAGAACGCACTGAAAAACAGATGCAAGCTGACTGCATGCACTGAAAACCAGATATGAACCCACAAGCACAAACTGAAGAGCAGTAACGATCTGAAAAGCACGAGGCTGAAAAGCACGAACCGTCGCTCACCAAACTTCTACTAACACGAGATTAGCAGAAGGAGCCCAAAGGGTGGCACACTAGTGATCACAATTTCCAACAACATTTGTGCGACCGTGTGTATGCAAGACAAGCTTGAGCCAACATCCGTCGGAAAAAATTAAAGGAATGTCCTATCGTGTGTACGCAGCAAAAGAGTGACAGCTCTAAAAGCTGAAAATTGTTCTGGGCAGGAAGGGGGTTTAGGTGCCCAGTAAGCAAGTGGTTAAAGTTCATGGGGATGATTTACAAAAACTTGAGCAAAGTGAACTACAGCTAAATTGGAAAGGTTATCTATAATAGCCATTCAGCTTTATTGATGCTATGGCAGCTACTCCATTTCTGCTGAACTCCTGCTGTGTTCAGTTTGTAAAACCAGCATATTCCAAGTCTTAGCTCATGCAGTTTATACAGATATAATATACAGAAGCTGCCATGGGCATAATATAGCAGGTCCATACTTGGAAAAGATGATCTTTAATTGTTCATCGTATAAAAGGCTATAGATAATTTTTTTTTTTTTTTGTGAAAACGGTACATCATACAGTAGGATAACTGAGCCATTGACAATGTCAGCTCAGTGGTTAGTTGGATATATATTACTTGTAGGTATTTGATTGAATTTGTGAACACTGGACATATGCTGGCCCTGACAACAGTTGTGATCTGTATGTGAAATATCGATCCTGAAGCAGAAATTCCTCTTAATATATTTTGCCAGACATCTGAGACTGCAGCTAAGGAAAAGGAACAACACATGCAGTTATCCATCATGGTATGTCTCTGACAGCAGAAACAGGGCAATAATAATTTAAAAAAAAACAACATCTAGGGCTGTTTATCTGCTCAGTACATGTGGCAATGTCATAGCCATATGTGAAGAAAAAAATGTGACTTCTTCACTCAGACTTTAAATGCTGGACTACATAACAGATTCACAGTGTATTGCAAGATAAGATACAATAACAGTTTTGGAGAAGACTTGGTCAGACTTTAGAGGCAGATTGGAACAGCAGTATCATTTAAAATATTGTATTAAATATAAACATGTAAACATACAGAAGTATACTATTCTAAAAAGGTATTTGTACTCAGAGACTCTTGTAATAACTAGGAAAAGGGAAATAGAAGAAAGCTGAAAAGGTGACCTGGAGTGTGCCGTGGTCACGAGGTCAGTATGCCTAAAAGGGGGCATACCCAAGTAGTTATAAGAAATGAGAAGAGATGAAAAAAAGGGAATGGGTGGGTGGGACAACACAACAGGAAAAGCCGACAGGTCAGGGAGGACCAGGGGCCGGCTTATAACAGCGAGGCCCCTCCTACAAATTCAGGAGGGCCTATGCCCCGCCTTCCTACTTGTACTCAGAGACTCTTGTAATAACTATGGAAAGGGAAATAGAAGAAAGCTGAAAAGGTGACGTGGGGTGTGCCATAGTCACGAGGTCAGTATGCCTAAAAGGGAGCAAAAACAAAAGACAGTAGGTTAAAAATTCAAAGCAAGTTTATTGAGACAAGAATAACAATTAATCAGCCAAATGAAGAAACGCTTGAGACATCTCCAAGAGTGGCTCTGGGATGTACCTGGAGTAGCATGGTGACCTCCACCTGCCTAACCTACCAAAACCGGGCACCAACCAGTCTTGACCCTGAAATACCTGATATCAGTACCGGTCCCAGTTTGCTGCATCTTACATGCATCCAGGTGTAACAGGAAATGGTCAGGAAGCCTATTATTGGGGCCCAGAGGGTTGCTCTTCTGAATACCCCTAAGGATAGCTTTGACAGAATGAGCTGCAAACACCGAAGGTCTACCAGGATACTGTAGAGAAATGAAATGTTGGACACCTGCCAAGTAACCCTTGATTGTACCATGAAATAGTTTAAGTTGAGAATGACAGTATGCCACGAAAGCCAAAATGTATTGATTATCAAAACAATTCGACCTAGGGTACAAAGTGCGAAAAGTCTGAAAAGTACTCCAGGCTGTGCTGAACGCCCTCCTAGTGACCTGTTGATCAACTCTAATGCGCCTGCCCAATGTGTATTTAATCCATACTCAGGAGCGAGAAATGCGGGGATGGGGTGGCAGAGATGTCTACGTCCGGAACCTGATGAAAAAAGGATGAAAAATCAAAACGGGATAGAGCGTCTGCTGCTGAATTTTGCACACCACTAATAAAACTGCAATGTAAGTGGAACCTACATTGTAGTGATAACCAGGTGAGCCTGCGTATGAAAGTAGACATTATGCGCAATGAACCAGATCTACCCTTATTGGTGATTTCCGAAATTGCCTTATTATCTGTGAAACACATAACAGTGTTACCTGTCCATAAATGCCCCCACACCTGGGCTGCAGCCACTATGGGGTAAACCTCAAATAACGCAGACGTCTGAAAAAACCCGGGAATCATACAACATTCTTCCGGCCATGGACCTGCCAGTCAATGTGTGTTAAAGATGGCCGCATAGCCTCTTGAAGCCGCGGCATCAGTAACAACCTGTAGAGAAGACAATGAAACAGTTGGGATAAACATGGAAACGCCATTCCAGTGGTGGAGGAACTCATCCCACATGTGTAAATCAGACAAAGCTGCTGAATCTAACTTTAACCTGGAATCAGAGTCAGTGCCTGTGGGTAGCAAAGCCAGCAACCGGGAAATGAAAGACCTGCCCTGAGGAATGATCATTATGGCGAAGTTCAACATGACCAGTAGTGACTGTAAATCTTTCCTGGAAGTGGCCTGAGAAACTAAAAACCCATGGATCTATTCCCTCATTCTGACCAACTTATCTGCTGGCAGGCTAGCCTGCACAGTCTGAGAATCTAGCATGATTCCTAAAAAGGTTAGAGTGGTAGCAGGGCCTTCCATCTTCTCGCTTGCCAAAAGGACGTCAAGAGCAGAAAACACAGCCACCAGTTTCTGAAGATCCAAAGGTGCCTGGCCTGAACTTTCGATCAGTAGGTAATTGTCTAGATAGTGTATGACCTCCTGACAAAGTACCCTCTGTGTGAGAATCCAATTGAGCGCATCAGCAAACACATTGAAAAGCGAAGGACTACTTTTGGACCCAAAAGTGAGTTTAGTGGCAAAATAGTACATTCCCCTCCACTTAATCCCATGCCACTGCCAGAGAGCATGCTGAATAGGAAGAAGCTTGAAATCATCGGAAATGTCAGCTTTAGACAAGCAAGCATTCCTTCCTATGCAGATGATGCACTGGATAGCTAGATCCACGGAATATATATTTAAGCGAAAATTCCACCGATGGAACTAAGGAATTTAAGCTAGGCACATGTGAGCAATGAAGAGCTGACACGTCATAGATTAATCGTCATTTATTTGAGAATTTATCTTTGACCAAGCCAAGGGGGTTAACCCTCCACTGATGATAAGGAGGTGTGGAGAAAGGCCCAATGACAAAGCGCTTGTCCAGCTCGATTTGAAGCAGCCGATCCACTGCCTCCATGTCTGTGCCTGAGGATAACAAATTCTTGCATTCAAACGTGCCCTGCATTCAAACGTGAGGTAATTGTGATGAAGCCTGCATGAAACCCTTGTGTGAAACCCTCCACCAAAAATTGACATAAAGTGGGAGAAGGATGGGACGCCAAATAGGCCCGTAAAAAAGACACATTGACCCGGCTTAGTCATGAACCCTTCCCTTGTTTAAGAGAACAAGCAGATTTGGGATGTGCCCTAAAACAGCCGGCGCTCAAAACTAGCTCTCTCTTACTGTGTAGGTTTGCTGCAATCCCAAGTGCTTTCCTCACCTAAATGAGGTAAGAGAATGAATAAACTGTGTTTGGGGATTGTGCCCCCTATTTCTAGTTCCCCAAAAATTCCAAAAGTGCTTGTGCTATATTTATATACCTTTCCAAAAAAGCTTATAGTTATTCAATGTGTTAAAGTGTTCACCATGAAAACACCCCAAAAGAGTGTGCAAACCAATCACAATCCAATACTCAACTAGAATTGCAAATAAAAAATACAATAATTATTAACAGTGATAAAACTGCGTACATCAAATTAGGTCAAAGTCCTTATTTGCAATGGTTCTTTAAACCGGATCAACCCACTTCAGTCTGGTTCCAATTATCAATTCACCCTCTGGTAAAGTATTCCGCTATTAGTTTTCCTCCCAAATCCTTATACTCTTATGTATCACAGGAAAAGCCAAATTGTGCCACCACCACCTTGTAGAATGCCCACTCACCAGACTTCACCGTATAATGCACCTTCGGTTCATTCAATGGATAACCACTCCTCAATCCACTCCCCGTTAGCAATTCCTCAATTATTTGTGTATTCATATGAAGGTAAATGAAACCAACATAGTGTAAAACCGTTTCACCTTTAATTATAAAACTTAAAAAAACACTCACATCTCAGTGTGTCTTCTAGCTGACACTAAGCTTATCCAGACATAAGTAAACAGACACAAAAAATGCAAAATGCGTAGAAGTTGTGGGAGAGAGATTTGTTACAAGAAAGGAGCCAGAGACAGGTTGGCTGAGTGGAGGGAGGAAAGAACCACCTGCGGAACATCGTTGGCTTGCCCGATTCTACGCTGTTTACTTATTGCTGGATAAGCTTAGTGTCAACTAGAAGACACCCTGAGATGTGAGTGCAATATGTTTTTTTAAGTTTTATAATTAAAGGTGAAACGGTTTTACACTATGTTGGTTTCATTTACCTTTATATGAATACACAAATAATTGAGAGATTTACATATCGCTGGCCCCGTCACCTGGTATGGACTTAAAGGGGAAGCCCTACGCTGAAAAAACGGTGTGTGGGTCCCCCCAAGGTTCATATAAGACCCTTATCTGAGCACGCAGCCCGGCAGGTCAGGAAAGGGGGTGGGGGACGAGCGGGCGCCCCCCTCCTGAGCCGTACCAGGTCACGTGCTCTCAACATGGGGGGGTGCTTTTGGGAGGGGGGGCCGCGCAGCCCCACCACCCCAAAGCACCTTGTCCCCATGTTGATGAGGACAAGGACCTCTTCCCGACAACCCTGGCCATTGGTTGTCAGGGTCTTCGGGGGGGCTTATCAGAATCCGGGAGCCCCCTTTAATAAGAGGGCCCCCGGATACCGGCCCCCCACCCTATGTGAATGAGTATGGGGTACAATGTACCCCTACCCCTTCACCTGTGAAAAAAATGTAAAAAAAAAAAACACAACACAAGGGTTTAAAATAATTTATTGCACAGCTCCGGGGGTCTTCTTCCGTCTTGGGGGGTCTTCTCACCGGACTCCTCCACTATCATCTGCTAGCTCTTTTACTAGCGGAGGAGCCCGGCTTTCTTCTTCATCGCCGCCCGGGGTTCTTCTTCTGACTTCGGGGGTCTTCGGTTCTTCTTGCCAGGCCTCGGCTTTCTTCCTTTAGCTCTTTTACTAGCTGTGGCCCGGTCTTCTGATGCCACCGCCGCCTCTTCTTCCGACTTCAGAGGTCTTGCCCCCCTCTTCGGTTCTTCTGGCTGGGCCTCCGCTCCTTCTTCCAGCTCTTTTACTGGCGATGGCCCGGTCTTCTGTTGCCGCTGTTGCCGCCATCTCTTCTTCTCTTCTTCTTCCTTGAGATGTTGACTCGACGCGGTCTCTGGTCGTAATGACAGGGACGTGTTGCACGGCGGCTTATATAGGGACAATGGGCGGGGTCACCGGGTGATGTCCCCACCCATTATGATGTCACAGTCCCAGAGGATCAGAACATAATGAAATTACGTCATCCGTCGCGCCGGAAGGGACACGTACAACACAACAGGAAAAGCCAACAGGCCAGGGAGGACCAGGGGCCAGCTTATAACAGCGAGGCTCCTCCTACAAATTCAGGCGGGCCTACGCCCCGCCTTCCTACGTGTCCACTAGCAGCCAAAGAGTAGCCAGAGAGAGAAGACATTACAAATACCCAAGTAGAAAAATGATGTTCAACAGAATGACATCAAAGAATGCGTGAGCACCTGTGCGTCTACATGTTTCGCTTGGTCGCTTCTTCAGCACACATTGAAGGGGGGTATAGAAAAGGTCTCACTGATCTGGACATGCACTAACGTCTGCACAGAATTCTTCTTGAGTGGATAACACAACACTATGATGAAATATAGGGTCCACAATCGGCATATAAAGTCAAATAATTCAGCCTCTAGGGGCAGATGGAATACTCTGTAAATTTGAAGCGCATGGGCAACCTCATGCTTCAAAGCTTGCAAAAGAATACGTGGCATGAAGGAGAAGGATGATTACTGGTTGGCAACCCTCCTTGACCACCGTTATAAGGGGAAGGTTTCAGAACTCATCCCATCCCCACAGAGAGTGCAGAAGATAAAATCTCTTGAAAAGAGGATTTTATTGAATGTTTTTCCTGACTCCAGTAGGTTACAGTGTCATGTAAAATTATGTTTTAAGTCTTCTGCTGGTCAAGAGGGGAGTTTTGGAGAATGCGTCCACCTTAGTGAGGGATTTCGGAATTTTTTTAGTCCTCACCACACAGGGCTGTCAGCTTCCACATGCCATTGGCAGCGTCTGCATCACATGGTGGATGATTACCACAGAGCCAAAACAGGGATGGAGGGCTTTCCAGCTGATGATCCACTGACTTACTGGGTCATGAGAATAGACGACTGGCCAGAACTTGCCCAGTATGCTATTGAGTTGTTGGGCTGCCCTGCATCCAGCGTCATTTCAGAATGGGCATTCAGTGCTGCAGGAGGTTTCATTACTGATCATAGAACTGACCTTAGACTCCATGGACCGTTTGATTTTTATAAAAATTAATCAGTCCTAGATTACCAGCTATGAAGCCCCTGATGTCAATGTTGCTGATTAAGTCTTTTTGGGATGTGGCATCTCTGCAGGACTTCGGGGCTATTTAGCTTTGATGGTGTTCAACCATCTAATTTGGAAGAATGTTTTTGGTATCATTTTCATGGGCACAATTAACACCCAAAGACCAATTTTTCAGCACCTGTTTGGTGCATATCATTGCAATTTTTTACAGTAAGGCCAATTCTTACTTTCATCAAGATTACCTCTACAGGGTTACAGTGGGAAGGCCCTACCAACACCCAAAGACCAATTTTTATGCACCCGTTACTTCTATACAAAGTCAAAGTGACACCAGAATTTATCCAAAAAATCTCTAATCTTGTTCGCAGTGCACTACATTGTGGCTTCATCATACAATTTTTTTGCCTGTTAGCATGTTCTGCTGCGAACCGAACAGTGGGCTTGTTCGGCTCATCCCTATTCCCGATCACTGGGAACAGAACATCTCTGACATGTTCCCTGTCAGAACCGGGATCCGCCTTGTTTACAAAGGCAGAACCCCGTCCTGCCTCTGTACACAACTTTCACATGCAGCCGGCAGCCATCGAGTCCGCAGGACCCATGGGCACGCTCTCTTGGCTTGCAGCTGGCGTGTGAGCCTGATGCTGTTGGCACCCACACTCCCGCAATCTCACCTGTACGGACCGACGTACAGGTACGTCGGTTCGCACAGGAGAGCTGACCTGCCACAGTAAAAGTATGTGAGCTGGTCGGCAAGTGGTTAAAGAGACAGAGATTCTGGTTCTGGTTTAGTGCATTAGAGACAATAATAACAATTCTAAAGTATTGTTAATAAGAAACAGGTAACAATGGTGCAAACAAAATAATTACAGAAAAAGGATATTACAAAGGAAAAATAGACAACCATGCATCAGAAAACCAAAAAAGGTTTATGAGTTTTTAGTGTTTATGATAATGCAGCTGCCCTCCCCCAGATATAGTTTTCTACATTTATTAATATCTTGAAATAGCTACAGATTACATTCTGATAATGTGTTTATTATTGTCCAGCATGAAATTACCCTTTGGTTGAATGCAAATATGATGGGTATCTGATGGCTATTTTGCCTGAGAGATGAAATGAATTCAACCTGCCTCTGATGCCTCCTAGGATAGTAGTTTTTGGGATTAAAGTTTAGCTAATTAATATATACAGGTAAAGATTAGACATGTGCATTCGTTTTCATCTGAATGCATTTTCTTCCGAATTTCAAGTATTTTTGTTATCGTTTTAACAAATGATAATGAACGTGCAGAATCCAAAAACCGAAAGATCCGACATAAACAAATGCTTTATTTTTGTTTTCGTTGCGATAACAGTTCGATATAGATAGGAGATTCGACAGAACACTGACAATAGCGATCTGTGTCCATTGAACCTGTGGTCGAATGTGCCTAACCTTAGCTCTATTAGTTCAAGATTAGGATTTGACTGTGCCTAACCTAACTATCAGTCCAAGATTGTTCGACATAGAGAGAAAAGATTCGACATGAAGATTCGACGAAGCAGTTGCAGCAAGCGGACATTTATGGTCAAATGCTCTGACAATAGCCTATAGAAGAATTATAAGAAAGAAATTATAAGAAATATAATTAATAAATATAATTATTACTTATATAGAATTCTACTGTAGCTTGTAGGTGGAACATTCGACTGGAAATGTACGATTACGGCGTCGTACATTTTAGCTGCTCCATCTAATCTTCTTAGAACATTCGACAGACGCCATAAGCCTTCAATGACAGATTTGACCTAAATTATTTCAGATTTTCAGACGAATGCATTTTTTAATGAAACTAAATAAATAAAAACGAATTTCGGGAGTAACTAATACATTTATTTTTTGGACGAAAACAAAAATCTGAAACAAAATATTTCAGTGTGCATATGTCTAGTAAAGATGTCCTTATTCTGGCTGCACTGTTATCATTTGAGGAGTCATGAAATACACTGAAGTTTTGATTCTCCAGGAAGAGATTGTGCATTTGCTAAATTCAGCTAAATTATTTACAACATGTGGTTAGCCTGATACTATTAGCTGGGGGGATATCTGTATAATGTTCTCATTACTTAAGCCTGAAACTTGAAGGTTTTATGATAGCTATTAGAGCCAGATTGGGATGTGTATTGTCCTGTTAATGGGGTTTATGTTGGGCTAAATGAAAAGGTTGTCTATTTGCCATGCTTTGTTTTGATGTTCGTTAATATGGTTAGTCGGCTGTTTGCCCATTCGGCGAATTTTGAACGTTATAGGCCGTTCGCGCCAAATTCGTGTGGCGCTCATGGCCCACAATGCACTGCAATGGCGCAGTGCATTGCTGGCTCATGATTGGCCAAGCATGCACTGTGACCCCGCATGCTTGGCCAATCACAGCGCCGGCAGCGAGGAGAGCCATGATTGGCCACAGGCAGGATGCCTGTGGCCAATCATAGCTCAGGCTGTGTAGTACACGCCCCACACTGTATAAGACCGCCAGCGCGGCAGCCTTGTGTAGTGTGTTGGCGTCTGTAGCAGTTAGTGGGTGTTCTGTGTACCTTCAACACAGTATACACCGATCGTTATCTGACGATTTTTCGTTCTTGCTCTTCTGTAGTGGTTGTTGTCTGCGTGCCCTGACCGCAGTATACACTGCTATATTCACCTATATAGCTAGCGATATATCTATCTTTTATAATAGAGCTTGCAGTCAGTGTTAGGAGCTTGTGCGTGCTGTCTACGTGCTCTGAACCCAGTATACACCGCTATATCCACCTATATAGCAAACTATCTTGCTCGTTTTAAATAGAGCTTGCAGTCAGCGGTAGGAGCTTGTGCGTGCTGTCTGCATGCTCTGAACCCAGTATACACCGCAATATACACCTATATAGAAAACTATCTTGCTCGTTTTAAATAGAGCTTGCAGTCAGCTGTAGGAGCTTGTGCGTGCTGTCTGCGTGCTCTGAACCCAGTATACACCGCTATATCCACCTATATAGCAAACTATCTTGCTCGTTTTAAATAGAGCTTGCAGTCAGCGGTAGGAGCTTGTGCGTGCTGTCTGCGTGCTCTGAACCCAGTATACACCGCTATAGCCACCTATATAGCAAACTATCTTGCTCGTTTTAAATAGAGCTTGCTGTCTGCGTGCTCTGAACCCAGTATACACCGCTATATCCACCTACATAGCTCTTCTCTATTTGAGCAATCTGCCATCTGCAGGAGTTAGCGCAATATACACTACCCGATTGCTGGTTTTCCCAACTCCCTTCAGGCCATTACCATGTCTGGAAGGCCAGCAAGGAGAGGCAGACAGGCGCGAGCTGATAAAAGAGGGCAAGCAGGCTCTGTGTCTAGAGACAACAGTGCTGGTTGTGGACGCGGTGCATCATCAGCACGTGGCCATGGGACACGTTTGTCCTTCTTTTCAGCAGCTTGACATGTTGAGCCGCAACATGCCAACGACTTGGTAGAGTGGATGACCAAGCCCTCTTCATCCTCCTCATCCTCTCTCACCCAGTCTCAGGGTGCTAGCAAAGCAGCTGCCAACGCATCGTCTTCCCTCCTCTCAATGTCATCATCAGTGACTCCTTCTCTAGACCCACCACGTCCTCCTGAGGAGTCTCCTGAACTCTTTGAGCACAGTGTTGGGTACATGCTCCAGGAGGATGCCCAGTGTTTTGTAGGCTCTGATGATGATACTCAGCTAGAGGAAGGCAGTAGCGCGAATGCAGAGAGAGGGGATGCTCAAGAAGGACAGCAATCTGGCAGTCATGTTCCACAAGCTGCAGCATACTGTCAGGTTTGCTTCAGCGATGAAGAGGGAGGGGATGATGAGGGCACTGACCCCACGTGGGTGCCTGGTAGGAGAGAGGAGGAGGAGGCACATGTCCAACGAGGCAGGATGCCCTTCGGGGGCCAGCTTAGGGGCAGCACACCGACTGAATCACACCGCAGAGCTCCGCCTGTGCAGGGCGCTGTCTTTGCGCGTTATTCTAAAAGTTCTTTGGTGTGGGCCTTTTTTGAGACGAGTGCATCAGATCGCACCGCTGCTATTTGCAACATATGTCTCAAGCGTATCTCGCATGGCCAAAACATCAGCCGCTTGGGCACCACATGCTTGACCAGACATATGTTAACCTGCCATGCAGCTCGTTGGCAAGCGTACCTCAAAGACCCACACCAAAGAACAAAGCGGACCTCTCCTTGCTCCTCATCAGCTGGCATCTCCAACCCCACTAGACCTTCAGTCCTCTCTGAAACCTTCTCTGAGAGGAATGAAGGTGTAGAATTAGGTGTGTCACAGCCAAGTGCTTCGGGGCACTCTGCTAGCAGTACACCCACGTCCGATTATAGCAGGCAAATGTCCCTGCCCCAACTGCTGGACCGGCGAAAGAAGTTCACTCACAGCCATCCACATGCCCAGCGATTGAATGCTAGCTTGGCTAAATTGCTAGCACTTTAACTGCTGCCTTTTCAGTTGGTAGACTCGGCCCCCTTCCGTGAGTTTGTACAATGTGCGGTTCCTCAGTGGCAGGTCCCCAAACGCCACTTTTTCTCACGGAAGGCGATTCCGGCTCTCTACCGCCATGTGGAAGGCAATGTCCTTGCCTCGCTGGACAGGGCGGTCAGCGGTAAGGTGCATATTACCGCTGACTCATGGTCCAGCAGGCATGGACAGGGACGTTACCTGTCTTTCACGGCCCATTGGGTCACTCTTCTGGCAGCTGGGAAGGATGCAGGACAAGGTGCAGTAGTGTTGGAGGTTGTTGCGCCACCACGCCTCCAAAATGCTACTATTGGTTGTGACACACCTCTCTCCACCACCCCCTCCTCTTCTTCTTCCTCCATGGCCTCTTCCAGGGCTCTGTCCTCAGAACCAGCGGTGCTCCGTAGGCATTCCAGGGGCTATACAAATACGCAGGCAAAACGATGCCATGCTGTGCTTGCGCTGGTTTGTTTGGGGGACAGGAGCCACACTGGGGCGGATGTTTTGTCAGCTCTGCAGGGGCAGGCCGAGAGGTGGTTGACGCCAGGCCAGGAATGGTGGTTTGCGACAATGGCATCAACCTCCTCTCCGCCCTCCGACAGGGACAACTGACCCATGTGCCCTGTGTAGCTCACGTCCTTAACCTGGTGGTGCAGCGGTTCTTGGGCAGGTACCCGGGCTTACAGGATGTCCTGAAGCAGGCCAGGAAAGTCTTTGTACATTTCCGCCGATCATTTAATGCCTGTGCTCGGCTGGCTGAGCTCCAAAAGGAGTTGAACCTGCCCAAGAACCGCCTTATATGTGACATGCCCACCAGGTGGAACTCAACGTTAGCCATGCTGCAGCGGCTGCACACGCAGCAGAGGGCCATCAATGAGTACCTGTGCGACTACGGCACCAGGACAGGGTCAGGGGAGCTCGGTTTTTTCTCACCACGCCAGTGGGGCATGATCAGGGATGCATGCACTGTTCTGTCACCGTTTGAGGAGGCCACAAGGATGGTGAGCAGTGACAGTGCATGCATCAGTGACACTGTACCTCTTGTCCACCTCCTGGAGCATACGCTGCGTGGAATAATAGACAAGGCACTTGAGGCAGAACAGAGGCAGGAAGAGGAGGACTTCCTTGCCTCTCAAGGCCCCCTTTATCCAGACAGTGTTCCTGCTGTGCCACCTCTCACACAGGAAGAGGATGAGGAGGAGGAGGAGGAGGATGATTGTGTCAGCATGGAGGTGGAGGCTGGCACTCAGCATCAGCAGCAGCAGCAGTCTTGTAGGGATGATTTACAGGCCCAAGAAACCCGTGGACTTGTACATGGCTGGGAGGAGGTAGCTGTGGATCATGTTGTCCTTAGTGACCCAGAGGACTCCGGACCGAATGCATCAGCTAACCTACGCTGCATGGCCTCCCTGATCCTGCAAAGCCTGCGGAAGGATCCTCGTATTCTTCGGATCAAGGAGAGGGACCATTACTGGCTGGCCACTCTCCTTGATCCACGGTACAAGGGTAAGGTTGCCGACCTTATCTTGCCATCGCAGAGGGAGCAGAGGATGAGACATCTCCGGGAGGCCTTGCAGAAAGGTCTGTGCAACGCGTTCCCAGAGACTGGGAGGTTACAAACTCCTGGTCCTGGACAACGTGTTGCTGAGGCATCGGTCAGAAGTAGCGGTGGAGAAGGTGGCCGTCTGAACGATGCTTTCAGACAATTTTTTAGTCCGCAGCCCCAAAGTATGATCGGTTTCAGCAACCATCGCCAGCGTCTGATTTACATGGTGCAGGAATACCTAGGGGCAAGGTCAGACTTGGACACCTTTCCCACCGAAAATCCTCTGGCTTAATGGGTCTTGAGGATGGATCACTGGCCAGAGCTTGCACAGTATGCAATTGAGCTACTGGCCTGTCCTGCATCTAGCGTTCTTTCGGAATGCACCTTCAGTGCTGCTGGTGGCTTTGTTGCCGATCACAGGGTGCGCCTGTCCACCGAATCAGTTGATCGACTGACCTTCATCAAGATGAATCAGTCTTGGATCACCCACACCTACCAAGCACCTGAAGCTGATGTAACCGAATAATTTTTTTTGAAATATCACATCCCTTCAAGACTGCCTATGCTGATGCTGAGTGACTGTCCTGTTATGTTGATTGTCTATCCTCTTCCTCCTCCGCTGATATGTTGGAAGAACATTTCTGGTTCTGGGTGATGCCATCAGCCCAATTTTTCTGTTTAACAGGGGCGTTTAATTACAATTTTTGATGCAATGCTTTGCAGCAGGGCTAATTCCTGCACTACAACTAGAGTATATGGGAGAGGTTGCAGTGTGGTGGCACCAGCACCAGTGCCTAAGGCTCAATTTTTCTGCCCCTGTTTAACAGGGACGTTTAATTACAATTTTTGATGTAATGCTTTGCAGCAGGGCTAATTCCTGCACTAAAACTAGAGTATATGGGAGAGGTTGCAGTGTCGTGGCACCAGCACCAGTGCCTAAGGCCCAATTTTTCTGCCCCTGTTTAACTGGGACATGTAATTACAATTCTTGATATAATATTTCACAGGAGGGCCCGTTCCTTTGCCCACCCAGAGTAACTGTGAGGACTTATAGTGTTGTGGCACCAGCACCACAACCACCAAAGGTCAATTTTTCTACCACTGTTCAACAATGGCATGTAATTACAATTCTTGATATAATCGTTCACAGCAGGGCGCTCCAGCGCCCACCAAGAGTCACTTTGAGGGCTTACAATGTTGTGGCAAAACCAACACCTTGTTTCCCCATTTCTGCAGAGCATATAGGGCAGGCCCCTACTTTCAAACATCCAACTTGCAAACATCTCCTACTTGCAAACGGAAGGAGACAACAGCAAGTGAGATGAAAAAAGATGGACGACAAAACAAATTATACAGGGGTGATAACCATTCCCTATGTTTCCCAAAAAGCTTAAAAATAGTTTTTTTGACTGGAGCTACACTTTAAAAATGTACCAGTTGAAAATTACAAACAGATTCAACTTAACACAATAAACCTACACAATCCCTGTCTTGTTTGAACCGCCTGTATACTGCTGTTCTGAGTATATAGGGCCTGGGGGCCACACGCATTTCCTTTTTTTAATATGGGTACGGGGTTCCCCTTAATATGCGTACAAGACCCAAAGGGGCTGGTAATGGGCAGGGAGGGCTACCCATGCCATTTTTCTCAATGATTTTCAACCATATTGCAGGAACCAGATATAACATTAAAACCGCAAGCAGTTTTAAATGATGTTATTTCCGTTAAATGTCATTTTGTGCAGGGACTGTTTTAAACACGGGAAACACGTGGCACTTCACAGGCATACTACAGACACCCCCCAGGCACGATGTTTAAAGGAATATTTCACTTTTTTTTTTCACTTTTCACTTTAATCGTCGATAAAATCAGTGCTCCCGCCAAAACGGCCATTTTAAAAAACATTTTAGGCATTGACCCATGTCCCCTGGGGCAGGAGCCAGGTCCCCAAATCCTTTTTAGGACAGCATCTTGCATATTAGCCGTTAAAATTAGCACTTTTAATTTTGAATGTTCGAGTCCCATAGACTTCAATGGGGTTCTAAAGTTCGTACGAATTTGGGGTCAGTTCGAAAGTTCTGGTGCGAACCGAACCGGGGGGTGTTTGGCTCATCCCTAAATATGGTTAAGAGGTTCTGCTGTATCTTATCAATGTACTGATACTTTGTTAATAAAGTTTGTTTATAAAGTTTGTTAATTATATAAGATGCCATCCAGGGATTATGGAAAGGCGATCACTGCTGTTATGTATCTCCTATTCTACAAAGTATCAATGGGTGACTTATGACTCTAATTACTGATTCACAAAACACCCTCCCTTGATTAGAATCCATGCACACTGCATGTAGCTTAGGGGGCCGGACACACGGATGGGGGGGGCGGTGCCCCTGCTCTCTTAATGGAGTGGCCGCCACTGTCCAGGAAAACACATAAACTGGTACAATGTATGTAGGAGGATTTGTTTAATCTCTGCGTATTATCTGAGGATAGTCACTTCACTGGGTATATGTAGTTGTATCACCTCTTTCCCATGCCTTTCACAAAACACACAGTCCTGTCTTGGTTTTGTGAATAGCTGAAAGCTGAAGAGAGCATTGCAATATATTTACAGGGTGCCACTTTCCGCAGCATTCTCCTGTAAGTCCAGTGCAGATGGTTGGAGCTTTGACAGCATGGGCCCATAGAAAGTGAGTTGAATCTTGCTGGGTGTCATTCAACATGAAAAGATGCGCTGAATACCTGAGTCTTCATTTCCAGACAGGAGGTGAGTAGAGCAGCCAGAGTGACTTTTTTATTTCTCCAGGCTGCTGAAGGATATATTTTTTTGTTAAATGCCCATACTGGGTACATCAGCAGGGATAACAGTCATATTCTAGTCTAAATTCTGCTGTTGTACCATATCAAAGTGTTTAGAATAGGGATTTGTGTCACACAAAGCTGAAACGTAGGTAAACTTTGTGCATTGATTACATATGCATAACATTATGATTACTACCATCATTAGAAATTATTAGCATAGCATTAATGTGCACTCTTTTTATTAATGCACAGTGTATATTTTCATGGGGAATCAGAGAGTATCAACTTTATATTCAGTGTAGGGGTATTTTGGACTTTTGTCACTGAGACACCATATGACCTAATAAGATATGTTTGATATTATATGGTATGGATTTTAATAGTAATGCATTTATTTCATTTTATTATAATTTCATGTCATGTGATTTCCCTCTAATGTTAAATTAAGTGAATTTAAAGAGTTCTGTGAAATCAAGTGTGTGTGCTATGATATGCTCATCATTGATTTCCTTTCCGCTCGGTCCCAGTATTCCACATGCATGAATGCTAAATTATGTTTGTAAATGGTAACTAATGTGATAGGAATGACATAGACTAACATATCAATTGCCATATAGTATGCAGTTTAACAATGACTTAATAGTAGTGTAAATAATAAGGCTAAAGCAACAATCACTTATTTGGCTATAGTAAACTCAATTACTGCTGTGCATGCCAAACATTTCTTCACTGAAATGACAAATACAGAACATTTTGTTTTATTACTGCATTGCTTTCAAACATCATTTACAATCTGTTGACATGCTTCATATAGAAATGTGTCCAGCTTATGAATGATGGTAGGATGGTAATGGCTATCTACCCTTCAAAGCAAAACCCTTAGCAAAATTATTGTTCTTTTGTTTGTTTGTTTTTTGGACAGTTGGATCCATGTAAAAAAATGTTGATTTAATCCTGGCACATTCACCTGCTTGGATTTACTACAATTTTCTGGTATTTATAAAGCTGGCAAGTAAACGATGCACAGAGAAAATACCAGTGAATTCAAATTAAGCTATTGGGAGAATTTCTTGGGAATACGAAGTGAAGCAGCAACAAATATGAACTTACATAAAACAGCAATGTAGGAAATGGATAGAAAACAAATCAGCGCAATAATATAAACCTGTTTAAGAAATAGCTGCTGAAAACCAATGGTCAAAATTCAAATCCCCGAACAAAAAACATATAAAGAACAGTGCAGCGCTAATAAAACAAAGAAATGATAAAGTCCATAAATCAGTTAAAAACAATCTAAGGTGTCTTTAGTGATGGGCTATAAATAGCGTCACCCACAACCACCGCTGTCTGTTTACATACATGCTGTTATACCAGGCTCTCGGTTAAAAGTGCAGTGTTTGTGAGTTTCATTCCACTTATTTTTACTCCATAATAAATTATACATATATGCAGAGAGCACTATGTGTTGCTTTTTCTATATCTATGATACATGTGGCATTGGGGTGGAGATCGTTGATTGATTTATCCCACCATAAGGAGATCTTTAGGAAATGTGTGTGGATACACAATTTGATACCCCAAGGGGGAAGGTGGGGCAGACTCTCTATAATGAAAGGGTCCACTCAGTGAGGTGAGCTGCCATCTTTATCATTGGTGGAGGTTTGAGTTTCCCACAAAGTCACCTGCATGCAAAGTTTATAGCCCATCACTGAAGACACCTTGGATTGTTTTTCACTTGATTTATGGACTTATAATTTCTTTGTTTTATTAACGCTGCACTGTTCTTTAAATGTAGGAAATGGACATGCAACAATTCCCCAGATCACTGGGAGACTGAGAAAAAACGGATACAATGTCAAATGGAGAAGTCCATCTAAGTGTAATATTTTATATCAGAGGTGTAAAGTTTTTCAAAAGCATTGGCAGCACTTTGATACATACACCCACATCTGTGTGGTTGAAAGAAACCCATCCAGGGCTCAGGATATCCATATTAAAGCTTGGTCACACCTGATGCTGGTTGGGTATTCTAGATCAGGGGTCCCCAACCCCTGGGCCATTGACTGGTACCGACCTGTTGAAATCCATGCCACACAGCAGGAGGTGAGCAGCAACTGCGGTCCGGACATCTCGGACCATGGACACCACTCACCTCATGCTGTGTGGCCATGCCATTTACCTCATGTGTCCTCTCCCGGGTCTCCCATCCCGCCAAAAATGTTTTACTATCAGCAGGGCAGGGAGCAGGAGGAGCTGAAAATTTGGACAGAGAACCCTCCATCCAGATCTGCATCTCCTCCTGACCACTGCCCTGATGATAGGATTACATCGTCAGTGGGGTGTGAGGCCCAGGAGAGGACACAAGACTGATAACTGCCTCTGAAGGTAGGACTGTGTAGGCACAGTGATGTTAAAGAGGAATGGAGGAGGGGGGGGGGGGCGCATGACTGCAAGGAGCACTGTTATGGGGGTTGTGTTTTCTGGGGGCACTGTAATGTAAAGGGGTATAGTGATATATAAAGGGGACTGCGCTGTAAAGGGGAGCTGTAATAATTACAGTTAATGATTAGCATATTGATGTTGGAGGAAGAAGAAAAAAGGGAAGGTAAAATATAAGCTGATATAAACTTTTTAAGCATTTTTTAGGTCAGGTCAGAAAACAAAGTTCCATATCACTGTAAATAGTGATGATGAATCAATTGGTCTTGCTCATTATTCTTGAAAACATTTTACTATTGATCCAAGTGCAAAAACTTCTGAACATGGTGGATGCAAAATACGTGAACTTGGCAAGCCATACATTTCAATAAAGTGACCATCTGCCCTTTCTATGTGCTGAACAAAAGAGAAATACTATTATCTCAAATAAAATGGCATGCATGATTGTTCTGACCTTGATAAATAGGTTTCATTTGCACAATCTAAAGTCACACTTTCTTTTTATAATTCAGTGCAAAAAGCAAAGATGCTATGCAAAGTGCAGTTATTCTGAACAGCCAATCTGATTGTTTTGTTTTGTCAAATGAACGAAAGAGATATTCTTTCTTGTTGGTATGGACTACAGACTATTGCATATTGCTCTATGCTTTACTAAAAAAAAGTCTATATATACTACTGATCACCAGGCCATGGTCAATATTTATAATCACCAAGCATGGAAACAACGATGGGCTCTAATAAAATTCTCCAGGCATTATTTTTGCTAGCTGCCAGGGAATCAATTCTGTTTATATGACTGACAAGCAGGAAACTAATACTACATGGAAATTATAAATTGTGAAAAAATAGTATTTCATATAGGACACTATACGCTTGTGTGGGAAATCTGGTGTAGGATCTAAAATTCCACATGTGACTTAGAATGATAAAAGTAGCTTCATAGTCATCACATATACTGACATGCAGTGATGTACAATGACATATGAAATCATGGCACGGACAGGTTTTGATTTTCAAATGGATATTGACTAGAGAGCAGGTATCATTTTAGCATATATATGGAAATTTATGTGCAGATTTAAATCACAATCTGGCACAATATTTTGATGCTCAATGTAAAAGAAAATTGTGGCGAAATTATAAAAACTATAGTATGGGTTGCTCAATATAGGTTTGTATTTGATGGTAAATACGTCACAGTATAAACTGTGATGTAATTATACTTCAACAAACACTCCAGCGCTAAATCTAGGGGTTTTCACTTCCTCTGTGCTTCAATGCGCAATGCCGCTTTAGGGTGGATCCCTCCTCAGAGTGGGGAATCTTCAACAACTGCAAAAACACCTTGTGCATTATCATAGACAAATGTATTTCAATACACAAGACAAATTAATATTCACAGACAGATACATTCAATAAACATAGATCACAAATACCTCAGCTGGACACCATGTGTCTGTCATAGGATCAAATCTGATTGGATGGAAGGAAGGGCATCTGAGGAAGCGAGTCCGCCCGCCAAAACGCATTAGCCATTCAATCAGGTTTGGTCCTATTACGGGCATATTGCGTCCAACTTAAGTATTTGTGATCTATGAGAATTTATCTGTCTGTGAATATTACTTTGTCTTGCGTATCTAAATAAATTTGTCTATGATAATGCACAAGGTGCTTGAGCCCTCGTGTGTGTTTGATGAAGTCCTTACTTATTACTGGTTATGTAATACCAGATTGTATTATTGACCTGCTCTTGGTAAAGCCATACAAAGCACTGGACATCTAAAACACACATACAGTGCAGCATCACATTGGAGAGGGAATTCTTGGTATAGGATACAAGTTTATTTTTTATACTTGCAGAATATGTCAAATCTCCAGGATAATCTGTCAGTTTACTGGTATTTTTTGTGATCAATATAAATACAAGTTCCTATTCATCTACTACTGGATAACAGTGTCTCTCCTTTATTTTTGTATACTCATCCTTTAAGTTAAGTAACATTTGCTTAAAGTTGGGTTCACACTTATGCGAATTAGATGAGGGTTCCCCGCATCCAATTAGCATAACAAGAGAGTGTGACCGCCTCTCAGTGGAGACAGCTCACATATCTTTGGGGCGGCAGTGGAGTGCACCGCAGAAGGGTCCTGTGCATCTTTGGCTCCATTTCAGGTCCAAATTCAGGCAAAAAGTCAGAACTAATTTGGACCTTAAATGGTGAACAGGGACGCACTGGACCCCCTGCTACGCCCCACTCCACACATAGTGTGAACCCAAACTTAAGCACAGATTTACATAAATCAAAGTCATCCTTTGTTATAAGTACAGAATTATGCTTATCAGGTGTTTGTGTTACAAAGAGGCATTCGTTGTTTGTATTACTGCTTTTCTCTGTGCCAATATGTTTACATACAAGGAAATGTTAAAAAAGCACTCAAAATAAAAGCCAAAAAAAGGTAGGGAAGGAGATCATGAAAAATGTTGTGGAATGTCTATGTATGAATTGTAGGGACAATTCTTTTATAAATTAATAGATATTTTATTCATTTGAAATGTATTAGGGATAACCTGAAATATTAATAATGGAATCTGAAAATTCATTCTCTAGTTATTACAAATGTGCAGGCTTACATATAGGATTTAAATGTTACCCCTTATTCAGCTCTGCCTACTTTGTCCAAGTCGACACTTAACCACACAGTTGCTACCTGTCAAATGCCTGACCTTGCAGTCGAGGTCTGGCGCTTGAAGGGCAGCAACTGTCAGACCCTTAGTGCCCTCTGACCATGGTAATGCCAATTACCTTTTTTTTTTGTCTTGACAGGCTCCTTGTAAATGTCTTAAGAGAACATAGCTAAAACAAAACGGAAAAGACTTGGGTATTACGTGTACCATATGCTAATACATTTCAGTACTGTCTATGATACTAATTTTATTTGCACAAACAATTCATTTTTCAGTTAATTCCATTGTTAGTGCAAATAAGAAAAAACATTGAAGACAATACTAAACTGTGTTGTTCCAGATGCAATAATATAGCCCCAACTACCCTAAAGAGACTGTCTTACCAGACCAATGATTTCAAAAATAATCTTCCCATAAGATTATATGTTCATATAATGTATTTAGACATGCTGCTTACTCGTAAAAACTTCCCATGTGTAGACATCCAAAAGTATTTAGACTGTCAGAATTGTTATCGATGCTAAATGTCACCAATTGACTAGAGGTAGCTCAGGGGTAAGGAGTAGAGATGGGAAGGCCTGGAAAAAAAAACACAAATTGGGAAACAGTTTTTTTTTTCCAAAGCAGTTTGTTTTTTTTACATAAAAAATATGTGCTTTACAATGATAAATAAAATAGCTATGCCATAGTATTCACACTATATAAAATTAAGACCTAATGAAAGATTCTGAGACTTTATGTAAAGTCTTAACTTATTGCAAGTTCTCTCAGCAGAAGACACGTAAATCCTGGAATACAATCCAAGTAACACTGTATTTCTCAATGCATTTATCAAACAAGAGAATATGGATTTCTGCCACTAGGGAGCACTGCAGGGGAATGCTCCAGTTTAGTTTGCTTGTGGGGTCCATCTTGTATCTCCTACAGTTGACCTATAAAGTGTATGAACTAGTGCACAAAGTACCAACACAAAACAGTAGAACTCACAGATACCCCAATACTTATACCATATATCAAAAATATACAACATTAAAAGTGTCAAAGAAAGTCCAAGACAACGCTAAATATTAAATTCACTTGTGAGAGAGTGATAATAGATGTATCCGCTTGTGGAAAATTCAGAAAACTTTCCTCCTTCACAGAACACTGATTATCGTGATACCACCACCATCACAGCTCGCTTACTGGAGCACAAGACCCCACATTACAGAGGTCTAATCATGCAATTAAATCATCCCAGCTGGTGGCTCAAGAAATCTCACAGCATGAAGTTTACATTAACCACTTGCCGCCCACCCTGCGTCAAATGATGGCTCTCGTTCTGGGTGGACATCATATGACAGCCTCCCAAAACGACCGCTCCGGCGCGCCCCTGGGGGTGCACAGTGTAGCGATTGCGGCCACGCCGTGTTTCTAAGACATGGCGTGACCCCGGTCTGTGTAAAGAGCTGCGATTCTTTAGCCATGTGATCGGTTGTGTCTAATCACGGCCGGTCACATGTAAACACGAAGATGCCAGCAATCGGCGCTCCTCACCCCATACTGACAGAGTGGGAGGATAGGAGAGCCAATCAGCAGCATCTCCTCACAGGGGACAGCAAGGTATGTAATCAGGGCACTGATCATCAGTGCCCTGATTACAAGTGCCAACCAGAGCCTGCAATGATTTCCCACCACTGCCAGCAATCAGTGCCAACCAGTGCCCACAATTGCCACCAATCTGTGCCAACAAGGTCCAGCAATCAGTGCCCACAAGTGCCAGCAATCAGTGGCTGTTAGTTATGCCAGTCAGTCCTGGCTATCAGTGCTGCACATCAATGCTCATCACTTCTGCCCATCAATGCCACCCATCAATGCCCATCAGCGCTGCCCATCAGTGTCACCTATTCATGCTGCCTATCTGTGCCCACCAGTGCCATCTATCTGTGCCCACCAGTGCTGCCTATCTCTGCCCACTGCCCACCAGTGCCACCTATCAGTGCTCATCAGTGCCACATATCAGTGCCACCTATCAGTGCCCATAAGTGCGGCATATTCATGCCTCCTCATTAGTGCCACCTAATCAGGGCCCATAAGTGTCATCTCATCAGTGCCCATCAGTGCAGCCTATCAGTGCCCATCAGTGCCACCTTATCAGCGCTCATCAGTGAAGGAGAAAAATTACTTATTTACAACATTTACTGACAGAAACTAAGAAAAACTTTAGGAAAAAAAAAAAAACCCAGGAGTGATTAAATACCACCAAAAGAAATCTCTATTTGTGTGAAGAAAAGTGATAACAATTTCACATGGTTACAGTGTAGCATAACCGTGCAATTGCCATTCAAAGTGTGAAGGCTGGTGCCAAAAGCTGAAAAATGGCCTGGGCAGGAAGGGAGTGTAAGGGGGTGTAAGTGCCCTGTATTGAGGTAATTAAAATTTGGTCAAATAACCCAGGCCAATTTACAGAGGAAAAAGCTTGTTGTTACTCCCAGCACTTAACGGTGTGGTCTCAAGCTAAAAAAGGAAAAGAGGGAACTCCATAGTGCAGTATACTAAAATTGTTTTAATAAAATATGTAAACCATACTTACAATAGCAGTAATAGCAAAGGCATGTAAGTAATGGTGACATCACTGTTATGGCCACCACTATGCACAAGTAAGTTTATAAATTTTTCACAAGAGGATATATGTATATTTGTGTTTACTGCCTCACAAACTGACTTATTATTTATTGTTGTCTTGGACTTTGACACAGGGAGGTTGATTTAAAGGTAAATACCTTTACTAAAGGTAAATACACTGTGCACTGCAAGAGCGTTTTCTCTAGATCTGAGGGGCAGCTCTGCTGATTTCTATTATCCAATCATATGCAAGCAAAAATGCTATTTTCTTATTTTTGTTTCATGTGATTGAGTATTCTTTGCAAAGTGAAACTTTACCTTATTTGCTAAGCTTTGGAGCAGTGCATAGTAGATTTGCATTTAGTAAATCAATCCCTTAACCACTTCTGACCAGAAGGATTTGCCCCCTTAATGACCAGAGCACTTTTTCAATTTGGCACTGCACTGTTTAACTGGTAATTGAGCAGTCATGCAATGCTATACCCAAACTAAATGTGTGTCCTTTTTTTCCCACAATCAGAACTTTCTTTTGGTGGCATTTGATCACAAATACCACCGTAAATGTTGGAAAAAAATGATATTTTCAAATTTTTGTTATTAAAAAAATCCAATAAACTAAACTTTAGTCATACTTTTAGACCAAAATGCATTCAGCCACATGTTTTGGGTAAAAAAAAAAATTCAATAAGCATATATTTATTGGTTTGTGCAAAAGTTATAGCGTCTACACACTATGGTACATTTTCTGGAATTTACACAGCTTTTAGTTGATGACTGCCTATTCCATTTCTCGAGGTGCTAAAATGGCAGGGCAGTACAAACCCCCCCTTAAATTACCCCATTTTGGAAAGTAGACATGCCAAGGAAATTGCTGAGAGGCATGTTGAGCCCATTGAATATTTTTTTTTTGTCTTCACAAGTTTCGGGAATTTTTTTTTTTTTTTACACAACGTTGTCACTAAATGATATATTGCTCAAACATGCCATGGGTATATGTGGAATTATACCTCAAAATAAATTGTGCTGCTTCTCCTGAGTATGGGGATACCACATGTGTGAGACTTTTTGGGAGCCTAGCCACGTATGGGACCCCGAAATCCAATCACGGCATTTAGGCTTTCTAGTTTTTGCCATAAAATGGGGAGTTCACTTCCTCACTACCTATCAATCACAGTTTTGATAGGTAGTGAAACTTGTGGCAAAATATAAAATATTCAATTGACTCAACATGCCTATCAGCAAATAGCTTGGTGCGGCTCCTTTCCAAAAAGGGGTAATTTGGGGGGAGGGGGGTTGAACTGTCCTGGCATTTTATGCATAATATTAGCAGCTTATGCCACACATCACCAAGTCTTCTAACCACTTGAAGACATAGCCCTTTCTGACACTTTTTGTTTGCATGAAAAAAAAAAAAATTTTTTTGCTAGAAAATTACTTTGAACCCCAAATTTTAAAGCAAAGGCCCTATAGATTAAAATGGTGGGTGTTGTAAGATTGGTGTGATAAGATGCTTTCCAAATTTCCCAATGGCGATGTTTATATCTGGCTAAACCAAAGTCATGAAATGCTTGTAGCTTCCGGTTTCTTAGGCCATATAGACGATTGGAGCCATTCTGGTCTCCGATCAGCTCTATGGTCAGCTGGCGGAACCACTAGTTGCATTCTTGGGTTCCCCTGTGGGACAGGAGAGTCAGAGAAAACCATGGGAGATAGCATTGCTTTTACATGAAAGCCGACTGCCGATTGAAAAAAACAATACCAAGATGTTACCTAACCCTGCAGTTATCCTTCTGGTATAACCGCTCAGCAACATACCAGTACGTCGTTGGTCCTTGTTGGGCATATATTGCAATGTCCTTTTTTGTGGGCTAAATAAAAAAAGAGAACAGATTTCTCCATTCAAATCGATTGATCGGTGGTATGCCCACCATTAGAATACCCGCTGCATCCACCCACTTCTAATGATGGGCATACAATAAATATAAAAATATATCCTGAAGCATAGGGGCACCTATGTCCACCCCTGCATCTATGCTTCTGCATATATACTCTTTTTTTTAACTGTGGTGGTAAAATTACCTCCTACAGTACTAGAGTCCCGGATTTACATATTGTAAGAGCAAACCCTGTTGCTGTCAAAATAAATGAATCCGTGCTGCAGCTGAATGGCATACCTGCAAAGCAAACAATGGTTAACAATAAAACACAGGGACATTACAGTATAACAGTAGGACATACCATACCTGCAAAGAAAACACAATAAAACATAGTACAATAAAACATTACAGTATATCATAAAATACAGTAAAACAGAAGAGAACAATAGAGAGAGAACATTAGAGAGAGAAGAACAATAAAACAGCAACTATTTTTGGCTTTTTTTTATTATTTTTTAATATATATATATATATATATATATATATATATATTCATATGCATATACACACACACACACACACACACACACACACACACACATACATATACATATACATATACATATACATGTTTACACTTTTATTATAACTTTGAACGTTCCAGGTTAGGGTCTCTCAAAATGCGATGGCCATCTAATGTCTTTCGAGACCCTGTGTAAGTGTGCCCTAGGACTGTGCTGTGATGTACGCTATGCTAATAGTCCACTAGTGTGTGGTAGTGACCGAAACAATCACTGATGCAGAGACCAGGTTGGTCAGGAGTCAGGACAGGAGGGACAATAAAAGTGTGTGTCACGCCTATATCCATATTTTCTGAAGACACGACAATTATTACATCTCAAGCAGGCTCTCTTCCCCGTCTAAGTCGGGACTCTACAAGCCATTGAGGGAAGCCCTGGCGATTAGATTGCATGGTGCCAAATGCACCAATTCCAGAATCAAAATGGTGACTAAAAAGTGTCATGCTGGTGTAATAATTGTCCACTTACAAGTGGGACCCCTTTCCGAATAAGGGTGACACCAAGTCCCAAACAATCTTACTGTTTCTCCCTATGTAGTCCGGGCAGTTGGGGGGCTCCACAGTGCTGTGTTTTCCCTCATAAAGCATAAAACTGTATGTATAGCCTGTTGCCCTGTCACAGAGCTTATACAACTTCACCCCATATCTGGCACGCTTGCTGGGGAGATACTGTTTGAAAGACAGGCGGCCAGAAAATGTAATCAGGGATTTGCTTGTATCTAGTCTTGGTCATGGAAGCAGAGAACACGGGCATAAAGTGCATTCAGACAGTATTTTGTTATGTTGCAGCCTTATTCTAAAATGGATTAAATTCATTATTTTCCCCAAAATTCTACAAATAATACCCAATAATGACAATGTGAAAGAAGTTTGTTTAAAATCTTTGCAAATTTATAAAAAAAATATATATATATATAAAAATATGTACATTAGTATTCACAGCTTTTGAAAAAATGGAGCTCAGGTGCATCATGTTTCCACTGATTATCCTTGAGATGTTTCTACAACTTGATTGGAATCCACCTGTGGTAAATTCAGGCGATTCGCATTATTTGGAAAGGCACACACCTGTCTTTATAAGGTCCCACAGTTAACACCGCACATCAGAGCACTAACCAAGCCATGAAGTCCAAGGAATTGTCTTTAGACCTCCGAGAAAGGATTGTATGAGGCACAGATCTGGGGCAGGGTACAGAAAAATTTCTACAGCTTTCAAGGTCCCAATGAGCACAGTGACCTCCATCATCCATAAATGGAAGAAGTTTGGAACCACCTGGAGCAGGCCCCCCAGCCAAACTGAGAGGGGGGGAGAAGGGCCTTAGTCAGGGAGGTGACCAAGAACCTGATGGTCGGGTTTCATGCGCTGCTCTTCAAGATGGCGGACACGTGATCTGTGAGCTCCAGTCTAGCTCTGTGCTCTGCAGCCCCTGCACAGCTTCAATGGCATACATCCGCTTCAGGCATAAGCTACTATGACCCCTCAGACCTCCTAGCATTCCATGGGAAAAATGGAGACCAGCGATCCTATTACCGAGCCCCAGAAGGTCTTGAGGAGTTCTATGTCTGATAATGTTAGCCATGGAACATCACAATGGGACATCATGCTTTCCCCTTGTTGGAGACTGCTTTTCTCCTCCGCATTTCCTCTGGCGGCCGAAGATTCCTGAGACACGGATGTCTCTCAGACCTACATCTGTTTGTGCTTTTTATATTATTCGCACCATGCCGGACTTCTTGTTATTATACAGCAACGTTCCTTTTGGTCCTTTTTTTTGGACTTCCTTTTGAATAAATTTTTTTGTCCTTCATTAGTGTTGTTATGCCTTTTTTTGTTGCATGATAGATGATTATTTGTTATAAGGCTATATACCTATACCTATACCGTTAGGCTATCGCCTACTACATTGGATGTACATAGACAAAATTTCACAGCATTACTATGGTTTTGAAGTTGTTGTCATATAATGTGTCATATAATGTGAAAGGTCTGAACTCCATCCAGAAACGATAGATGGCTCTGAAGGAGTTCAGGGCCTCTGGTGCGGATGAGATCCTGGTTCAGGAGACTCACTTCCGTGCCAGGGGGTTCCCTGAAATTCGCTTCCAAATCCTTCCCATTGTCTTATATGGCATCTGAATCATCTGGAAAGGCTGGCATTGCAATACCGATTAGAGGCTCCTGTCCTCTCCAGATCAAATCCGCCTATTTAGACCTATTTAGACCCCCATAGTTGTTATATAATATTGCAAGGTATCTACTTGTCTAATCCTATAACATTTATGAATGCATAATACAGGTCAGATCAAATTCCTAACTGAGACATTTAAACAATTGCAACGCTTTTCTCAGCCTTTTATGATGGTTAGCAGAGATTTTAATGCTGTCTTCTCATTCGAGATAGGAGATCCCTATTCCTCAATAAATTACCCCTCCCAGCACAATCTTTGGCCAGCGTATAAATTACTTTGGTCCACAATAGATCTGTAGAGATCTTCTGTAAAAAATAGCTTGTGAAAGTCAAGGGTACTAAAATCTGCCACTAACCAAGCCATGAAGTCCAAGGAATTGTTGTTTCTACCTGAATTCCAGGTTGGCCAGTGAATGAGGAAGTACGGGTGCTGCAGAAGTGGTGGATTGTCAATCAGGATTAGCATATGTAGCGGGAAGGACACTATGAGCCTGTCTTTGAATTCTTGATGGCTGCGGGGCACTACTTGTGCTAGCCACTGTACCAGCTTGAACTGCACTTATGGGACTCGTCACATCAACAAGTAATACTGCAGTGCTGGTTTGTCTACGACCAGGATGTACTAGGCCATTGATACTTGCCAGTTCACCAGAAGGTTAAGCGGCACAAATACTAGTTCTCTGCTCCATACTAGAACCCTGCGGTTGTTGCACCTCAACAACAGAAGAACGGGGCCGGGTATGCCTGACCTTAGCAGGGGCCGCTACTCCATCTTCAGAGCTATCTGTCAGGATGCCTCTCTATACGGGTTCATATACTGAGCCTGAATCTGTCAGTGAGGCTTCCTCTTTGCTCTCATCCGTCACACACAACAACGTGTAGGCCTCTTCACTAGTGTACCTCTGTTTGGACATTTTGCCCACTAAATGTATACAGTAGTTACAGCTAGTGCAACTCACAGGAAAAAGAGATACTGGTTGTTAGTGACTGCTTGAATTGCTACAAAAGAAATTAACTGTTAGCATTAGCAGGGATCTTACCTGACTCTGCTAACGCTACAGTTTTTTGTGTGTTGTGTTTTGTAAATGACAGTGATCTATTGATACTGCACTGGGCTGTGCAGAAGGGCTAAAAGCAGGCGCAGGCAGGTGTCTGGGCTGATCCTGCTAACACCGCATTTTAGGAAACACTATTCTACTGGGGATGCTAGTATAGATCTGATCAGATCAAAGATATTGATCTATTCAAAAACTATACTAGTAAGGGAGGTGTATGGTGTGTGCGTGTGTGTTAGCGCTACTGCCAATAAAAGGGTTAAAATTGGACACTGTCTGGGATTGTCGCTAACTGACGTTGACACCTAACTGACGCTGACATCTAACTGATGATAACTAGCAAACCTGTGACACTAATGCGGTGATCAGAAGAAATATCTGTACACTATACTAATGCCACAGTGACAGGGTGTGACAGGGGGGTGATCAAAAGTAACATGAACACAGTGGTCAGAAAAGAGATCTGTACACTATACTAATGCCTCTGTGAAGGGTTAACTGGGGGGTGATCAGAGGGTCAAAACTTTATTAGGGGTTTAATGGGGGGTACCCGAACCTACCTTGGCCTACTACTAACTGCCCTAATGCTGATTAGTGTCACAAGTGACATCAGTACAGTGATCAGTAAAAACTCTGAAAACTACACTTGGTGGCACTGTGACAGGTAGTGAAAGGTTAACTAGGGGGGTGCCTACGTTTACTGTTGTTAGTTTAGTGTTGGTGTACACACAGTAAGATGTCTTCTCCTCTCGCACTGGTGCCGAAAAGGGCTCCACGAGTGGAGGTGACATCACTTCCTCTGCCTGTGTAATGTAAAGCATTTCATTCACCAGAACCGATCAAATCATTGGCCTGGGCCTGTGGACTGATTGGTTCTGAAGTGAATTTGATCATCGTGGGGACGGCGGGTGCATGCTCGCCCCCTATAAATGCTCGGAACCGACGTACACCTACGGCGATTCGCACAGCAGTGCTAACATGCCGCAGTATAATGGCGATGGCTGGTCCGGTTAATGTTGTATATTTTTGATGTGAGCATAACAGTGCAACACACATATGTGTGTGTATATATATATATATACACACAGTATATACAGTATCTGACAAAAGTATCTTTTCATGTGAGAACCCTGAAGAAATTACACTTTTCTACAAATTAGTGAGTGTACAGCTTGTATAAGTGTGTAAATTTACTGTCCCCTCAAAATAACTCAACACACAGCCATTCATTTCTAAACCGCTGAAAACAAAAGTAAGTACATTCCTAAGTGAAAATGTCCAAATTGGACCCAATTAGCCATTTCCCTCCCAGTGTCATGTGACTAGTTAGGGTTACAAGGTCTCAGGTGTGAGTGGGGAGCAGGTGTGGTAAATTTGGTGTTATCGCTCTCACTCTCTCATACTGGTCACTGGAAGTTCAACATGACACCTCATGTCAAAGAACTCTCTGAGGATCTGAAAACAAAAAAGAATCGTTGCTCTACATAAAGATGGCCTAGCCTATAGGAAAATCGCTAAGACCCTGAAACTGAGCTGCAGCACAGTGGCCAAGACCATACAGAGGTTTAACAGGACAGGTTCCACTCAGAACAGGCCTCGCCAAGGAGGGCATACACAGATACACTAGGAGGGATTCAGGAGGGCATACACAGATACACTGGGGTGGGGGGGGGGGTTCAGGAGGGTATACACATACACTGGGGAAGGGGATTCAGGAGGGCATACACAGATAAACTGGGGGGGGGGATTAAGGAGGGCATACACAGATACACTGGGGGGGATTCAGGAGGGCATACACAGATACACTGGGGGGGATTCAGGAGGGCATACACAGATACACTGGGGGGGAATCAGGAGGGCATACACAGATACACTGGGGGGAGGGATTCAGGAGGGCATACACAGATACACTGGGGGGAGGGATTCAAGAGGGCATACACCGGGGGCAGTGATAATTTTTTAATGGGGTCAATTTCTCACTTGTCATGAAAAGAAGATGAAGATCTCGTTCATCACCTAACAGCAGTAACTCAGCAGACTCAGCATAGAGGTGCCTGAAACTAATCCACAATGTAGTGCTAGCAGCCAAGCTTAACTCCAGGAACTTTCAAATGGATCTCTCTGCACAGCAGCTGCAAACATCTTCCTCTTCCAGATGAGCATGATCTGGGGGAAAAGGCACACCCCCATCCCACCCACGCAAGCAACAGCCTGCAGGAGAGAGACTGAAAAACTGCAGGGGGAGGTACAGGGGGCAGAGTGCAGTCCCGTGGTTTCTGAGCTTTGTGCTTAGAATGGCTGCAGTTGTCCCGACCGCAGATTTGGTTACCTGAAGTGCACTCAGCCTCAGTCTTTAATATTTTCTCAGGGGGGTGCAATTGCCCTGTTGCCCCCCCTGGATCCGCCCCTGCATGGTTGTAGGAGTGTCATGGTCTAGGGCTGTGTGAGTGCTGCTGGCACTGGGGAAATACAGTTCATTGAGGGAACCATGAATGCCAACATGTACTGTGACATACTGAAGCAAAGCATTATCTCCTCCCTTCGGAGACTGGGCCGCAGGGCAGTATTCCAACATGATAACAACCACAAACACACCTCCAAGATGACCACTGCCTTGCTAAAGAAGCTGAGGGTAAAGGTGATGGACTGGCCAAGCATGTCTGCAGACCCAAACCCTATTGAGCATCTGTGGGGCATCCTCAAATGGAAGGTGGAGGAGCACAAGGTCTCTAACATTCACCAGCTCTGTGATGTCATCATGGAGGAGTCATGGACTCCAGTGGCTACCTGCGATGCTCTGGTGAACTCCATGCCCAAGAGCGTTAAGGCAGTGCTGGAACATAATAGTGGCTAAACAAAGTATTGACAATTTGGACATTTTCACTTAGGGGTGTACTCGCTTTTGTTGCCAGCGATTTAGACATTAATGACTGTGTGTTGAGTTATTTTGAGGGCACAGCAAATTTACACTGTTATACAAACTTTACATTGTAGCAAAGTGTAATTTCTTCAGTGTTGTCACACGAAAAGATATAATAAAATATTTACAAAAATGTGAGGGGTGTACTCACTTTTCTATTATTAACGTGTTTATATTTTTCTAAATATTTATTTAGCTAAGCATTTTTAATAGCAATAATTGTAGAGAACAAATGTTGCATGAAGGGATGAAGTATAACTGTTTTAGTGTTTATGGTTCCTTGCAAGTTGCTAGGCATCACCCCAGTGCCATCTACCTATGTCCTGTAGCAAGTATACGAAGAGTTAAAGTGGTTGTAAACCCTTTACAACCACTTTAAACTACAGACAAGCCTATAATTAGCTGTAGCTGTAGCTGCACTGGATATCTCCTAAACCTGCATTATGCCTTTATCTTGCAGAGAGTGTTTTTATTAATTTTTTTGCAGGAGGGTTTACTTCCTCTTTAACCACCTCAATACAGTGCAGTTACACCCCCTTCCTGACCAGACCAATTTTCAGCTTTCAGTGCTCTCACAGTTTGAATGACAATTACTCAGTCATCCAACACTGTATCCATATGAAACTTGCGTCCTTTTTTCCACACAAATAGAGCTTTCTTTTAGTGGTATTTAATCACTAGTGGGTTTTTTATTTTTTGTGCTATAAATAAAATAAAACGTAATTTTTGTGAAAAAAATGCATTTTTCTTGGTTTCTGTCATAAATGTTTGCTAATTAGTAATTTTTCTTCATAAATTTTGGCTAAAATTTATACTGCTACATATCTTTGGTAAAAATAACCCACATTAGTATATATTATTTGGTCTTTGTGAAAGTTATAGAGTCTACAAACTATGGTGCCAATCACTGAAAATTGATCACTTCTGATCAGGCCTTCAGTACATCAGGTGTACCTAATTTCTTGAGACACTAACAAGTCAGGAAAGTACAAATACCCCCCAAATGACCCCTTTTTACAAAGTAGACATCCCAAGGTATTAAGTAAGTAGCATGGTGAGTTTTTTTAAGTTGTCATTTTTTCCCACAATTCTTTGCAAAATGAAGATTTTTTATTTTTTTTTATTTTTTTTTACTAAATTGTCATATTATCAGGTTATTTCTCACACACAGCATATGCATACAACAAATTACACCCCAAAATACATTCTGCTACTCTTCCCGAGTACGGCGATACCACATGTGTCAGACTTTTACACAGCCTGGCCACATACAGAGCACCAACATTGATGTAGTACCTTCAGACGTTCTACGAGCAAAAATGACGCATCTCATTTCTCAACCACCTATTACACCTTTGAAGTCCCTAGAGTACCAGGACAATGGAATTTCCCATAAAATGACCCCATTTTGGAAAGCAAACACCCTAACGTATAATCTGTGAGGCATAATGAGTCTTTTGAATGGTTAATTTTTTTCCAGAAGTTTTTGGAATATGTGGAAAAAAATTAAAACACATTTTTTTTTACACAAAATTGTCAATTTATAAGATATTTCTAACACATAGCATGTATATAGCAAAAATGACACCCCAAAATACATTCTGCTACTCTTCCCGAGTACGGTGATACCACGTGTGTGAGACTTTTACACAGCCTGGCCACATACAGAGCACTAACATTGATGTAGTACCTTCAGACGTTCTACGAGCAAAAATTACGCATCTCGTTTCTCAACCACCTATTACACTTTTGAAGGCCCTGGAGTACCAGGACAATGGAATTTCCCATAAAATTACCCCATTTTGGAAAGCAAACACCCCAACGTATAATCTGTGAGGCATAATGAGTCTTTTGAACGGTTCATTTTTTTCCAGAAGTTTTTGGAATATGTGGAAAAAAATTAAAACGCATTTTTTTTTACACAAAATTGTCAATTTATAAGATATTTCTTTTTTTTTTTTCACAAATTTTATTGAAAAGTAACAGAGCATTACAATCAAGATTGAATCGCACAGTGACGTTTACATTTCAACACGATATCTTAAATGTAAGCAAAGATACATAAGAGATTGCTAAATTTACAGGGATTGAACAGTTACAGCATAGGATGTTTTAGACAAAAATGAAAAATTGTATTCGTCAGATAAGGCGGAAAGAGAATCAAAGCGTATATAAAGATAAGATAACAATATTCTTGAGGAGGAAGGGGAAGGGAGGGGAGAGGAGAGATAAAAAAAAAGAAAAAAAAAGGGGGGGGGGGGGGAGTTTATATTTAGGCGTAGTGGCAGGAGGGAAGATTAGGCAGTGAGGTAGGGTGGACAGCGGCCTGCGCTGTATGAACATCTTAAGTACAAAAACATATATCACTGACAGAGAATCGGCAACAAATAATACTTAAATAGACGATTTGTATTCCTGAGTATCTTTAAAAGCTAGCCATTTTGACCAGGTCGAGGTGAATTGTAACATTCTTTCTTGCGAGATACTGATAAGCTCTTCAATAGTTTCAATAGAGATGATCCTTCTGAACCATTCTTTTTTCGTTGGGATTGAAGTTGACCTCCAAT
This sequence comes from Lithobates pipiens, assembly GCF_037356315.1. Classification (NCBI taxonomy): domain Eukaryota; kingdom Metazoa; phylum Chordata; class Amphibia; order Anura; family Ranidae; genus Lithobates; species Lithobates pipiens. Next base: position 394,756,239 of record NW_027507764.1, read on the forward strand.
GGGAGGGGAGGCAGTGTCTAGCAGCGTTTGTCATTATCATAATTAGGGATTTCAAATATCTTTTTGAGGGGATTGTGTTGTGGTGCAGTAGAAAGTGGGCTGGGTCGTAATCTAACGGTTCTGAGGTTATGAATGTAATGGTTTCATGAACCATTTTCCAAAATGGTTGGATATGAGTGCAAGACCACCATAGGTGGAATAGTGATCCCACTTCACCACTGCACCTCCAGCACTTGTTGGAGATCTGGGGGTTGAATTTCTGTATGGTGCTGGGTGTTCTATACCATCTGGTTAGAATCTTAAACCCACACTCCTGAGTAGCGACATTGAGTGAGCCTTTGTGAGCGTACATGAAAATAGTTTCCCAGTTTTTATTAGTGAATGAAAGGTTGAGGTCGTTTTCCCAGGCTAGACAGGATGGGAAAGAGAATTCTAGACCCTCGTCGAATAATGAGTTATAAATAATTGAAATATTGTGTCTTTGAGGGTGCATACCTGAGCATAGAGTTTCAATGGTCTTGGGGGATTTGGAACTCAGAGTTGTCAATACTACTGTGGAGAGAAAATGTCTAATTGGGAGGTACGTCCAGTGGGAGATTAGTCTCGGGTCGTTGTCTTTATTGATTTCCTCGAGGGGAAGAGGTTTCCCATTGCGTAAGAAATGTTTGATCAGTACATTTTTGTGGGGCCAGTTTGCTAAGAAAGATTTTTGTTTGTTTCCTGGGGGGAAGTCGGGGTTGTCTCTGAGAGGCGTTAGGGAACTGATCCAAGGGGTGGGGTCACTTTTTTTATACGTGTCATGAAATATTGCTAACGTGGGACCGATAAGAGGATGAGATTTAATCTCTTTTGAGTGGTATTTGGGGTTTATCCATGGAAGATGACTGATTGGGAAGGGGAATTGGGCTTGTTCTAGTGATACCCAGTCTTTGATAGGCTGGTGTAAATTCCAGTCAACTATACGTGTGAGTATAGCTGCTTGGTGGTACTTTTTCAGGTCCGGGAGGGCTATTCCACCTTTATTTTTTGGGAGAATTAATCTTGTGTATTTGATTCTAGGAGGTTTACTCCTCCATATAAAGGTGGTACATGCTTTGCGAAAGGCGGCAAAGAAGGAAGATGGTAATCTGATAGGGATCGTTTGCATAGCGTAAAGGAATCTGGGAAGAATAGTCATTTTTATCAATGAGGCCCTACCAAACCACGAAATATTGAGGGAGTTCCATCTTATAAGGTCCTCTTGTGAGTCTTTTAGTAAGGGTAGAAAATTGAGTTTGAAAAGGTCAGTTAAGTTTGAGGGTATTTCTATCCCAAGATAGGTAATATGTTTAGGAGACCACGTGAATGGGAAATTTTGCTTACATAGTTCAACATCATTGGAGGGTAAGGATATGTTTAGTGCTACCGATTTGGAGTGATTAATTTTTAAATTGGATATTGATTGGAACGCCTCAAGTTCTTGAATTATATTAGGCAGTGAAATAATGGGTTGCGATAGAAAGAGTAGCATGTCATCTGCGAAAGCAGCGATTTTATAGGAATGGTCTTTTATTTCTATGCCTTTTATGTCCGGGTTGGATCTGATTTTATTAAGAAGCGGTTCTAGGGTGAGAACGAATAGTAGCGGGGACAAGGGACAACCTTGACGCGTCCCATTTTTAAGGGTGAAGGCATTCGACAGGTGGCCGTTGGTGCGAACGCGAGCAGTAGGATTTGAGTATAGTGCAGCGATGTAGGCTCTCATCTTAGGCAGTAAGCCGATGTTTTTAAGGACTGCATCAATAAAGTCCCAGGCCACTCTGTCGAATGCCTTCTCAGCGTCGAGAGAGAGGAAGAATCCCTGTTTCCTTTTGGAAGTCAGCCAATTATTTATGTTCAGGGCCTTAATGGTATTGTCCCGGCCCTCCCTACCCGGGATGAATCCCACTTGGTCAAGGGAGATTAGTGATGGGAGTAGGGGTAGTATTCTATTGGCGAGGATTTTGGCATAAATTTTAATGTCTACGTTTATTAAAGAAATTGGGCGGTAGTTCGTGACGAGGGTTGGGTCTTTTCCTTCTTTGGGAATGACTGCTATGTGCGCTTCCAGGACCTGTTTGGGGGGGTTTCGTTCGGAATGGAGTGATTGGAAAGTTTTCAAGAACCTGGGTTTAAGAATGTCGAGAAAAGTTTTGTAATATTGAAGTGGGAGACCATCTGGACCCGGGGCTTTGCCAATTTTCATGTCCTTTACAGCTCTATCAAATTCTTCTCCATTAATGGGAGATTCGAGTTCCAAAGCGATATTGTGTGCTATTTTCGGGGGACTGTGTTTGTCTAAATACTCTTGAATGAGTTTAGTTCTAGCCTCTGAGTTTGGGGGAAACTTGGGATTGGGAGGGATATTATAAAGTGATTGGTAGCACTGCTCGAATTGGTTGGCTATCTCCTCGTTCGAGGAATACGACTTTCCTTTGTTGTCTTTTATTTGGTGTATGGTGGAAGCGGCTTTCTTACTCTGAACTGCTCTTGCAAGAAGTTTGCCACTTTTATTGCCTTGTTCGTAGTATATTTTATGACGTAATATATATTGCCTTTTGGCCTTTAGATTCAGTTCGTCGGCAAGTGAGTCTCTAGCTTTAGTCAACTCCTCAAACGTGGAGACAGCCATAGTTTTTTTATGTAGAAGTTCTAGTTTGTGTATGTGATCTACTAGGGATTTGATTCTAGCTTGTTTTTCTTTTTTGAGTTGGGTCAGTTTCCTAATAAATTCGCCTCTGATGACACTTTTGTGGGCTTCCCATTGAATGACGTTGGAGGTATCGCCAGTGTCATTACGAGTAAAATAGTCGGTGAGTATGTCTCTGAAGCGGAGAATATCTAAAGGGTCTTTAAGTACAGTGGTGTTCATTCTCCAAGTTTTGGTTTTAGTGATTTTTTCCGGGAAAGTCAAAGTTAGTGTAATTGGGTGGTGGTCAGATAAAGTCATTGGCTCAATAGTTGTGTTCGTCAGGAGTGGTAGGTCTGATTGTGTGATGTAGAAGTAGTCGATTCTGGAATATTTTTGATGGATTGTTGAAAAGTAAGTATAATCTCTAGATTGAGGGTTGAGAGTTCTCCATGTGTCGTGTAGCGTTAGCAGCTGCAGCTGTAATTTAATTTGTTTAAGAGCCCTGAAGGGAATGCTCGAAGAGCCGTTCGAGGTGTCAGCAATGGGGTTGAGGGGAACATTGAAGTCCCCTCCCAGTATTAGAATACCGGAAGCAAAATTTGTTAGAAGGTCTTTGATCTTACGAAAAAAAGCTACTTGTTTCGTATTGGGGCGTAAATGTTGGCAATTGTGACCGGGCGTGATGACACCTCTCCCTTAAGGAAGATGTATCTTCCCCCCGGGTCAACCATTGTATCTTGTATCTGCAGTGGAGTGTGTTTCGAGATGAGGATGGATACTCCTTTTGTCTTCCCCTCGGGGTTAGTGGAGTGGAAAACAGTGGGGAAACGTCCATCCGAGAATTTTGGAACATTGTTAGATTTGAAATGAGTCTCTTGGATACATACTATGTTGGCTCTGTATTTGTGAAACTCAGAAAGGAACTTGGTTCTTTTAGTTGGGATATTGAGCCCTTTGGTGTTAATAGATAGTAATTTGAGGGAAAGGGTTAAGGTATGCGATCCCTGAGATGGCATCACTGAATATATCTGCCAACGGCGATGGGAAAGAAAAAAGAAAAGGTAAAGTAATAGAAGAAAAAATAAATAAAATTAGGGGGGAGGGGTAAAAAAAAAAAAAAAGGGGGGGATGAAGGGATTACCTAAAACAGGTAGGTAGAACAGATACCGGAGGAAGGATTAGACCAGCTAAGCCAACCTATATGTATATGCCGGTAGGGTCAAGGAGCGATATATGAGATCACTCCTTGTGTGGGTTCAATGACCAAAAGGGGGGACAAGCAAGTGTCAGATGTTATAACACAAAGTAAGGTGTTTGAGATAAGGTAAGAGGGATCGGCGTCCAGGGAGCTCCAGTGCGCATGGAAATTCAAAACTGGACAGGTTTGTGATGCAATGAGGTGGAAGGGGGATAGCGTGGCAGTATCGCGTAATGTGATCAGACCCAGCCAATCCTATGTTGCAGTGAGAAGAAGTGTGAATAAGTGATCAACCTTGGACCGTGGATATGCATATCTCCTTATAATGACCATCGAAACAAATTAAGTGAGGACCTTGTGTATGTGTTATGAGGCAATGCGTCAGGGGGATGAGACCCTTTCACCCTCTGGAGGGCTTGAGTAAATATGTTGCTTGGTAGTAGTGTGTAATAAAGGAATCTTCTAAACAGCAATCTTAATAACAATACCTTTAACCTTATACAAAGAAGGAGTAGGGCGAACCGAGAATCCCGCCAGGCATCACTGAGCTCGGAACCCGGAATTAACAACAAATATTTGTGCCAGTGAATTTGGAGACTAGTGTTGATCCCTGTTAGCAGAAGGGTTGTGTCTATGCATCGAGCAGGATAGTTAGGATAAGTCTTACTCAGATCCATGGGGGATGTGCACTAGCGGGGTTCTCCACTCGCCCAGTTAACAGAAGCTGTAGCAAAAGAGAGAAGGGGTTATACCCCTTACAGGAGCCTCTGACTGGTAACAAACAAAAGTTCAAATCAAGCACACAACATAAGCTTCATGTATATAATGGTAGAGAAGAAGGAAGAACAAAAAATACAGTTTAACTCAATAACCTTAGTGGAATGGGGGTCGAGCCAAACTAAAAGAAACCTTTAAATATGGCTGGTATTGGAATAACCCAGTCCCTAGAGACCATGAGAGAGACAAACCTAAGATAAATAGAGCCTTGGGGCTTTTGTATGTTGTCATGAGGAAAAAAAGAGACGAGAAAACTAGCTAACATCCACATAGTAGACAGTGAGCAACCTAGATAAAAGAAACAAACTCAAAATTAGACTGACCCCCTAGTGTATTCTTATAATAGCCCATTTCAGGGTGGGCATAGAAATAGTGTTCGCCATCTGGTTGTGAGTCCACCTGTAAAAAAAAACTTTTGTTATAACATTCTCAATTCAGTCTTTTCCCCAGAAAACAGGAAAAAAAAAAAGAAGAACAATGAAAGCAGGAGAAATAAGCATGTTGTGAGTGGGCAACTGTAGGACAATGTGAGTGCAGGCCCAGACGCTAACCAGGTTCCATCTAAGCGATATAGTCTACATTTTTCTCAGAAGCCGGAAAAACCTGAATAAGGGCCTAAAAGAACCCCCTGGAGGGGCATACCTTTTGGGGCAAACTTGTTTTACCCAGATTTGGATGAGGGTAGCGAGCGTTTTCTGGGTGTAGTTTCAAGCTGCAGATAAGGTGTAAGCTGTCGGAGTGAGATCATTGGAAAAGATGATGATGGAACAGTTGGAACATCAGAGAATCGGCGAAGAGGAGGAACAAAAAGGGGTCTTGGGGCTTCTACAAGATAAATGTTTCAGGTAGTTTCAGCGTGCAGGAGACGATGAACTGCGATTTAGGTGTCCATGAGTAGTGATGGACGAACGTTTCGCCCGGCGGTCGTTTCGCGGCGAATTTCCGACTTTCGCCGTCCGCGGGTTCGAACGCCTTTTTCCGTCGTTCGCCCCGGCGGACTTACGTGTTTAATGTATACAAGAACTTTAACCTTTCGTGACACGTTTATCATGTGTTACAGGACAACCAATTGAGACATGACAGCTCATGGACACTTGGACATTCCCCCTAACCTATAAATACACCCGATCCGGTGGCCATTTTACATTCTTTCTTCTGTCACTGTAGGGAAAGGATCCTGTGTGGAGTAGGGACAGAGAAAACGCTAGCTATTTGGTACACAAAAGTTCTTTTCAGGACTGGTATAGGTGTTAGGTCAGCAGCCTGAGTTTCTTTTGTCAGTTTAGATAAAGGGACAGAGCGCTGTATGCTGCTATTTTAGGGACAGCTCAGCCAGATTAGTCTTTCTTCATCATCATCATCATCATCATCATTAGCTGTTACTATCAGGTCCACAAAAGAGCTATTCCAGCTAATCGTTCCAGCCTACTCTTTTTTGCCAATTTGTATAGGGACAGGCAGGAAGCAGTGTGTCAGGCAGTGAGGATAATTTTAAAGACTTGCTGTTACTATTAGTTCCACAAAGGTTCTTTTCAGGACTGGTATCAGTGGTACGGTAATAGGCTTGTACACGTATAATATTCTTTCTTCCAAATATAGAAAGAATATTATACTTGACTGCTGCCCTTCTGCTGCAGTCTGCTAATCATTCACAACTCACTTGTTCCACAAAGCTCTTTATCAGGACTGGTAACTTGGTCTGTCTAGGGTGCTACGGTACATAGGCTTGGGTGCGGTACAGTCTGCTGTTCTGTAAGGACCGCTATCGGTCCACAATACATAGGGTTGCCGTGCACTACTGCTGACCGCTGCCCTATACTGCAGCAGTCCTTCAGCGGTATAGGGACTGACGCACAGTCTGCTAAACACTAATACACAACCTGCTTGGTCCACAAAAGTTCTTATAAGGACTGGTAACTTGGTATAGGGTGCTACGGTACATAGGCCTGAGTGCGTTACAGTCTGCTGTTCTGTAAGGACCGCTATCGGTCCACAATACATAGGGTTGACGTGCACTACTGCTGACCGCTGCCCTATACTGCAGCAGTCCTTCAGCGGTATAGGGACTGACGCACAGTCTGCTAAACACTAACACACAACCTGCTTGGTCCACAAAAGTTTTTATAAGGACTGGTAACTTGGTATAGGGTGCTACGGTACATAGGCCTGAGTGCAGTACAGTCTGCTGTTCTGTAAGGACTGCTATCGGTCCACAATACATAGGGTTGCCGTGCACTACTGCTGACCGCTGCCCTATACTGCAGCAGTCCTTCAGCGGTATAGGGACTGACGCACAGTCTGCTAAACACTAATACACAACCTGCTTGGTCCACAAAAGTTCTTATAAGGACTGGTAACTTGGTATAGGGTGCTACGGTACATAGGCCTGAGTGCAGTACAGTCTGCTGTTCTGTAAGGACCGCTATCGGTCCACAATACATAGGGTTGCCGTGCACTACTGCTGACCGCTGCCCTATACTGCAGCAGTCCTTCATTGGTATAGGGACTGACGTACAGTCTGCTAATCACTAACACACAACCTGCTTGGTCCACAAAAGTTCTTATAAGGACTGGTAACTTGGTATAGGGTGCTACGGTACATAGGCCTGAGTGCGTTACAGTCTGCTGTTCTGTAAGGACCGCTATCGGTCCACAATACATAGGGTTGCCGTGCACTACTGCTGACCGCTGCCCTATACTGCAGCAGTCCTTCAGCGGTATAGGGACTGACGCACAGTCTGCTAAACACTAACACACAACCTGCTTGGTCCACAAACGTTTTTATAAGGACTGGTAACTTGGTATAGGGTGCTACGGTACATAGGCCTGAGTGCAGTACAGTCTGCTGTTCTGTAAGGACCGCTATCGGTCCACAATACATAGGGTTGCCGTGCACTACTGCTGACCGCTGCCCTATACTGCAGCAGTCCTTCATTGGTATAGGGACTGACGTACAGTCTGCTAATCACTAACACACAACCTGCTTGGTCCACAAAAGTTCTTATAAGGACTGGTAACTTGGTATAGGGTGCTACGGTACATAGGCCTGAGTGCGTTACAGTCTGCTGTTCTGTAAGGACCGCTATCGGTCCACAATACATAGGGTTGCCGTGCACTACTGCTGACCGCTGCCCTATACTGCAGCAGTCCTTCAGCGGTATAGGGACTGACGCACAGTCTGCTAAACACTAACACACAACCTGCTTGGTCCACAAAAGTTTTTATAAGGACTGGTAACTTGGTATAGGGTGCTACGGTACATAGGCCTGAGTGCAGTACAGTCTGCTGTTCTGTAAGGACCGCTATCGGTCCACAATACATAGGGTTGACGTGCACTACTGCTGACCGCTGCCCTATACTGCAGCAGTCCTTCAGCGGTATAGGGACTAAGAGTTTTGTCACAGGGTGATTTAAAAAATGACAGGCAGAGGAAGAGGCAGGCCCTTCCGCAGGGGTGGTAGGGGTAGGGCAGGAGCAACAGCCTTGAGCCAAAGTGGGAAGTTGCAGAAGGTGCGTTCAATTACTTTAAAGGACGCACCAGACTTGGTTGAGTGGCTCACTCAGCCTTATTCTTCTGCACCCTCCTCATCCTCTCGATCTGCACCCTCTTCTTCACTCTCTGCTATGTGCACCCCCAAAGACACTACCACCAACAACACCACCACCACCACATACCTTCCGCTTGAGTGCAAATGGGGGCCTTCATGCTCCAGTGTTTTAATAGGGACCCCCGTATAAAAAGCATGAGGGTCAAGGACCAGTACTGGGTGGCAACGTACTTAGATCCCCGGTACAAACACAAAATGGCGGAAATGTTACCGCCGTCGCAGAGGGCTGTCAGAATGCAGCACTTCCAGGCCTTGCTTCGAGAAATGCTGCATTCTGCTTTTGCGTGCGCTGGCAGAGGAGCAATTCCCACTCCCAGAGAAGGATTTGCGGGTACCAATCCAACAGCGCCTGCAAGAAGAGGCCGGTTTGAAGATGTGTTGGTGACTTCGGATATGAGGTCATTCTTTCAGCCGACCCATCGACAGGTGTCATCCGGATCCAGCATCAGGGAACGCCTAGACCGTCAGGTGTCCGACTACATTGGGTTAACGGCCGATGTGGACGCTCTGAGGAGTGATGAACCCCTAGACTACTGGGTGGGCAGGCTTGACCTCTGGCCAGAGCTTGCCCAATTTGCAATCGAACTGTTGGCTTGCCCCTCATCCAGTGTCCTGTCCGAAAGGACGTTCAGCGCAGCAGGGGGGATTGTGACCGATAAGCGTACTCGCCTAGCTCACGACAGTGTTAACTACCTCACATTTCTAAAAATGAATGAGGCATGGATCTCGGAGGAATTCAACACATGTGATCAGTAGACCATGTATATGTCTATAAACAATTTTTGGAATCAAGCACACAGACCTTCTTAATTCATTTGGCTCACTTCCCTGACCCAAAAAAGCACACCGTACTATATGCCCCTACCCTCCTCTTTGAAGAGGTTGAGCGGTGTCATATTTCTACTGGGGCTGCTTATTATGAGGGGTTCCCACCATCCCTGTGCTGTGCTGACTTCCTCCTGGGTGTTCTTATTATGAGGGGCTCCCACCATCCCTGTGCTGTGCTGACTTCCTCCTGGGGGTTCTTATTATGAGGGGATCACACCATCCCTGTGCTGTGCTGACTTCCTCCTGGGGCTGCTTACGGTGCTGCTGTCAGCGCTGTATGTCACGGAGCTGCTGTCAGCGCTGTATGTCACGGAGCTGCTGTCAGCGCTGTATGTCACGGAGCTGCTGTCAGCGCTGTATGTCACGGAGCTGCTGTCAGCGCTGTATGTCACGGAGCTGCTGTCAGCGCTGTATGTCACGGAGCTGCTGTCAGCGCTGTATGTCACGGAGCTGCTGTCAGCGCTGTATGTCACGGAGCTGCTGTCAGCGCTGTATGTCACGGAGCTGCTGTCAGCGCTGTATGTCACGGTGCTGCTGTCAGCGCTGTATGTCACGGAGCTGCTGTCAGCGCTGTATGTCACGGAGCTGCTGTCAGCGCTGTATGTCACGGAGCTGCTGTCAGCGCTGTATGTCACGGAGCTGCTGTCAGCGCTGTATGTCACGGTGCTGCTGTCAGCGCTGTATGTCACGGAGCTGCTGTCAGCGCTGTATGTCACGGAGCTGCTGTCAGCGCTGTATGTCACGGAGCTGCTGTCAGCGCTGTATGTCACGGAGCTGCTGTCAGCGCTGTATGTCACGGAGCTGCTGTCAGCGCTGTATGTCACGGTGCTGATGTCAGTGCTCTGTATTACGGTGCTGCTGTCAGTGCTCTGTATCTCCTGCACCCTCTTGTTTGCCTACCCTGGTCCCTGACCTTCCCTCTCCTCCATTGCCTTCATTAGCTCCATAGTCCTGAATTGTCAGAACAATTTCCCAAATAAAAAAAAAATGCTTGTAGTTATCGATCCCAAATTCACCTCATACATGTATTATGCTATTGTCCAGGTGGTGGGACTACGTGCTACCCCCTAATAATTACCCCGTGGCCGCAAATTCGACCTAAAGGTTTGCGAAATTCGCCTCCCATTGAAGTCAATGGAGCCCGCGGCGAACGGTCGTTTTCGCGAACGTTTGTGTCCGTTCGCGTTTCGCGTTCGCGAAACGTCCCGTCGGAAGTTCGTCCATCACTATCCATGAGATCTGGCCTGTCGATTCGGTCTCGTCTTCTAGGTGGGGAGATGCATGGGCTTCCGTGTTCTGCTCCCCTTCCATGATGCGGCGCTGATGGGGACCTTCGTCTGCGGTCTCTGTTTCTCTGCGCTCTGGGAGTCGAGTTGTTTGTTACTTCGATCCATGTGTCGTGAATCTGGAAGGAGTTGTACCAGTCCGGTACCTCTGTTACAGGGAGGTTGAGCGATTCACAGAATGAATGCAAGTCGTCAGGAGTGCGTAGAAGCGCTGTGTGACCTCTCCATGTTGCGGACAAGCAGAATGGAAACTTCCATCTATAGGGAATGCCTCTGGTCCGGAGTTGGTCCAGCAGTGGGCGAAGGGCTCTGCGTTGCTGTAGGGTAATGTTGGAGAGGTCTTGGTACAATTTGATTTCGTGACCGTTGAAAAGCACCCTGTTCTTTTCTCTGGCTTTTTTAAGGATAGCTTCCTTTAGTGGGAAATTTACCAAGCAACAGACAATGTCTCTTGGTGGGTCAGTGTCTCTTCCTCTCGGTCTGAGAGCCCGGTGAATTCTTTCAAAGTCAATTGGGGAGTCAGGGGGTCTCTCCAGCAGGTCATTAAAAATGGACGTTGCCGTTTGCATTACAGGGGTTTGGTCTGTTGTCTCGGGGACCCCACGGATTCTGATGTTGTGGCGCCTTCCTCTATTGTCGAGGTCTTCAATGTGGCGTTGCATCTCGATAAGGTGACAGAGGTGGTTGTCAGAGGATCTTTGTATTTGCTTCAGGGCATCAGAATGACGTGATGCAGTTTGTTCAGCTGCTCCAATTCTTGCTGCCATGTGCTGGATGTCAGATTTCAGATCTGTAATGGCTGCTGACAGTGTAGCTTTAATATCTAGAGCTACAGCCTGAAGATCTGCAAGGCTTAGGGCCTGTGTGGCTGGGGCGGCTTGGGGGGATACAGCCTGGGTTAGTGGGGGGAAACTGTCCTTGTTTAGGCCCAGCGGACCGTTCGCGCCGCCCGCCGCACCTCCGGAGGTGCCGAGCGGGGAGGATGGCTTAGGCGAGGCCGTGGCTTTGAGGCCTTCCCCGTGCGCCGGGCGAAACATCGCCGGGATACTGGTATGAGGGGACTGACCTGCTTCAACAGTTTCCTTGGATCCCGGAGCGTTCCGATCCCCCTTCTCCATGGTCGGATGGCGGCGGATTGGCCCAGAAAGATGCTTATTAGCTCCCTGTACGCCGGAGGAAAGGGCTCAGACTTCCATCTCTGTCCCCGGTTAGGCCACGCCCCAAGATATTTCTAACACATAGCATGTATATAGCAAAAATTACACCCCAAAATACATTCTGCTACTCCTCCCGAGTATGGCGATACCACATGTGTAGGGCTTTTACACAGCCTGGCCACATAGAGAGGCCGAACATTGAAGTAGTACATTCAGGCGTTCTAGGAGCATAAATGACACATCTCATTTCATTCCTACCCATCACACTTTTGAAGGTCCTGGACCACCAGGACAGTGAAATTACCCACAAAATGACCCCATTTTGGAAAGCAAACACCCCAACGTATATTCTATGAGACATGGGCTGCAAATAGGTACTCGGGTACTCTGATGGCCTGGTGATAGGTACTCGGGTACTCTGATGGCCTGGTGATAGGTACTCGGGTACTCTGATGGTCTAGTGACAGGTACTCGGGTACTCTAATGGCCTGGTGACAAGTACTCAGGTACTCTGATGGCCTGGTGACAAGTACTCAGGTACCCTGATGGCCTGGTGACAGGTACTCTGATGGTTTGGTGACTGGTATTTGGGTACTCTGAAGGGCGGTGACAGGTACTCATATGGACTGTGACAGGTACTCGGGTACTCAGATGAACTGTGACAGGTACTCGGGTACTCAGATGGAGTGTGACAGGTACTCGGGTACACAGATGGACTGTGACAGGTACTCGGGTACACAGATGGACTGTGACAGGTACTCGGGTACACAGATGGACTGTGACAGGTACTCGGGTACCCTGATGGACTGTGACAGGTACTCGGTACTCTAATGGACTGTGACAGGTACTCGGTACTCTAATGGACTGTGACAGGTACTCGGGTACTCTGATGGATGGTGACAGGTACTCGGGTACTCTGATGGACGGTGACAGGTACTCGGGTACTCTGATGGCCTGGTGACAAGTACTCAGGTACTCTGATGGCCTGGTGACAAGTACTCAGGTACTCTGATGGCCTGGTGACAGGTACTCTGATGGTTTAGTGACTGGTATTTGGGTACTCTGAAGGGCAGTGACAGGTACTCATATGGACTGTGACAGGTACTCGGGTACTCAGATGGACTGTGACAGGTACTCGGGTACTCTGATGGGCTGGGACAGGTACTCGGGTACTCTGATGGGCTGGGACAGGTACTCGGGTACTCAGATGGGCTGGGACAGGTACTTGGGTACTCAGATGGGCTGGGACAGGTACTCGGGTACTCAGATGGGCTGGGACAGGTACTCGGGTACTCAGATGGGCTGGGACAGGTACTCGGGTACTCAGATGGGCTGGGACAGGTACTCGGGTACTCAGATGGACTGGGACAGGTACTCGGGTACTCTGATGGACTGTGACAGGTACTCAAATACTCTGATGGACTGTGACAGGTACTCTGATGGACTGTGATTGACAGGTACTATGAGGGGTGGTGACAGGTCCTCTTTATTGGGGGGGGCAATCAGTGTGATTGGTGTACACTGTATGCGGTAACGAGATGTTACCGCAATCTCCTCCTCACACACGATCGGTGTGTGAGGAGGAGAACCCGGTAACATCCCGTTACCGCTGTTTGTTTACATTTTAGTGATCGGCTGTGAAACCAATGGCTGTTTACCAGCGTCGGTGACGAGCAGTGTTCCCGGGGAACACGCCGCCACCGACGTGCACGCGCAGCGCGCTCTCGCGATCGCGCGCATGCGCCGTGCACGCGCCGTGCACGTTCGGGGTGTGACCATCTGTGATCGGCCGTGACTTCATAACGAATGGCTGTTCACCCCCTTCGGTGGCGAGCGGTGTCTCCGTGACACGCCGCCACCGAAGAAACAGGGATGCGCGCGCATTCCCTGTTTAAACGGGAGGACGTCATATGACGTCCTCCCGCCACAATAGGTGCGCCGCCTGGCCGTCATTTGACGGCCGGCGGTCGGCAACCAGTTAAAGGGGTTGTAAAGGCAGAAGGTTTTTTTTATCTTAATGTATTTTATGCATTACGATAAAAAAAAGCCTTCTGTGTGTAGCAGCCCCCACTAACACTGAGGTCCCTCTCTGTCAAGCGATGTCCACAAGTCCCTCGGCCATCCAAGATTCTCCTTCCTGATCCAGCTAGCCAATCAGAAGAGAGAGGGGGTGGGGCCAGTTTGGGGCTCCGTGTCTGAATAGACACAGGGAGCTGTGACTCAGCTTGGTTGCACCATAGCAAGCCGCTGGCTGTGAACAGACTTTAGGCTGAGGGTAGATGATGCAGGGTGTGTGCTAATAAGATCAGCTGGTCAACTCCTGTGTCATGACCTAAAGTCTGTAAGGCAGTAAGTAATGGATAAGTGTTTTTAAACAGCTATGAAGATGTGAGCTAAGCATGTGTAGAATAAATGGAAAGCTGTTTTATTTTTGCAAAAAAAGTACATGTTATATTGTTACATAGGGGAGCTGGAATTTAGAAAAGGTGAACATATCCTTTAAGTGTTAGACACATTTTAAAATCCAATTTAAATAGAAATTCAAAGGCCATTTTTTAAACTAGAAATTAAATTTAGTGTTATTTTTAATAAGTTATTGGCAGTAGACACCAATTTGAACACAAAGAGATTTCTATATTTAAGCAGGTATGTTTAAATCTAGAAATTGACAGGTTCATTTATTGGCAAAAAAAAAACACCTAGATATTGTAGTGATTATGTTCCCTGCTGATTGAATTTATTTGTGCTCAAATCCCAGCTTGAAAAAAAAGCCCAATAGTCATTTTTCAATCGGTAAATCAAATTTAGACATTTTACTCATAGAAAAAACATCCAAAAAGATTGTTCTACCTATGCTCACAGTATAAAATTATTGGCATTAGGCCCTAATTTGAACAGGACCCCCAATAGCCATGTTTAAATCTAGAAATCAACATTATAGTTTCATTTATTCTCAAAAAAAACAAACAAATATTGTAGTGAGTATGCTCCTAGATTTGAGCTCCAGCCCCAATTTGAAACAGCCATGTTTACATTTAGAAAAAAAAATAACATTACAGTTTAATTTAATCAGAGACATTTTTAAAACTAGAATTCAAATGTGTAGTGTCATTTAATCATTTATATTATATTTCAACCTGGATGCAAAGCCCATTCCAGGCAGCACATGCTCTGTATCTGAGAACTTATTTTCTGTTTGTAATGTTTCTGCTTCCTCTTAAATTTACCATGATTCAGTCAATGTTGGGTTTCAGGAAACAAGATCTTTTTGGTCAAGACAGCTCTAATTGTTTCCAAAATGTACAGCAGTGGCTTAAATTGATTGTAAAGTGATTGTAAAGCTTCGCATTTAACCACTTCAATACAGGGCACTTTCGCCCCCTTCCTTCCCAGCCCAATTTTCAGCTTTCAGCGCTCTAGCGCTTTCAGTGACAATTGCGCGGTCATGCTACACTGTACCCAAATGAAATTTTTATCATTTTGTTCGCACAAATAGAGCTTTATTTTGGTGGTATTTATTCACGACTCCGTTTTTTATTTTTTGCGATATAAGCGCAAAAAAGCGGAAATTTGGAAAAAAAAAACTATTTTCTTTTTTCTACTTCAATAAAAATCCAATAAAATCAAATTTTGTCATAAATTTAAGCCAAAATGTATTCTGCTACATGTTTTTGGTAAAAAAAAATCCGTTAAGTGTATAATAATTGGTTTGTGTGATCACGGACATATGTACGCAAATGATCATGTACATATGTGTGCAGGTGATCACGTACATATGTGTGCAGATAATCATTGGGACATGTGATTTTAGTGGGACATATGTGGGGGACATGTTTTTATTATTAGGGACATGTGTTTTTATTATTTGGGGACATGTATGTTTTGGGGACATGTGTGGGGACATTGTGTTTATACTGTGTGATGTGTTTACTGTGTGGTGTGTTTACTGTGTACACTAGACTGGTGATCAGTGAGTAAAAAGCTGTAAAAAGCAGCTCATACTCACTGATCAGCAGCCGGCTGCAGCGATCTGCTCTCCTCTCCACAGCGATGACTTCTGTGTGAGGAGAGGAGGAGCCGATTGCCTAGCAACCGGCTGTTTGTTTACATCACATGACGGCCGTGATTGGACACGGCCGTCATGTGATCAGGAGGGCCAATCACAGAGCCCTCCTGCCGATCTGAGATGCGCCGTGTCCGGGTGACACGGGCGCATCGGGATCGCGCCGCTGCGCGGGCGCGCGTGCGCGCGATCCCGCTACTCCTGAATGACGTTCCTGAACGTCATATCAGGAGTAGGCGGCTCCCACCCGGCCGTATATGTGCATTGGCCGGGTGGGAAGTGGTTAAAAAAAAATAAACAAACAGGTTTTGCCTACCTGCTCTGTGCAATGGGTTTTGCACAGACCGGCCCCAAACCTTCTCTTTTAGTCTCCCCCGCCGTCACTTTTGGCTCCTCCTCCTCTCAGTGTGCCCTCAAATGAAGGTGCTTACTATGAGGGCCCACATGTGGGCTCACACCCAAGCCATGCTGCCTGCATCCATAGATACAGACAGCACAGCTCTGCTCCCTGTTCTCTGCTCACAGAAGTTGATTGACAGCAGTGGAAGCCATTGGCTGTGCCTTTATACGACAGAGAGGAGAGAGCTGCTCAGATTGGTACAGCACTAGATTGAGAAAGTATAAGGGGGTGAGGGGACAATACAAAAAAAAAGGAATGGTGGCATTGGGTGGAGCCAGAAAACTAGCTAATCTTGCCATGACCATCTTGGATTCTGCCATATGGAAGATTTTGCCTGTGTAGACCCTCACCATTGTTATCTTCTGTTTGTGCATTGACTGAATAAATACTTTTTTTCTTTCTTTTTTTTTTTTACTGATCTTCACTATGGGAAGCCTCTCTTTTTTTTTTATTCTCTGGTATGATGCTTAGACACTGAACCTGGCTACGTGCAAGAGCGTGGTCTTTTGTGGGAATGACAGCCTTTGAAGGCAGTGATGTATGTGCCTGAAGCTTGGATAACCATCAAGACGATGTGACAGACCTGGGTGGATTGAATCAAGTGTTGTTTGATCACTCTTTACTGGGGGTCATTCCACTCTGGTAAGCCTCTGCCTGCCTCACAAGGCCCCTGCTTCTGCTCAAATGCTGTGTACAGAGGAAAAGAGGGGAAAATAGATGCAGCCATGCACAGCACTGATCTCTTCTCCCCTCTCTTTCCCTTCACACAGGGGAACATAGGGAGACAGAACATGTTTTTTACCTTAATGAAAACAATTTTTAGTTTTAGTAACACTTTAGGCTACTTTCACACTGGGGCATGGGGGGCATTAGCGGTAAAGCGCCGATAATTTTTGCGACGCTTTACCGCTGTTATAGAGCGCTTTTCGACTTTTAATCCCTGCTAGTGGCCAAATAAAAGGTTAAAAGCGCTCGCAAAGTGCCGCTGTCGAAGCTCTTTGCAGGTGCTTCAGCAGCGGTGTCCATTGATTTCGATGGCAGGGGTGGTGGAGGATCGGTGTATCGCACCGCCCCAAAGATGCTGCTTGCAGGACTTTTTCTAAAGTTCTGCAAGTGCACCGCCCCAGTGTGAAAGCACTATGGTTCTCACACTGGGGTTGCAGGGGAGGCATTTTTCTGGCGATTTACAGGTGCTATTTTTAGCCTAAAAGCATCTGAAAAACACCTCAATGTGAAAGGGGTCTAAATACATACTTCTTTATTTCGGTGGTTTTATTTTACAGTTCATTTTATATACATTTTCTATAATATATTTTGCATATTTATTTATCCATCTGTTACATTGATATGTAATTTGGTTATGATTATACTTTGGAGTTTATTAAGTGGCAAATTTCACTTTTAAATGTAGAACAAAAATAGTCAGCGCTAAACACCTATCCTACAGCTGCTGGCAATAAGGTGATATATATAACCTTCGTGGAATGAATGTGCATAAAAATGCAGTGCTAAAAAATTCAATAAAAGTTCATAACCTGTGATTCTCAAAGTGGAAACGGTCTTCAACTCCTTCAGATCCGCGCTATAGCCGAATGACGCTACAATTCAGTCTTTTTAAAAAAAAAATTAACAAAAAATAAACTCAGAAGTGATCAAATACCACCAAAAGAAAGCTCTATTTGTGGGAAAAAAATGATTAGAATGGGGGAATTTTTTGTTTCTCTCCCTGGTGTTTTTTATTTTTGGGCTCTCACTCGATCCTTCCATAGGTTTAGTAAGGGCAGGCACCGCTGGGCCCACTGGACGCTCCAAAAAAAGAGGGAATTATTCCTAGAAGAGAGGTATGGTAGTAATTAATGTAGTTACCTACAATGTAAGGGGTTTAAATACAAAAAGGAAAAGATATAGGATAAATGATGAACTGCAATATATGGAAGCAAATATAGTGTGTCTCCAAGAGACGCACATAACATATATCTCATGTCAGATGTGTCAGATTGAATTCGGAAAATTTCCCGGTATGGATTTATGGGAATTCCCCTTCCTCCTACTCTAGAGGGATAGCGATAGGTTTCAGTAGAACAATGAGGTTTAATTTAGAGGAGCGACTAGTGGACACGGAGGGACGGTACCTGTGCTTAAAAGGTACGCTGTTTAATATCAAATGTACAATTGTGAATGTCTATGCTCCGAATGAGAATGCGGACAAATTCCTAAAGAAAGTGTTAAATAAAATAGAAGGTTTTAAGGAGGGTAAACTGATACTAGCGGGTGACTTTAACTGGAGTATGGACCCTAAAATAGATACTACAGGGGGAGGGAATAGGACATCTGAACATAAGCAGAGAATATTTTTAAGGGCTCTGGCTATTTATCAGTGACAAGATACCTGGAGGGTACTACATCCAAAGGATAGGGACTATACATGTTTCTCCCAGGTCTACGGCTCCTTCTCTAGAATATATTATATTTTTTTGGAACATCAGTTCTTGTCAGCACTTAAGAAAGCGGAAATAAAAACAAGAACGGTGTCAGATCATGCACTAGTAAAGATTCAGCTGGAGATAGAGGAAGTTCGTGGACCGGGGACAAACTGGAGGTTGAACGAATCATTGTTACAGGATGATGACTCAGTAAGTAGGATTGAGCAGGAGATGGAACAATTCTTTAGATTGAATGACACCCCAGGAATTTCTAGTCCAATATTATGGGAAACGCATAAAGTAGTAATAAGAGGGGTATTAATAGGGATCGGAGCGGGGAAAAAGATGGATAGAGAGAGAAGGAAAACCCTATTGTATGAGGAAATTCAGAGATTGGAGCAGAGTAGGCGGTCAAGGGGGCTCCAAGATAGACAGGATTTAATAACGAAAAAGAGGGAGCTAGAAGACTGTCTAGAGCAGGATAGGAGGGCTGCTTATCATATCCTCGATAGGGAAAGGTATAAATGGGGAAATAAATCAAGTAGATGGTTGGCCAGGAGGGTGAAGGAAAGGAAGAGTAGAACTTTTATCCCAAAAGTGAGAGACAGGGAGGGGGAAGTGCATATTATAGGACCCTTTATAAAATTGGACAGCTGGATAATGTAGAGAGTAGAGGCCGAGATGAAATAAAGGATTACCTGAAGGGGTTAGATCTATACAGGGCCAAACAAGTGGAAATGGAAGCATTAGAAGCTCCAATTTCAATTGAGGAAGTTGAGAGAGCAATTAAAAATACAGCCATACAGTACATGCTCCAGGAGGATGCCCAGCGTTTTGAAAGCTCTGATGATGGTACCCAGCTAGAGGAAGGCAGTAACGTGAGCCCAGAGAGAGGGGGTGTCTAAGAAGGACAGCAATCTTGCAGTCATGTTCCCCCAGCTGCAGCATACTGCCGGGTTTGCTCCAGTGATGAGGGAGGAGATGATAAGGTCACTGACTCCACGTGGGTGCCTGATAGGAGAGAAGAGGAGGATGCACATCTTCAACGAGGCAGGATGCCCTCCAGGGCCCAGCTTAAGGGCAGTACACCAACTGCATCACACCGCAAAGCTCCACATGTGCAAGGCGCTGCTGTCTCTGTGCGTTATTCCAAAAGTTATTGGTGTAGGCCTTTTTTGAGACAAGTGCATCAGATCGCACCGCTGCTATTTGGAACATATGTCTCAAGCGTATCTCGCGTGGCCAAAACATCAGCCACTTGGGCACCACATGCTTGACCAGACATATGTTGACCTGCCATGCAGTTTGTTGGCAAGCGTACCTAAAAGACCCACACTAAAGAACAAAGCGGACCTCTCCTTGCTCCTCATCAGCTGGGATCTCCAACCCTACTATACCTTCAGTTCTCTCTGAGAGGAATGAAGGTGTACACCGATGTCAGATTGTACCAGGCAAATTTCCCTGTCCCATCTGTTGCACCACCGAAAGAAGTTCACTCCCAGCCCAGTTGAATGCTAGCTTGGTGTCAGGGCTGGCTTAGCCCTTCCTCCTCTGGGCTGGCTGTTCAGCTGTCGGCTAATTGCCAGCTCTCTTCTCTTTCCACAGTTACCAGCTGTTCCAGATGATGCTCGTCTGACCTGCCTATTTAAAGCCTTCCAGCTCACTTTTTCCTTTGCCTTTCGCGTTGGTCACATCACAAGGAACCATCTCCTGCTGTTTGTTTCAAGACTGGCTTGCTGACATCCCTCCTGGCTTCTTATCCTGCTTGCAGTTGCTCTCTTTGGATCCCTGACTTCTGGCCTGGCTGACTACCCGATCTGGCTACTGGACTCTGGATTTTTATTAATAAACAAGTGTGATTTGATTGTACATCTGTCTCAGTCTGTTTCATGGTTTCTGACACTTGGCTAAATTGCTAGCACTTCAACTACTGCCTTTTCAGTTAGTAGACTCTGCCCCTTTCAGTGAGTTTGTGGAATGTGCGGTTCCTCAGTGGCAGGTTCCGAAACGCCACTTTTTCTCACGGAAGGCGATTCCGGCTCTCTACCGGCATGTGGAAGGCAATGACTTGGCCTCGTTGGACAGGGCGGTCAGCAGTAAGGTGCATATTACCGCTGACTCATGGTACAGCAGGCATGGAGAGGGATGTTACCTATCTATCACGGTGCATTGGGTGACTCTGCTGGCAGCTGGGAAGAATGCAGGACAAGGTGCAGTAGAGTTGGAGGTTGTTCCGCCACCATGCATCCAAAATGCTACTACTGGTGATTCTGACACATCTCTATCCTCTACCCCCTCCTCTTCTTCTTCCTCCATGGACTCTTCCTGTGCTTTGTGTGACGGATCTCGGATACCACTGCTGGGCATCTCCGCCAGACCTGTGTCTCCTGTCCTCCAAATGCACCCGCAGCCTACAGATTCGCCATAACCAGCCCTTAACCCCTCAATCATGAGACAAGCCACACAGGTGTTGAGAGTTAAACATCCAGAGCATAAACTGTTTATTAAGTTTCAAACATACACTTTAAACACAGTTAGGGGCACTCCCCTTAGCCTTGTCATAGAGGGGGTAGGGGACAAGGAAGAACCAATGGAAACTCAACACTTGTATATTCAAACAACTACAGTTGAAACACATAAAGGGATTATGAGTAAGCAGGCAGCCCCTCCTTACACATCCCCTGCTGGGATGTGTCTCCAGTCCAGACCTTTTGTCTACATGCCATGACCCAACACAATTAAGCACAGCAACAGGGGGGGGGGGAGGGATGTAGCATTACATTATCTCAGTACCATTTTGTATCTGTCTTTATCAGCTAAAAGTACATTGTGGAATAAAAGTATATATTTGACCCAGACGGGCCAATAGGTTTATATAGCCAGGAATGACTCCACAAGCCCAGCCACAGATCCCGTGTTCACCCGGTTCCGATGAACAAACCGACACAAATGTCTGGAGGTGGCATCTTCTCCAGGTGGTGGGAGATGGCAAATAGCCCTCCAAATATCATGTTCTCTGCAGGGCCATAGTCTGTGGGTAGGAGGCGAGCCCACAGCCCCTACCAAAACACACAGTGACAGTGTCACTGTCACACTTTGTCCTTGGAACCAGCGGTGCTCCGTAGGCATTCAAGGGGCTACGCAAGTACGCAGGCAAAAAGATGCCATGCGGTGCTTGCGCTGGTGTGCTTGGGGGACAGGAGCCACACCGGGGCAGAGATTCTGTCAGCTATGCAGGGGCAGGCTGAGAGGTGGTTGACGCCACACCAGCTTAAGCCAGGAATGGTGGTTTGTGACAATGGCACCAACCTCCTCTCCGCCCTCCGACAGGGAAAACTGACCCATGTGCCCTGTTTGGCTCACATCCTTAACTTGGTGGTGCAGCGGTTCTTGGGCAGGTACCTGGGCTTACAGGATGTCCTGAGGCAGGCCAGGAAAGTCTGTGTGCATTTCCGCTGGTCATATAATCCCACTGCTTGGCTGGCTGACCTCCTAAAGGAATTTAACCTGCCCAAGAACCGCCTAATCTGTGACATGCCCACCAGGTGGAACTCAACGTTGGCCACGTTGCAGCAGCTGCACACGCAGCAGAGGGCCATCAATGTGTACCTGTGCAACTATGGCACCAGTACAGGGTCAGGGGAGCTTGTTTTTTTCCCCACATCAGTGGGTTATGATCAGGGATGCATTTGAGGAGGCCGTAAGGATGGTGAGCAGTGACAGTGCATGCTTCAGTGACACTATCCCCCTTGTCCACCTGTTGGAGCACACACTGTGTGGAATAATGGACAGGGCACTTGAGGCAGAACAGAGGCAGGAAGAGGAGGACTTCCTTACCTATCAAGGCCTCCTTTATCTAGACAGTGTTCCTGCTGGCCTGCCGATCACACAGGAAGAGGATGAGGAGGAGGAGGAGGAGGAGGAGGAGGAGGATTGTGTCAGCATGGAGGTGGAGCCTAGCACTCAGCATCAGCAGCAGTCTTTAAGGGATCATTTACAGTCCCAAGAAACCCATGGACGTGTATGTGGCTGGGAGAAGGTGGCTGCAGATCATGTCGTGTTTAGTGACCCAAAGGACTCCAGACCGATTGTCTTAGCTAACCTACACTGCATGGCCTCCCTGATCCTGCAAAGCCTGTGGAAGGATCCTCCTATTCATTGCATCAAGGAGAGGGATCATTACTGGCTGGCAACCCTCCTTGATCCACGGTACAAGGGTAAAGTTGCGGACCTTATCTTGCTGTCACAGAGGGAGCAAAGGATGAAACATCTTCGTGAGGCCTTGCAGAAAAGTCTGTGCAACGCGTCCCCAGAGACTGAAAGGTTACAAATTCCTGGTCCTGGACAACGTATTGCTGAGGCTTTTGGTCAGTCACAGAAGGAGTGGTGGAGAAGGTGGCCGTCTGACCGATGCATTCAGACAATTTTTTAGTCCGCAGCCCCAAGGTATGATTGGTTCCAGCAACCATCGCCAGCGTCTGATTTACATGGTGCAGGAATACCTAAGGGCAAGATCAGACTTGGACACCTTTCCCACCAAAAATCCTCTGGGTTACTGGGTCTTGAGGATGGATCACTGGCCAGAGCTTACACAGTATGCAATTGAGCTACTGGCCTGTCCTGCATCCAGCGTTCTTTCAGAACGCATATTCAGTGCTGCTGGAGGCTTTGTAACCGATCACAGGTTGCACCTGTCCATCGACTCGGTTGATCGACTGACCTTCATAAAAATGAATCAGTCTTGGATCATCACCAGATACAAAGCACCTGATGCTGATGTAACTGAGTATTTTTTTTTTAAATGTCAGATCCCTTCAAGACTGCCTATGCTGATGCTGAGTGACTATCCTGTTATGCTGAGTGACTATCCTCTTCCTCTTCAATGATCATGCTGATAGCTTGCAAGAACATTTTTGGTTCTGGGCACCGTCACCAGTGGCTAAGGCCCAATTTTTCAGCACCTGTTTAACAGGGGCGTGTAATTAAAATTTTTGATGCAATACTTTGCAGCAGGGCTCATTCCTGCACTCCAACTAGAGTATCTGTGAGGGGTTGCAGTGTTGTGGCACCAGCACCAGTGCCTAAGGCCCAATTTTTCAGCCCCTTTAACAGGGGTGTGTAATTACAATTCTTGCTCTAATATTTCACAGCAGGGCCCATTCCTACACCCACCAAGAGTAACTGTGAGCGCTTACAGTGTTGTGGCAACACCACCACCACCACCACCAAAGGCCCAATTTGTCTTCCCCTGTTCAACAGGTGCATGTAATTACAATTCAATCTTATTATAATATTTCACAGCAGGGCCCCGTTCCAGCGCCCACCAAGAGTAAATGTGAGGACTTACAGTGTTGTGGCAACAGCCCCACCACCACCAAAGGCCTAATTTTTCTACCACTGTTCAACAATGGCATGTAATTACAATTCTTGATATCATAGTTGACAACAGGGCATTCCAGTGCCCACCAAGAGTAACTGTGAGGGCTTACAGTGTTGTGGCAACACCAACACCTAAGGCCCAAATTTCTGCAGAGCATGTAGGGCAGGTCCCTACTTTCAAACATCCAACTTACAAACGACTCCTACTTGCAAAGGGAAGGAGACAACAGGACGCAAGATGAAATCTACCCATAGGAAGGGAAATTCTCTCCTGTAAGAATTAATATGGGAAAAACGTGTCTCCTCTCCACTGATGGTTTTTCACCAATCCTTGTTTCACTAAAAAACCCAAATTTTCAAAAACCATTTGTCATTGGGACAGAAAGTGAGGTGAAATCTTCTGAAGAGGTGCACAGACAGAAAAACAAATGTTACAAGGGTGATAACCCTTCCCTATGTTTTCCAAAAAGCTTTAAAATCAATTTTTTGGCTACACTTTAAAAATGTACCAGTTCAAAATTACAAACAGATTCTACTTAACAACAAACCTACAGTCCCTGTCTTGTTTGCACCGCCTGTATACTGTTGTTCAGAGTATATAGGGCCTGGGGGCCCCACACCTTTCCTTTTTTAATTTGGGTGCGTGGTTCCCCTTAATATCCATAAAAGACAGAAAGGGCCTGGTAATGGACTGGGGGGGTACCCATGCTGTTTGTCTCACTGATTTGCATCCATATTGCCAAGACCAGAAATTACATTAAAGCCACAAGCAGTTTTCAATTACTTTTATTCCTTTAAAAATGTAATTTTGTGCAGGGACAGTTCTAATCACGGGAAACACCTGACACTTTACAGGCATACTATAGACACCCCCCAGGTAGATAGTTAAAGGAATATTTCACTTTTTTTTTCACTGTAAGCATCATTAAAATCACTGCTCGGGTCCCCAAATCCTTTTTAGTACAATAATTTGCATATTAGCCTTTAAAATTAGCACTTTTGATTTTGAACGTTCGAGTTCCATAGACTTTAACGGGGTTCTAAAATTCGCACAAACTTTTGGTCTGTTTGCAGGTTCTGGTGTGAACCGAACCGGAGGCTATTCAGCTCTTCTCTATTGATAATTGGAATGTTTCTATTCTCTGTATTATACTGAAAATCAATTGGCCAGTTTAAAATAGTTAATAATTGAATTGTCTTGTCTGATGGCATGAGCTATTTCTAATACAATTTGAAGATCCAATGCTATTACATCAGGAAATTATGTTATACAGTATTTTAATGTAGAATTAAGACATCACATACTGTAGCTACCAGGAGCGGCCCGTCCATAGGGGGCGCCTGGGGGCCGCCCCCCCCCCCCCCTCCAGGCAGTCAGAAAAAAATGTATTTTTGTGCACTGTGTTTGGACGCCGGACACAGTCCGACGCCAGACACAGTCCGACGCCAGACACAGTCCGACGCCAGACACATTGCACCTATGGGAAGCGCCACGTCTATGCAATCACGAGATTGCAGACGTGGCGCTTCATTTGCAGGCGTTTAGCCCGCCTTGTGGCGCTTTGTGAAGCGCTGAGTAGCTTCTGCCCATTTGTAGTATACATTACTACAGCCCGGGTGGTTTGATTGACATCTGAGATGATGTCACTTCCTGTTTTCTCTCTCCAATTGCGCCCAGAAGAGAGGAACCAAGAAGTATGAGAAGACATCGCTGGAGAGGACAACACACTGCGAGGTAAGTAAGGGGGGTTTAATGTCAGGCTGCTGCAACTTGGTGACACATTCTGCTGCAACTTGGTGACACATGCTGCTCTAACTTGGTGACACATGCTGCTCTAACTTGGTGACACATTCTGCTGCAACTTGGTGACACATGGTGCTCTAACTTGGTGACACATTCTGCTGCAACTTGGTGATACATGGTGCTCTAACTTGGTGACACATTCTGCTGCAACTTGGTGACACATGGTGCTCTAACTTGGGGACACATGCTGCTCTAACTTGGTGACACATTCTGCTGCAACTTGGTGACATATGGTGCTCTAACTTGGTGACACATTCTGCTGCAACTTGGTGACACATGGCGCTCTAACTTGGTGACACATTCTGCTGCAACTTGGTGGCACATGGTGCTCTAACTTGGTGACACATTCTGCTGCAACTTGGTGACACATGGGGCTCTAACTTGGTGACACATTCTGCTGCAACTTGGTGGGACACATGCTGCTGCCACTTAGTGACACATTTTGCTGCAACTTGGTGACACATGCTGCTGCAACTTGGTGACACATGCTGCTGCAACTTGGTGACACATGCTGCTGCGACTTGGTGGGACACATGCTGCTGCGACTTGGTGGGACACATGCTGCTGCAACTGGGTGGGGCACATGCTGTTGCGACTTGGTGGGACACATGCTGCTGTGACTTGGTAACACATGCTGCTGCAACTTGGTGACACATTCTGCTGAAACTTGGTGGGACACATGCTACTGCAACTTGGTGACACATGCTGCTGCAACTTGGTGGGACACATGCTGCTGCAATTTGGTGGGACGCATGCTGCTGCAATTGGTGGTGACACATGCTGCTGCAATTTGGTGGGATGCATGCTACTGCAGTTTGGTGGGACACATGCTGCTGCAATTGATGGTGACACATGCTGCTGCAATTTGATGGTGACACATGCTGCAATTTGATGGTGACACATACTGCTGCAATTTGGTGGTGACACATGCTGCTGCAATTTGGTGGTGAGACATGCTGCTACAATTGATGGTGACACAGGCTGCATTTGGTGGGACACAGGCTGCATGTAAGGAGGGACTCCGCTGGGGACACCTGATTCTGCATTATGGTGAGTTGAATGATTTCATTTTATATTACAATGTTATAATATAAATAATGCGCTTCAAACATCCTTACACCATAACAACCATGGTGCCAGGATGATTGAAGTGCTAACACCAGGTGTCTGAAATATCTTTATCTGTTGATTGTTAAACTTTCTCAAATACACATATTTCTATTGTTGTGTAGGATCTGTCCCTGCTGTCCCTCCCTCTCTCCCTCTCCCTCCATCCCTCATTTATCTCAGACACTAACCACACCACCTTAGAGCCACGCCCACTATTTCTCTGAAACCACGCCTATTTCACTAGCCGCCACTGGTAGCTACCTTCTGCTACAGCTGTGCCCCAGGTAACCTGAGTATTTATTTTGTTCATATTGTAGAGGATTTATCAGCATATTTTAATATAATGGCTGAAAACTTGTTAATTTCTTAACTACCTTTTAGGTCAGCAAAATATTACAACAGGGATCGATTCTGGCAGTTATAATTCTTGTTAAAAACCATATAGCAATGAATATGAATATTTCTTAAAGTGATAATAAAGGCTCAGATTTAAAAATAAAAATAAAAAAACATGTCATATCTACCTGTTCTGTGTAGTGGTTTTGCACAGAGCAGCCCCAATACTTCTCTTCTTGGGTCTCCCGATGGCACTCATAGCTCCTCCCCCTCAGTTGAGTGCCAAGTCAAGCAAATGGTTTGCTATGGGGGCACTTGTGTGTTCTCACTCTCAAGCCCCTCTCTATGTGTCCATAAAACACACAGAGCCAGGCAAAGCCCCACCCCCACTCCCTCTTCACTGGCTGTGATTGACAGCAGTGGGAGCCATGTCTCTGAGTCAATGAGGAAGCAGAGAGCTGGGACAGTAGCTCCTTTAGTGCACAACGCTGGATCAGACTCCAGTAAGTATTAGGGGGCTGGGGGAGAGCTGCATAATGAAGGTTTTTTTAACTTTATGCATAGAATGCATGAAGATAAAAGATCTAGAGCCTTTACAACCACTTTAAAGTATATTCTCATATCCCATCTTTCAAAAAGGTGAAAGAGGATAAGGGGGCTGAAGATAAAAATGGAAGCCCCAAACACAACCCTCCCAAGGCAATGAGGAACAAAAGTACTATTTCCCCTTAAGTGGGACTTTTAAGGCCACAGACACTGACATGAGTAGAAAAAGGATGTTATAACATAAAAAAGATTATTCCAGATCAAACAGATAATCAAACATTAAAAGACATCTGGCATGCAATATTGTATACATATGATAAACATAACAAAATACAACAGTACATATAAAATTGCACTAGTAATCTCCAGTGGATAGTAATCCCTGGTACCCGACGTGTTTCCAGTTTAACACCTTCATCAGGGGTAGAGAGTAGAGATAGGTACGGTCAAAAATAGTTTAATTCAATCAGAGTGACTCCATGTCAAAAACACATGAGGCAGCTGTCAGGATGGGGGTGCAGATCAACGCCAGCCTAGGATCAATATTGGTTTGGAACAATAAATTCCCAGATCAGTTTAATAACAGGTGAGCAGCAGCAACTGAGTTCCAGCGGTTGAGTCCGCATGGGGTTTGCTCTGCCGGGATCAGGACAGGAGCTAGCCGAAGCCTTCAATAAAGCTCCAAACTCAGTAGATAACACTAAAACGGTCCCTGTCAGTCTAATGGCATCTCCCCTTTCTATGAGGCATTGCAGAGAAAGGGGAGATGCCGTTCAGACTGACACAATCATAAATACATGGCATATATATATGAAGACAGGGACCATTTTGATTTTGTCATCTGTTGATGCCATGGATTATAAATGGCTGAAGACTTGTCTATTTTGAACTCAAGGTGTCACAAGGTGCATTTTATTCTGCCCACAAAATGGTTCCAACATTGCCTGGGAACAGGTTACCATAGTTAATAGGGTGGCACAAGTACCTGAGGCCAAAAAAAGGTTCCCTACTACTTCCCTATGGAGGTTAGTGGAGAAGTGGTCAACCAGTTACTGGTTTCCCAGCCTTTCAGATGCGTGGTGCTTGACCTATCCCTCAATGACACATTGGTGGGTCACCTGGGGGGCTGACAAGACCGAGGTATGAAAAACAGACTGTTTCTACTGGCTGGGAGTGACAGCAGACATGAGATGTTATTGCAATTCATGTCCCACCTGCCAGCTGACCGTGTCAATGCCCCACTTGAGGAACCCGTTGGTGCCGTTGACCATTATTGAGGTACCATTTGCGCGTACTGCCATGCATTTGGTGAGCCCTTTGGTGAAATCAGCTCTGGGCCACTAATACATCCTCGTGGTACTCGATTATGCCACCAGGTACCCAGAGGCAGTTCCCCTAAGGCAGATTTCTTAAAAAGCAATTGCCAGGTAATTGTTTAATATTTTTTCTAGGACAGGGCTCCCAAAGGAGATTTTGACAGACCAGGGCACCCCATTCATATCTCGGGTGATGGCAGATCTGTGCAAGTTCCAAATCAAACAGCTGCGCACATATGTCTATCCACAGACAGATGGACTGGTAGAGCAGTTCAATAAAACGCTCAAGTGAACCTTGAAAGAAAAACAACCCCACACCATTATCCCCCCTCCACCAAATGATTTGGCCAGTGCACAAAGCAAGGTCCATAAAGACATGGATGAGCGAGTTTGAGGTGGAGGAACTTGAAAGGCCTGCATGGAGTCCTGACCTCAAGCTGATAGAACACCTTTGGGACTGAGAGCCAGGCCTTCTCATTCACACCAGTGCCTAACCTCACATATGTGCTTCTGGAAAAATGGTCAAACATTTCCATAGACACACTCCTAAACTTTGTGGACAGCCTGTTGAAGCTGTTATAGCTGCAAAGGACAGACTAACTCAATATTGAACCCTACGGACTAATATTGAGATGTCATTAACCACTTGAGACCCACGCTATAGCCGAATGACGGCTACAGCGCGGACCTCCTTTGCAGGGACTACGTCTATTGACGCTGTCCCGTGCACGAGCGGCCTGCGCGCCCCCTGAGGGGCGCGCGTGGCACGCTCTGTGATCGGCGAGTCTATGAGACTCGCCTGATCACCGATCCGAGCAAGGGGTCGATCCCGACCCCTTATCACGTGATCAGCTGTCAGCCAATGACAGCTGATCATGTGATACAACGGAGCCGGTAATCGGCTATTATTCCTCCTCGCGCTGACAGTGCGAGGAGAAAAAAAAAGAACCGACCACCGGCGGCCGTGATCGGGACATCAGTCCCGATCACGGCCAGCCCTGCCAGTGCCCACCTGCCCCCTGCCAGTGCCACCTCAATAAAAAATAAGTGCCCCCCGTTAGTGCCACCCAGCAGTGCCCATAGTGCCACCCAGCAGTGCCCACAGTGCCACCCAGCAGTGCCACCCAGCAGTTCCCACAATCTGCCTCAACAAAGGTGCTGCACCCCAGTGCCACATATCCGTGCCCATCAGTGTCATCTACCAGTGCCCATCGGTGCCCATCAGTGCCGCCCATCAGTGCCCAGCAGTGCCACCTATCAGTGCCACCTATCAGTGCCCATCAGTCCCATCTATCAGTGGTACCTCTCAGTGCCCCTTAGTGCCACCCATCCATGCCACCCATCCGTGCCATCTTATCTGTGCCCATCTTTGCCCATCAGTGCCGCCTTATCTGTGCCCATCGGTGCCGCCTTATCTGTGCCTATTAGTGCCGCCTTAAGTATGCCTATCAGTGCCCACCAGTGCAGCCTATCAGTGTCCACCAGTGCAGCCTATCAGTGTCCACCAATGCAGCCTATCAGTGCCCACCAGTGCAGCCTATCAGTTCCGCCTCATCAACGCACTTCAATGAAGGAGAAAAATGACCTGTTTGCTAAATTTTATAACAAACTATTAAACATGATTTTTTTTTTTTTGCATCTTTTTTTGTTTGTTTAGCAAAAAATAAAACTCCCAGCTGTAATTAAATACCACCAAAAGAAAGCTCTATTTGTGGAAAAAAAATGATAAAAATTTCATTTGGGTACAGTGTTGTATGGCCGCGCAATTGTCATTCAAAGTGCATCAGCGCTGAAAGCTGAAAATTGGTCTGGGCATGAGGGGGGTTTAAGTGCCCAGTAAACAAGTGGTTAAAGTTCATGTGCGCGTAAATGCAGGCATCACAATACTTTTGGTAATATAGTGTGTGTATGTATATATATATATATATATATATATATATATATATATATATATATATATATATATATATATATATATATATATATATATATATATATATATATATAAATATATATATAAATATATAAATATATATATAAATATATAAATATATATATATATATATATATATATATATATATATATATATATATATATATATATATATATATATATATATATATATATAAATATATATATATATATATATATATATAAATAAATATATATATATATATATATATATATATATATATATATATATATATATATATATATATATATACAGTATATATGTTTTTCCTTTAATTTGTATTTTTTCAATTTTTAAAAAAAAGCTTTGTTTTAAAGGGTACGGGTTTACATATACTTTAAAGAAATATTTTTATGATGTTTTACAAGCTTGTTCTGCCATGTTTTTAATATTATACTAAATACAGAGATAGCTGTGTGCAAGTACATACATACAGTAAATGTAACTACAAATAAAGCACAGTAAAGCTTAGATGAAAACATTTATGCTGATCTCTTTTATTTGTACTCAGAGTCTTAACGTAACTATGAGTATGATATGCAAGAGCACAAAAGGAAAAGACCTGAGGTGTGCCAAAAGGTCACGTGGTCAGTATACCTAAAGGGGGCATACCCAAATATGAAATGAAATGAAAGGAAAATAGAAATAAAAAGGGGGACGGGAGGGTGGGAAACACTGAACACGCCGACAGGAGCAAGGAGGAGGAGGGCGGGTTTAAATACCCCCCGACTCCTCCTACAAACTCAGGCCCGCCTGCGGCCGGCCTTCTTATTTGTACTCAGAGTCTTAACGTAACTATGAGAATGATATGCAAGAGCACAAAAGGAAAAGACCTGAGGTGTGCCAAAAGGTCACGTGGTCAGTATACCTAAAGGGGCCAAAAAAGAAGACAATAGGGTAGTTTAACAAACAAGTTTATTAACCAACACCATAACATCAGTCAGTTAAACGTCTGAAAGCCTGAGCCATCTCAACCTGCGGATCCAGGATGTATCTAGTAAAACATGCAGAGTTCCACCTCCCCAACTTCTTAATTACATGGGCCGGAATCCCCTGACGAGAAGCCGCGGAAGCCGCCCCTATCCTAAAAGAATGGCCTGAAAGCTCTGCCGGGTTCAAACCTAAATTAGACCATAACATCCGGCAATGCCCGGTGAACTGAGCCATGGTGAGAGGAGCGTGAGGAAAAGGCAGCAACGGGCTGTCCCTCGGCTTGCCCGCAACCAACGCCCCGAGTTGATCCAATACTGCCACAGGGCACCAGGCACCGCCGGTACTAAAATACCTCACATCTATACCAGCCCCAAACTGCTGAGTTTTACATGCAGACAAATGCAAAATATAATGATCAGGATGCCTAACCAAAAGCCCTACTGTGAGTACCCGTGAACCTGGGCCAGTACGGGTAAGTTCCCCCGGCCTAAGGAACCCAAAAAAAGCCAAATAGATGGCAGCTTTAAGGACCAAACTGAGGAACCTCCCGAAAGGCAGCCTGTCCAACAGCTCCGACATGCCCCGGAAAATGGGCCCTGTGACCGGTAATCTCCTGACAGAAGTAGGGGGGCTGCTCCTCAGGACGCCCCTGAGAATGGCCTTAACAGCATGCGCTGAAAATATGGATGACCTATTCGGATCCTGCAGGGACAGGTGGTGCTGAACCCCTGCCAAATAGCACTTGATGGTGCCATGTGACAACCTCAATTGGGAGTGGCAGTAAGCCACAAAAGCCAGCAGGAAACGAACATCATACCCATCAAAAAACGGGAATCGAGACCGGAAAATCTGGAAAGTATTCCAGGCCGAGGCATACGCCTTCCTGGTGTTTGCCGATAGAGACACATCGATCAGTGCTGCAGCATCCAGTAAATGGGATTTCAGTCCAACCTCAATAGTGACGGCTGCGGGGAAGGTGTGGCGAGAACGTCTGCGTTTGGGACCTGTTGGAAGAATAGTGGGAAGTTGAGCCGAGACAAAGCATCTGCCGCAACGTTCTCCACCCCACTGATGAATTTGCAATGTATATGGAAATGGAACTGCAAGGATAACCAAATTAGCCTGCGCACAAAAGACATGATGACCAAAGACCTAGACCTGCCTTTGTTGATAATCTCCACGGCCGCCAAATTGTCCGTGGAGAACACCACTGTCTGCCCCGTCCAAGACCCACCCCATACCTGGGCTGCAGCCACTATGGGGAAAATCTCAAACAAGGCAGAAGAATCTGTAAACCCTGGGATGGCCAAGATCTCCTCCGGCCATGGTCCGGCCAACCAATGGGTGCCAAAAATGGCAGCATAACCTACTGTGGCAGCCGCATCCGACCCCACCCGAGGAGAGGAAGAGGATGCCGCCGGAATGAACATGGCAATCCCGTTCCAGTGCCGGAGGAAATGATCCCACATGCGCAGATCCGCAAGCGCGGCAGCATCCAGCTTGATGCAGGAGTCTGAATCCGGGGCTGATGGCAATAAGGCCAACAATCTTGAAATAAAAGTTCTTCCCTGCGGAATAATCCTCATTGCAAAATTCAACATACCCAATAAGGATAACAACTCCACCCTGGAACAAGACTGTGAGAAAGAGAAGGTATGAATACATTCCCTAATCCTGACCAGCTTGTCGGCCGGGAGACTGGCCTGCAAGGCCTTGGAGTCCAAAATTATCCCTAAAAAGGTCAATGCCGTAGCCGGGCCTTCCAATTTCTTGACAGCCAGCGGGACATTGAGCGCCATGAAAACCGAGCACAACTTGCGCAGATCTACAGGAGCCGGTCCTGGATTCTCAATGAGGAGGAAATCATCCAGGTAATGGATGACCTCGTGACAACCCTCCACCTGAACGAGAATCCAAGCCAGGGCCTGCGCGAACGCCTCAAACAACCAAGGACTGCTTTTTGAACCAAAAGTGAGCTTGGTAGCGAAATAGTACAGCCCCCTCCACTTCACCCCATGCCACTGCCAGAGCGATGGCATGATCGGAAGGAGTTTGAACGCGTCCGCAATGTCTGCTTTGGATAACCAGGCTCCCCTCCCCACCTCGATGATCCGCTGGATGGCCTGATCCACAGAAGCATATTTCAAAGAAAATTCCTCCGATGGGATTAAGGAATTTAAACTAGGCACCGCAGAGCAATGAGGGGCAGACAAATCGTAAATCAAACGAAATTTATTGGAAAACTTCCCCTTCACCAACCCCAAAGGATTCACCCTCCAATGCTGAAAAGGAGACACCTGAAAGGGACCAATGATGAACCCCTTATCCAGCTCAGACTGCAGCAAGGAGTCTACCGCCCCCAAATCCGCCATAGAGGACCTGAGATTGGGACTCTCAAATGTGCTCGAGGGCAGAGCAACAAAACCCGTATGGAACCCTTCCGTGAACCCCTCCACCAGAAAAACCCTGGATGTAGGAGAAGGGTGGGTGATTAACCAGAAATCCAACAGATCCACATTAACCTGGCTCAGTCAGCTGCGCTTGCCCTGCCTGAGAGCGCAGGCAGATCTAGGATGGGCCCTGAAACAACCAGAGCATATATGTAACAAACGACATTGACTGTAATTACAAACTCCATAATTGAAATTATTGCAAATCTGCGACTTCCCCAGATACTGAACAGGCCGCCCCAGTTTGTCAACAGTGGCAGACGGAGTCGGAGCTGGCAAAGCACTGGGGAAACCCCTAGAAGTGCCCGGGAGAACAGGGAACTCAGTGTTGGGGCACCAAAAAGCCGTGTGAGATGATGACTGGCAAGTGGCACAGATAGGAGACCTCAAACCGGCAAAATGACGGCAAAAAAGCTCAGTGTCCATGCTACTCCAGTTAGTGACCACCCGATGCTGAGAAAACATGGCAGCAGCTTTAGCAGAAAACTAACGATGGTAGTCATAAAAAGCCAATCCCCCAAATTTGTGACCCAACTCTACCACCGCATACAAGTAATGATCCAATTCCTCCCTCCTGTGGGGACTCATCGAGCAAACAATGTCCCTGAACATACTGAAAGCCAGCACAAACTCAGGGATCGAGAGCTTTCGGTTCAACCTATGATCCCTGGACTTGATGACAACTGACACATCGCCGCAAGCAAACGACTTATTGTCCGCAACATCATGAGCAGCAATCAATAGGGAGGCCAGATTAACATCCTTGCCCTCCAAAATATCCCTCCTGAGATTCCCCGGGATAAAATGGGCTGGGGTGACTGAGGGGACATCGGAACTAGTACCTGCCACCACCTGAGCCGGCCCCGCCACCACGGGAACCTCAGCTCCTGCAGTGATCCCTGAAGCTGCCAGATTCACAGGGGTCGGATTAGGACCGGACTCCAGCACCTCCACCCTGGCCCGTAACTCCTGAAAAGAACCTGCCAACGAGCTAAGGGTAGCTTGAATCTGGGAAAGGGAAGAGGACATCGTATGCAGGGTGGCCTGCTCCACGCCAGAACCTGAAGAGGTGGGGAACAAGAGTCTAAAAAGTTCCGCCTTGCGGGCTGAAGCCGAGAAAGAGATCCCCCTAAGACGTAATTCAGCCATCAACCTCGGGACAGTCCAGGTCCTCATTGAAGGCGAGCTGCCCTGATCCGAACCCCTGGCAGGGGAAGAGGAAATGGAAGCAAAATCTCCGATGTCTGCAGCCTGCGACATATCCTAAATGAACAAAACATAACCTAAATAAACAAGCATGAAAACAACAACCTAAAAGGACCCTCCACCAACCACCAACTCAGCCCCAGAAACCCCTCCCCCCAAACGCGGCCTTCCAAGACCAGAAACCCACCTAACTTAACCCGAAGGCCGAGAAAACCTACAATGTAGGCTAATTAAAAACGAAAACTCAAGCCTCCTGAACCTGAAAGCGTGACAGGTTCCCTGCAACCAAAACCAACCTCCGGGTGAATAGACCTGCCACCCGCCCTACGCCCATTTAAAAACGAACCTCTGCACCTGCTAGACCTAACCCCGAGCCACATGGCGTAGCAGTGAAAAACCTACAAACGAGGAAACGAGAAACCAAGAGAACGACAACCCCAAACCTGACTTACCTTCGAGCACCTTTAACCTGGACAGGACAAGGCTTGCGACTGGCCTCTGAAGCCTGCCCTACAACACAAATACGAATGGAACTGAAAACCATGACAGACTTATCTAATGTGTATGAAACGTAAAATAGATGAAACTACGAGACCCAACCTACGAACCTGAAAAACGTGTCAGGCAATGAAAAGGAAAACCTACCCATCGAACCATGAACGAGCCCTGACGTGACTAAAGGGCTGAGGAGACTTGCCACTGCTCAAGACAATTAAAAACGAACATCTCAAACCGTATAACACCCACAGACGTGGTGGGTGACCCCGCAGTGGCGTGACAGCCCCCCCCCCCAACCAAACCCTTGGCCTGAGTAAGCTGATCAGAAACCTCAACCCACCCCACCCCCTGAAGGAACTGGAACCCCCCCCCCCAACCTACGAGCCTCCGACATGAAAAAACACACTTGCACCCCAACGAGGGTGACCCACCCCCCCAAAACACTTACTGCAACGGGGGAATAGATAGTTAACAGGCAACGATGAAAACCTTGACCAGCAACAAGCAACTGATGAACGTGAGACTTCTACCTGCAGAAAAAACAAGTTATGGAAACAAACCACAAATGCCTGCGCAGGTGAATTGCCCAAACCATAAATGACCAGAAACAACCCCCCTACTAACTCCCCCCCCCCCCCTTGCCAGTGACCACGTACCCCAATGATATGTGGTTTCCCCCTACCCCTAACAAATGTCTACATGTGTCCACTAATTCCCAATGTTCAATTAAAACATTGTCCTCTCCCTCTTTTATCCCTTTTTTTTTAAATTATGGAAGCCCCCACCCTCCCTCAATAAGCCCCTCGTAGCCGTGATGCATCCTCCCTAGCCAAACGTCTCTATGTTAAATTTATGTTTTTTTTTTTTTTTTGTTTTTTTTTCCTGGCACTCCACCTCCCCCCCCCCTCCCCACACACACACCTACGGCCACAAAAACCCATCCGCCACTCCGTCGGCATCCCAAAGGGCCCCAACCCTACCTTACCCCAAGCCTCGACACTACCTACGTGACGAGACGACAAATAACCTGTCCGAACCCTCAGCGCGGAACCGAGGGTGGCCGAGAGGAACCGGGAGAACGGAGAAGAGCCGACCGCCGGCGGAACCAGCCGATTGCTGACGGGAGCAGCCGAAAAGCCAACGGAGACAGCCGAAACCGCCGGAAATCGCCGAAGACGCCGAGACCTCGTGGAGTCGAGCCGGAAATGCCTAACCCCGCCGAACAGCCGTGACAAAACACTGAACACGCCGACAGGAGCAAGGAGGAGGAGGGCGGGTTTAAATACCCCCCGACTCCTCCTACAAACTCAGGCCCGCCTGCGGCCGGCCTTCTTATATATTTATGTTGATAACACTAACTGCTCAGAGGACAGGTTAATTGGAGAAAAGTTGCTGAAATGAGCACGAGTTGCTGAAATTACTAAAGATAACTAACTTTTCACGACAATTATTGAATGCTGCATCAATTAAACGTATGGAAACATATGGTAGATCAAAATTTTCTATTGTGCTCTGGTACACAGTTCCTAATGTTTAGCATAGTAAATATAGCGGTGACACTTTGTACAAAGTATCTGCTATGTATAAATTTAGTTGTTTCCTCAGAACAGTAAAGGGGTTCTGAGGGCTGATTGTGTAGGTTTAACTTTGGCATCAGCTTGGCTGGGCTGTGTTAGAGTTCTGCCTGGTCATGTGTAAAGTTAGTTGCACATAACAGGCCCAGAACCAGGCTTGGTTGGACGCTTTAGGTATCAGCGTTTCCCAGAGCCAATCAGTGGGTGCGTCTGGCCCCGCTGAGAAGTCTGGGGAAGGGTACTTGAGATGTTGAAGTCACGTGTTCAAGGTTCGTTCGTGAGGCCATAGCTGCCTGTTCCTTGATCTGGACCAGGGTAGCCCTGCGAGGGGTCCCGGTCACTGGAGTGTGTGCTGCCCCGCAACATGGCCGGTGTGACTAGTCGCATTAGACCCACATGGTCTGGGGTAAGGATCCATCTGTTCCCGAGTCTCAGAACCGGCTGGTCCGAGGTGCAGTAACTGAAGGAGGATTCAAGGTGTCTGGGTGTGCTCTCAACTTGGAGGGGCACCGCAGCCCGTGTAAGCGATTGGGGGAGGACTCTTTGGAGGAGGGCCAACAAGCTGGCATCCCAAGAAGTGCCTGGTTGCTGGGTTGTCAAAGACATTAACGAATCCACTATTTTCCAGTACTGCCAAGGAGACAGAGAACGTTCCAGGTACTGAGGAAAGATTCCTTTTCATTTTTGGTTGCAAGCTTTATTCAAAGGTCAAAGACTTTGTTAGTTCCTGATCAAAGTGCTTACTGCCATAATCTCTGGCTAGAGATTTGTTCAGCCTTGAAGCGCCCAGCTGCGAATGGCTACTCTCTGGGTTGTATTAGGCCCTTTCACACTGAGGCATTTTTTAGGCGCTACAGCGCTAAAAATAGCGCATGTATAGCGCCTGAAAAAAGCGGCTCCTTTCACTCCAGTGTGAAAGCCGGAGGGGTGCGCTGGCCGGATGGTAAAAAAAGTCCCGCTAGCCGCATCTTTGGAGAGGTGGAGTGGTGTATTCACCGCTCCTAAACCGCTCCTACCTATTGAAATCAATGGGGCAGCACGGCTATACCGCTGGCAAAGTGGTTTTAACCCCTTTCAGCCGCTAGCGGGGGGTAAAACAGCCCCACAAGCGGCCGAATACCGGTGCTGAAATGATGGTAAAGCGCCGCTAAAAATAGGGGCGCTTTACTGCCGACGCTGCTCCCGTCCCAGTGTGAAAGGGGCCTTAAAGACTTTCTGGTGATTAATAGTTCAAAGTGCCTGAGTTTCTTCACCCTTGCCCTCTGTTCCCATATGAGACTGTGTTTGTTGGATGTTACCCCTGCAAATAAAACCTTTCCAAAGGACTTTTATGGTGTCAGCGTCCAAAGTTGTTGGGTACTAACCCTGGGAACCCCTAGATGTGGAAGAACAAGCCAAGCAGAGGTAACCGGTAAGCCCAAAAGTCAAGGCCACCCCATCGAGGGTTATGGCCACTACATAAAGTATTGGTAATGATTATAGTATAGTAAATGTTTAGCCTAGTAAAGTGCAGCATGTTCTATTTGGCAGAGAAGTTACATGGCTGGAAAGGTGGGCAACTTGTGGGTGATTTTAGGGCTGTAAAGCTAAATGCATTTACTTCTGTCAACACCTGACTTGTACAAAGCCAGCCGATCATCCGGCAAGTGGTTAAGAATGCAACGGCTGGGCAAAAGGTTATGTAACGTTGCTTCGCCCTGTAGACACTAGGGGGCGTGTGCACGCTGCCTGCTCGCTCATGGAGCCAATGCGAGTGCCCGGTGGTCGCAAACACTGCGGGTCTCCAGCGATTGCTCGGGGCACACTGAGAATCGGGATCTGTGTGTGTAATCACACAATTTCCGGTTCTCTGAGCGGAGAAGTGACAGATCGTATGAACAGCGATATATCTCTTTCCCTACACAGTCCCCCCCCCCCCCCTCCAGTTATAACACACAATAGGGAACACATTAACCCCTTGATTGCCCCCTAGTGGTTAGCCCCTTCACTGCCAGTGACATTTTTACAGTAATCAATACATTTTTATAGCACTGATTGCTGTAAAAATGCCAATGGTCCCAAAAATGTGTCAAAATTGTCCGACGTGTCCGCCATAATGTCGCAGTCCCCGATAAAAATTGCAGATCGCAATGTATGCAGATCGCTGATATGCAGAGTAGAATCTGTCCAATTCACAGAATACATCAGAAACAAATACATGCAAAGCAAAACATCCTATGGCAAATACAAATGACACCAAGATATGTAGCATTATTAAAGTGTATGCAAAGACAACATTTTTTTTTTTTTTTTTCATTTTGGATAGAGTAGGGGAAGGTTAATTCTGTGTGTACTTCTTATATTTTGATAGGGAGGATGGGGGAGATGTGGAATTTTTTGGGAAACTTTATCCACTGTTCAAAATAAAGACCAAAAAAAAACAAAGAAGACACTAAAAAAATTGCATTACAAAATTATTATGTTTTGTAAAATTTTAATAATTTTGAAAACGAAACGGAAAAACCTTCAACTGTTGCTGAAAATATATGGACATTTAGAAACGTTGACAAAAAGAAAGAACAGTTGAATGTGAAACATTATTTCCCATTTAGTGCTGTGCATTATCTCCAAAATGATGTTCAAAGCTTCAAAGAAAAAATTGACAAGAACTAGTCACCGTTCTAGTCAAAAAAGATCCAAATACACATACAGAGGAATCTAAATACAAATATGAGCACACAAATGAATTTACAATATAAAACAGGCAAAGTCAAATATACCTGAAGAAGAAGTGAGCTGAAAATTCAATAACACCAGGAGACAGACTCAGTAGACCATTGCCACGATGTGATTCACCACTCATTCATTAGGAGACCTCCTACAGTTTATTGATTTGCTTTGACACTTCATATTATACAGATTTTGCTTTGATACCATCCGCATTAGAGGCAGGAGAATGCATCTGACACGGAGTTCTGAGGCTTTTAATAAATAATTGCTAGTGTAGTATAATTTAGCATAGTCATTGGACCATAACTGTAAAGCCAAATGTCATTTTTTTTCCTAACCTTAAAATATCCATCAGAATATCACACATACATTATCATTGTATAGAGTGTTACCATGTTGTAGGGTTCATTTATTAAAGAAATACATGTTTATGAGGTTCATTGGAGCTGGATTTAATCGTCCAATCACGGTCAAAATAAATTCCAGACACATACTGTACAAAAAAAAATAATGCAGCATTTGTGTTCTTAAAACTATCAACTGTAGTTCAAAAGAATCTGCTTTTAGTAGCTGATTTTGACATGGCATAAACTTCTTGTCTGTATAATAGAACTCAGACTGAGAGAGTAGGATTCAGCGCTAGTAGCCAATCAAATGGGCTGCAGTGTTCATGTGAGTGAGCAGAGAGTTAAGGACATCAGTCAGCTGCTTCTCCTTCACTGTCCAGTCACAGGCTGTGGACTGGAAGGTGACCTAAATGTATTGCCTAACTGCAGTAGTGACAAATCAGGTCACTCGCAATGTATTTTGAATCACTTGGGTATCAGTTTTTTTTCCAGTTTTCAGTGCTGTAATAGCGTGACTGACAATTACTCTGTCATGTTAAACTGAATCCAATTAAAGGCAATTTTCCTTATCCTTTTGTGTACAGGGTCTCCAAACTTTCTAAACAAAGGGCCAGCTTACTGTCCTTCAAACCTTAGGGGGGGCTGTACTGTGGCCAGAAGGAATAGAAAATGCCCTGTTCTTGGTATTATAGAGGGATTTCACTGGAAAAAAATATATTAAAAGCCAGCAGCTATAAATACTACAGCTGCTGACTTTTAATAAATGGACAGGGTCCAGCAATGTCGGCAGCCGAGGCCGATCGATCGCTTGGCTGCAGGCGCCGCCATTCTAGGTGAGGGAATCAGGAAGTGAAGCGTTGCGGCTTCACTTCCCAGTTCCCTACTGTGCATGCACGAGCCGCGCAGTGCAAAAGGAATGTCCGCACTGTCTCTAGGACCAGTGTGTGTCCCTGCAGACAGCGCACCGGGACAGGAAGAGGCATAGACTCCCATGGGAGTCTATGCCCGAAAGTGGGTGCAAATACCTGTCTCAGACAGGTATCTGCACCCCCCTCCCCCCTGAAAGGTGCCAATTGTGACACCGGAAGGGGGGAGGATTGAGATGAGCAGAAGTTCTACTTTAGGGTGGAACCCTGCTTTAAGGGAGGGTATAGTGCCCTATCATTAGTGTCAGCATGAGGAATAGTGCCCCATCATTGGTGTCAGTGGGAGGAATAGTGCCCATCATTGGTGTCAGTGGGATGAATAGTGTCCCATCATTGGTGTCAGTGGGAGGAATAGTGCCCATCATTGGTGTCAGTGGGATGAATAGTGCTCCATCATTGGTGTCAGTGGGAGGAATGGTGTCCCATCATTGGTGTCAGTGGGAGGAATAGTGACTCATCATTGGTGTCAGTGGAAGGGATAGCGACCCATCAATGGTGTCAGTGGAAGGAATAGTGACCCATAATTGGTGTCAGTGGAAGGAATAATGACCCATCATTGGTGTCAGTGGAAGGAACAGTGTCCCATCATTGGTGTCAGTGGAAGGAACAGTGTCCCATTATTGCTGTCAGTGGAAGGACAGTGTCCCATCATTGGTGTCAGTGGGAGGAATAGTGACCCATCATTGGTGTCAATGGGAAGAATAGTGACCCATCATTGGTGTCAGTGGAAGGAATAGCATCCCATCATTGGTGTCAGTGGGAGGAATAGTGCCCTATAATTGGTGTCAGTGGGAGGAATAGTGCCCTATAATTGGCATCAGTGGGAGGAATAGTGCCCATCATTGGTGTCAGTGGGAGGAATAGTGCCCATCATTGGTGTCAGTGGGAGGAATGGAGTCCCACCATTGGTGTCAGTGGGAGGAATAGCATCCCATCATTGGTGTCAGTGGGAGGAATAGCGTCCCATCATTGGTGTCAGTGGGAGGAATAGTGCCCTATAATTGGTGTCATTGGGAGGAATAGTGCCCATCATTGGTGTCAGTGGGAGGAATAGTGCCCATCAACGGTGTCAGTGGGAGGAATGGAGTCCCACCATTGGTGTCAGTGGGAGGAATAGCGCCCCATCATTGGTGTCAGTGAGAGGAATAGTGCCCATCATTGGTATCAATGGAAGGAATAGTGCCCATCATTGGTGTCAGTGGAAGAATGTCAGTGGCAGAAAACCATTTCCCACTGTTGTTGACAGTGGGGGCAACAATTCCCCAAGGGCCGGATAAAAGCAAGTAAAGGGCCACAATTTAGAGACCACTGCTTTAAGTGCTGTGCTAAAATGTACTTAAATGTTGTTGTCACTTTTGCACTCCATCTAGATGTGTATCTGAGCAGCCATGTCATGTTTCCTACCATGTTTTCTGACAGGGGGTTGCCATGTATAGCTAGCTGTGTTATGCTCTTCAGTATGGTTTCCACTTCTGTCCCCCCTCCTTCCTTCCATTTGTTCCGTTAAGAATATATACTTGAGTATGATTTTTTTCAAACCAGAACTTACTGTCACTTTAAAAGTGGGAGGATATGTACGTTAAGCCAATTGGTTTCTGTGGCAGTAATGTTATAAATCAGTTGGCACAGTTTTAAATTCACTTTTGCCCTAGTTTCTATAATATGAATTTAGTAAATCTACCACAGTCCTTTTTTCCTAT
Organism: Lithobates pipiens; assembly: GCF_037356315.1. Lineage (NCBI taxonomy): Eukaryota > Metazoa > Chordata > Amphibia > Anura > Ranidae > Lithobates > Lithobates pipiens. Next base: position 394,799,436 of record NW_027507764.1, read on the forward strand.
AACAAAATGAAAGCAATTGGTACCACAGTGTTTTTTTTTCCTATAACGCAATGAGGTGGATTTACTAAAGGCAAACAAGTGCACTTGTAGTGCAAAGTGTATTTGCCTTTAGTAAATAAACATAGACTGTGCACTTTAAACATGCAGTTGCTCCAGAGCTTATTAAATTAGAGTAAGCTCTGTTGACTTCCATCACCATGCGGCGTCATTTAGTTTACTATGCTCTGGAGCAACTGCACTTGCACAATGCAGCTGTACTTACAAAGTGCAGAGTCTATTTGCCTTTAGTAAATTCACCCCAATGGCAATTACTGGCTCTCTGCTCCTACTGTTGTTATCATACACTATAGTTACACTACAGGAAAGACACACAATTAGAATACTGACAATGAACCTGCTGCAGCACCATACTGGCACTGGTATCAAAGTCTGCCTGACTTTTTTTTTTTAAAAAGGGTATTTTCAAAATGTAATGGGAAGTATAGCATTAGACTGAGCTGTTGCACATTTTCAACACACATTGCCGTGCATTCAGTGTTAACTGTCAGCACCATGCCTTCCGGGGACTCAGAAGATGTCTTGTGTGATGTAATGCATTAGGACAGGACTTGATTGTGACATCATTATGCATGTTGGCTTGAGCAGTGTGCTGTTTACTAATATATGTTTGTGGGTAACATTTTTTTGCTTTTAATAAACTGGCAATTTTAATTGTATCAAGATATCCAGTTTATTTCCTCCTGAGCCTTGGATTGTCCATGCAATATTTGAGTATGGGCTGGAAAGCAGTAAAGGCGGCTTAAAGGGGACATCTTTGAGGAGTAGCCTCCTTTTTTATTAAACACTCAATACCTCGTGTTTGGGAGGTCATTTGAATCCATTAAGGAGCTGGTGTGTAATCAGGTGATGGAACATGAACTGGATACATCATTATACATGGAGTGTTTTTTCACACCTTATTCACATGATATATGGACTTTTTTGTTGCGCTATTTATAATGGTTGCACTTTAAATATTTTGATGTGTGGATGTATAGTTCACTAGCAAAGTACATATATATATATATATATATATATATATATATATATATAAATCGTTTGATATATTTAAAGAAACTGTGCATCTGATGTATTTATTAGGTTTGTATATAGTTTTTCACAATTATTTTAGTTGTACTTTGCATATTTAGATGAAAATTTGGTGTGGTTTTTCATTAATTTGTTTATTAGTGTCACTTGATAGGGACAACGCAATTTATTTTTTATTTTCTCATTCTGTATCTGCAGGCATGTTGTCAGGAACTGGATCACCTGCTGGTGGCAATGCGGTTCCTGGATTAGAAGGATATTTTCCCGGTGTCCACCAGTGATTGTTTTCCAGTAGCCAGCAAATCCCAACAATTATACACCTGATTCTGGCTACTGGGTGGGTATTTAGCGCCTCCTTTAGTATTCTACAGTGCTCTGTTTTTTGTAATCTGTGATCCTGAGGCCGCGTACACACGGGCGGACTGTTCGCCCAACTTTGTCCGCTGAACAGTGTTTGGGCGGACAGTCCGCTCGTGTGTGGGCTTTCAGCGGACAGTTTCAGCGGACAGTTTGACGGACAAGGTTTTTCGGAATTTCCGAAAAACTGTCCGCTGAAACCTTGTTTGAGCGAACAGTCCGCCCGTGTGTAGGCTTGTTCGTCAAACAAAGTTGCGCGCATGCTCAGAAAGGATTTTCACGCCGAAAGCTATAATGCAGTGTATAGGACGTCGTATTTTTCGTCCCGTCGTACGTGCCGTTCACGTCATCGCGCACGGTTTCAGCAAACTGTTCGTCCGTCGTGTGTGGCCATGTCCGTCCATGCTAAGTTTGAGCGGACTGTTTGCCGAAACTGTTTGACGGACAAAGTTGGGCGAACAGTCCGCGCGTGTGTACGCGGCCTGATCCTGATCCCACTTGCTTGTACCGGCTCCTGTGTACTTTTCCCCCATTCTTTCTCATTCCTTGCTCTTCAGCTTGTTTCTGATCGTCCCTAGTTATCCTGCCATCTGCACATACAGTAGCTTAGTTAGTTATTTTAGGTAGATTTCCTTGTATTTACTTCCAAGTCCCCACCCGATTCTGTCTACAGGGAGGGTATTTAGCCCCTCCTTTAGTATTCTACAGTGCTCTGTTCTTTGTAATCTGTGATCCTGATCCCACCTGCTTGTACCGGCTCCTGTGTACCTTTTCCCAATTCTTGCTCATTCCTTGCTCCTCAGCTTGTTTCAGTTCTTCCCTAGTTATCCTGCCATCTGCACATACAGTAGCTTAGTTCGTTTAGGTAGGTTTCCTTAGTTGTATTTACTTCCACTATATAGGCTCACTGGGTTTTCCATTCTTTTGTGTATTTGGATGCTTGTATTTATTGTTGTGCTTGACACATGTATTGTTTCCCTAATAAATCACATTTACGGTACTTTAATTTTGTTGACCAGTAACAACTAGATTGGCCGCAAAGGGGATCAATTTTTAATATTTTCTATACAATTGCTGTTTGCTTCAAAATGCATCCAGAACAGGTATTTCACTATGTATTGCTAGCGGCAGAGGAAAGGGAATATTGTTACAAATATTAAAGTCTGATTCACACCTATGCATTTTTAGTGCTTTTTGCATTCTGCAGATTTGCACTACAGTCCATTTAGCATGGTTTCCTATGGAACACATTCTGAACATTATTTAGTATTTCCAGGAGAGGCTCTGCTGGATTGTAACAATGCGGTATATTCTCTAGCCAGACAAGAGAATTGTAAAATGAATTTTGTTCAACCAGTACTCCAACCCTGGTCAGATATATCATTCTCAACATCAGTTAAATGAGGTTTAACCCATAGCAACCACACTTGCAACTCAGTATACTTTACTCCCAGCCATATATCAGTATCATACTCTCCACAGCCTCTTGTTCCTGCTCACACTAGTTGTACAGTCCATGTCAGTCACCCGAAGTCTCTCTCAGTCACATTACCAAGGGCAACACCTTGGGACATCTTAACCTTCTTCTACTTCTACTAGTGATACTCTCAGCTTCTCATACTTTTCCAACTTTAATGTCAACAAAACAACCTGATCGGAAACTTTGCACTCACCTGCGGGATTCTAGCATCAAAACCTAAAAGAAACAAACAATTTTTCCAACCCACACAGTTCTGCAATTCCTCACACCTGCCACAACCATTGTTCAGCCAGATCATGTGTCACTTCCTGGCTCCACACCATTAATGTATTCTTCTCCCCCCATCTCCCCCCCCCCCCTTTACGTCCATCTTAGCCCTTGTACACACGGTCGGACATTCCGACGGAAAATGTCCGATCGGACCATGTTGTCGGATAATCCGACCGTGTGTGGGCTTTATCTGACTTTTTCCGTCGGAATGCCCGATCAACAAAATTTGAGAGCTGGATATAAAATTTTCCGACAACATGATCCGATCAGACATTGTCCGATCGTTTGTAGAGAATTCAGATAGGACAAAGTGCCACGCATGCTCAGATCAAATTCCTAGACCAAAGCTATTGGCTACTAGCCTGAACATAGTTCCGTCGTAACAAAATAACGTCACCACTTTACGAACGATCAGATTTTCCAACAACTTTGTCGGCCGTGTGTATGCAACGCCAGCTTCGGACAAAATCCGTCTGAAAAAATCGGATTTTGTTGTCGGAATGTCCGACCGTGTGTACAAGGGCTTAGACTTGGTGCTATCACCAATGGAGATGTAAATACCTATTTCTATAATACTCTAAGAAGGATCAACTTGAACTCATATGTTGTTCCACCAAAGTTTTCTGTACTTTACTACAATATATGACTAATGTCTATATTTTCTATATACCCTAATTATTTTCTAATAAAATTTTGTTTGAAAAAAAAAAAAAGAAGGTGAAACAAGGTGACTTTCACTCCTTATGAATCATATTAAAATAATTGAGACATGATGGTAAAAATATATATACAGTATTGATTAATTCAATTACCTCCTAAAACAGTCTTTCTAGGTACAGAAAAAGGAAAAAGGAAGTTTTGGGAGGAAAAAAGGCGTCGAAACATGGAACACCATAGCCATGAATTACCACAGTATCCCCCAATAAAGTGATGGACTATCTTGATACCAAATTATATAAAAAACATATAAATTTATTATTAGATACAATTTTAAAAGATTTTTTTAAAGGAAAAAAAACATATACATAAAGGGTTTCAATTAATACATAGTATGGTTGTAACATAGATATGTGTGTTACGGCGATGTTTAGTGTCCAATTCGGTCTTTTTCTACTAGTTTCGCGACTTTTCTGTCGCTTCTTCAGGAGACCTTGTTTGTCTGAAATTGAACATACCATGTCAAAGAATTTATTGTTATACATAGATTAACATAATTCAAAAAACGTTTGGTGTATTACTTTACAGAAAATGTTGGAGAGTAGGCAGCTCACCACTATGGACACATCAAGTCACAGAAAACACTTGGAGTTAGGGCAGTCGCCGCCAACCAGGCTTTGACCACCCTTGGGGCGGACACGGGAGGTATTAAGAGTCAGTTAGAAACATTTTATCGCAACATTGGCATCTACTAACGGACCATCATACCTTAAGTAAATATGTTAGACAGACTCCCGAGTTGGTTTTCAAAAGGGGTGCCACCCTTGGGGACAAGCTCACTAAAAGCCACTATCAAATAACCATACAAAACCGGCAGGGCCCCCGGGGCACCCACCCTTGTGGTGGCTGCCCACGTTGTCCCTGGATTTTAGAGGGAACAACATTTAACCTCCCAAATGGGGAAATTCTTACCCCATCCTTCCACGCTAGCTGCAATACGAGAGGCGTTGTCTACCTGATGGACTGTGCCTGCGGGGCATTCTATGTGGGCAAGACCATCAGGGAGCTGCGCCAACGTATAGGGGATCACCTCTATTACTCATCGCGTGGCAAACTCACTGCGGTAGGCCGCCACATCGGTATTCACCATCGATATCAGCCACAAGTGGTAACGTTTTTTGTTCTCGAGGTGATCCACGAGGACACTCGTGGTGGGGACTGGGATAGGGAAATCTTAAAACGAGAAACACTATGGATAGAACGTTTAGATGCTTTAATCCCTCCTGGATTGAATGAAACTAAAACATACAAATATTTCCTTAAGTGAAAATAAACTACGCCTGGGCCCTTACGAAATAGAAAAATGTTCTTCCCTCTCTTTCAATTCCTTTCTTTAACCTTTTTTCTCCCCCTCCCCTTTCCCTCCCTTATTATTTTTATATATTTTTTTTTCCCCCCCTCTCCCTCTTTCTTCCCCCCCCCCCCTCCCCCTTTCCCTTCACATTCCCTTCTTTCCCTCCCTTCTTTCTTTTCTTCTCCCTCCCCTCCCTTGTCCCTTACTCTGCTGGTCTGAATGGAAAGTCTGACTCTCCAATTACACTGATACTGCTGCGATCTTCTTATGATCTCAACATATGGACAACCGTCCAGTTTGTTATAACTACCTTGCTATATTTGATTATAATTTAATAGTTCTAACTTGTCTACATATCTTCTTTCAGACAAGTTCGACAATATGGTGAGAATAACAGCAATATTTGAAATAGTTGCCAATTGATCAACTTAAATGTCTATTTTAATTGTTTACTATTTTCTTTCATCCCCTGTATTTGACTCTTGTCTTGTATAATTGAGTAATCAGCATCTAGGACTGTGGAACACTTGCACAGACAATGGAGTGTGGGAAGAAACTCCCAGGGGCGGGCACGCGCCTCTCCAGCGGCCCTGAACTGCTCCCACTTGTGGGAGGGGCTGGGTCAGCGAGCAATGAGTCACAAAATGGTTTCCATAGTGACTCGAAGCTGGTGCGCGTCGTCACGTCGTGACGCATGCGCATTTGGAGCGGCGGACCCTGTGACGTCGGAGTCTGGCGCCCGCGCCGATCCTCTGACGCCGCAGGGTTGGAGGTAAAAGGTGCGCCACAACGGCGTCCTAGTTGAGCGGCAGAACGAACGACCAGCGGCTTCCCCGCCGGAATCGTCCATTCAACGACATTTATGAAACATACTTAGGAGAGATCCGGAACGAAGGGAGTAGATTAACTGGTAATGTCTTTTACTTAATTCCTCTGGCCACTTTTTTCTATATAGTCATACTTAAATCACTTTCAATATAGTGATATGTAACTACCTATACATATATTTCTGTCAGGATAAACTTGGCTGACATTAATGCAGTCTCCATCCTGAACTGATCGGAGGACAGGATTACCTCTTGTATCTCACTACCCCTATTCCATCTCCTTTCCTGCCGATCCGGGGTACCTTCACCCATGCAGCGTTGCTTGAAAAACTTTTGGATATACCGGTATGTTGACCCTGGGTACTGGATATAGGGATATAAACACTATCTCTCCGCACATGTATATTGGATATCTTTCCAGCAATAAATGAATCTACACATTTAATTACTTTTTTGATAACTTACTAATAGAATATCCTTTACTTGTGATTATTTTCTAGCTGACTCTTAATACCTCCCGTGTCCGCCCCAAGGGTGGTCAAAGCCTGGTTGGTGGGGACTGCCCTAACTCCAAGTGTTTTCTGTGACTTGATGTGTCCATAGTGGTGAGCTGCCTACTCTCCAACATTTTCTGTAAAGTAATACACCAAACGTTTTTTTAATTATGTTAATCTATGTATAACAATAAATTCTTTGACATGGTATGTTCAATTTCAGACAAACAAGGTCTCCTGAAGAAGCGACAGAAAAGTCGCGAAACTAGTAGAAAAAGACCGAATTGGACACTAAACATCGCCGTAATACACATATCTATGTTACAACCATACTATGTATTAATTGAAACCCTTTATGTATATGTTTTTTTTTCCTTTAAAAAAATCTTTTAAAATTGTATCTAATAATAAATTTATATGTTTTTATATAATTTGGTATCAAGATAGTCCGTCACTTTATTGGGGGATACTGTGGTAATTCATGGCTATGGTGTTCCATGTTTCGACCCCTTTTTTCCTCCCAAAACTTCCTTTTTCTGAATTTAATGTATAAGGATGAGGATACCGCATATCTGGATATACTCTCGCTATAATATTTGAGGCACAACAATACAATTAGTCTTTCTAGGTACATTACATTTTTTTTTTTAAGAATTTGATTACTGTTAAAATATCACAACACACATTCTCAGAAGATGGAAATCCTAGCATTTTTAAGGAGTATAATTACAAGTGATCACTGGATAAAGTGACACCTCTTTAGCTAGTATGTCATAATAAGTACTTCAATACCGAACACTTTTACCCCTTCCTGCTCAGACCAATTTTCAGCTTTCAGCACTGTCACACTTTAAATGGCAATTGCGTGGTCATGCAATACTGTACCCATATGAAATTTTTATCATTCTTTTTGTAACACAAATAGAGCGTTCCTTTTTTTTTTCACACACATAGAGCATGTGATTGCTTATAAAAAGAAAAGTATTTATAATGTGTTTTGTTATATATACACAAAATGTTTTGCCTTTTATTTCTATTTTTTATTTTTTTTGAACACATATACTTTATTGATTCATACTTTCATACTCTGAATGGTCTAAGGTTATTAGTAGTGTACCCTAAGGATCAGTGTTGGGACCTTTTTTTTAAACATATTTATTACTGATATAAGGTTTGGGATTAAAAGTACCATTTCAGTCTTTGCAGATGATACCAATCTTTGTAGTGCAATAACATCCTTATAGGACATCTCCAACTTACAAGCTGACCTCAGTGCAGTGTTTAACCACTTACCCTCTGAAAGATTTACCCCCTCTTCACAACCAGGGATTTTTGGGCTTTTTGGCACTGCATTACTTAAACTAACAATTGCACAGTAATCCAACACTGTACTGAAATTAAATTGATATAATTTTTTCACTCACATATAGCTTTCTTTTGGTGGCATTTGATCACCAGTGGGGTTTTGCGTTTTTGAGCTATAAATGAAAAAGAGTGACATTAAAAAAAAAAAAAAAAAAAAATTTTTTACTTTCTGCTATTAACCACATGCTGACCGGCACACACTGATATACGTTGGCAGAATGGCACGGACAGGCAAATGGGCGTATAGGTATGTCCCTTTAAATTTGGTGCAGTGCCAGTGCATGCGTGGCGCTGGCAGCAAGTGTGTGCCAGTCTGGACCTCCGTGAGTCCGATTGCGGGTCCCGTGGACTCGATCGCCGCGGGGATACCCGGGGTCACCTCACGGGGAGGAAGAACGGGGAGATGCCAATGTAAACAAGCATCTCCCTGTTCTGCCTAGTGACAGTGTCACTGATCTCTGCTCCCTGTGATCGGAGCAGAGATCGCTGATGTGTCATACACAGCCACGCCCCCCCCCCACAGTTAGAAACACTCCCCAGGGCTCACTTAACTCCTACACTGCCACCTAGTGGTTAACCCCTTCACTGCTAGTGTCATTTACACAGGAATCGGTGCATTTGTATAGCACTGATTGCTGTATAAATGACAATGGTCCCAAAAATGTGTCAAAAATGTCCGATGTGTCTGCCATAATGTTGCAGTCATGATAAAAATCGCTGATCGCCGCCATTACTAGTAAAAAAAAAAAATTATTAATAAAAATGCCATAAAACAATCCCCTATTTTGTAAACGCTATAACTTTTGCGCAAATCAATCAATCGTGTTTTTTTTTTACCAAAATTATGTAGAAGAATACGTATAGGCCTAAACTGAGGACAAAAATAGTTTTTTTTATATATTTTGGGGGGATATTTATTATAGCAAAATGTAAAAAATAATGCATTTTTTTCAAAAGTGTCGCTCTTTTTTTGTTTATAGCGCAAAAAATAAAAACCGAAGGGGTGATCGAATACCACCAAAAGAAAGCTCTATTTGTGGGAAAAAAATTTGTTCGGGAGCCACGTCACATGACTGCGCAAATTACAGTTAAATCAACGCAGCGCCGAATCGCAAAACGTGCTCTGGTCTTTGGCCTGCAAAATGGTCTGAGGCTTAAGTGGTTAAACATATCCAATAGAAAACAAAAATCAGATTTCTTCAAAAATGTAGGCAAATGTGTATCTGGCTACATATTTTTGGTAAATAAATAAAAACCCAATAAGCGTATATTGATTGGTTTGGGTGGAAGTTATAGTATCTATATAGTAACTATGGGAGATATACTTGAATTTTTTTACTACTAATGGTGGTGATCAGCGACTTATAGCAGGACTGTGATAGTATGGCCAGCAATCTAATGCTAACTGACACTTTGTGGGAACCAGTGACACTAATACAGCGATTAGTGCTAAAAATAGGAAAAGAAAGAATTCCCCCTGGGGTTTTCTGGCAGCAAGAAATAACATTAGAGTACAAAAATGTAATTAAAATATGAGCTCTGGTGTACAATAGTGTGAAAAAATAGTAGTTTGAATTAACCACTTAACAACCGCCCTATAGCCGAATGATGGCTACAGGGCGGTTTCTTAACTCTGGGAGGCCGTCATATGATGTCCTCCCAGAATTCCGCTCTCGCGCGCCCCCTGGGGCGTGCAGTCGAGAGCGGCCGTTTACCACGTGATCGCTCCGTCAAATGACGGAGTGATCACTTGTAAACAAACCGGCGTCATGTTATGACGCCGGTTCCTCCCTCCCCCTCTCTGTACTGATCGGAACAGCGGAGGGGGAAGAGATCGGTGTCAGCAGCGATGTGGGCTGCATCTGCAGTGCCCACATCGCTGCTCACAGAAAATTAACCCCTCAATTCCCTGCCAATACTCTGCAATACCCTGCAACACTCTGCAATACTCTGCATTACTCTGCATTACTCTGCATTACTCTGCATTACACTACATTACTCTGCAATACTCTGCAATACTCTGCATTACACTGCATTACTCTTCAATACTCTGCAATACTCTGCATTACTCTGCAGTACACTGCAATACTCTGCAGTACTCTGCGATACTCTGCGATACTCTGCAATACTCTGCATTACTCTGCAATACTCTGCAATACTCTGCAATACTCTGCATTACTCTGCATTACTCTGCAATACCCTGCAATACCCTGCAATACTCTGCATTACTCTGCAATACCCTGCAATACTCTGCAATACCCTGCAATACTCTGCAATACCCTGCAACACTCTGCAAAACTCTGAAATACCCTGCAACGCTCTGCAACACCCGCCAATACCCTGCAACACTCTGCAATGCTCTGCAACACCAGCCAATACCGTGCAACACTCTGCAATGCTCTGCAACACCCTCCAATATCCTGCAATGCTCCGCAACGCAATACTCTGCAACGCCATTCTCTGAGATACCCAGCCATACTCTGAGATACCCAGCCATACTCTGAGATACACGGCCATACCCAGCCATAGTCGGTGATACCCTGCAATACCCAGCCATAGACACCCCCCCCCCCCCCGCCGTCCTCCGGTGCTTCTACCGACTCGCCAATACGATCAAATCCAGAATCTTTTTTCTTTCTTTTTTTTTTCAGGCTTCCCAGCTTAGAGGTGAGATGCGGGGTCTTATTGACCCCACATCTCACTGTAAAGAGGACCTGTCATGCCATATTCCTATTACAAGGGATTTTTTACATTCCTTGTTAGTGATGGACGAACTTCCGACGGGACGTTTCGCGAACGCGAAACGCGAACGGACACAAACGTTCGCGAAAACGACCGTTCGCCGCGGGCTCCATTGACTTCAATGGGAGGCGAATTTCGCAAACCTTTAGGTCGAATTTGCGGCCACGGGGTAATTATTAGGGGGTAGCACGTAGTCCCACCACCTGGACAATAGCATAATACATGTATGAGGTGAATTTGGGATCGATAACTACAAGCATTTTTTTTTTATTTGGGAAATTGTTCTGACAATTCAGGACTATGGAGCTAATGAAGGCAATGGAGGAGAGGGAAGGTCAGGGACCAGGGTAGGCAAACAAGAGGGTGCAGGAGATACAGAGCACTGACAGCAGCACCGTAATACAGAGCACTGACATCAGCACCGTGACATACAGCGCTGACAGCAGCTCCGTGACATACAGCGCTGACAGCAGCTCCGTGACATACAGCGCTGACAGCAGCTCCGTGACATACAGCGCTGACAGCAGCTCCGTGACATACAGCGCTGACAGCAGCTCCGTGACATACAGCGCTGACAGCAGCACCGTGACATACAGCGCTGACAGCAGCTCCGTGACATACAGCGCTGACAGCAGCTCCGTGACATACAGCGCTGACAGCAGCTCCGTGACATACAGCACTGACAGCAGCTCCGTGACATACAGCGCTGACAGCAGCTCCGTGACATACAGCGCTGACAGCAGCACCGTGACATACAGCGCTGACAGCAGCTCCGTGACATACAGCGCTGACAGCAGCTCCGTGACATACAGCGCTGACAGCAGCTCCGTGACATACAGCGCTGACAGCAGCTCCGTGACATACAGCGCTGACAGCAGCTCCGTGACATACAGCGCTGACAGCAGCACCGTGACATACAGCGCTGACAGCAGCTCCGTGACATACAGCGCTGACAGCAGCTCCGTGACATACAGCGCTGACAGCAGCTCCGTGACATACAGCACTGACAGCAGCTCCGTGACATACAGCGCTGACAGCAGCTCCGTGACATACAGCGCTGACAGCAGCACCGTGACATACAGCGCTGACAGCAGCTCCGTGACATACAGCGCTGACAGCAGCTCCGTGACATACAGCGCTGACAGCAGCTCCGTGACATACAGCGCTGACAGCAGCTCCGTGACATACAGCGCTGACAGCAGCTCCGTGACATACAGCGCTGACAGCAGCTCCGTGACATACAGCGCTGACAGCAGCTCCGTGACATACAGCGCTGACAGCAGCACCGTGACATACAGCGCTGACAGCAGCTCCGTGACATACAGCGCTGACAGCAGCTCCGTGACATACAGCGCTGACAGCAGCACCGTGACATACAGCGCTGACAGCAGCTCCGTGACATACAGCGCTGACAGCAGCTCCGTGACATACAGCGCTGACAGCAGCTCCGTGACATACAGCGCTGACAGCAGCTCCGTGACATACAGCGCTGACAGCAGCTCCGTGACATACAGCGCTGACAGCAGCTCCGTGACATACAGCGCTGACAGCAGCTCCGTGACATACAGCGCTGACAGCAGCTCCGTGACATACAGCGCTGACAGCAGCTCCGTGACATACAGCGCTGACAGCAGCTCCGTGACATACAGCGCTGACAGCAGCTCCGTGACATACAGCGCTGACAGCAGCTCCGTGACATACAGCGCTGACAGCAGCTCCGTGACATACAGCGCTGACAGCAGCTCCGTGACATACAGCGCTGACAGCAGCACCGTAAGCAGCCCCAGGAGGAAGTCAGCACAGCACAGGGATGGTGTGATCCCCTCATAATAAGAACCCCCAGGAGGAAGTCAGCACAGCACAGGGATGGTGGGAGCCCCTCATAATAAGAACACCCAGGAGGAAGTCAGCACAGCACAGGGATGGTGGGAACCCCTCATAATAAGCAGCCCCAGTAGAAATATGACACCGCTCAACCTCTTCAAAGAGGAGGGTAGGGGCATATAGTACGGTGTGCTTTTTTGGGTCAGGGAAGTGAGCCAAATGAATTAAGAAGGTCTGTGTGCTTGATTCCAAAAATTGTTTATAGACATATACATGGTCTACTGATCACATGTGTTGAATTCCTCCGAGATCCATGCCTCATTCATTTTTAGAAATGTGAGGTAGTTAACACTGTGGTGAGCTAGGCGAGTACGCTTATCGGTCACAATCCCCCCTGCTGCGCTGAACGTCCTTTCGGACAGGACACTGGATGAGGGGCAAGCCAACAGTTCGATTGCAAATTGGGCAAGCTCTGGCCAGAGGTCAAGCCTGCCCACCCAGTAGTCTAGGGGTTCATCACTCCTCAGAGCGTCCACATCGGCCGTTAACCCAATGTAGTCGGACACCTGACGGTCTAGGCGTTCCCTGATGCTGGATCCGGATGACACCTGTCGATGGGTCGGCTGAAAGAATGACCTCATATCCGAAGTCACCAACACATCTTCAAACCGGCCTCTTCTTGCAGGCGCTGTTGGATTGGTACCCGCAAATCCTTCTCTGGGAGTGGGAATTGCTCCTCTGCCAGCGCACGCAAAAGCAGAATGCAGCATTTCTCGAAGCAAGGCCTGGAAGTGCTGCATTCTGACAGCCCTCTGCGACGGCGGTAACATTTCCGCCATTTTGTGTTTGTACCGGGGGTCTAAGTACGTTGCCACCCAGTACTGGTCCTTGACCCTCATGCTTTTTATACGGGGGTCCCTATTAAAACACTGGAGCATGAAGGCCCCCATTTGCACTAAAGTGGAAGCGGTGTGGTGGCCTGGCTCCTGCTCATCATCCAGGATAATGTCGTCCTCTTCATTCTCCTCTCCCCATCCTCGCACAACAGGGATCCCAGAAAGGTTTAAAGCATGCTCTTCTTGCTCCTGCTCATCCGCCCCGGCACCATCCTCCTCTGACTCCTCATCAGACTCCTGTTGTTGACTTGTCTCAGATAGAGTAGCCCCCCCTGGGAATTCATCCAGCATTGCGACTTCCTCATCTTCCCGCTCCTGCTCCTCCACAGCCTGATCAATGACACGACGCAATGCACGCTCCAGAAAGAAGGCATAAGGTACCATGTCACTGATGGCGCCATGGCTGCGACTGACCAGTTTGGTGATCTCCTCAAATGGCCGCAGAAGTCTGCATGTGTCGCGCATGAGCAGCCACTGGCGCGGTGAAAAAAAACCCAGCTCCCCAGAACCGTTTCTTTCGCAGAGTTCATACAGGTAGACGTTAACTGCACGTTTCTGCTGGAGCAGCCTATCAAGCATATAGAAGGTTGAGTTCCATCGCGTCGGGCAATCGCAAATAAGACGTCTGACCGGCAGATGGTGTCGCCGCTGAATGTCAGCAAGGCGAGCCATGGCCGTGTAAGATCTTCTGAAATGGGCCGAGATTTTCCTTGCCTGCCGCAAGATGTCCTGGACCCCAGGGTATTTGACAAGGAATCGCTGCACGACCAAGTTTAAGACGTGTGCCATGCACGGCACGTGCGTGATTTTGCCCTGTTTCAATGCGCTAAGCAGATTGGCACCGTTGTCACACACCACTTTACCAACTGTCAAATTGAGCGGTGTTAGCCACTCATCTGCCTGTGAACGCAAAGCTGAAAGGAGTGCCGGGCCAGTGTGGCTCTTTGCTTCCAGGCACAACAGACGCAGCACGGCATGGCAACGTCTCACCTGGCATGTGGAATAGGTTCTGGGGAGCTTGGGCGGTGCAGTGGAAGAGACGCTAGCAGCGGAAAAGGAGGAGGCAGCTGAGGAGGAGAGGGAGGAGGATGGAGTAGGAGGAGGAGAAGAAGAGTCAGGCCTGCATGCAATCCGTGGCGGTAAAACCAAATCTACACGGGTGCCACGGGTTACATGCTTGACGGCCGTCAGAAGGTTCACCCAGTGGGCAGTAAAACTGATATACCTTCCCTGCCCGTGTTTGCTAGACCACGTGTCTGTGGTCAGATGTATCTTGGCACCGACACTGTGTGCCAGAGATACATTCACTTGCCGCTGAACATGGCCATATAGCTCTGGGATGCCCTTCTCTGAGAAATACTTCCTTCCTGGGACCTTCCATTGTGGTGTTCCAATGGCCACAAATTTGCGAAAGGCCTCCGAGTCCACCAGTTTATATGGCAGTAGTTGGCGGGCTATGAGTTCTGACAAGCCAGCCGCCAACCGTTGGGCAAGAGGGTTATCCGGCGTCATCATTTTTTTACGCTCAAACATTAGGCCCACGGAAGCCTGCCTTTTTGCAGAAAAATGTGAGCTTGGCGTGATGGAAGGTGGAGTGGAGGACAATTGTGAGGAGAGAGGAGAAGGAGAAGTAGAAGACGAGGCTGGACGGTGAGAGCCTGCAGTGTGGCTTTGTGTGTTCCGTTGCTCCCACTGGGCTCGGTGATGGCTGCTCATGTGCCTTCTTAAGGCGGTCGTCCCTAGGTGAGTATTGGGCTTACCGCGACTAACGCGTTGACTGCAAAGATTGCAGATGGCAACGCTATTGTCAGCAGCGGACACGTTAAAAAAAGCCCACACTGCGGAGCCATGTGCCGGTGTCCTGGGAGCGCCAGATGTGACCGTACATGGTCGATGACTCGCTCCTGATACATTTGCAGTCTGCTTTGTCCCTGCTGTGCAATGTAAGTCATTGCTGCTTCTCCTCCCTATCTGCTGGTCCATATCTCCCTCTGAACTCCCCTCCTCTTCCTCTCTTGTGGGCACCCACGTGACATCACTAGACACGTCATCATCAACGTCACCTTCCCCACCGCTATAAGTAGAGTAGGCAGCAACACCGGGGACCAACCTCCTCCTTGGGCTGATCTGGGTACTGGCGTCAGACTGCTGAGTAGCGCTTGTTGCTACCTCCTCTTCCTGATCCAATACCAAGAGTGGCTGCGCATCAGAAATGTCCTCTTGATATGGATCGGAAAATAATTCCAGTGACTCAAGCGGAAGGTATGTGGTGGTGGTGGTGGTGGTCGTGTTGTTGGTGGTAGTGTCTTTGGGGGTGCACATAGCAGAGAGTGAAGAAGAGGGTGCAGATCGAGAGGATGAGGAGGGTGCAGAAGAGTAAGGCTGAGCGAGCCACTCAACCAAGTCTGGTGCATCCTTTAAAGTAATTGAACGCACCTTCTGCAACTTCCCACTTTGGCTCAAGCCTGTTGCTCCTGCCCTACCCCTACCACCCCTGCGGAAGGGCCTGCCTCTTCCTCTGCATGTCATTTTTTAAATGACCCTGTGACAAAACTCTTAGTCCCTATACCGCTGAAGGACTGCTGCAGTATAGGTGAGCGGTCAGCAGTGGTGCACGTCAACCCTATCTATTGTGGACCTATAGCGGTCCTTACAGAACAGCAGACTGTACCGCACTCAAGCCTATGTACCGTAGCACCCTATACCAAGTTACCAGTCCTTATAAGAACTTTTGTGGACCAAGCAGGTTGTGTATTAGTGTTTAGCAGACTGTACGTCAGTCCCTATACCGCTGAAGGACTGCTGCAGTATAGGGCAGCGGTCAGCAGTGGTGCACGTCAACCCTATCTATTGTGGACCGATAGCGGTCCTTACAGAACAGCAGACTGTACCGCACTCAAGCCTATGTACCGTAGCACCCTATACCAAGTTACCAGTCCTTATAAGAACTTTTGTGGACCAAGCAGGTTGTGTATTAGTGTTTAGCAGACTGTACGTCAGTCCCTATACCGCTGAAGGACTGCTGCAGTATAGGGCAGCGGTCAGCAGTGGTGCACGTCAACCCTATCTATTGTGGACCGATAGCGGTCCTTACAGAACAGCAGACTGTACCGCACTCAAGCCTATGTACCGTAGCACCCTATACCAAGTTACCAGTCCTTATAAGAACTTTTGTGGAACAAGCAGGTTGTGTGTTAGTGATTAGCAGACTGTACGTCAGTCCCTATACCAATGAAGGACTGCTGCAGTATAGGGCAGCGGTCAGCAGTAGTGCACGGCAACCCTATGTATTGTGGACCGATAGCGGTCCTTACAGAACAGCAGACTGTACCGCACTCAAGCCTATGTACCGTAGCACCCTATACCAAGTTACCAGTCCTTATAAGAACTTTTGTGGACCAAGCAGGTTGTGTATTAGTGTTTAGCAGACTGTACGTCAGTCCCTATACCGCTGAAGGACTGCTGCAGTATAGGGCAGCGGTCAGCAGTGGTGCACGTCAACCCTATGTATTGTGGACCGATAGCGGTCCTTACAGAACAGCAGACTGTAACGCACTCAGGCCTATGTACCGTAGCACCCTATACCAAGTTACCAGTCCTTATAAGAACTTTTGTGGACCAAGCAGGTTGTGTGTTAGTGATTAGCAGACTGTACGTCAGTCCCTATACCAATGAAGGACTGCTGCAGTATAGGGCAGCGGTCAGCAGTAGTGCACGGCAACCCTATGTATTGTGGACCGATAGCGGTCCTTACAGAACAGCAGACTGTAACGCACTCAGGCCTATGTACCGTAGCACCCTATACCAAGTTACCAGTCCTTATAAAAACTTTTGTGGACCAAGCAGGTTGTGTGTTAGTGTTTAGCAGACTGTGCGTCAGTCCCTATACCGCTGAAGGACTGCTGCAGTATAGGGCAGCGGTCAGCAGTGGTGCACGTCAACCCTATCTATTGTGGACCGATAGCGGTCCTTACAGAACAGCAGACTGTACCGCACTCAAGCCTATGTACCGTAGCACCCTATACCAAGTTACCAGTCCTTATAAGAACTTTTGTGGACCAAGCAGGTTGTGTATTAGTGTTTAGCAGACTGTACGTCAGTCCCTATACCGCTGAAGGACTGCTGCAGTATAGGGCAGCGGTCAGCAGTGGTGCACGTCAACCCTATGTATTGTGGACCGATAGCGGTCCTTACAGAACAGCAGACTGTAACGCACTCAGGCCTATGTACCGTAGCACCCTATACCAAGTTACCAGTCCTTATAAGAACTTTTGTGGACCAAGCAGGTTGTGTGTTAGTGATTAGCAGACTGTACGTCAGTCCCTATACCAATGAAGGACTGCTGCAGTATAGGGCAGCGGTCAGCAGTAGTGCACGGCAACCCTATGTATTGTGGACCGATAGCGGTCCTTACAGAACAGCAGACTGTAACGCACTCAGGCCTATGTACCGTAGCACCCTATACCAAGTTACCAGTCCTTATAAAAACTTTTGTGGACCAAGCAGGTTGTGTGTTAGTGTTTAGCAGACTGTGCGTCAGTCCCTATACCGCTGAAGGACTGCTGCAGTATAGGGCAGCGGTCAGCAGTGGTGCACGTCAACCCTATCTATTGTGGACCGATAGCGGTCCTTACAGAACAGCAGACTGTACCGCACTCAAGCCTATGTACCGTAGCACCCTATACCAAGTTACCAGTCCTTATAAGAACTTTTGTGGACCAAGCAGGTTGTGTATTAGTGTTTAGCAGACTGTACGTCAGTCCCTATACCGCTGAAGGACTGCTGCAGTATAGGGCAGCGGTCAGCAGTGGTGCACGTCAACCCTATGTATTGTGGACCGATAGCGGTCCTTACAGAACAGCAGACTGTAACGCACTCAGGCCTATGTACCGTAGCACCCTATACCAAGTTACCAGTCCTTATAAGAACTTTTGTGGACCAAGCAGGTTGTGTGTTAGTGATTAGCAGACTGTACGTCAGTCCCTATACCAATGAAGGACTGCTGCAGTATAGGGCAGCGGTCAGCAGTAGTGCACGGCAACCCTATGTATTGTGGACCGATAGCGGTCCTTACAGAACAGCAGACTGTACTGCACTCAGGCCTATGTACCGTAGCACCCTATACCAAGTTACCAGTCCTTATAAAAACTTTTGTGGACCAAGCAGGTTGTGTGTTAGTGTTTAGCAGACTGTGCGTCAGTCCCTATACCGCTGAAGGACTGCTGCAGTATAGGGCAGCGGTCAGCAGTAGTGCACGGCAACCCTATGTATTGTGGACCGATAGCGGTCCTTACAGAACAGCAGACTGTAACGCACTCAGGCCTATGTACCGTAGCACCCTATACCAAGTTACCAGTCCTTATAAGAACTTTTGTGGACCAAGCAGGTTGTGTGTTAGTGATTAGCAGACTGTACGTCAGTCCCTATACCAATGAAGGACTGCTGCAGTATAGGGCAGCGGTCAGCAGTAGTGCACGGCAACCCTATGTATTGTGGACCGATAGCGGTCCTTACAGAACAGCAGACTGTACCGCACCCAAGCCTATGTACCGTAGCACCCTAGACAGACCAAGTTACCAGTCCTGATAAAGAGCTTTGTGGAACAAGTGAGTTGTGAATGATTAGCAGACTGCAGCAGAAGGGCAGCAGTCAAGTATAATATTCTTTCTATATTTGGAAGAAAGAATATTATACGTGTACAAGCCTATTACCGTACCACTGATACCAGTCCTGAAAAGAACCTTTGTGGAACTAATAGTAACAGCAAGTCTTTAAAATTATCCTCACTGCCTGACACACTGCTTCCTGCCTGTCCCTATACAAATTGGCAAAAAAGAGTAGGCTGGAACGATTAGCTGGAACAGCTCTTTTGTGGACCTGATAGTAACAGCTAATGATGATGATGATGATGATGATGAAGAAAGACTAATCTGGCTGAGCTGTCCCTAAAATAGCAGCATACAGCGCTCTGTCCCTTTATCTAAACTGACAAAAGAAACTCAGGCTGCTGACCTAACACCTATACCAGTCCTGAAAAGAACTTTTGTGTACCAAATAGCTAGCGTTTTCTCTGTCCCTACTCCACACAGGATCCTTTCCCTACAGTGACAGAAGAAAGAATGTAAAATGGCCACCGGATCGGGTGTATTTATAGGTTAGGGGGAATGTCCAAGTGTCCATGAGCTGTCATGTCTCAATTGGTTGTCCTGTAACACATGATAAACGTGTCACGAAAGGTTAAAGTTCTTGTATACATTAAACACGTAAGTCCGCCGGGGCGAACGACGGAAAAAGGCGTTCGAACCCGCGGACGGCGAAAGTCGGAAATTCGCCGCGAAACGACCGCCGGGCGAACCGTTCGGCCATCACTATTCCTTGTAATAGGAATAAAAGTGATCAAAAAATTTATTTTTGGGGAAAAAAATGTCAAACTAAAATAAATAAAGTAAAATGAACAATAATTTTTATTTTATTTTTAAAGCGCCCCTGTCCCCATGTGCTCGCATGCAGAAGCGAACACATACGTAAGTTCCGCCCACATATGAAAACGGTGTTCAAACCACACATGTGAGGTATCGCTGCGAACGTTAGAGCAAGAGCAATAATTCTAGCCCTAGACCTCCTCTGTAACTCAAAACATATAACCAGTAAAAAAAAATTAAATCGTCGCCTATGGGGATTTTTAAGTAGCGACGTTTGGCGCCATTCCACGAGCCTGTGCAATTTTGAAGAGTGACATGTTAGGTATCGATTTACTCGGTGTAACTTCATCTTTCACATTATGTAAAAATTGGGCTAACTTTACTGTGTTTTTTTTTTTTTTTAAGCACAAAACAGTTTTTTTTCCAAAAAAAAGCATTCGAAAAATTGCTGCGCAAATACCGTGCAAGATAAAAAGTTGCAACGACCACCATTGTATTCTCCAGGGTGTTTGCTAAAAAAACATATATAATGTTTTGGGATTCTATGTTATTGCAAATAAATGATGATTTTTACATGTAGGAGAGAAATGTCAATTGTCCTGGGTGCTCCAGAACGCCTGATGGCGCTCCATGCATGTTAGGCCTCTGTATGTGGCCACACTGTGTAAAAGTCTCACACGTGGTATCGCCGTACTCGGGAGTAATAGCAGAATGTGTTTTGGGTTGTAATTTGTGGTATGCATATGCTGTGTGAGAAATAAACTGATAATATGACAATTTTGTGAAAAAAAAAAAAGTAAAAAAAATCTTGATTTTGCAAAGAATTGTGGGAAAAAATGACAACTTCAAAAAACTCATCATGCCTCTTACTAAATACCTTGGAATGTCTTCTTTCCAAAAAGGGGTCAATTGGGGGGTATTTGTACTTTTCTGACATGTTAGGGTTTCAAAAATTGAAATAGGCCGTCAGTACTTCAGGTGTGATCAATTTTCAGATATTGGCACCATAGCTTGTGGACTCTAACTTTCACAAGGACCAAATAATATCCACCAATTTGTACTTATTTTTACCAAAGATATGTAGCAGTATAAATTTTGGACAAAATTTATGAAGAAAAAATTACTAATCTGCTAAATTTTATAACAGAAACAAAGAAAAATTCATTTTTTTACAGAATTTTCTGTATTTTTTCTTTTATAGCACAAAAAATAAAAAACCCAGCGGTGATTAAATACCACCAAAAGAAAGCTCAATTTGTGTGAAAAAAAGGACAAAAATTTCATATAGGTCCAGTGTTGCATGACTGAGGAATTGTCATTCAAAATGTGAGAGCACCGAAAGCTTAAAATTGGTCTAGTTATTAAGGGTGTTTAAGTGCCCAGTGGTCAAGTGGTTAAAGTCCCCACAGTCTAAATTACATGAGACAGGGGAGAGACTTCAGTCACAGACAGGGATGGATGGTGAGCTCACTTACCCCTTGGCGGTCTCATTCAGATGTATCTGAGGCTGCTAAACTTCAAATTTCCCACCCGACCTTTTCAGAGGCACAGTGCCAGGGATTGGAATGTGGGCAGACAAAGAGGGGTAGGGGCCGGAGGAAGAGGAGCAGCTCAAGCCCTCGCTCCTCTCCTGTCTGTGTGTGTGTGGGGGGGAGATGGAGGAATTGTCAGTGCTGGCTTTGGGCAGTGTGAAAGAGAGACAACTGCAGCCAGCAACCCTGCTGGGAAGTCATAGTCTGATCTTAAATAATGTGACCGGGTTTCAGCCAGTCTGAAACCCAGACACATGATTCCAAACCCGAACTGTCCAAGTGAATACCAAACAGGTAGTAACCCTACCTGTGTGGCAAATTAGGTTTAGTGTTAATTAATGTAAAGGTATGCACTTGGGGGCTAAAAGCATGCATGCAGGCATTTTACATACTAGGAAGAGGTGTTCTGTCTGGGTGTTTAAAGAGGTTGTAAACCCTTGTGTTTTTTCACCTTAACCTCCCTGGCGGTAATCCCGAGTCTGGCTCGGGCTGCAATTTCAGTACCACGAGTGGTAACCCCGAGCCAGACTCGGGATCGCATCGCTGAATACAGGGAGAGGTTACTTACCTTGTCCCCTGGATCCAGCGATGTCCTCCACGGTGTGTGTGCGAGCTGTCCTCCTCTCGATTCACACAGTGCCCAAGTGCCGCCGAGCTCCGTTCCCTGTGACATTATGAGGCACGGGAGCGGAGATCGGCGCCAAATTCAAAAAAGTAAAAACACACAAAACACACACAGTACTGTAATCTTACAGATTACAGTACTGTATAAAAAAATTACACACCCCCTTTGCCCCTAGTGGTCTGTGCAGTGCCCTGCATGCACTTTTATATTATAAATACTGTTTTTTTTCTGCCTGGAATTTGGAGATTGTCCATAGCAACCAAAAAGTGTCCCTTTATGTCAAAAGTGATTTTAGACCAACTAGAAAACAGCGATAATAAATTATAATCACTTGCAGAATTGAGCAATAGCGATTTGTGGGGAAATTCGTCATCAAACACTAAATCTAATGACAGCGACAATTCTTCAATGAGCAAATTTCAGTGTTTTTGGATTTGATTACATTATTGAATAATTTTTATTATTATTTATTATATTATAAACTTTATCATACCCGATATGTCTGCTAGACTCTGGTTTGAACAGATTTAAGAGAGTTATTCCTAAGAATTGCAGGACTACAATATAAAACGCCAAATTTCCATGCAAAATAATTGTACCGCTTTCAGCACCTAAAATCAGAAATAATCAAACCGCTAGGGAGGTTAATGCATCATATGCATTAAACGCTTGCCGACCATCTGCCGTAGCTGTACGGCGGCCACTTTAAGGGTAATAGGGGGTGCACGCGTTCTGAGGTACTGATGTGCGTGCCAGGCCGGCGCGATATCCGCCGGGCACATGTGATCGCTCCTGACAAAGCCAGAGCAAGGATCTGTGTGTGTAAACACACAAATCCACGTTCTGACAGGGGAGAGGAGACAGATCGTGTGTTCCTAATATATAGGAACACCGATCAGTCTCCTCCCCTTGGCAGTCCCATTCCTCCCACAGTTAGAACTAGTGTTAACCCCTTCCCTGACAGTGACATTTATACAGTAATCAGTGAGTATTAAAAAAGTGTCAAAAGTGTCCGATCTGTCCGCCGCAATGTTGCAGTCCAAATAAAAAACCCACAGATGGCCGCCATTACTAGTAAAAAATAAATAAATAAAAATGCCATAAATCTAGCCCCTATTTTGTAGACGCTATAACTTTTGTGCAAACCAATCAATATATATGCTTATTGTGATTTTATTTACCAAAAATAAGTAGAAGATTACATATCATCCTAAACAGAGGAAACATTTTTACTTTTTTTTTTAATTTGGGGATATTTATTATAGCAAAAAGTTTCTAAAGCAAGCAAAAGAGTTTATTGTATTAAAAGAGGCATACACTCTAGAGAGAAGGAGAGAGACATAACGTTGCCCCTATACAAATCATTAGTAAGACCTCATCTGAAATATGCAGTTTTTGGCACGGGTTGACAAAACAGTGCAGAGAAGTGCAACCAAATTTATAAGAGGTATGGAGGAGCTCAGCTATGGGAAAAGATTTGCTAAACGACATTTATTCTCTCTTGAGAAGAAGATATTAAGGCAGGATATAATCAACATGTATAAATAAATACACTATATTACCAAAAGTTTTTGGCCACCTGCCTTTACATGCACATGAACTTTAATGGCATCCCAGTCTTAGGTCATAGGGTTCAATATTGAGTTGGTCCACTCTTTGCAGCTATAACAGCTTCAAATCTTTTGGAAAGGCTGTCCACAAGGTTTAGGAGTGTCTATGGGAATGTTTGACCATTCTTCCAGAAGCACAATTGTGAGGTCAGGCACTGATGTGGACAAGAACGCCCGTCTTGCAGTCTCCGCTCTAATTCATCCCAAAGGTGTTCTATTGGGTTGAGGTCAGGACTCTGTGCAGGCCAGTCAAGTTCAAGTCCTGACCTCAATCCGATAGAACACCTTTGGGATGAACTAGAGCGGAAACTGCGAGCCAGGCCTTCTCGTCCACATTAGTGCCTGAATTCACAAATGCGCTTTTGGAAGAATGGTCAAATATTCTCATAGACACACTCCTAAACCTTGTGGACAGCCTTACCAGAAGAGTTGACACTGTCCATCAGAGTACCGGAATACCTGTCACAGTCCATCAGAGTACCAGAGGACCTGTCACAATCAGAGTACCTGAGTACCTGTCACAGTCCATCTGAGTACCCGAGTACCTGTCAGGCATCCTGGCTAAATTGCTTTATACAATATTATTTTCTATTTTATATATTTGCGTGGGGCCTTAGGGTGGAACTCTGGGGGCTCTGTCATAAGATGGCACTCTGGGGGCTCTGTCGTAAGGTAGCACTCTGGGGGCTCTGCCGTAGGGTGTCACTTGGGGAGCTCTGCTGTAGGGTGGCACTCTGGCGGCTATGCCGTAAGGTGCCACTCTGGGGGCTCTGCCATAATATGCCCCTCTGGGGGCTCTGCCGTAAGGTGGGACTCTGATGTAAGAGAGGACTCTGTGGACTGTGATGTATAGGGAGAATGTTGGGACTCTGATGTGAGTTTGGGGCTCATCCTGACTGCTGTACTCTATATGTTGTTTTGTTTGTTTCTTACTCCTGACCCATGCACTCTGTACATTATACTTTACATAGACCTGACCAAGGTGTTGTCTCAACAGTTGCTGTTTTTAAAAAAAATATTTATTGAGATTTGCACAGTACAATAACATAGAGCTTAATAGCCCCGAAGAAAGCTCAAACAGATAGACAATTAAAGTTTGATTGTGGATACGGGATGGGGGAGCATGGGGGGGGGGGGGAGAGGATGACAGGGTAAACATATTTACCTGTAGACAATAATATGACATAACATTTCAAAACAAAACAACATATTGAACATTAGTACCTTCAGGAATGGAAGCAACGTTTAGTGAATCTAATTAGTGGTCTCAGAGAGTGGCATAATTACAATAATATCAGTGGAAAAGGCTGTTTTGGACAGAAAAGAATCTTGAGTCGACAAAGAGCTTCATGAATTTGTGGTTGCTCTAGGGTGGTAAGAAAAAGGAGGGGTCAGACTACTAGGAGACATATATGAGTCCATTGTGCAAAGTTGAATGGTCTTGCTCTTGATGATGGGGAAGAGAGTGGTTCACAACTGAACAGATACAATAGAGGATTTTTTGATATCCGAGTCTTATTGATTTTGAAGATGAAGGCCAGCACAGTCCTGGTATGTAGTAATGGTTGGGTATTCCCAGAGAAGGTGAAGCAGCATAGGACGTGATAGTGAGCACCAGGGGCAGTGCGCTTGAGCAGGGTCTGCCATGTTGATGGAACAAGTATTATGCCCTGTGGATTATTTTAAATTGTGTTTCACTCCATGTTTCTGAGATCGTAAGTTTGTGGATGTATCGGTATTCTTCTAGGGTTGTTTCTGGAAGTTCATTATCATCAAAGATGGCAGACCATTTTTGGAATGGTGTGAGATGGTATTTATCAGATTGGTGTGTAATGAGGTGAGAGTATAGGCTGGACATTGAATAGTAGTCTCTCTGGAGTACTATGTTGATGAATGACTTTTGAAGGGCATCAGTCTGAGGTCCACAACAAGATCGTAAATAGTTCAATAGTTGATGATAGTAGAAGATGTGCGATGATGGCAAGGAAAATTCACATGAGAGGGTTTGGAAGGATTTGAACTCGCCAGGTTTTACAAGGTACATGGAGGTTATTTTAATAAGGCCACAAGTGTGCCATTGATCAAAAGCTTTATGCTGGATAGACAGAAGAAACATAGGGTTGACTTGAATTGGCAAATGGAAGGATATACTCAATGGCAACCCCAGGAGTCTTCGTATCTCTCTCTAAGCAAGAATCGTGTCCTTGATGAGAACACTTGATTTAAGGTGAGGTGGTAGAGCTCTAGGATTCAAGTGGAGGATAGAAGAAAAGGCATGTGGAGAGGCCAAGGCGCTCTCAAGTATAATATTGGAGTATTTCGATTTTCTAGAAAACCAATCAAGACCTTGTCTAAGTAGGCAAGATAGATTGTGGAAACGTATAGTAGGCAAGCCTGCACCACCCTTGGACTTAGGGAGACATAATTTTTGCAATGCTATGCAGGGTTTTTTGTGGGACCATATAAAGGCAGACAGCACCTTGTGAATTTTCTGTACATCAGAATGTTTTTTTAATAAAGGAGGTATGGTTTTCATAGGGTAGAGTAGATGTGCAAACGACACCATTTTAAAGAGGTGACATCTCCCAAAGAGCGAGAGGGGGAGGGTTGCCCAAGGTTCCAGCTCCTTTATAATTTTGGTTATTAGAGGTGGGTAGTTAAGACCGTATAAACAGGAAGGTTCTCTGCCTATATGGATACCCAAATAGGTATTGTGTTGGGGTGCCAAGGCAAACAGGGATAAAGACCGCCATTTAGTAGATAGTCATGGTTGGAGTGATCAAACTTTTGCTTTTATCAAAGTTAATTCTAAAAGCCAGAGCTCAGTTGAAAGGCCGCAAAAAGTTCTTGTAGTCTGTCAAAGTCTGATAGAGTATTGGTGGAGAATAATAATGTCATCTGCGATTAGGGCAGAAAGAAAGACTTGATTGCCCACAGTGATGCCACTGATGCCATCAGGCAAATTGAGTATCCTGGATAGAGTCTTAATAGCCATATTGAAAACTAGAGGGGAACGGGGGCATCTCTGCCTCGTCCCCTTTGTCAGAGGGATCATGTCGGAGATAAAGTCGGGAGTGACAAGGCATGCCATCGGGGAGTCTGGGACGCATACATTTGCTGTAAAAAATGCATGATTGGGCCCGAAACACCAAAATCATCCATCATTTGGAAAAGCCATGACAGACTGATATTGTTGAAAGCTTTTTCGGCATCAAGTGATATGATAGTCACATCCTGATCTGGGTGTGATTTAGCATATTCCAGCGCCATAAGAACGCTACGAATGTTTAGGGTGGCGGATCGCCCTGGATCAAAGCCAGATGAGGCTGGGTGGAGTAAAGAGGGGAGTAAAGGAGCTAAACGTGAAGCAAATATTTTAGAGAGAATTTTAATGTCCACATTGATTAGGGAGATTGGGTGGTAAGAGCCTAGGTATAAGGGGGCCTGTCCTTTTTTGGAGATCAGTCTAATGTGTGCCTGTGTTCCCATAGGGAGAAAGGGGCCACCATCCCACATGGCGGCAAAAACATGCTTTAGAGTGTCAGCGATAAAGTCTTTCTTCAATTTATAAAATTCAGCAACCATCTGGGCCTGGGGCTTTGGCAGATGCCAGAGACTTAATAGTCAGCTGGATATCTTCAACGGAGATGGGAGCATTGAGCGCCTCCAAGTGGGTAGACTGAAGTTTAGGTAAATGGATCTTAGCCAGTAAAGCTTCTGCGGTTGTTTTGGTCGGTCGAGTCTGTGGAATATAAAGTTGTATAATAGTCTGCAAGTAATTTATCAATTTCTGCAGGTGAGGTAACCAGGGAGCCAGCCATGTTTTTTAAGACAGAGATATGGGTGGGTTGCAATGTCCCTGAGCATAGCTTAGCCAATAGTTTGCCCGCCTTGTTACCAAACCTGTGAAAATGTAGGATGTTTTAGGCACTTCTTGCTGTTCTGCCCATAGGTCAAAATTGTGCTTAGCTTGTCGCCACGTTTGTATGTTATCAGAGATGCTGTTTAGTGTTAGGTGTTTGTGCGCTGAGTGTAAAGCTTCACTAGCTTGCATGTATTTTTGCCTAGAGTGTCTTTTAAATTGGGTAGTATACAAAATGATTTTCCCCCTTAGGAAGGCTTTACCTGCTTCCCAGAAGAGGTTTGGGTCGGTAAGGCGTGCCCCATTCGTAGAAGCATATTCTGCCCAGGCTTCATACAGCATGTGGCGTAAGTCTTCATTGTCTGCCAGATAGGAAGGAAAGTGCCATGTGGTTGAGGAAGAAGAGGGTTTAGCATGTGTCAAATTTATAATGATGGCTGTGATCCGAAATTCTTGTGTCACTGATTTTAAAGCCCTGCAACGTCGATACTAATGCAGGAGAGGCAAAAAAAGTAATCAATGCGTGGAAAAATAATTGTGGGGGGGTATATTCTCAATCAGTCGGGTGTGTTAAACGCCACAAGTCTACAAAACGCATAGAAGCGATGGACTGTGATCCATCGTGCAGCCTTCCAATGTGCACATAACAGAATTGAAGTCTCCGCCTACCAGATGTAGAGTCTTGGGGGCACTCAGTACCTATGTCACCATGTCTCGAAAAAATAAAGTATTAGGAGAGTTAGGAGCGTATAAGTTAGTGGTAGCTATGTCTTTAGTTTCTAAAGTCATATGCAGT
Organism: Lithobates pipiens; assembly: GCF_037356315.1. Taxonomy (NCBI): domain Eukaryota; kingdom Metazoa; phylum Chordata; class Amphibia; order Anura; family Ranidae; genus Lithobates; species Lithobates pipiens. Next base: position 394,827,638 of record NW_027507764.1, read on the forward strand.
GTCATTTTGCAGCCAGTCGAGTCAGTCTGTATATCTCTAATAGTATGTCTCAGATTTTTGTGGAGAAATATAGCTACTCCAGCCTTGAGGCCAATTGCTGGTGAACCATATACATCACCAATCCATAGTTTGGAAAGACAGGTTAAATCGTCTGCAGACAGGCGTGTCTCTTGCAACAGCACCACATCTGCCCGGAGTCACTTTAAGTGTCTGGAGATTAACATGCGCTTACTTGGCGAGCGGAGCCCTTTAACATTCCAGGAAACAATCTTTAGGTGATTCCCATTGGTTGGAGAAACCTTGTCTGATGTAAAATAAAGTAGTGATTTGGAGGCTTACAATAAAGCTTTCCTGCTGACATTGCACCTTCCATCTGAGAGTCACCAAAGTATTGTATGTCACCTGAGGGTATAGGTACAAAACAGGTAAATATGATTGTCACATAATCAGAACTAAAACAGCAACAAAAAAACAACAAAAAACAACTATCTAACAGACAGTGTGAACTTCATTTTTCCAGCCAGTCACTTGCTCCTCTCCTAGGGGTGAAGTGTGAGCTTGGGGGGGGGGAAGGAAGGGTGGATGTGGGTAAGGAGTATAGAGGGGGGATAGAGAGAGGGCTTAGGAGGGACCCATGCAAAGCTGGGTGAAGGGATAAGACCTTAAGAGCGAGAATGTGGCTCAAGGATCAACTCATAGAGTGAGCAAGGATTTGGCTAACTGCATTGATCTTAAAGGTAACCATACAAATGATTAGCAATGTGCATCATTGGCAAAATAAACGTTCAACTAGCAACCATAAATGAGTAGAGCAATGGTTTAGCCAATAAAATGCAACAGGGAGTTCAAAAGGGGGAAAGAGAAGGGGGTAATACTACCCGTCTCTTATGCAATTCCAGTGATAGAAAGTTCCAGGAGTCGTTCAGTGAATTCTGGTGCAGCCTTCATGGTGAGTAAAGTGACTACATTTGTATGGAGGCTTAGTTGGACTGCATTGTTGTTTAGGTAGCATGGAGGAAGTATTAGCAGATGTTGAAGAGCCCTCAACAGAGTTTATGTGTTCCATTTCTGTGCCAAAGGCATTGTTGATGTATTATACTGCATCTTCCGGGGAGGTAAAAGTAAGATGTTCTCCCGTGATTGGATATGTTGTATATGTAGGACTGCCGGAGAGGCTGGGGAGAATTTTACTTGATTCTTGTATAGTGTCGAGCAGACCGAAGAGAATGCCTTACATTGTTTCATTACTTCCATTGAATAATCTGTGAAGAGCAGAAGGTTTACACCATCAACGGACAGAGAACGTGAATGGTGAAATTTCTGCATAATGGCATATTTGTCAGCATAATTGAGATATCTGACAATGACATGCCTCAGTTTAGTGCGATTTTCTGTATACTGATCAATGTGATGAGCATGTACGATGCAGTGTAGGGAATGCGAAGACCCAGTCGCTCAGTGATAATTTTAGCGCAGAGATTTGTGAGCTGGGCATTGAAGACTGACTCTGGCCCGATTATGCGCAGATTGTTCCTTCTTGAACGATTTTCCAAATCATCCAGCTTATCCCATATGTCCCTGTTAGAAGAACCTATGCAGGCTAGAGCAGCAGCAGAGTTGGCAGTGGATTCATCTTCCAGTGAGGAAATCCGTTCCTCCACATGTGAGAGTCTTTGAGCCTGTGCCTGGAGCTCAACGTGAATCTGCTCCAGTCCCCTTTGTACTGCAGCGTCTACTGTGGCAGTCAGAGTAGGGCCAAGAAGAGTGACTACTGCCTGTGCTATACCTGCAGGAGAGGCAGGATCTGCGGCAGTCGCTCCTGACATCGTAGGAGACTGCAGTGTCTCTGTTGCACAGGGAGCGGCTGCCATTTTGACTCCGTCCGCATCTCCCGCCGGTTGTAGCATGGAAGACACCACTCAGCAGTACGATCGCTTCATAAAATGGTCCATGGGGTCTCACAAGGTATGGGGATGGGGGGATGGGGTCACCCCGAAACTGTAGTAGGCTTATTGGCCGGTTATGTGAGGAGTGCAGCGGGAGCTGTGTCTGATTACCTCCTCCTCATGTGGCGTCAGAACCGAAAGTCCAGTTGCTGGTTTTAATTAAAGTGATTGTAAGGTTTCTGTTATTTAAAAAAAAAAACATGTTATACTTACCTGCTCGGTTGCAGTGGTTTTGCACAGAGCAGCCTGGATCCTCTTCTCAGATCCCTCTTCACTGCTCCTTGCCCTCCCTCCTGTCGAGTGCCCCCACAGCAAGCAGCTTGCTTTGGGGCACACGAGCTAGGCTGCAGCTCCGTGTGGCCATTCAGACACAGAGCTGCGGTTCGGCCCTGTCCCCCCTCTCTCTCTCCTGATTGGCTTACTGACTTTGTTTGACAGTGGTGGGAGCCAATGGCGCTACTGCTGTGTCTTAGCCAATCAGGAGGGACTCATGGACATTTCTGGATAGAGATGGGCCTCAGGTAAGTAACACACAGAAGGGTTTTTATCTTAATTCATAGAATGCACCTTCTGCCTTTACGACTCCTTCAAGTTTAAAGAGAGAAAGAGAGAGCCACCGCACCTTCAAGTTTAAGGGCTCTTTCACACATGCAGACCATTCAGGTCTACCTGTCAGTTTTTCAGGCAGACCTAAATGGTCGCTCTATGCACCTCTATGGAGCGACGGATGTCTGTGGTTAAATGTCCGGATGAAAATGGACAGGTGGATCCGTTTTCATCCCCCATAGAGGAGAGTGGGGCTCTGACAGGTCCGTCCCTGTACAGTGAGCAGAGACGGACTTGTCATCTGCCGGATCAATCCCTGCTGAGAAAGTGGATTCCGTGAAAACGGACATGAATGTGTAAAAGAGCCCTTTAGTTCGTCTTTAAGGTAGCCTCAGTAAGAGAAAAAGATCCCCCTTTTTTTGTGCAGAAAAAACATATATAATGGAAACATTTATTCTTAAAACAAATGATCCTTTGACCGAGATTTATTTTTGTCTGTGAGATTATCAATTGTGACACAGTCATTCTAATTTTCTTTGGGTACAAGGACTGTGGTATGTTTGTATTGTGTACAGCAGATGCAGATTCTGTTCAGTTATCTTTTAAGACTCTCCCACTGGCCATGCCCATTGTTTGCCATGGTGTGCTATGCGTGCGACGGGTCATCATCTCCCTGGTAGGGGTCCCAGTTCAGTATTTTGCCTAGGGGAGCATAATGCTGTTAAGGTGGCACTGCCCATGAGAGGCTCCTGGTATGTTTACACCAGTTCTAAGACTTCTGCCACTCTGCATGTCGCTAAGTTTGGTGCCCCTCTGCATGAGTATGCCCACAATAATATTGTGTCAAAAACATGGCTGCCTCATGGTAGACATCTGTAAGCCTGGAGGCCCATAATCTCCTATTGCCTGGGGGCCCCATGAGTTGTCAGTCTGCCCCTGGGTAAGCCTTATTCTAGGCAGGGGCGGATCCAGGGGGGGCAACGGGACAATTGCCCCCTCCGAGAATGTGAGTGGGCGGGCAGGTGTCGCCGCGTGTGAGAGAGCCGGCGGACGGCTCCACGGCTGAGAGCACGGGCGGCTCTGTTGAGAGACAGCGGGTGGCTCGGCTCGGCTCACTGACAGTGTGTGAGCGTCTGCTGGCCAATCAGAGAGGCGGCGGGCGGGGGAGAAGAGAGATGACATCATCTCTCACAGACAGGCGCCCGCCCTGCATCCCTGCAGTTCTGCCCTCACTGTGCAGTGTGCAGGCAGCCGCGGCAGCAGAGAGATTACTCCATCTCTCTACTGCTTGACTGGTAATCTGCTGCCTGGGACAGAGCAAGAGACAATCTGAATTGTGTGGCATGGGACATGGCAAGTGACAATCCACATCGTGTGGCATGGGACGTGGCAAGTGACAATCCACATCATGTGGCATGGGACGTGGCAAGTGACAATCTGCATCTGGTGAAAGGTGATGTGGCAAGTGACAATCTACAACGTGTGGCATGGGACGTGGTAAGTGACAATATGCATCTGGTGACAGGTGACGTGGCAAGTGACAATCTGCAACATGTGGCAAGTGACAATCTGCATTTGGTCACAGGTGACGTGGCAAGTGACAATCTGCATCTGGTGACAGGTGACGTGGCAAGTGACAATCTGCAACATGTGGCATGGGACGTGGTGAGTGACAATCTGCATCTGGTGACAAGTGACGTGGCAAGTGACAATCTGCAACATGTGGCATGGGACGTGGCAAGTGACAATCTGCAACGTGTGGCATGGGACGTGGTGAGTGACAATCTGCATCTGGTGACGTATCAAGTGACAATCTGCATCTGGTGACAGGCGACGTATCAAGTGACAATCTGCATCTGGTGACAGGCGACGTGGCAAGTGACAATCCGCAACGTGTGGCAGGTGACAGAGGCAGGTGACACGCTTGGGGCTCCCACTGATTCTGCATTATGGTAAGTTGAACCATTTCATTTTTTATAACAATGTAATAATAATAATGTGCTTCAATCATCCGGACACCATGACAACCATGGCCCCCAAAAAACATATTTTCTGGCAGTGCCCCTCCCGAGACTAGGCTCTGGATCCGCCCCTGATTCTAGGCCTACCTATAGGTACAAACAGTGGCAGCCCGTGCATTAAGGGTACACGGGTGCCGTCCTCTCTCTCCTGCCACCCCCTCTATCACCAATAGATAGATTCATACATTGCATGAATCTATCTATGGCCATCGCTGCTACCCCCTATTCAGGCGCCCGGCCCCTTTTTTGGGCGCCTGAATTACAGAGGCAGGGGTGTTTTTGAAGCACCTGATTAGAGCCGTGCTGGGCGCTCGCAGCTCACTCAGCCATGTTAGAAAAGTGAATGACTATTCGTTTTCCTGACATTAAACCGCCTCTCCACCAATCAGGTGATTGGGTCTGAAACGACAGGTGCTGCTATTGGACGCCTATCAAGAGGAGAGGATGGGAGATGAGGATGGCAGGAGACTCATGGAGGACCCTGCACTTTGCCGTCACCCACTGCCCACCAAGACAGGTTAAGTGCAGGGCAGATGGCGGGCAGGTGGGAGTCACACTGGGGGCATTCAAGGGCACACTGGCAGCATTTAATGGGCACACTGCAGTATCTGATGGGCACACTGGTAGCATTTAATGGGCACACTGCAGTATCTGATGGGCACACTGACAGCATTTGATGGGCACAGTGGCAGTGTTTGGCACAGTGTCTGCAATTGATGGCACAGTGACAGCATTTCAGGGCACAGTGGCAGTGTTTGATGGGCACAGTAGCAGCATTTAATGGGGACAGTGTCAGCGTTTAATTGGCACAGTGACTGCAATTGATGATTTTTTTTCAAACATTTTTTGCACCACCACAAACATTTTGAGCACCAGCCGTGACTGGGTACAAACATTAGAGGGAAGTTTATTTCCTCCTTATAGACTCTTGTGTCTTTTTCATTTATTCCTATATATAATGTACATTGACGTGGTTCACACGCTTGGAATACGTCCTATTACATGCATGTCCCATTCATTTCACACACATATAGAAACATGCAGGTTGGAGGTGTGAATCGTCCCCTGAGTCACCCCTCAGATGGGGAGGAAATGAGAGAAATGTGAGCGGCATCCTTCCTCCCTGCCTGCCATCCCCGGACTGAGCGTTCTCCACTAGGATCCCGGGGACGTCTGTGCGCAGACTCCGCCCTCATCCCATCTCCTCAGTGCTGTACTGTGTGCTGTAGTGTGTGCTGTGCGCTGCTCTGCACTCCCCATCACCTCTTCCCTTTCCTACACCCCGCTCTGTACCGCCTGCCTCCCCTCTCTATGCTGAGCGCTCACCGCTGACGTCTGTCACACCCGACCTGCACCACCGACACACACAGACACGGAGGACACACGGAGGGATGCTCAGCCCGCTACTGCAGCACAACCTACCTTCTCTCCAGCCGTGAGAGATGGGACTACCCTACACTTCTCCTACTCACCACCCTGCACCGGCACAGGTAAACTTTTACCGCTCCCCACCCCATATGTGTCCGATATGGACGGCCCCGGACACCCTCTGTCCCGCCTGGAAGAATGCTGAGCCGAGGGAGCCGAGAGCTGAGTGCGGATCACTTCTACGTGTCTGCAACTTGTACTGGGGGAGGGGAGACCCTGCACTCCATCTAGTGGATGGGACCACTCCTCATCCTCATCCCTACCCTCATCTCCATCCCTATTCTCTTCCCTATTCTCATCCCTATTCTCACCCTCATCCCCATCCTCATCCCTATTCTCTTCCCTATCCTCATCCCCATCCTCATCCCTATTCTCTTCTCTATCCTCATCCCTATTCTCTTCCCTATCCCTATCCTCATCATCAATATCCTCATCCTCATCCCTATCCTCATCATTATCCTCATCCCCATCCTCACCCCTATTCTCTTCTCTATCCCCATCCATATTCTCTTCTCTATCCTCATCCCTATTCTCTTCCCTATCCTCATCCTCATCCCTATCCTCATCATCATCAATATCCTCATCCTCATCCCTATCATCATCTTCATCTCTATCTTCATCCCTATTCTCTTCCCTATCCTCATCCCTATCCTCATCATTATCCCTATCATGATCAATCTCCTCATCCTCATCCCTATCCTCATCTTCATCCCTATCTTCATCCCTATTCTCATCCCTATCCTCATCCCTATCATCATCAATATCCTCAACCTCACCTCTATCCTCATCCCTATTCTCATCCTTATCCTCATCCCTATCCTCATCCTCATCAATATCCTCATCCCTATCTTCATCCCTATTTTCATCCCTATCCTCATCAATATCCTCATCCTCATCAATATCCCCATCCTCATCAATATCAATATCCTCATCAATATCCCTATTCTCATCCCTATCCTCATCAAAATCCTCATCTCTACCCCCATCAATATCCTCATCCTTATCCTCATCCATATCCCTATCCTCATCATCATTATTATTATTTCATAGCCACTGGCTGGGTGTCCTACCACCCCACTGCTCTGCCTCCTTCATTCCCAGCTCACCCCTTATCTATGGAACTATCAAATATATAGTAGAGGGGTGTGTATGGATGTTTGTTAATGATATTACCATTTGTATGCCTGTGTGTGATATACAGTATATATCATTTATTTATTTTAATATCATTTATTATTTGTGTGTGCATTTATATCTTATTATTATTATTATTATTATTATTATTATGTGTAGGTGTATACACACACACACACACACACACACACAAATAATAACGATATGTGTGTATATATATATATACACATAATAATAGCGTATATATACACAATAAATACATTATTGTTATTATGTACTATTTATATGTACGAATACCATAATTATTATTATATTGTATGTAATATATATGTATAAAATATATAAATCTCTCTCTCTCTCTCTCTCTCTCTCTCTATATATATATATATAAAATCTCAATCACTATCTAACTTAACTTGTAGGCAGCCCTCTAATGGTATTTTCTATGTACTTTTCATAGCTGTAAATTACAGAAGGAATGGTTTAGGACGCTTGAGGGAGATTGAGGGAGAACTCAGAATGACCTGAATATGACACTTGTATCTTTCTAGTCCACCACACACCACTTCAATGGCAGCTCTACCACATTTTTATATTCAGCTCCATTCCAGTAAGGTAATGGACAGAGGAGAAATTCAGTGGTCCACTGAGATATATATATATAAACATATACACAGTCATACTCAAAAGTTTGCATACCCTGGCAAAAATTTAGAAATGTTGGCATTTATTTTGAAAATATGACTAATCATGCCAAAAAACTGTCTTTTATTTAACCTCCCTGGCGGTATGATTATTTCTGGTTTTAGGTGCTGAAAGCGGTACAATTATTTTGCATGGAAATTTGGCGTTTTATATTGTAGTCCTGTAATTCTTATGCCCCGTAAACACGAGCGGACTTTTCAACATCCAAAGTCCGACGGACTGATTCCGTCAGACTATTCGATCGTGTGTGGGCTGCAACGGACTTTTCATTCACCAAAGTCTGACGGACTTTAGAAAATGGAACATGCTTCAAATTTTCCCGACGGAACTCCGCCGGACCCGGTCCCTTCGAAAAATTCGCTCGTGTGTATGCTATTCCGACGGACTAAAACCGACGCTAGGGCAGCTATTGGCTACTGGCTATGAACTTCCCTATTCGAGTCCAGTCGTACGTCATCACGTTCAAATCCGTCAGAGTTTAGTGTGATTGTGTGTGGCCAAGTCCGCTCAGTCGAAAAGTCCGTCAGAACTCTGTCGGAACTCCGGCAGAACTCCGGCAGAACTCCTTCGGAAGTCTGTCGGACATAAGTCCTCTCGTGTGTACGGGGCTTTAGGAATAACTCTCTTAAATCTGTTCAAACCAGAGTCTAGTAGACATCTCGGGTATGATAAAGTTTATAATATAATAAATAATAATAAAAATTATTCAATAATGTAATCAAATCCAAAAACACAGAAATTTGCTAATTTGCAGAATTGTCGCTGTCATTAGATTTAGTGTTTGATGACAGATCTCCCCACAAATCGCTATCGCTCAGTTCTGCAAGTGATTATAATTTATTATCTCTGTTTTCTAGTTGGTCTAAAATCACTTTTGACATAAAGGGACACTTTTTGGTTGCTATGGACAATCTCCAATTTCCAGGCAGAAAAAACTGTATTTATAATATAAAAGTACATGCAGGACACTGGACAGACCACTAGGGACAAAGGGGGTGTGTAATTATTTACTGCGGTCCGTCGTCACCCGATCTCCCATAGGGGAGAGCGGCGCTGTGACAGGTCCGTCCTTGCGCGGTGTGCAGAGACGGACCTGTCCTCTTCCTGCTCTGGCGATCCCCGCTGTGCAAGTGGATATCCACGAAAGGACGATAAGGGTGAAAGGACCCTTACTGTACAAGTTCCACAAAAAAGCCTGGCTGCAATATGCCCAACAACACCTTGACATGCCTCATTGTCTTTTTTGTGGCATTGGCGCAGTAAAGACTTCCTTCTGGCACCTCAACCATGCAGCTCTTTTAGTCTTTAATTATTGTTGAATTGTGCTCCCTAAAAACAACCACATCATCTTTTTGGAGGGCAGCCTGTATTTCTCCTGCGGTTACCTGTGGGTTTTTCTTTGAATCCTGAGCAATTCCTCTGCCAGTTGTGGCTGCAATCTTTCTTAGTCTACCTGACTTTGGCTTGGCACCAAAAGAGCCCCGCATTTTCCACTTCTTAACCACTTAAAGAGGAGGGCCGATTTTGAAAAAAAAAAAATTAAAAGTCAGCAGCTGCAAACACTGTAGCTGCTGACTTTTAATAAGCACACTTACCTGTCCAGGGCGCCCGCGATGTCGGCCGCCCGAGGCTGAGCCGTGCTTTGGTCTGGGGTCCCGGCGCCCCCATTTTGGGTAAGGGAAACAGGCAGTGGAGCCTTGCGGCTTCACTACCCGTTTCCTACTGCGCATGCACGAGTCACGCAGCGCTTTGTGAATGGGGCGCGCTGTGTTCTGGGACACACAGTTCCTAGAACACAGCGCGACCCATTACACAGAAGACGCCGCACAGAGGAGAGAAGAAAGAAGATCTCCGTGGAGGAGGAAGAGGCAGATTAGGATGATGTACCTAGCAAGAGACATTTCTGGTAAATAAAAAGTAAAAAAAAAAATGTTTTTCATTTTTTTTAATGATTTTTTTCTAATTTTTCATGTATTTTCTTTTTTCAGGGTGGCCCTCCACTTTAAGGGCCAGGCCTCTTTTTCAGGTTCGGTGTTTACAAGTTAAAAACACATTTTTTTGCTAGAAAATTACTTAGAACCCCCAAACATTATAAAAAAAATTTCTAACACCCTAGAGAATAAAATAGCGGTCATTGCAATACTTTTTTGTCACACTGTATTTGCGCAGCAGTCTTACAAGCTCACTTTTTTTGGAAAATATTCACTTTTTTAAATACAAAAATAAGACAACAGTAAAGTTAGCCCAAACATAATATTACGCAGAGTAAATTGATACCCAACATGTCACGCTTCAAAATTGTGCCCGCTTGTGGAATGGCGTCAAACTTTTACCCTTAAAAATCTCCATAGGCGATGTTTAAAAAATTCTACAGATTGCATGTTTTGAGTTACAGAGGAGGTCTAGGGCTAGAATTATCGATCTCACTCTAACGATCGCGGTGATACCTCACATGTGTGCTTTGACCACCGTTTTCATATGCGGGTGCTACTCAAGTATGCGTTCGCTTCTGCGTGCAAGCTCATTCTTATTTATTTTATTGTATTTTATTTATTTTGACACTGTTTTTTTTTTTTTTTTAAAGATTTTGGGTCACTTTTATTCCTATTACAAGGACTGTAAACATCCCTTGTAATAGATAAAAGCATGACAGGTCTTCTTAAATATGAGATCTGGGGTCAAAAAGACCTCAGATCTCATATTTGGACTTAAATGCAATAAAAATAAATAAATTGTCATTTGAAAAAATTACATTGAAAAAAATGTGCCTTTAAGAGGTGTGAGCGGAAGTGACGTTTTGACATCGCTTCCGCCCTGCTATGGTATGGAGACGGATGAGGGCCATCTTAGCCTCACTCGTCTATATACCAAGGAAGTGACAGGACCCGATTGCCTCCGCCGCTGCCGACGGCTCCGGTAAGCGTCGGAGGGCGATAACGGTGATCTCGCGGCCAATCTGCTGCGGAGACCACCATTATTGTTTACCGATACATCGTCAACATTAAACATTACTGACTGAAATATTCAAGGCTTTGGGTATCTTTTTATATCCCATCTTTATAAAGTTCCATTACCTTGTTACGCAGGTCTTTTGACTGTTCTTTTCTACCTCCTCATGGCTCAGTGTCTAGCCTGCTTAGGGCATCCAACTGAGAGCTAACAAATTCATTGACTATTTATACACAGGCACTAATTGTGATTTAACCACTTTGCGCCGGTAGGACATCCAGGGACGGCCTTGGCTTTCGGTGGTTATATCTGAATGATGCCTGAGGTCACAGACATCATTCAGATATCGGCATTTTGAGCCTGTGATTCCCTGCACCATAAGAACGATCATAGCGGCTGTTCGTCCGCTTGATCGTTCTTACGGGCGGCGGGAGGGGACATCCCCCCCCCGCTGCCCTCCGGTGCTTCTACCAAATCACCGCTTCCATCGGTGAGCCGGTCACAGGATCCGCCAGTCTCCGGATGATACCATAGAGATTTTCGGTGGACCAGATGGTCCCCGGAGTCTCTATGATCGTTCGGAGGCCGGGCGCGATGTTATGACAGCGCCGATTTGGCTGGGAAGCCGTGATCGTTTTTTTTTATTATTTTAGGCTTCCCAGCCTAGAGGTGAGATATGGGGTCTTATTGACCCCATATCTCACTGTAAATAGGTCCGATCGTGCCATATTCCTATTACAAGGGATGTTTAGATTCTTTGTAATAGGAATAAAAGTCATACATTTTTTTTTTTTTAAGTGTCAAACTAAAAAAAATAAAAGTAAAATTAACAATAAAAAAATACAATAAAAAAAATTAAAGGGCCCCAGCCCCCATGAGCTCGTACGCAGACGCGAACGCCTACGTAAGTCCCGCCCATATATGAAAACGGTGTGCAAACCACACATGTGAGGTATCGCCGCGAACGTTAGAGTGAGAGCAATAATTCTAGCACTAGACCTCCTCTGTAACACAAAACATGTAACCAGTAAAAAATTTTAAAGTGTCGCCTATGGGGAATTTTAAATACCAAAGTTTGGCGCCATTCCACGAGCGCGTGCAAATTTGAAGCGTGACATGTTGGGTATCTATTTACTCGGCGTATCTTCATCTATCACATTATGCAAAAAAATTGGGCTAACTTTTTTTTTTTTTTAAGCATGAAACTGTTTTTTTTCTGAAAAAAACGCGTTCGAAAAATTGCTGTACAAATACCGTACGAGATAAAAAGTTCTTTGCTAAAAAAATATATAATGTTTGGGGGTTCTATGTAATTTTCTAGCAAAAAAAATTATGAATTTTACATGTAGGAGAGAAATGTCAGAATTGTAATGTCAGTGGTTAAAAAGCGACAAATGTGAGATATTAATCTTTAATTGCCATTTTAACCTGTGTGTGCCACCTTCTGTGTCTGTACCAAGGCCAAACATTCCAGGGTATGTAAACTTTTGATCAGAGCCTTTTGGGTGATTTCTGTTACCATTATGATTTTAAAAGGATCCAAAAAACTATATGATGATAAATGGCTTCATGTGATCACTTTCCTTTAAATAAAAGACTGTTTTTGTCGTATTATCAGTCATATTTTTAATATTAATGCCAAAATGTCACAATTTCTGCCAGGGTGTGCAAACTTTTGAGCAAAACTATGTACTAGAGCTGCACGATTTTGGCTACAATGAGAATCACAATTTTTTTGCTAAGAACAAAGATCACGATTCTCGCCATATAACATCTTTTGCATTATACAAAAAGTTGGACTAACTTTACTATTTAGTTTTTAGTTTTTTTTTTATTTCATTAAAGTGTATTTAAAAAAAAAAAATGCATTTGAAAAAATATATATATATATCATGTTTGGGTGTTCCAAGTAATTTTCTTGCAGAAAATAATGATTTTTACTTGTAATCAACAAATGTCAGAAAAGGTTTGGTCTTTAAATGGTTAAACTTGCTTCATTTACACGCCAAGATACTTTGTTTCTACTTATTAGTGTTGTGATTAAACTTGGCAGGCTGCCCCAGATTTTTTTTTTCTTTCTCAGCTGTGAGAACTCTCTGCACTTGTTAGAAAGAATCGTGACATACTGTTTTGAAGATCGGGAAGAGAAAAAGATTGCAATTTTGATTCTTAACGATTAATCATGCAGCTCTACTATGTACCTATCTATCTATCTATCTATCTATTTATCTTATCTATCTAAAATGGTGGAAAAAATGGCGTTAAAAACGCAATTTATCTGCGTTTTGCATTGGCGTTAATACGCGTTTAGCCGCGCTAGCTTTCAGCCGCGTTTCTCTGCCTCTATTCAAAATCATTGGTTCCCTATGGGAGGCCATTGATTTCAATAGAAGTCGCACCAGACGTCGGATCAAGATGCGGTGTGACTTGTGTGCTGAGAATCTTGAAGGGTAACCCCACCAAAATGTAAAATGTAAAAATAATTGCGTGAGGTTCAACCCCAAGATGATACCAGACCCATTGGTCTGGTATGGATCTTAAGGGGAACCCCCCCAAGATCCATACCCTTATCCGAGCATGCAGCCTGGCAGGTCAGGAAAGGGAGGGATAAGCGAGCGCCCGCTCCCCCCTCCTGGACCATACCAGGCCACATGCCTTCAACATGGGGGGGTGCTTTTGGGCAGCGGGGGGCTCTGCGCCCCCCCACCCCAAAGCATCTTGTCCCCATGTTGATGAGGACAAGGGCCTTTTTCCGGCAACCCTTGCCGTTGGTTGTCGGGGTCTGCGGCAGGGGGCTTATCAGGATCTGGAAGCCTCCTTTAACCAGGGGGCACCGAGTTCCAGGCCCCCCACCCTATGTGAATGAGTACCCCTACCCATTGGCCTTAAAAAAATAAAAATAAGCACACTGCACGGGTTTTTAACATTTTACTTATTAAGGCAGCTCCGGTGATCTCAACGCGATCTCTGGATGCTGTAATTTGTAGGCCATGCCCCTTGTGACATCACCCTATCATGCCCTGGGGGGGGGTGATGCCACAAGGGGCATGGCCTCCAAATTATGTAATCAAGTGGCCCCGCCCCATGCCAATATAAGTCCTTGCACGCATCGAGTCAGCATCAGAAGAGGAGCAGTGGGAGAAAACCCTGCAAAACAGCTAGAAGACAACGGAGAGAGAAGACAGTGCAGAGGGGAGAAGAACCAGAGAGGGAGAAGACATTGCCAGAAGAGTGAGAAGAACCGGAGCTGCCCTAATAAAATATGTTAAAAACCTGTGTAGTGTGTTTATTTTTGACACTCGCTTGCCCCCCCCCCCCCTTCCTGACCTGCTGGGCTGCGTGCTCAGATAAGGGTCTGGTATGGATCTTTGGGGGGACCCCCCACGCTATTTTTTTGGCGTAGGGGGTTTCCCTTAAGATCCATACCAGACCGAAGGGTCTGGTATCGTCTTTTAGGGGGTTGGGAACATCATGCATAATTTTTTTTTTTACATTTTGGCAGGGTTCCCCTTTAAGATTTTCAACACACAAGTCGGATCATCTTGATCCGACTTCTGGTGTGACTTCTGTTTAAATCAATGGACTCTCATAGGGAACAATTGATTTTGAATAGGGGCAGAGAAATTCCAGATGAGACCTAACGCTGTGTATACCTTTTACCGGCGTTTGGCAATTTTACAGCTCTGGTGCTGGAGCCTCAGAACGCACCGATCCTGGGTTTTATTTGTAGCTTAACCACTTTCAGACCGGACCATTTTGCTGGCTTAAGACCAGACCACTTTTTGCGATTCGGCACTGCGTCGCTTTAACTGACAACTGCGTGGTCATGCGACGTGGCTCGGTTTTTATCTTTTGCGCTATAAACAAAAATAGAGCGACAATTTTGAAAAACACACATAATGTTTTACTTTTTGTTATAATAAATATCCCCCAAAAATATATTGGGGCAGGGCAGGGCAGCATTAAAAAATGGACGTACCTGTACGCCAATATGCCTGCCCATGCCATTCTGCCGACGTACGTCGGCGTGCGCCGGTCGGGAACTGGTTAAAAAGGCCAATGCCTGTTGCAGCTCAAAAACGCCATGGTGTGTATGAATAACATGGAGTGATGTTTGTAAGCTGCTAAAAAAGCAGCTGTAAAAATGTCCATGTGTATGAGGCCTTATATTGAAGTACCATAAATAGAATAATAAGTCAACATTTCAACAAGACACTGCTTGCCTTTCTCATTTCTTTCTCTTTCTTAGTTGTCTTGTTGAAGCGCCATCCAATAAATCTGTTTATGTTGTTTCAATATAGGACTTGTGAGCGGCTCTTCCACTGGGCTCTTTGTATTTATTTGCCTTGAGTGCAGCCTTTGCTGTTATATCAGTGCTGTGTTTGTACTAGACATGTTATTGATTTTGTGTGTGTCTATATATATATATATATATATATATATATATATATATATATATATATATATATATATATATATATATATATATATATATATATGATGTTATATTCTGTGAAGCCGTATCCACCCTCAATGTGTTTGTATACCTGGGTGCTCCACACAGGGTAAGTAGTATCAGTTAAGGTAGGCACTCACACAAGGTTTTCGAATAGTGAAATAGTAGAAAAATAACAGTTTTATTATACAGAAGTTTTGGCCTTGGGTTGAGATTTATAGAAGCATTGCCAAAATAAATCATTGTTTTCCCACTATTTCTGTTTTAAAGTCCTGCAAGTGCCTACGTGACCTTTTACTACTTACTCCTACTTGTGTGGAACACCCAGGCATTTATTTGGATTGAGTGCTGATATCAGATTACAACAAATTAATGTGTGTAATATATATATATATATATATATATATATACAGGCATACCCCACTTTTAAGTACACAATGGGGTTTATTTACTAAAGCTGGAAAGTATAAAATCAGGCTCACTTCTGCATAGAAACCAGTCAGCTTCCAGGTTTTATTATCAAAGCTTAATTGAACAAGCTGGAGTTAGAAGCTCATTGGTTTCTATGCAGAAGTGAGCCTGATTTTGCACTTTCCAGCTTTAGTAAATAAACCCCATTGTGTACTTAAACGTGGGGTATGCCTGTATATATATATATATATATATATATATATATATATATATATATATATATATATATATATATATACATATATATATATATATGTGTATATATATATATATATATCTGTATATATATATATATATATATATATATATATATATATATATATATATATTCTATGCACACCCACACCAAGGAGACACAACTTCATGACCACCCACCTAATATTGAGTAGGTCCCCATTTTTGCCCCCAAAACAGCCCTGACGCAGATACCACTAGCCCTCCAAAGGTATGCTGTGGTATCTGGCACCCACCAAGCCATTAGTAGTAGATCCTGTAAGTTGTGAGGTGGGGCCTCCATTGATTGGACTTGTTTTCCAGGGCATCTTGCAGATGCTTGATTTAATTGTGATCTGGAGGCCAGGCCAACACCTCAAACCTGTTGGTGTGTTCCTTAAACCTTTCTTAAAGTAATTGTAATTTTTTTTCTTTTAAATAACCAACATGTCATACTTACCTTCTCTGTGCAATGTCTTTGCACAAAAGCAGCCACAAAGCTCCTCTTCTGGGGTCCCCTGTTAGTGCTCTAGGTTCCTCCTCTTCTGTATGTACAACTGCTTCCTATAGTAGCACATGTGTGGGCGCTCTTCTGAGACAGGCTGTGTGGGTTCATTGACACACAAGGCTCACCCCATCCTCTGCTCCCACCGCACAGGATTTGATTGACAGCAGCAGGAGCCAGCGATAGTGCTGCTGCACTCGGGAAGAGCACTGGATTGAGATCAGGCTCAGGTAAGTATGTTGGGGGGGGGGGGGGGGGGTTAGGGGAGGAGCTGCACATAGAATTATTTTTTTACCCTAAAGTGATTTTTAAGGCTATTTTTTAAAATAACAAACAGGTTTATACTTACCTGCTCTGTGCAATGGTTTTCCTAGAGCAGCCCTGATCTTCTCTTCTGGGATCCTAAACCTGCTTTCCTGGTTCCTCCTTTTCTCAGTGTGCCATCATAGAAAGCCGCCTCCTATTGTGTCAAACCTGCAGGCTCGATCTCAAGCTGCGCTGCCTGTGTCTATAGACACAGACAGAGAGGCTCAGCCCCACCCCCTGCTCTCTCTGCACAGGCCGTGATTGACAGCAGCAATTGGTTTCTTTCAACTTTCAGGGACAACAAATTTACTTCCTACTTACTATATCCCACCGACTTTCAGATGCTATTGTAACAAAATAATCAATTTTATTCACCTAACCTGTCAGTAGTCATAAAGTTATGGCTGATGGGCATATGGGTACAATAGTGGGCCCCGGATAAGAGCAAAGACTGCCCACGTGCACTCAAAGGGAAGTAAATACAAATGGGTTAGTGGAAGAGGCACTCAAGGGTCTTGTATTGAAGCAACAGAAACCAATTTATTGATCGATGTCTCAAGTCACTGAGAAAGACAAGTAGTGCCTTATGGAAACATTAACCAATAAATTGGTTTCTGTTGCTTCAATACAAGACCTGTGGGAGCCCCATCCTCCACTGTACTATACTGTGTGCGTATATGTATGAATATATATATATGTATGAATATATATATATATACACACATATATATATATATATATATATATATATATATATATATATATATATATATATATATATATATATATATATATAATTACTATTTATTTATTTTATCTCCATGGCAACAGTGGCTTGCTGTCCTGTCTAGTACCCTTCTAGGAGGAAGGATAGAAAATTGGATTGACATCTTTTGTAAGTGCTTGATAGAGCTGCCATTGAAGTGGTGTGTGGTAGACAGGAAAGATACAAGTGACATGTTTTTTTGCAATTCTCCCTAAAGCATCATGAACAATTTCTTCTGTAATTTTACAGCAAGTCAAAGTACAGCTAAAATGCCAGTAAAAGGCGGTGTATAAGTTAAGACAGGGCTAACATTTAGAACTTAGAATTAGTTATGCATGTGAAAACCGTCAAAGCCAAAAGTCACCCAGCCACGTAATAAATGGTAAGCAGCACAACTTGCTAACAGTAATTAGTGTGCCCTTTCTCCCAGTGCAAAAGCTAACCCATAAAAGTCTAGTTTCACTGCTCATACATTTACTAGCTTCAAGAAATTGGTATAATTTTTTTATGTTGAGTTTCATGTAACTCTAAAATCAGAGAAAACTGAAGACATTTATAGAGATGCCAAAAGTCCAAGTTTTTATATGACATGTGTATAATTAAAATTTCTGTGCACAAGGAAATTGTCCGTGTGTGTCCGAGGCCGGGTTCACACTGGTACGACAAACACTCTGACATTGGGAGCTCATGTCGCATGATGTGTGAAAAGCAATGTTTCCCAATGTTTCTAACTTTGAAAATGCTCTTTGGTCCGACTTTGATCATACTTCAGCCCATTGAATATCACTGAAGTCGGATCAAAGTCGGATCTTAACTGATCTGACATTGGCATGCGACTTGTGCTCTGATCTTGAAGGGGAACTCCACAGCAAAATTAAGAAAAAAAAATGCCATGGGTTCCTCTCCAAGAGCATACCAGGCCCTTTGGTCTGGTATGGATTTTAAGGAGAACCCTCATGCCGAAAAAAACATGTGGGGTCCCCCTAAAATCCATACCAGACCTTTATCCGAACACACAGCCGGGCAGGACAGGAAAGGGAATGAGGACGAGTGAGCGACCCTCCCCCTCCTGAACCATACAGTCTGCATGCCCTCAACATGGGGGGTGGATGCTTTTGGGGCAGGGGGGCCCCATGCCTCCTCACCCCAAAGCACCTTGCCCCCATGTTGATGGGAGCAAGGGTATCTTCCCGACAACCATGGCCGTTGGTTGTCTCGGGGTCTGCGGACGGGGGGGCTTATCAGAATCTGGAGGCTCCCTTTAACATGCATGCGGTCTGGTACTGTTCAGGAGGGGGTGCTCTCTCATCCCCACCCCCTTTCCTGACCTGCCGGACTGTGTGCTTGGATAAGGGTCTGGTATGGATTTTGGGGGGACCCGACCCCTTAAAACCCATACCAGGGCCTGGTATGCTCTTGGAGGGGGAACCCATGCCATTTTTTTCTTTTTTTTCAAATGGCCGATACAATACGATGTAACTGTGTGATATTTCAATGTAGTTGGTCTAAAAAAAGGCAAACAGTGTAACGCAGTCGGCACATCAACTTTGTAGTGATCCGTTGCACCACACACCAACCACTTTGTTGTAACGCAGAGGCTGGTAAGAATTGGCCCTTACATACACAAGATTATGCCTGTGCGCTTTGGATAGCATTGCCATGGGTCAAGCACCACCCTGTATTTGCTGCAGATGTCGCTGATCTAAGAATCGGTATTACCATATAGGTAATGCAGAAT
The DNA here is from genome assembly GCF_037356315.1 of Lithobates pipiens. Taxonomy (NCBI): domain Eukaryota; kingdom Metazoa; phylum Chordata; class Amphibia; order Anura; family Ranidae; genus Lithobates; species Lithobates pipiens. The sequence continues at coordinate 394,846,822 of NW_027507764.1, forward strand.
TTAAAGAGCTGTTGTACCCATACCATCACATTGTAAAAAAACTTGTGTATACTGAAGATGTCAACGTTTGTAGACACAGATAAGATACATATATATATTTATTAGAGCTGCACGATTAATCATTAAATTGCCTCCCGATCCTAATGGGCCATTTCCACAATTCTATGTAAACAGTGCAGAGCCGAGATGTCAAAAAAAAAAAGCCAAAAAAATAAGAAAAGATACCAGGTATCTTTTAGTGATCAAAGGGAAGAGCTTTGGTTTGTCTAACACGCTCACACTCTTTCCAAAAGTAGAAGTTTTACACAAGGATAACATTTATAGTAGAGTTGTAGCGTTAGGTTTCTTATGTCTTTGACAAACGCTGGTTTAAATGCAGTGACTTATCTCTTATTGATTCAGATCCAGAATGAATTAATCTCATTAAAATTTAAAGTATTATCTGCAGGATATTGTGAAATCCCTTTGGTCCAGTTCCAGTATTGTCTTTGTTATTTTTATCTTTCAATTATTTGAAGACTTATGACTCCAAGTATCACATTTAGGATGGCTCACAGTGCCCTACTAAAAGCACAGCAAACCAGCAGTTTTCCTGTGGGTTAGCTGCGCTTTCCCATAGACGTTTGAGGACCTTCAGTTTTGGTGCAATTTCAAAAAGCGCACCAAAGATGCAGCATTTAGGAGTTCTGGTGCACTTTCTGAAACTGTTCCAAAACTGCAGGTCCTCAAAGAAGTTTATAGCAAAGGGCAGATAACCCACACAAAAACAGCAGGTTAGCTGCACTTTATCAAAAGTGCAGCAGGGCAATGCGCCTTAATCTTTTTCTTCAGACTTTGACTCCTCATTTATCCATTAACCCATTCTTTTTACTATTCTGAATAGCACTCCCATGCATGTAAATACGCAGCTCGTTTGCTGGTTCGAGTACTGCAGGGAAATTGCATGGCAAGAACCACGGGCCATGTTTTCAAAAAGGCGCATACACCTTTTTTAATGCAGGCATGGCAGCCCATTTAAATGAAGAGCGTTCCGCAAAAATGTATGAACCTAGGCTTATAGTTATCTCCATCATTTTATGCTTTGCATAAATTTGAACATTTGATTGAATAAATCTGGGTAAAGTGTAATACATATTTAGTCTGTTTTTTTATATTTTTTTATATGGCTGGCTATTGAGTAAGACCCCTTTCACACAAATGTTCCAGTCGGGCCCATCTGTCAGTTTTTCAGGCGGACCTGATTGGAACCTCCAATCTCCTCTATGGAGCAGCGGGTGTAAATGCACATGTGACCGTTTTATACCCTCCTACATCCAATCCGCTAAAACATACATATGGGCATCCATTCCCCTACGGTCTGGGCTGGGGATTGGATGGCAGTCGGGTGTAAACGGACATTTACATCTGACCACCCATAGAGGACAATAGGCTGTATCTGCATCCGTTTTGCATAAGCGGAGTGAACACGGACCTGTCATCTGTGGGGATCAGTGCCCAGATCTACTGCTGAGCAAGTTGTTCACAGCCAGAGTCCGCCCCTTGTGAAAGGATTCCTTTAAGCAGTGTTTGACCCTGATTTTCAACAAAAGTTTATTGTTCAATGCCGAAGGACCCTGCTGGAAAGTTGTCAGCTGAACAGCGCCTACAATCAATCAATTGCAGACACTGTTCGGGCAATAGCCCCACAAGGGGGATTTGTCCATCCATGCTGTTGCCATGGATTTTGGAATCTGTTCCATTTCTTTTTTTCATCCTGTAGGTAACCAAACAAATCTATGAGTGCATGTTCAGCATTAGCTTTGTAGGAGAATTGAGAGGATGGTGTGATACGGTTAACTTGGAGCGTTTTGAGGTTTTTAAGAGAAGTGAGAATGAGTGAGGAGACTGGCTGACTGACCTATGGAGAAGTTTACTGTGGCGTGAATTGAATTTACAGATGGAGGATGTTTAACTAGTTCCCGACCGCCGGCCGTCAAATGACGGCCAGGCGGCGCACCTATTGTGGCGGGAGGGCGTCATATGACGTCCTCCCGTTTAAACAGGGAATGTGCGTGATCGTTTCTTCGGTGGCGGCGTGTCACAGAGACACCGCTCGCCACCGAAGGGGGTGAACAGCCATTGGGTATAGCTGTTTACCACATGATCGGCCGTGATGAAGTCACACCCCCACTGTGCACGGCCCGTGCGCACGAGCGCGCTGTGCGTGCACGTTGGTGGCGGCGTGTTCCCAGGAACACTGCTCGTCACCGACGCTGGTAAACAGCCATTGGCCTGCTGTTTACCCACGTGATCGGCTGTGAGCACTAAAATGTAAACAAACCGCGGTAACGAGATTGCGGTAACATCTCGTTACCACTTACAGTGTACACCAATCACACTGATTGCCCCCCCCCATAAAGAGGACCTATCACCACCCCTCATAGTACCTGTCACTCACAGTCCATCAGAGTACCTGTCATAGTCCATCAGAGTACCTGAGTACCTGTCACAGTCCATCCGAGTACCCGTCAAAGCCCATCAGAGTACCAGAGTACCTGTCACAGCCCATCAGAGTACCCGAGTACCTGTCACAGCCCATCAGAGTACCCGAGTACATGTCCCAGTCAATCTGAGTACCCGAGTACCTGTCACAGTTCACCTGAGTACCCGAGTACCTGTCACAGACCATCAGAGTACCCGAGTACCTGTCACAGACCATCAGAGTACCCGAGTACCTGTCACGGTCCATCCGAGTACCCGAGTACCTGTCACGGTCCATCCGAGTACCCGAGTACCTGTCACGGTCCATCCGAGTACCTGTCACGGTCCATCCGAATACCCGAGTACCTGTCACGGCCCATCAAAGTACCCGAGTACCTGTCACGGCCCATCAGAGTACCCGAGTAACTGTCACAGCCCATCAGAGTACCCTAGTACCTATCACAGCCCATCAGAGTACCCGAGTACCTGTCACAGTTCATCTGAGTACCTGTCCCAGTCCACCTGAGTACCCGAGTACCTGTCATAGTTCATCTGAGTACCTGTCAGTTCATCTGAGTACCTGTCATAGTTCATCTGAGTACCTGTCACAGTTCATCTGAGTACCTGAGTACCTGTCACAGACCATATGAGTACCTGAGTACCTATTACCACCCTTCAGAGTACCCAAATACCAGTCACCAGGCCATCAGAGTACCCGAGTACCTGTCACCAGGCCATCAGAGTACCCGAGTACCTGTCACCAGGCCATCAGAGTACCCGAGTACCTGTCACCAGGCCATCAGGGTACTCAAGTACCTATCACCGCCCTTCAGAGTACCCAAATACCAGTCACCAGGCCATCAGAGTACCTGTCATAGTCCATCAGAGTACCCGAGTACCTGTCACAGTCCATCAGAGTACCCAAATACCTGTCACAGCCCATCAGAGTACCCGAGTACCTGTCACAGCTCATCAGAGTACCCGAGTACATGCCCCAGTCCATCTGAGTACTCGAGTACCTGTCACAGTTCACCTGAGTACCTGTCACAGACCATCTGAGTACCCGAGTACCTGTCACGGTCCATCCGAGTACCCGAGTACCTGTCATGGCCCATCAAAGTACCCGAGTACCTGTCACGGCCCATCAGAGTACCCGAGTAACTGTCACAGCCCATCAGAGTACCCTAGTACCTATCACAGCCCATCAGAGTACCTGAGTACCTGTCACAGTTCATCTGAGTACCTGTCCCAGTCCATCTTAGTACCCGAGTACCTGTCACAGTTCATCTGAGTACCTGTCACAGTTCATCTGAGTACCTGTCACAGTTCATCTGAGTACCTGTCACAGTTCATCTGAGTACCTGATTACCTGTCACAGTCCATATGAGTACCTGAGTACCTATCACCACCCTTCAGAGTACCCAAATACCAGTCACCAGGCCATCAGAGAACCTGTCACCAGGCCATCAGAGTACCTGAGTACCTGTCACAGCCCATCAGAATACCCGAGCACCTGTCACAGCCCATCAGAGTACCCGAGTACCTGTCACAGTTCACCTGAGTACCCGAGTACCTGTCACAGTTCACCTGAGTACCCGAGTACCTGTCACAGACCATCTGAGTACCCGAGTACCTGTCACAGACCATCTGAGTACCCGAGTACCTGTCACAGACCATCTGAGTACCAGAGTACCTGTCACAGTCCATCAGAGTACCCGAGTACCTGTCACGGCCCATCAGAGTACCCGAGTACCGGTCACAGTCCATATGAGTACCTGAGTACCTATCACTGCCCTTCAGAGTACCCAAATACCAGTCACCAGGCCATCAGAGAACCTGTCACCAGGCCATCAGAGTACCCGAGTACCTGTCACAGCCCATCATAATACCCGAGCACCTGTCACAGCCCATCAGAGTACCCGAGTACATGTCACAGTTCACCTGAGTACCCGAGTACCTGTCACAGTTCACCTGAGTACCCGAGTACCTGTCACAGTTCACCTGAGTACCCGAGTACCTGTCACAGACCATCTGAGTACCCGAGTACCTGTCACAGACCATCTGAGTACCAGAGTACCTGTCACAGTCCATCAGAGTACCCGAGTACCTGTCACGGCCCATCAGAGTACCCGAGTACCTGTCACAGTCCATTTGAGTACCTGAGTACCTATCACTGCCCTTCAGAGTACCCAAATACCAGTCGCCAGGCCATCAGAGAACCTGTCACCAGGCCATCAGAGTACCCGAGTACCTGTCACCAGCCCATTAGAGTACCAGAGTACATAGAAATATCTTATAAATTGACAACTTTGTGTAAAAAAAATGCGTTTTCATTTTTTCCCACATTTTCCAAAAACTTCTGGAAAAAAAAAACTTTATTATGTATATATTTTTCTAATTTTACTTCACCAACTTAGACTATTGTGTTCTCATCCATCACATATACTGTAATTCAGATTAAAAAAACATTGAATTAAAGGCCGTAATGTAACAAAATAGGTAAAAAGCCAGGGGGTGGGGGGTAAATACTTTTGTAAGACACTGTATATAGCAGGGGTAGGCAACCCCTGTCACTGGTGCCACCGGCGGCACTTAAAGCCTCTTTTGCCAGCACTCGACTCCCTCCCCATCAGCAGAGCAGCGCAGGGAAGTCAGTGAGACACTAACATATTGTAAAAGATGGGAAACATTGTTTGGTTCTCTAACTTTGCTGTAGCTGCGATCGTTAGCTTTTGTGATGGGAAAGATATTGGGTGCAGTTCTGCTGGGGGGGGGGGGGGGGGTCCTTGTTTTCAGGAGGAGGGCGAATGTCATTGGCCACTGCTAAAGCCAGTCACAATCCTGCTAGCCCCATCCACCACCTGGAGGAAGATGACTCCCTTGGTTGCCACTACCAATCTCAGAAAGAAGGGATTTCACTGACTGAGAAAAACACAATCAGGTGACAGTTTGTGAAATTAATGTTGAGCTTCTGGGAACTTTGTTGAAATTATTCCTGAACCTTTGTATCACTTACTACTGAACCCCTGCACTCTGTGTCCCTTTAAGTCACAGCCAGTATTCAATGAAAATGACACCCAACTTTTGCTGTGGCGGTTTGCGCCACACTTTTTTCTCAGCTTCGGGGCCCAACTTATGATCCTGCACACAGGCCCACTGCTTTTAGAAAATTACCCTTATCTGAACTCCTCATTGCTCATACATTCCAGATGCTTGTATGTGACATCCCATAGATCACGTACATCATATATAAGCACGTGGGCTGGATGTGACAGGTGGATCAGTGGGATGAGTGTGCCAGGACAGGTAGATGTGTCTCATCTCTGCTTCCTTTCACTACTCTGCATATCACACATATCATAGATGAGAAGAGGGTACAGCGGTGGAGCAGATGACCAGGAGGTTACAGCGGTGGGGAAAATGAGCAGGAGGGTTTCAGAGATGAGACAGAAGAGCAGGAAGGTACAGCGGTGGGGCAGACGAGCAGGGGGTTTCAGTGTTGGGCCAGATGAGAAGGTTTTTTTTGGTGGGACAAAAAAACGGGGTAGAGCAGTGGGGCAGATGTGAAAGGAGGTGTAGTGGTGGAACATATGAGCAGGGGGTTACAGTGATGGGACAGGAGAGCAGGGGGAATAGAGGTGAGACAGATGTGCAGGAGGTAAATTGGTGATAGCGGGTTACAGTGGTGGGGAAGATGAGCAGATATGATCAGTGTTAGGACAGATGAGAAGGGGATTCAGTAGTGAAACAGAAGAGCATGGGGATACGATGGTGGAGAAAATGTGCAAGGAGGTACAGTGGTGGGGCAGATGAGAAAAGGGACACAGCAGTGGGGCAGATGTGAAAGGAAATGCACTGGTGGGACAGATGAGCAGGGGGTCGCAATGGTTGGGCAGAAGGACAGGGGGTATAGAGGTGGGGCAGATGTACAGGGGGTACATTGGCAGGGAAGAGGAGAAAAGAGGTTACATTGGTGGGACAGATAAGTAGGGGGTTATAGCGGTGGGGCAGGGGGGTACAGAAGTGGGACAGATGTGCAGAGGAGAACAGGGGTACATTGGTGGAACACATGAACACGGGGAACAGAGATAGGACAGATGAGAAAGGGGGTTAAAATGGTGGGGCAGATGATCAGATAAGTTCAGTGTTAAGACAGATGGGAAGATGGTTCAGTGGTGAGACAGAAAAGCATGGGGGTATGGCAGTGGAGCAGATGTGCAGGGAGGTACAGTGGTGGGGCAGATGAGAAGGGGGGAACATTGGTGGGGCTGGGGATGTAAGCTGAGATATCAGTTGGTTCTATACAGTGTGGAAGTGGGCACACAAACAATATTCTTTAAGGAGGGATGGCAGGTTTTGGATCAGATGGTGTCTTCTCTCCAGTTGCAATTAGAGGAAGTTTACGGTTTCATTTTTTTAGATTCTAAGCCTGTATGGATGGGGTTTTCTCTCCTATTTACCACTTAAGGTCCACTATATAGCAGTTTTACTTCTACATGGCGGCACCGCTGAGCCGGTTCACACACACACACATATATATATTTTCCGGGTAGGGGGTGCACATGCATGGCAGGTACAGTGGTGGGACAGATGAGCAGGGGGGTTACAGTGGTAGCGCAGTTGTGCAGGAAGTACAGTGGTAGGTGGGATGAGATGGGGGTTCAGCGGTGGGACAGAAAAGCAGGGGGGTATAGTGATGGGTCAAATGAGCAGGGAGTTACAGTGGTGGGAAAGAGGAGCGGGGGGGTTCAATGTTGAGGCAGATGAGAAGGGGGTTCAGCGGTGGGACAGAAGAGCAAGGGGGTACAGCAGTGGGGCAGATGTGAAAGGAAGTGCACTGGTGGGACAGATGAGCAGGGGTCGCAATGGTTGGGCAGAAGAGCAGGGGGTACAGAGGTGGGGCAGATGTAAAGGGGGTACAGTGACAGGGAAGAGGAGAAAAGAGGGTAAGAGGGTACATTGGTGGGACAGATGAATAGGGGGTTATAGTGGTGGGTCAGTGGGTGCAGAGGTGGGACAGATGTGCAGAGGAGAAAGGGGGTACATTGGTGGAACACATGAGCATGGGGGAACAGAGGTGGGACAGATGAGAAAGGGGGTTAAAATGGTGGGGCAGATGATCAGATAAGTTCAGTGTTAAGACAGATGGGAAGATGGCTCAGTGGTGAGACAGAAAATCATGGGGGTATGGCAGTGGAGCAGATGTGCAGGGAGGTACAGTGTTGGGGCAGATGAGAAGGGGGGTACAGTGGTGGGGCAGAATTACATGGGGTTACAGTGATGGGGCAGATGTTCAGGGGGGTACAGTGGTGTTGCAGATGTGCATTGTAGTACAGTGGTGCACTACAGGGAGCCATCCCTGAATAGGAGTTACTCATCATTATGTAAGCGGAGATATCAGTTGGTTCTATACAGTGTGGAAGTGGGCACACAATATTCTTTAGGGGTGGCAGGTTTTGGATCAGATGGTGTCTTCTCTCCAGTTGCAATTAGAGGAAGTTTGCGGTTTCATTTTTTTAGATTCTAAGCCTGTATGGACGGGGTTTTCTCTCCTATTTACCACTTAACGTCCACTCTATAGCAGTTTTCACTGCCGGTTCACACATATATATATTCCGGGTAGGGGGTGCACATGCACAGCAGCTCGCTACCACTGTGTTTGCACACAGTGGGAGTTGATCAAGTACCGTGGACTCAATGTCCGCTAGCACTCGCTGATCATCAGGCAGAGAGACAGGATAGTAATCTGCCTATTTAAGCACTTTAGCCCCAGAAGAATTGGCTGCTCAATGACCAGGCCATATTTTGCAATACGGCACTGCATCTCTTTAACTGACAATTGTGCCATCGTGCGACGTTGTACCCAAACAAAATTGACATCCTTTTTTTTTTCCCTCCATATAGCGCTTTCTTTTGATGGTATTTCATATAAACCAAAAAATGTAAATTTTGAAAAAATACAATATTTTATACTTTTTGCTGTAATAAATAGCTTACACACACACACACACACACGTCCCTGTTCTGCCTCTCGTTCCACGATCGCTGTTGGGCGGCGGTCATCGCGACCATTGGTCACAAGCATCGGCACCCCCGCTGGGAAGGGGGCTTAAAGGGGCCGACCTATAGCTATGACGGTTCGCTGGATCGTGCTGACCTGCCAAAGTATAATGACGGCGGCTGGCCGGCAAGTGGTTAAACAAGGCAGATTGCTAATGTGACAGGATGAAAGGGATAAAATTTGTGTACCTGCAAAGCAAGGAATACATTCCATCTGCTCCCCCCTAGTAAAAACCTCTCTTACACATAAACACAGTTAACCCTTTGTTCGCCCCTGATGTTAACCCTTTCCCAGTCTGTGTCATTAGTACAGTGACAGTGCATATTTTTTAGCACTGATCACTGTATTAGTGTCACTGGTCCACAAAAACTGTCAGAATGTCCGCCGCAATATCACAGTCCCACTATAAGTCACTGATCGCCACCATTACCAGTAAAATAAAAAAAAAAAAAAAAAAAAAATATCCCATAGATTGTAGATGCTATAACTTTTGCGTAAACCAATCAATATACGCTTACTGGGATTTGTTTTGCCAAAAATATGTAGCAGAGTACATATTGGCACAAATTTAGACATTTCAAGTTTTTTTGATTTTTTTATTATTGAACATGTTTTATAAAGTAAAGAAAATGTTTTTTTTTTGTTTTGTTTTAATTGTCAGGCTTTTTTTGTTTATAGCACAAAAAATTAAAAATGCAGAGGTAATCCAATACAACAAAAAGAGAGCTCTATTTGTGGGGAAAAAAATGACATACATTTTATTTGGGTACAGTGTCGCATGACTGTGCCATTGTCAGTTAAAATAACGCAGTGGTGTATCCCAAAAAATCGCCTGGTCATGGTATCCCCATAAATCTACTAGAGGTTAAGTGGTTATGTCATACTTTGTTTACTTAGTGATTGTGTATATGTCACATGAAACATTTTATGTAAGTACTACCCACTTTTCCAATTACTTTGTACAGTTCAGCTAGAGATCATAAAGCTACCTAAGTCATTAATATCTATGCAGTCTATTGCAGTGCATTATCAAATGCATGTTATTGTGAATTTTGAGAAACATGGCCCAATAATTTTGAATGCCAACGGACCTAAATGGACAGAAAATCAGACATGCCCCATGTTTATGACCAGGCGCCCCAAAGCTGTCGAGCACTGTGTTGCGCTGCACTGTGAGTGCGTTGCCTTAGACCGCGTACACACAGGCGGACTGTCTGCCCAACTTAGTCCGCCGAAACACATTTCAGCGGACAGTCTGCTAGAGTGTGGGCTTCAGCGGACTTTTTAAGCGGACAGTCTGGCGGACTAAGGCCGCGTACACACGTGGCGGACTGTCTTGCCAACTTAGTCCGTCAGACAATCCGACGGACAGTCCGTCATACTATCGAATGAACGGACTTGCCCACACACGGCACTTTTTGAGCAAACTAATACGGCAGACTAAGTCCGCAATACTATCCGCCCTACTTTTGAAATGAACGGACTCGCCCACACACGCGGAGGAAAGTCCGCTCATTTCGAGCACGTCTTCAGGTAGGCGGGGCCCGCCGCCTGGTATGGACTTAAAGGGGAACCCCAACGCCGAAAAAAATCGGCGTGGGGGTCCCCCCAAAGTCCACAACAGACCCTTGTCCGAGCACGCTACCTGGCCGGCCAGGAAAGGGGGCGAGCGAGCGCCCCCCCCCCTCCTGAGCCATACTAGGCCGCGTGCCCTCAACATGGGGGGGTGCCTTGGGGAAGGGGGGGTGGGCGGGAAAAGTCCGCTCATTTCAAAAGTAGGGCGGACTGGCACACACACGGGCGGATTGTCCGCCGAAATGCGAGTCCAGCGGACAGTCTTTCCAACATTCCGAAAGACTTAGTCCGCCAGACTGTCCGCTGAAAAAGTCCGCTGAAGCCCACTAAGTTGGACAGGCAGTCCTCCCGTGTGTACGCGGCCTAAGTCTTTCGGAATGTTGGACACCACCCCATTGTCACTATATAAGTGGCCGCGCAGCGCGGCTCTGGCATTCCGGCCGGAGAGATCGTCGAGGCAACATCTCCTGGAGAAGAAGAAGAAGAACGGAAGGCGACGGCGGCGACAGAAGACCGGGCCACCGCCTGTAAAAGAGCTATAAGAAGGCGCGGTGGCCCGGCAGAAGAACCGAAGAGGGGGACAAGACCCCTGAAGTCGGGAGAAGAGGCCGGCGGGGAGGAAGAAAGCCGGACTCCTCCGCTAGCAACAGAGCTACAAGAAGATAGCGGAGGAGTCCGGCGAGAAAACCCCCGAAGACGGAAGACCCCCGGAGCTGTGCAATAAAATATTTTAACCCTGTGTTGTGTTTTTTTTTGTACTTTATTTTACAGGTGAATGGGTAGGGGTACATTGTACCCCATACTCATTCACATAGGGTGGGGGGCCGGTATCCGGGGCCCCCTTGTTAAAGGGGGCTCCCGGATTCCGATAAGCCCCCCGCCCGCAGACCCCGACAACCAACGGCCAGGGTTGTCAGGAAGAGGCCCTTGTCCTCATCAACATGGGGACAAGGTGCTTTGGGGTGGGCGCTCGCTCGCCCCCCTTTCCTGGCCGGCCGGGTAGCGTGCTCGGACAAGGGTCTGTTGTGGACTTGGGGGGCACCCCCATGCCGATTTTTTTGGGCGTTGGGGTTCCCCTTTAAGTCCATTCCAGGCGGCGGGGCCAGCAACGTCTCCTTCGCGGGCCCCGCCTACCTGGAGACGCGCTCGAAATGAGCGGACATTCCTCCCAGTGTGTGGGCGAGTCCGTTCATTTCAAAAGTAGGGCGGATTGTATGGCGGACTTAGTCCGCCGTATTAGTCCGCTCAAAAAGTGCCGTGTGTGGGCAAGTCCGTTCATTCGAAAGTATGACGGACTGTCTGTCGGATTGTCTGACGGACTTAGTTGGCCAGACAGTCCGCCACGTGTGTACGCGGCCTTAGAATGTTAGTTCGCCATTGAAAATGACTTTAGATAGGTCTGAATGGACTCTAATAAAAGTAAAAATAAATAGTAATATAGTAACTCCTTGTTCTGAATCTATTTAGGGCTAATTCATGCTTCTGAACGGTACATTTTATTTTATTTATTTTTTTTATTTTTAAAAATAAAGACTGTTTTGTGTTTGGCATCCTATATTTCCCTTCATCTAAATGTTTGTTCACAACCAGTGCTGCTGATAATTTCATTTTCATTAGTATATAGATGAATATGTAACCTACAATCCATTTCTCTTTTATGGTAGAAGTAACATTCTTGTAACATTTTTTTTACTGCTGCTCATACTATACAGCTCCTGCCAAAGAATCCAAATGTTCCATTGTAGAGCTGCAAAAATATTTTACAACTCTCCATGTCATACAAATAGTATTCCCACTTTATTTTTAAGTCCTGCACAACTGTAACGTGAACTGAATATTCTTTTATACTTTGTTGGGTTTAGTAATAGATTATAAAATGAGAGCCAGAATCAGCTAAATTATTTTAACAGCATTTATTACCTTACCACACAATGTAAAATGTTAAGTTCATATGATTAAATATAAATAAGCGTGGTGTCTTTTTTTTTTTTTTTCTTGAAAACAAAATTGTTTAAGTCAAAATCCAGGCACAGAAAAAATGAATACAGATTTATAATAATTCCACATGATTTTTTATTTTTGTTAATGCAAGTGTAGTGTAAGTACCTAAATTCAAACCGGGCCTACTTACCTGCAAAACAGAGCTGTACTGTAGGGCAGAGCTATGTATATTACAGAACAGGATAGACAGAAGTACAATTTCTATGGCACATAAAATAACTTCCTTACAGAGTGCGCATGCGTGAGGGATCCGTGATGGACGCTTAGTCGCGGAGCTCCGCGCCACCTCAGGCTGATCGGCACCAACAGCACCAGCCCGAGTCGCATTGCACCACGATTTCGTGGTGCACAGCCCCCCGGAACCCACAGAGAACACCCCCGCATGTTAAATCGGGCTCCCAGGGAAAACTTGGAGCAGACCAACCGGCCTGGGTGTACCAAGATGACCGCCGCAGCAGAAACTGCTAACCAGCCTCGTGTCTTCCTCATGGATGCTCAGCAGGATCAAAGGCAAGTCATCTCTCCAGCCCACCTACACTTTCCCCTGGGCCACAAGGACAATGTCAACAGAATATGATCCCCCCCCCAGCCTCCACAGAGTCGTTTCTCGGCCACTCGTTCAGAGACTCACCTTTCTCCCCTGCAGGGCCTTGCATGGCCGCATTCACAGACTCTCCCCACTATGACGTCCCCTGCCAGGGATCAATCTTTTAACATAGAGGATGTCTACCTCAAATTTTCTACTCGACTTGACAGGGGATTAGCCTCCACAGCAGCCAAAATCACTGGGGAAATTAAAGCAGACCTCCAGAACATAGGATCCAGAATGGAAACTATTGAAACAAAACTAGACCAGGTGGATGCATCCTCACATCAAAATTCTGACCTCATTCACACCCTCCAAGATCAATTAGACACTGCTATGTCCCGCATTGATGACTTGGAGAATAGATCCAGGAGATACATTCAGGATCAGAGGCCTGCCTGAATCCATCCTGGATGTCACCTCGGCGACACAGGACCTCATGAAAACACTGATTCCCAACATCCCATCCCACTGGCTGGAGCTGGATAGAGCTCATAGATCACTAGGTCCTCCCAGGAGGAATGGCTCCCCAGAGATATTATCGCCAAACCTCAATTTTACACAATTAAGGAAGCGATAATGAAGCAGTCACAAGCCCTACCTCAGGTGACACGCCAAGGTCACCCAGTGCAAATCTTTGTCCGATATTGCACCTTCAACTATCCAATGCAGAAGGACTTTGGAACCATTTCTACAAGACCTCGCAAAGAGGGACATAAAGTATAGCTGGTCCTTCCCGTTCACAATGAAATTTGTATTCAAGAGCCAAAACTACTCCTTCTCCAACTTCACCCCGGGTGAAAATCTTCTCAGTCTGAGGATAACCTCCCAAGAAGCGGACATGGATTTCTCTGCCCCTTCCACAGGCTCAAACAAGCGCCTGCCACCAGTGAGCCTGCTGAATCCCCTTTGGAATAAACCCAAGGCTCGCAGATCTACCCACAATGGCCCTTCCTGACTTTCGATCTGGAGCAGAAGCCTTATCCTAATTAAAGTCAGCCTTCAAAGATTGACTAATCTTCTGATTTTAACTTTCTCCTACCCCCCAGGATCTGTTTTCCTGGGTCACCTACGGTTCCTTAACCTCCCTGGCGGTATGATTCTGTCAGGAATTCTATTCCAAAAGCGGTACAATTCTTTTGCATGAAAATTTGGTGTTATGTATCATAGGCCTGTAATTCTTAGTAATTACTTACTAAAACCTGACCAAACAAGGCTCTAGTAGACATCCCAGATGTGATAAAGTTAGAAACACAAAATCATGAATTATAATCTTATAAATAATATAATTTTATTCAATAACGTAATGTGAAATAATGAAATTTGTCAAACAAAGAAAATTCAATAAACATCCTGAGTGTGATACACTTTGAAGCAGGGTACAGCACACAGTCCAACATCACAATCCGGACAATAGAACCGACTTTCTTTTCAGACTTTTTTCCCCACTGCCATCTCTCTTAGAGCAGCAAACCACGCACATCCTGGTAGGTGCTGCCTTTTTTGTGGTTGGTGGTATATAGTCCACAAAGTGACAACCTGTAAGGCGCTCTGGGTTGACAACGTCAACAGCATGTCGTCCAGGTCTGATCCCAGATCCTGATGGTGTCTGGTGTTGGAGGAAAATCTGCTCAGCCACCTTCCAGGTAAAATCCGCATGAATAAGAGGCTTGCGACTCTGTGCTCTATATAGGACATATGCGTTCCAAAGGCATTGCTCCAGAAGATGCCGGAAAATCTTTTTATAATATTTTTTTTGCTGCTGGCGCATAGCCGGATAAAATGTCATTGCCTGATCGGCTCTGTCCACGCCTCCCATAGTGCAATTATAGTCTATGACGACTTGCGGCTTCAGCACATCTTTCCCACGTTTGGTGTGGACCATGGCAGTGGCGGTATTGTGCACGGTACTCATCAGACACACGTCCTTCTTATCTCGCCATCGCATTGCCATCATCTTACCCTTCTGCCAGGCAACCATTTCTCCGGTTTTTAGATTTTTCCGGGAGAACAGAGATGGCATGTCACGTCGATTGGGCCTAACCGTACCATACGCATCGGTCTTGTTTTTTAGCAAAACATCAAAAAGTTCCGGAGACGTATAAAAATTGTCCATGGTGACACAATATCCCTGGTTCAGCAATGGCTCCAGCAGTGTGAGGACTGATGATGTGGCCATCCCATAGCCGCTGTACCTGGGGTTGAACTTCGTGCCTTTACCAGTGTAAATGACCACATTCCATATGTACCCGGTGGATGACTCACAGAGCATGTAGGACTTTATTCCAAATCTCGCTCTTTTGGATGCAATAAATTGTATCCAGCTCAGGCGTCCCTTGTAGGCCATCAAGCTTTCGTCCACGCAGACGTCCCTTTCTGGCATGTAGGTCCGCTGGAAGTTGCTCACAATAATTTGCGATACCTCCCAGATTTTTTTGAGTTTGGGTGCAGGATGCGTGGCCTCATCAAACTCCTCATTGTTCGTGAAATGGAAATATTTCATGGTGAGGGAAAAACGGTATTCCGACATCACGGTGCCAAAAAACGGAGTGGCCAGTAATTTATTGGTGGTCCAGTACCATTTTTGGAGCGGTTTCCCCACCACTCCCTGAAGAATGATGAGTCCCAGGAACTGCCAGATGTCCTCTTTGGTCACAGGTTCCCACTTTCTGCTTCGGGAAAACCTGGCATGCAGCGTAGCGGATTGCTGTACCTGGTAGCGATTTGTCTCTGCAACAATTTTTTCAATTACATCCTCAGTGAGAAATAATTGCAGATATGCCAGAGGATTGTCACGTTCGACATCTACCTTCATCCCAGGTGATCCAGTGAAAGGGAATCTTGGCGGCGCTACCTGGTCTGTATCGCAGTCGATAGGGCACCAATTGCGCACATCGCTGAGGTCAGGTGCAGGATCATCACCGCTGTCACTTGTCAGATCCGTGTCAGTGTCAGACGATAAATCTCCCCACGACTCGCTATCGCTAATTTCTGCGAGCAACTCCGTGTCGCTATCGCTGTCACTCAGCTGGTCCAATGGCGATTTTGTAGCGAATTGGCGCTTTTTTGATGCCATGTTAGATTTTATTTTATTGGAGGCAAGGGGCACTGTATGGTTTATCAGTCAGATAGAGATGATACAGTGTAATCCTCTCAGATTACAATGTATCACCTCTATTTATGTGTTTGTAACTTTTTGAATTTACCGCCCAGTTCCGCTCCCGTGCGCCGCTGCTGCTCGCAGAGAACGGAACCAGGAAGTGAGGATGGCGTGACCTCGCTGGCGATCGCGTTGGCGATCACAGGGGAGGACACGGAGGACAGCGGAGAACATCGCTGGAGCGCAGAGAGAAGGTAAGATCTCCGCTCGCCGCTCTGCAATGTTACCCCGAGCGTGACTCTGGGTTACCGATAGTACAATAAAAAACCAAACCCGAGTCACGCTCGGGGATACCGCTAGGGAGGTTAACTCCAACTTCGTGGTAACTCGCACTTATACTGCCACTTTCGGCAACGAAATTGACAAAGAAACTTCTTCAAGCAAGGTTGCGGAGGATTCACCATCATTGCCTACACAGTGTCCCCTCCTCTGGTTTTCGGCTGGATCCAGATGGGAGCCCATAGTGCTCCCTCTCCCCCCCACCCCCTCTCCTCCCCTTATGGGGCGGGGGAGGGGGGCGATGACTGAGTGATATTTGGGGTCTTTGAAAAAACCCTGACTGCAGTTAAATGTTACTTGTTTTGGTTCGATTATCGCCTTCATCCTGATAACCATGACTCCATGTAACAGGGCTTCTCTATAGTTAAAATATTTATCTTTAGACTTTTTTCAGACCCAGGGTGTCCTGGTCTGGGGTGGCACACATGCGCCTCCTCCTATCCCTTTGATTCCTTTCATTTTCCAGGAGATAGGACCTCCAGGCCTTGTTTGGCATGGAGCTTTTTGTTTATGTAAACTCTCGCATTTCTAAGCGCAGGAGTTCCTCTTGGTTACTTTTCTCAGCCCGGGGTTCCTTTTTACCCAGGGGGAGAAAACTCCTTCTTCCTCCAATCCTCTATCTCTTATCTCTCTCCTCCCCCTTTCTGGAGCATCAACTAACATCCCTCTATTTTTCAGTATGGATAACCACATGGTCTACACACCCACAGACACCCAGTTGAAGCGGACCAGAAATCCCACTCACTTTTTCTCACAGACACAGACCTCCAATGGTAAGTGACAGTAGACATTCATACGCACCTCTCAGATGGCTCCATGGCTGACCACACACGGAATGTGTTAAAGATAGCTACTCACAATGTCCAGGGTATGAATTCCCCTCTCAAGAGAAGAAAACTCTTCAACCTATTTAAGACTTCCAGGCTTGACGTTGTCATGCTTCAGGAACCTCACTTTCTGGTTCGGTATAACCCCAAATTCCTCCATTCCTACTTCCCCACTTTCATTCTAGCTAGAGCAGAAAATAAAACTAAAGGGGTAGCCATCATCTTTGCTAAATCTTGCAACTTTAACTGGATCTCGGACGTGAGGGACCCGGAGGGCAGATTCCTTCTAGTAAAGGGAACGATCAAAAGTCACCTTTACTCCCTCATTTCCTATTACGCACCTAACAAAGGCCAAGCCGCCTTTTTTAAACACCTGTTCGAATCCCTTTCCCCAGTTCTGGAGGGAACTGTCATTTTCAGAGGGGACTCCAATTCGGCCTTTGACCACGGTTTGGATAGATCTAGACCCCCAGCTTCCCAATTGACCCGCTCAACCAGGGAGAGCCTTAAGATTGCCAAACTAATCCATGCTCATGGTATGTCAGACGCCTGGAGAGAACTTAACCCTGGCAAACATGACTTTTCCCACTTCTCTAGCCCCCACAACTTATACGCCAGGATTGACCACCTGCTAGTCCAGACCCATGCCATCCCTCTCATTATTGAATTCACGAATCTAAGACACGGTCTTGACAGATCATTCTATAGTATCAATGTCACTACATAGGCAACATCCAAGACCGGGATTAGGTCACTGGAGACTGAATGAATCTCTTCTCTTAGACCCAGTGAGAGTAAATATGCTAGAGAAGTCCCTTAAGGAGTACTTCACTCTTAATAAGGATGAGGAAACATCAACAGAAACCTTGTGGGCAGTCCACAAAACGTTTATCAGAGGAGAAATTATCAAGATGACCACTCAATTAAAACGAGAAAGGACAGCTAACATAAAGAGACTAGACAAGGAATACACCTCATTACGGTCCCAGCACAAACAGCTTCCCTACCCTTAAAGACTCAACTTGACAAAGCCAGGCTGGAACTCAACCGAGCCCTCACTGCTAAAGCCGAAAAACAAATACGGTGGTGCAAAAACATATTTTATACCCGGGGAGACAGATTGGGTTCCATTCTGGCTTCTAAACTAACCCCCAGATTCCGTTCCTTCGTAATGCCCAAGATCAGAATCCCAGGCCAAGGTACCTCAGCCAATTTATACAGTCCCCAAAAAAACATAGACAAAGATACCATTTCAGAATACCTTGACAGTCTCCCCATCCCCTCTGACTCTGCAGGCCATAGAGAAATACTGGAAGCCCCCTTCTCGGAAGTCATGAAAGCCCTTAAATTGGGCTCAGCACCTGGCCCAGATGGCATTTCTAATCCCTACTATAAGACATTCTCCACCACCTTGACCCCCCATTTGACAAAATTTCTTAACACAAAGCCACAGGGTACCCCACTTGATCCTCACTTTAACACTGCCTATATTGCAGTAATACTGAAGCCGGATAAAAATCCAAAAGAGGTTAGTAACTACAGACCCATCTCCCTCATCAACAGCGATTTAAAGATCCTCACCAAAATTCTAGCACATCGTCTAGCTTCCTTCATTAATCAGTATATACACAAGGATCAAGTGGGATATACCCTGGGAAGACAGGGACCCGATTAGATCAGGAAAGCCATAGATATAGTCTCCATCCTACAAACAAACTGGCCAGGGGGCCCCAAACAATCAGGCATGCTCCTCTCATTAGACCTCCAAAAGGCCTTCGATTCGATCCCCCGGCCGTACATCTTTGCGATCCTTGAGCGCTGGGGTTTTGGCGACAGATTTATGGGCATGATGCGAGCTCTTTACTCAAACCCTAAAGCCCACATCAGGCTACAAGGGCACTACTCAAAACCAATTTCTATAGCTAAAAACACCAGGCAAGGCTGTCCTTTATCGCTGCTAATTTTTGCAATAGCTATTGAGACACTCGCCATCTCCATTCGCCAAAACCCCAGCATACAGGGAGTTAAATGTGGTTCTCAGGTCCACAAATCTGGCCATTCTCCTATTCCTCACCTCCCCTATAACCTCCCTACCCAATCTGTGCCACTTCTTAGAAGAATTCTCCAAGATCTCTGGCCTCCAGGTTAATTATTCCAAGTCACAAACCCTCAACATCTCCTTTCAAGCCAACACCGTTGACCTCTTACAAAATAGCTTTAAAATTCAATGGAGTACTTCCTCCATTAGATATCTGGGGATTAATCTCACGGCAAAAACCGAAGACCTCTATGACAGCAATGACCCCCCCCCCCCTCCCCCCCCATGTACCGGAAACTGGAGCTAGATCTCACACCGTGGTCCAAACATAACCTGTCATGGCTCGGGAAGGTTAATTCTGTAAAGATGACACTGCTCCCCAGACTTCTCTACCAGTTTCGTTCCCTTCCAATTCCTATTAAAAAAGACCACATTAAATAATTTCAATAATGAAATAATTTCAAAGCAAAATTCTCAAATTTACTTGGGGGAAGGTGGGCTATAGGATTCCACAACAAACCCTGTATTGACACAGGAAAAAAAGGGGGTCTAGGTTTACCCCACCTACACAAATATTACCTGGTAGCCAGAATAGCCTAACTGTCTGTGATTTTACCTAGATATGAGAAACCAGACTGGGTGCAAATAGAAAAGCAGGCGGTACCTCAATTCACCAGTGACTATCTTCTCTGATCTAACCTGAAAACTCACCCCCCGATCATGGTCCCCACCCTCTCCCACACGCATGCCCTCTGGTATTCTTTGCATTCAAACTCCACTTCAGTATCAGCATATAAATCGTTGACTCACATCTTCAACAATCCAGCCTTCCCTCCAGGAGAAAACATTCTGGCATTTAAATGGTAGTTGGACAAGGGGCTATACCGAATCGGACACTTCTTAACAGCAACAGGCCCCATCTCCCTCTCTTACTGTAACAGTTAGACCTACCCACCTCAGAAAAGTGCAGATTTGGAGAGATCTCACACTTCCTACACAAACTCTGGAGGGAGAAACCCCTCCCTCCACAGTTCACAGATTATGAACTAGGGTGTGGTCAGGCCATGGACCAAAAGGGGGGGGGGGGGGTGTCAATAGTCTACTTGTTGCTTGCCTCTTCATCTACTAAGTCTTCCTATATGCAATCCTGGGAGTCGGATTTCCAATTTCAATGGGATCTGGAGGTATGGCAGAAAGCAAGCTTCAACTCATTTAAAAACATCCTGAATACGACACTAATGGAAGCAAGCCTAAAAATAATTTCTAGATGGTACTACACCCCCTCAAGTTTTTCTGGAGCAATTTTTCCTGCAGCAGATCCTCTGTGTTTCAGAGGTTGTAAACTCACTGGCACGATGCCTCACATCTGGTGGGAATGTCCTAGGATAAGTTCATTCTGGAAAAAAGTATTCAACTTGATTGATAAGCTTGTGGAAGGCCAGATCCCCAGAACCCCACTGGTCGCCCTTCTCAACGCACACATCCCAAAAATACCCAAGGCTAAATAATTTAAACTTACTGTGGCAAAAGCCTGGAAAAACTCTAAAATCTCCTTCCCATCGGTAATTAGAAAGATCTCCTGGATAATGTCACAGGAGAAGTTATCCAGCTGACTTTCGGAAATGGTAGGTAAATTTGAATCCACCTGGGAACAATAGGCCATTCATGTACGAACCCCACTAACCACTAACTTATTACCAGCTTGACTTACTCCAACTCCAAAAATTGATGCTCTGCTCTATTCCCCTCCTCTCTTATTCTCTATTTCCTGGCCCTTCTTCTCATCTTTTATTCCTTTCTTTCCCCTCTTTCGCCCCCCTAGTTTCAAAAAGCTTATTTGAAAAGCGACAGATGGCTTCACACTAAAGTCTCATTGGTAATTGTTAATTTTAGGTAAAAGACACAGGATAACTTCTGTCCCCCACTCTACATATATCTCGGGGGGTTGGGATCCTCCTATCAGACAGAGATAGCTCCCAGATGGGGTGTTGGGGGGGGGGGAGTCCACCCCCCCCCCCCCCCCGACTTTCCGGAGGCTTTCCCTTAGTCCTTAAATTCCCATGTTTGTCTGAAGCTGATTACCATATTTACCTGCTCACGTTTTAAACTCAAATAATATGTTTACGGTGTAATCTTTATGTGTTATTACATCATCGTTTTATGGAATGTGGTTTTCTAACATGTTCATCTTGTTATACAAAATAAAATATTTTATAATAGAAAATAACTTCCTTATATGTTTTTCATATCTATTTTTAGCTGCTTACCTTAAGTGCAGCTTTGACAGTTAAAAATATTTTTAGCATGTTATTTATATTGCAAATGGTTACTATACAAACTGCACATAGAAGCTCACAATTATGGCCAAACACATAGTAATATTTTAACAAGTTGTGCAATGATGTTTGCGAATCAACCCTTTTGTTTCCGCATATAGTAAACCAATAGCAAGTACTGTCCATGAATTTGACTTCTTTTCTGTCTCTTGTAATCCCTTGCAGAGCAGCAGTCAGACTCTGAGAGGAAGGGGCAAGACTGTGGCCAGGGCATAAGGGCACACAAATTTTGACAGGAGGAGAGAGCAGAGCAAACAGAAGCACTCACCACTGTTATACAGCTGTTCCTTCATTGTCTGCAGGATATGGACAGGGGGTGACCAAGCTGTACTGCAGCAAAGAAAATCGGGTCACCTATCTGGCTCTGTTGTCTGTTAGGGCTGTGTATATCTTAGGAATACCTTTTTCCTTTTGTAGGTAAATCCATTACCATATGCAGTATCTCACAAAAGTATGTTTGTGAGATACCCACATTTTCGTAAATATTTTATATTATTATTATTATTATTATTATGGATTTATATAGCGCCGGATTGCGCAGTGCTTTACAACAGCGGGGCAGACAGTACAATTACAATACAATTCAATACAGGAAGAAGCAGAGAGCTTTTCTCATTAGAGCTTGCAATCTAGGAGGGAGGGATCTTTTCATGTGGCAACACTGAAGAAATTACACTTTGCTACAATGTAAAATAGTGAATGTACAGCTTGTATAACAGTGTAAATTTACTGTCCCCTCAAAATAACTCAACACACAGCCATTGATGTCTAAATCGCTGGCAAGAAAAAGTGAGCACACCCCTAAGTGAAAATGTCAAAATTGGGCCCAAAGTGTCAATATTTTGTGTGGCCATCATTTTTTTCCAACACTGCCTTAACCTTCTTGGGCATGGAGTTCACCAGAGCTTCACAGGTTGCCGCTGGAGTTATCTTCCATCACGGAGCTGATGGATGTTAGAGACCTTGCTCTTTTCCCCCTACATTTGGGGATGCCCGACAGATGCTCAATGGGGTTTAGGTCTGGAGACATGCATGGTCAGTCCATCACCTTTACCCTCAGCTTCTTTTGCAAGGCAGTGGTGGTTTCGGTGGTGTATTTGGGGTCGTTATCATGTTGGAATATTGCCCTGCGGCCACCAAACGGAGGGGATCATGCTCTGCTTCAGTATGTCACAGTACATGTTGGCATTCATGGTTCCCTCAATGAACTGTAGCTCTCCAGTGCCGGCAGCAGTCATGCAGCCCCAGACCATGACACTCCCACCACCATGCTTGACTGTAGGCAAGACACACTTGTCTTTGTACTCCTCACCTGGTTGCCACCACACATGCTTGAGTCTGGAGTCTTGCAGGTGGTTGCAGGTTAATAGCCAGGTTGTACTGATAGTGGGGAAGTAGTGACTTCACTCAGAAGCAGAGAAGAACAGGTAGCTGTAGCAGAGGAAGATTTCCAAGGGGTCAACAAGGTCAACAGAGCGAACGGTAGAGGGAGCCTTCAATGTGTTAAATGTAGGGAAGATGCAGCTAGTGGGAGAAGGACACTGATATACATTTGGAAGTATGGAGTACTCTGCAACAGCTGTGGTTACTAAGGGGTGTGAAGGATGGGATTCTTGGCATCTAGAGAGAGGACTGAGCTGGTGTAAATTTGCTGAAATTTGGGATTGTGTCTCCAACCTTACTTGTAGTAGAGGCTGAACAAAGTTAAATTACATTTTCCTTATTGGACTAGAAAGTACACAGTAGTAATAAAAAAAAAATTGTGGGCAAGCTGAATAGTGCTCAATAAAGTAACTGTTGTCATTCTCCAGCCAACCACACAAGATACTCATTGTGAAGCATACTAAAGTCAGGAGAGGACATCAAATGCTATTGTCAGATAGTTCCCAAATATAGCCAATCTGGTTGTTACAGACCTCAGCATTATGTAAGGGAAACCGAATGCAGGTATCCAGTGACAACAGGGATGACTAGATTGGTAGGCTAATGCCGCGTACACACGAGCGGACTGTATGGCGTACTTAGTCCGTCGTACTTTCGACTGAACGGACTTGACCACACACGGATGCACAAACAGTCCGTCGAAAGCTTGCGCGATGACGTGTACAGCACGTACGATGATGCGCCATTCTTAGTCCATCAAACTAGCATACTGACGAGCGGATTGTCCGCTGAAACCAAAGTACGACGGACAGAATTTCGAAAAATCCGAAATTCTTAGTACGCCGGACTGCACGCTGAAAAAGTCAGCTGAAGCCCACACATGAGCGGATTGTCCGCTGAAATGTGTTTCGACGGACTAAACACACCATACAGTCCGCTCGTGTGTACGCGGCATAACATTTAACTTAAGTATGACTTAAGTTAGGATTATTAATACAAACACCCAACCAGTGCCAAGCGACTGTAAACAAAGAAAAAGTGAAAATTTGTGACAGTGAAGCAATTAAGCAAACAACTTATCTACAGTATAATACACTATGCACAAATGGAGGAAAGCACATCTAAACAGGATGCCGACCAGGACTGGGAAGAAGGGGAGCAGAGATGGGGTAACGGGAGGCAAGATCCTGAGTACTGGGGTACAGGATCAAGCAGGAAAAAGGCTCACACGTAGAACACTGAGGCACTAATTAAAATTAAGAGAGAGATTACATACCATGCCAACAGCAGGTGGAATCTGCTGGGAAAACGTTCACTGGTGGACACCAGAACTTCACCCTATAATTCTGGGAACCCCAGTGGCACTCCAGGTAATCCAGGTCCTTACACTGTTAAGGTAAAGACATCATTTTTGTCACTCTTATGCCGCGTACACATGACCGGACTTTCCGGCAGACTAGGTCAGACGGAATCAGTCCATCGGACAATCCGATCGTGTGTGGGCTAATCCGATCGTTTTTCGGATCAGACGGGCCTAGAAATAGAACATGTTTCAAATCTGACCGGCGGACTCGATTCCTATTGGGAAAACCATTCGTCTATATGCTGGTCCGATGGACCAAATACGATGCAAGTAAAGCTATTTGACTACTGGCTATTGAACTTCCTTTTTTAGTCCCGTCTTACGTGATCACGTTCAAAAGTAACAGGCTTTTGAACGGAACTTAGTCTGTCCGTGTTTGGAAAGTTAGTTGAGAAGACCATTGGACCTAGTCTGCCGGAAAGTTTGGTCTTGTGTATGCGGCATTACTTGCATTAAAATAAACATGTAAGGGGCCCAGTAAACTCTTTACCAATTCACTAGGCTAGGGGGTGGCAAGTTACTTTTTTACTATTTTTGGGATTGTTTTTGGAACAAATGCCCGATTTTAAAGGGATTACCAGGTGGCATTAAAAAAAAAAAGAAAAAAAGGGGGGTGGTATATTTCCTGAGCTGTCTTGCTATGGTGATACCCAACACTGGGTGACCTGAAACAAGGCAAGGGAAAAAGGAATAGAAAAAGTAGAGGTTTATTTTATATATGCTAGTTTTTGATGAGTGTGGATATCTGGCTGTAGAATCCCAGCTCAAATGTTAAACTCTGCAAGTCAATTTACTCATTTCTATTTACAGTTATAAAAAGTGAACTTTTTATCACCTTCTGCCTTTACATCATTAGGTCAATTCTCTGATTCAGTACATTTTTTTTCTGTAGCCAATTATAGCAAATGATTTGAAATGCTTTATTTAGTACAGTTTGTGAATGATAAAGGAATTACTTGTTTGTACATTTTTTATGTACCGGTAATTCTTTATCACATTTATAAATTTACTTCCAGGAGTATTTGGCAGAACATAGTATAACTATTTAATTTGTGAAAATAATATTGTACGTTTTAGACATTTTGGCTATAGTATTTGTATGTACTTTTTGGAAATTACAGTAATAAGGTTGCAGTTTTATTTAACTAGAAGTTTGTTTTTTAAATGCTGATGTACTAAATATAAGATCATCCTCATTGAGATTTCACATTGAGCCACCATGGATATCATTGGGGCTGGTAGTGAGTGGAAATGTAATTAGTGGGGCACAGTTCCTGACAGACCATTTAACTTATCTTTACTGTTGGGAGTCTATTTAGTAAATATTCTTGGGGCGAATGTCATATGCATTTCTATGGGCTGCTTGATTTGTGCCCATATTATAAGTAATAGATGAAATCCTATGATCAGCCACAATGTGATATAATTTGAAATAAATGCTCAGTATACAAAACTTGTTATATGGGTACCCTCATCCTAAAATGTTTTGGAAAAATTTGGGAATGCAATGGGATTTTTAAATTCCCATTCCCCCATTGCATTCCTAAATTTTATGTGATATCGTTTTCTGACATACCTTCATGAGAAAATACACCTTATATATTTGAGTATTAGTCAAGTTTTTCAGCACATTTTTTAGGCTGACCCCCCCCCCCCCCCTCGGCTTGAGGGTGCCCATCTGCAGCTGTACCCTTGATAACTAAAACAGCGAGTGTCTCCTGCTGTGTCATACAGTCTGTTTGGCGGCCGTCCATGATAGATGGAACACTGATACAGTTTTCCAGCATTGTATCAGTCTTTTGTCTATCACAGACAAGGAGGAGACGGGGCTTTGTTACAATGGACGGCCACCGAACAGACTGTATGACACAGCGGGAAACGCCCGCTGTTTTACTAATCAAAGGTACAGCTGCAGATGGGCACAGTGAGGCTGCAGATGGGCACAGTGAGGCTGCAGATGGACACAGCGAGGCTGCAAATGGGCACAGTGATGCTGCAGATGGGCATTGTTTACCCAGTAACTGCTGCATTTCCCACCCTAGGCTTATACTTGAGTCAATAGGTTTTCCCAGTTTTTTTGTGGTAAAATTAGGTCCCGCGGCTTATATTCGGGTCAGCCTATACTCTAGTATATACGGTACTGCATTTTGGCCACTAGATAAAGATGACAATAAAGCCCCATACACACTATCAGTTTTTCTGCTGAGTTTTTCCTTCAGATTTACCAAAACCATATAATATGAGATCAAACCTTAGGAGTTTCAATGTGTATGCAATCAGGCAGGCCCTTCTACTACATGGTTTTGGTAAACCTGAAGGAAAAAAATCAGCAGATAATCTGATAGTGTGTATGGGGCTTTAGAATTAAACTATTACAGAAATTACAGCCACAATGTAGATGGATACATTTTCCTAGATTCCTATCTTATTTGGGGTGACCGAGGTAGAGAGAGGAAATACAATTAAAGTGTTACTAAACCCAGGACCCTGCATTCACTATATCTGGTCTCCCCCAGTACAAAGAACATGGAAATGCAATTATTTTAGTAAGTATAAACTGCTAAATACCTTTTCTCATCAGCAGTATATAGCAGTCTTGTGACTTCTATCAGTGTCTGGTCGGGCACTAGTTAACGCTTGTAGGAGGAGTTTTCATTCTGCTCTGACTGTCCAATAAGGCTGCAAGACCCCCGACCCTCTGTTTGGACAGTGCTGATTGGCCCTGCACTGATCACATGTACTCTCCCAAGAAAAAAAAAAAAACTCTAGCAATACACACCAAACTAAGCATGTGAAGAGTGCCCCCAAGGCTTTGTACTATCAGGAGATGGGTTGAGAAGGTTCCACAGTGAGTATAACAAGCATGCTTTACTGCATATATAGACTGATTTTACTTTTGTGGGTTCAGTAAACTTTAAGTGTTCCAAATAGGAATATGGGCCACAATAAAACCCTAATTTGTGTAGATGGAGAAATCTGTATATTATTTATTTTTTATTTTTTACTAACATGTTATGACTGTAGACCTAATTAGGAATTCTGTACAGCATAAGTTGTTCCATAGGGGAGAACACGTTAATTTCCATGGTTTGCAGATAGGCCCCATCCTTTTATCTTTCTAGGCACTAGGTAAGATTACTTGCACAGTTTCTTGATATAAGAAATAACACATGTTTGTGTTGGTTTGTTTTGTTTTAATTATATAGCTTAACCACTTGCCTACTAGGCACTTAAACACCCTTCCTGCCCAGACCAATTTTCAGCTTGTACCCAAATTCATTTTTTGTCCTTTTTTTTTCATACAAATAGAGCTTTCTTTTGGTCGTATTTGACCACCTCTGGGTTTTGTTTTTTTTGCGGTAAAAATTAAAAAAGACCGAAAATTTGGAAAAAAAACACATTTTTCTTAGTTTATGTGATAACATTTTGCAAATTATTAATTTTTCTTCATAAATTTTTCCCACAATTTATACTGCTACATATCTTTGGTAAAAATAACCCAAATTAGTGGATATTATTTGGTCTTTGTGAAAGTTAGAGAGTCCACAAGCTGTGGTGCGAATCATAAAAAATTGATCACACCTGATGTACTGGTGGCCTATCTCATTTCTTGCGACCCAGGGAAGTACAAATAGCCCCAAAATGACCCCTTTTTTTAAAGTAGACATTCCAAGGTATTTACTAAGATGCATGATGAGGTTTCTGATGTTGTCATTTTTTTCCCACAATTCTTTGCAAAATTAAGATTTTTTTTTTCTCACAAAATTTTTAATGTAATAGGTTATTTCTCTCACATAGCATGTGTATACCACAAATGATGCCCCAAAATACATTCTGCTACTCCTTCTGAGTATTACGATACCACATGTGTGAGACTTTTACACAGCCTGGCCACATACGGAGGCCCAATATTGAAATAGCACCATCAGGCGTTCTAGGAGCATAAATTACACATCTCATTTTTCAACCACCTATTACACTTTTGAAGGCCCTGGAGCACCAGGACAATGGAAACGCCCACAGAGTGATCCCATTTTGGAAAGCTAACACCCCAACGTATAATCTATGAGGCATAATGAGTCTTTTGAACGGTTCATTTTTTCAATAAGTTTTGCGAAAATGTGGAAAAAAAATGAAAACGCAAAGTTGTCCATTTATAAGATATTTCCAATACATTGCATGTACATAGCAAAAATGACACCCCAAAATACGTTCTGCTCCTCCTGAGTATGCCAATACCAAATGTGTGAGACTTTTACACAGCTTGGCCACATACAGAGGAATTACACCCCAAAATACATTCTGCTGAGCAAAGAGTAAACAAAAGATTACCTGTGGTTTTAGCAGCGCAGTTGTCCACAGGATGATAGCACTGGTCCAGGCAGCAGGCAGGGACTTGGTCAGAAAAAGCGAACACAATTTTCCAGGCAACAGGCAGGTATACTGTCCATAGTCAATATAGGCAGCAGGCAGGGATACTGTCCATATACAGTCCAAGGTCAGTGCAGGCAGAGATTGTCAGCAGTGCCAAAATATTGGTCCTGGTAGTAGGCAGGAACATGGTCCATCCCTGTGGTGTGGTCAGTTCATGCGACAGGCAGAGGCATGATGGCATAGGTCCTACAGGCAGCAGGCAGAAGTAGGGCCTCGTTCAGGACAGAATGGGGATAGGGGTAGAGGCTTCTCCCACCCAAATCTCTTTGAAGCCTCCGAGTCTCCAGACCCTAATCTAGGAATGAGAAAACAAATGAAATTGTTTTCTTCATCCAGAAAAACAATTCTGGAGCCCCTCACATATGTGAGACCCCTGTTATGAATCACACTAGTCCACTGGAAGGGTACAAGATCAGTCCAAGAGACAGGCAAGAGGCATTGTCAAACAGTCCAGGGTCAGTTCCAGATCAGGCAGAGGTATGTACAGAATTGGTAGGCAGAAGCGTAGTCGAATAATAGTCCAGGGTCAGTTCCAGATCAGGCAGAGGCATAAACAGAATCAGTAGGCAGAAGCGTGGTCGAATAACAAGCCAGGGTCAGTTACAGAGCAAGCAGAGGCATAAGGGGTGTGAAGGTAAATGGCAGGAAGTGAGGGTTATGGTTACCATACTTCACTAATAATTCACTGAAGTATGGTAATGGCGGAAACAGTCACCTATGCAGAGGCCTGGTTGGAAAGGGCATTGGGCACAATGATAAGTGGTGTCTCTTCTCAATCCTTGTTTGCTGCACACCCGACATTTTTTCTGACGTTTTCGGCCTGTTGGTCTGGGAGGGATTTTATCAGGAAAGTGGCGTTCAGAGAGTCTACTAATCACATCGGATCGAATGTTTTCTGGTGGGCCGTTCGGGTATATAAGGACAGTGGTGATTTCCTCCTGGTAGCCAAGGAAGTGTATGGGTATTTCAGTGGATTTTCGATAGATTACATAGGTGTTGCCAAATTAAAGAAATAAATTGAAACTTTTTTATACCACTGGTATGTTCTTCTTGTGGAAAGGTAGGGTTCGAGCATCTGGTCGTTGAAGTTTACACCCCCCATGAACATGTTGTACTCATGGATACAAGTTGGCTTTTGTATTGGTCCATTCTTCCTGGTGATCTCAACGAATGTATTGTTGTGGATCGAAGAAAGCATGTACACATCCCTTCTGTCCCTCCACTTCACAGCCAAAATTTATTTATTCCGTAAACTCGCCGCTTCGCCTTTTCTTAACTTTTTGTTGACGAGGCTTTGAGGAAAGCCCTTCCGGTTCATCCTTACGGTGCACATGCTGGAGTTTTCTTTCTATGAAGGTTGCGGAACAGGGGTAAACTTGAGTAAAAATTGTCCACATAGAGATGGTAGCCTTTCTCCAGGAGTGGGTTTATGAGTTCCCAAACGACTTTCCCACTCGATCCGATGTATTCTGGGCAATTAGGTGGATGTAGCTGGGTGTCCTTCCCTTTGTATACCATGAAGGAATATGTATATCCTGTGGCTCGGTCACACAATTTATACATCTTCAGCCCAAAGCGGGCCCTTTTGGAGGGAATAAAGTGTTTTAGGCCCAGCCTGCCAGAAAATTTGATCAGGGACTCATCCACACGTATGTGTTGGTCTGGGTTAAACAACTGGGGGAAGATCTCAGAAAAATTATTTATTAGTGGCCGAATTTTGTAAAGTTTATCAAAATTTGGGTCATTTCGGGGAAGGCACTGGGTATTGTCGTTATAGTGTAGGAATCTCATAATCATGAGATATCTGTTCCTGGGCATTATTGAGGAAAAGATGGGCATGTGGTAGATGGGGCGGGATGACCAATATGAACGTAATTAATTTTTTCTGTTTAGTCCCATACAGAATGTGAGGCCCAAAAATGTTTTAAACTCCTCCACTGTTAGGGCTTTCCACTCGTAGGAACGGGCATACTAGGATGTTGGATTACTTGCTATGCATTGTTTTGCATATAGGTTGGACTGGACCACAATCGATTCAAGCATGTCCTCAGTAAAAATTAAGTGGAAAAAGTCTATCAGGGAAAAATTGTGTGTGTCCACCTGGACTCCTGGGTGGGCAGTGAAAGGGGGAACGTTAGCGTCTCCTGAGTTAGGAGGAAGTCACAAGGGGTTCTGAAGGGAATAGGGAAGGCTGGCATGGGACCTAACCCTTTGGGGTTGAGTTGACACACTGGTACTTGGCCTTTGCCGAGGTACTGTGGTGCTGGTGGATGGCACTGCGTTGCTGGTGGATGGCTCTGCGGTGCTGGTGGATTGTACCGCCTCCTCACCAGTACGCCTTCGTCTGACGGGTGGACTCTCATCTTCCTCCTCTGAGGCTGTCATTGTACTGCTGCTTAGGACAGGCTCGTAGTCCACGTCAGACTCAGAATCTGAATATCAGGAGGAATCCGAAGCGGAGAGCTCCCCATTGCTCTCATCGACCGCAAGAATATTGTATGCCTCCTCGGCTGATTATAACCTTTGTGACATTCTTAGTGATCACAAATGGCACTGACAGGTGACACTGATGTGGCAGATGACACTGACAGGCGACACTGATGTGGCAGATGACACTGACAGGTGACACTGATGTGGCAAGTGACACTAACAGGTAGCACTGATCACAGGTGACAATGATGTGGCAGTTGACACTGACGACAGGTGGCACTGATACGTGGCAGTGACATGTGACACTGGCAGATGGCACTAGTGGCAGATGGGGCTGGCACTGGCAGATGGCACTGGCAGATGGTGTTGTCTCTGACTAATGGCACTGGCAGATGGCGCTGGCAGATTGTTCTGGCAGATGGGGCTGGCAGATTGCTCTGGCAGATGGCACTGGGACTGGCAGATGTCACTGGCAGATTGGGCTGGCAGGTGGCACTGTAAATGGCTGCTGTGATTGGCCGTTTACAGCGACCTGTGATTGCCTGTGTCCAAGGGACACAGCAAACACAGATTTTCACAGATGCGCACCCGCGAGGGCGCGCGGGGAGAAAGAACACGGGAGGACGTCCAGGGACGCCCTCCCGGCAGTTAGCATCCGCTCTGTAGCCGTCTTTTGGCTATAGGGCGGGCACAAAGTGGTTAAAGTGGAGCTCCTCCCATTTCTGTGTCTATTAAAAGTCAGCAGCTACAAAAAGTGTAGCAGTTGAACTTTATTAAATAGATATCTACCTGTCCCACAGTCCACCGCTTCTCTCCTCCTCTCCGCGGCGCTGGCATTACAAGTGTGGGCACCTGGCTGTGACAGCTTGTGGCTTCACAGCCGGGTGCACACTGCGCATGCGCGAGTCACACTGCACGTTCTGAATGGCTGGGCAATCTTCTGGGACCTGTGACGTGTCACAGAAGATTGCAGGGAGAGAGGGGGAAGAGGCAAGAGGCACCATGAGGGGAAGTGGGAGCTTGGTACCTTTCAAAACGAGGTACCTGCTCCCACTGAAAAAAAAATGACATGCCAAATGTGGCATATCAGGGGGTCAGGAGTCCTTAAAGCAGAAGTTCCACTTTTGGGTGAAACTCCGCTTTCAGTCTATAAAGGGTGTGATGATTTGGGGTATTTTAGCTCATTGGCAACGCCAAACAGTGAGTCCCCTTCACTTCACAAAATGTGTTTTAGGGCTTTTTCTGCCCTCATTTATTGAAGACAGTAAAGATTCCCAGTAGAATAATTTCCCTCTCAGGGGTTCTCACCATCAATATGTCAAAACAAACAGTACTCCACCTTGACGTCCTTTTTTCCCCACAAATAGAGCTTTCTTTTGGTGGTATTTGATCACCTCTGCGGTTTTTATTTTTTGCGCTATAAACAAAAAAAGAGCATCAATTTTGAAAAAAAGCATTATATTTTACTTTTTGCTATAATAAATATCCCCCAAAAATATATATAAAAAAATTTTCCTCAGTTTAGGCCAATATGTATTCTTCTACATATTTTTGGTAAAAAAAAAAATGCAATAAGCGTTTATGGATTGGTTTGCACAAAAGTTATAGCGTCTACAAATAGGGGATAGTTTTATGGCAATTTAATTAATAATTTTTTTTTTACTAGTAACGGTGGCGATCAGCGATTTTTTAAAATTTATTTATTTATTTATTTATTTTTTATCGTGACTGTGACATTATGGCGGACAGATCGGACACTTTTGGCATGATTTTGGGACCATTGTCATTTATACAGTGATCAGTGCGATCAGTAAAAATGCATTGATTACTGTGTAAATGTGACTGGCAGTGAAGGGGTTAACCACTAGGTAGCTCTGTAGGGGTTAAGTATGTCCTGGGGAGTGATTCTAACTGTGGGGGGGAGGGACTATGTGAGACACGACACTGATCACCGCTCCCGATTACAAGGAGCGGATATCAGTGTCCTGTCACTCGGCAGAATGGGGAAATGCTTGTTTACATCAGCATTTCCCCATTCTTCCTCTCTGTGAGATGATTGCGGGTATCCCCATGCGATCACACTCATGGAGGTCGCGGTGGGCACCCGCAAACCGCTTCTTAACGGGCAACGCACAGGTATGTTAATTTGCCTGTACGTGCCCTTCTGCCTACGTATATCGGCATGAGCTGGTCGGCAAGCGATTCATTTCACCATACACCATACGACCCCCAGTCGCCCCGTTTTACTTACCTGACCCCTCGAAAGTTCTGCGCTCACCCCCGCCATCCTCTTTGCTGCTCAGCCTGGCCGCTGATTGGTTGGAGTGGATGGATTGAAAGCAGCGCAGCCATTGGCTCGCGCTGCTGTCAATCACATCCAATGACGCTGCGTGCCAGGGACGGGGCCGTGTGATACAGCGAGCGGCTATAGCCGCCGGCTGTATCACGGGAGAGCGTATGCAAGTGCTTCTCACCATGCGAGGGAGCTGGCATGAACGTGAGAAGTACCTGCGGGAGGAAGCAGAGACAGCCGCCGAGGGACCCCAGAAGAGCAGGTTCGGGGCCACTCTGTGCAAAAAGAGCTGCACAGTGGAGGTAAGTATAAAATGTTAGTTATTTAAAATATATATATATATATATATATATATATATATATATATATATATATATATATATATATATATATATATATATATATATATATATATATATATATATATATATATATATTTACTTTACAATCCCTTTAACCACTTCGCGCCCGCGCTATAGCCAAAAGACGGCTGCAGCGTGGACGCTATCTCCCTTTAACTTCCCCTCTGTGTGCCGCCACGGGTGCGCATCAGGGGAGTTCTGTGCTGGCCGTGTCCCCCGGACACAGCCAGTCACAGATCGCTGTAAACGGCCAATCACAGCGGCCGTTTACAGCGTGATCGGCATGCCCAATGAGAGATGATCTCATATGTAAACATATGAGATCATCTCTCATCGCCGGATTTCCCTCCTCACACAGACAGCATGTGAGGAGGGAGAGATGAACCGCTGCATCTCTGCAGCGGTCAGTGTAAAAAAAAAATACAGTGCCCATCTGTCCCCCCTGCCACCTGTCCCCACTGCCACCTGTCAGTGCCATCTGCCTCCACTGCCACCTGTCATCTGTGCCACCTGTCCCCAGTGCCACCTTTCATCAGTGCCATCTGTCATCAGTGCCACCTGTCCCCAGTGCCACGTATAAGTGCCATCTGTCATCAGTGCCATCTGTCATCAGTGCCACATATTAGTGCCATCAGTGCCACGTATCAGTGCCATCTGTCATCAGTACCACCTGTCAGTGTCACGTGCCATCTGTTATCAGTGACACGTGTCATCAATGCCAGGTATCAGTGCCATCTGTCATCAGTGTCACGTGTCATCAGTGCCACGTATTAGTTCCATCTGTCATCAGTGCCATGTATCAGTGCCATCTGTCATCAGTACCACCTGTCAGTGTCACGTGCCATCTGTTATCAGTGTCACGTGTCATCAATGCCAGGTATCAGTGCCACCTGTCATCAGTGTCACGTGTCATCAGTGCCACATATTAGTTCCATCTGTCATCAGTGCCACGTATCAGTGTCACGTGTCATCAGTGTCACGTATTAATGGCATCTGTCATCAGTGCCACGTATCAGTGCCATCTGTCATAAGTGCCATGTCGGTGTCACGTGTCATTGTCCTGGTGCTCCAGGGCCTTCAAAAGTGTAATAGGTAGTCAACAAGTTAGATGTGTAATTTATGCTCCTAGAACACATGATGGCTCTCCCTGCATGTTGGGCCTCTCTATGTGACCAGGTTGTGAAAAAGTCCCACACATGTGGTATCGTAATACTCAAGAGGAGTAGCAGAATTTATTTTGGGGCATTATTTGTGGTATACACATGCCACGTGAGAGAAATAACCTATTACAATGACAATTTTGTGGAAAAAAAATCAAATAAAATAAAATATCTTAATTTTGCAAAGAATTTTTACCAAAGATATGTAGCAGTATAAATTGCGGCCAAAATGTATGAATAAAAATTAATAATTTGCTAAATTTTATCACAGAAACAAAGAAAAATGCGTTTTTTTTTTCCAAATTTTCGTTATTTTTTTCATTTATAGCGCAAAAAAAAAAAAACTCAGAGGTGATCAAATACCACCAAAAGAAAGCTCTATTTGTGGGAAAAAAAGGACAAAAAATTCATTTGGGTACAGTGTTGCATGACTGAATAATTGTCATTCAAAGTGTGAGAGCACCGAAAGTTGAAAATTGATCTGGGCAGGAGGGGTGTTTAAGTGCCCAGTAGGCAAGTTAAAAGTTAAAGCGGGAGTCCGCCGTTTTTTTTTTTTAAAAACCAGCAGCTACAAATACTGCAGCTGCTGACTTTTAAAATAATGACACTTACCCGCCCAGCGCGCCCGCGATGTCGGCACCCGAAGCCGATCTCTCGATCGTCTCTCGGGTGCTGCCACCGCCATCTTGGGTATGGGAATCAGGAAGTGGAGCCTTGCAGCTTCATTTCCCGGTTCCCTACTGCGCATGCGCGAGTCGCGCTGCGCAATAAGGATGGTCCCCGCTGTCTCTGGGATCCATGTGTTTCCCAGCAGGCAGCGGGGGACCTTCGGAAAGGGGCGTAGATTCTGCGGAAAGGGGCGTAGCTTCTGCAAAATCTACGCCGGAAGTGGGTGCAGATACCTGTACTGTACAGGTACCTGCACCCCCCTCCCCCCTGAAAGGTGCCAATTGTGGCGCCGGAGGGGGGGAGGGTTCCAATGAGCGGAAGCTCCACTTTAGGGTGGACCTCCGCTTTAAGCAGGTTAAAAGTGGGGTATGCCTGTAGTGCGAATGCCTGCCTGTTTGGATACAAAGTTGACTGAATGGTTCAGGTAGTTTTATAATGTTAGATCTCAAGGAGATTGAACAGTCAAATTGTATTGTGAACGTTTGGTGTTTTTAATGTTTGGTGCGTGTGATTTTTTACACTCTCTCTTACAGGTTTCACCTCTTTTTACAATCCTACATAATCATCATGAAAATTAAAATCAGTGTGGTAGCTTGCCCTCAATCTTCTCTGAAGCAGTAACTTTTAAAAATATAGCTTAACAATAGAGTGAAAAAAAATAAAAAACAGCTCCATTTTATTTGAATTACCAATACTCCTTTTTTACCCACAATCCAGTGGTGGACAGTAAAAATTAAAAGAAAAGTTCTCCTTGCAAGGTAAAGACATAGGAGGTTATTTACTAAAGCTGGAGAGTACAAAGTCTTGTGCAATTCTATATAGAAACCAATCAACTTCCAGGTTTTATTGCCAAAGCTTAATTGAACAAGCTGAAGTTAGAAGCTGATTAACTACCTTGCACAGCTGCACTGGATTCTTAGAGCTCCGGTTTTATTAAATCCCCCCCCATAATGTGCTAGTATGCATTGCATACTAACACATTATGAAACACTTACCTTGAAACAAAGCCCTCCAGCAGTACGCTGTCACTGCTGACTTCACCTGGTCTTCCCAGGTTTGCAGGCTGCAGCAACTTGAATGGCCGAGCCGTAATGATGTCATGGCTGTGACACAGAGCTTGGAAAGGAACAGCGCGGGTATGCCATTCCTTTGAAGCGCACACGTCAATGATGTCACCAGCTGCTGCTTACTAGAATATCTCCAAAATGGTGCAGGTTCAGGAGATATTAATTTAACCTACAGGTAAGCTTTATTATAAGCATACCTGTAGGTGAAAATAATAAGGAGCGTTTACTTCCATTTTAAGTTAATTTAACAAATTCCAGACCAGAGCTTTTCTGGCACTTTTTGTTTACATGTAACAATCAGTATTTTTTTGCTAGAGAACCCCCAAAGATTTATATATTTTTTGAAGTAGAGGCCCTAGAGAATAAATGGCGGTTGTTGCAATTTTTTTTATGTCACGCTGTATTTGTTCAGCGTTTTTTTTCAAACGCATCTTTTGGAAAAAAAAAATACACTTTTACATTTTAAGGCAAAAAACAAAATACTTAACCCAATTTTTTGTAAAAATATAAAAGATGATGCTACCCTGAGTAAATAGACGCCAAACCTGTCACTCTTCAAAATTGCGCAAGGCTGTGTAACTACAACAAACAATGTAAAATGTACTATGCAGAGGCGGCGCTTTAGAAGCCTTTACAGGTTACCACTTTATGTGTACAGAGGAGGTCTAGTGTTAGAATTACTGGCCATGACCTGACATTCTAGGTGATACCTTACATGTCTGGGCCGATCGCTGTTTGCATGTGTGTGAGTTTGCCTTTGCACGGGGGACGGGGCACTTTAATTTTTTTTTTATTATTATTATTTTCATTTACTTTTTTATTTTATTTATTTTTTGATCACTTTTATTGCTGTCACAAGAAATGTAAACATTCTTGTGACATCAATAGGCATGTGACAAGCACTCTTTATGGCGAGAGTTATAAGACCCTAAATCCCAAGATCTGTGGTTACCATAACGGAGCACTGATCAAAGCCAATCATGGCTTTGTTCGGCTGCCCGGCCAGCCACTGGAAGCTCTGGCTGATCACTTGGGTCTCCTGGTGCGACGGGAGGCCAAGAAAACCATGGAAGGTGGTGGGAGACGTTCCCTTGTAAATGCAGTTTAGCAGCTAAGTACCCGCTAGGATTGATTTTACAAGAAAGATGATTGCCGGCTCTAAAAAAATGGTACCGGGGTGATGCTTGTAGCTGCAGGCATCATTCTGGTGTAACCACCGAAAGTTCAGCCATGTAGCGTTATGTCGCTGGTCCGAAAGTGGTTACTATGTTTTGATATTATTGTTTTTTATGAGCTGCCCTAGCCTAACAAATGATGTATATTGTTCACATTATATACTATATATTAGTATGTCCAAAGTAAGTATATGAATTTGAAAGATGAAATTTTGATCCCACAGGGTATAGGGGTGATCATTTTTACACAGGGAAGTAGAAAATGGTGTTCATTGCAGTTGTCTCAGATCAGTAGGTAACTTAGTAGAAAATTCACTATCATGCTGGACAGTAGATATTGAACATTCACCAGTTTTGGACAGCATCATAATCATGATCTTTGCTTACTCTTTGCTGCTGCCACTTGCGGTATAGGCTGCAAGATGCCTAACTCCAGATTCTGTAGTCTGTCAACTTGCTTCAGAAATTAAAGTGTACTGTAAATCCTAACAATGAACTTCTCTTACTTGCTAACCTTTGGTCTGTTGAATTTACCATTAAAAGCTATTTTACTATATCTGTATTTGCAAAAAACACCCATTCATCTTGCCAAAAATGTATTTAGCTTATAAACCTATGCATTCTGCTTCAGAAATTGAAGTGTATTTACTGTAAATCCTAACAGTGAAATTCTCTTACTTGCTAACCATTGGTCTGTTGAATTTACCATTAAAATCTATTTTACTATATCTGCATTTGCAAAAAAATACCCATTCATCTTGCCAAAAATGCATTGAGCTTATAAATCTATGCA
This sequence comes from Lithobates pipiens, assembly GCF_037356315.1. Lineage (NCBI taxonomy): Eukaryota > Metazoa > Chordata > Amphibia > Anura > Ranidae > Lithobates > Lithobates pipiens. The sequence goes on from NW_027507764.1 coordinate 394,885,274, forward strand.
TTCTGCTGCAGTGTAATTTTTAGGAGACATATTAGCCTTGCCAGGTCACTTTTGAACTACAAAACAAATCCCCCCACATTATCTCCTTAGCGCTGACCGTACGCACATATGTGGCCTCGGCTTTAAGGTGTTATACTGGGATCATGCCTGCAGCTGTCTACTATTTACCCTATGTCATATTAGAGATGTCCCAGTACACCTTCTTTCCTGAAGTTCCAGAAATGCCCAACTCAGGGTTGGTCCCTTTTCCGGGTATTGAAAAACATTGGCACCAGTCATTCTGTAGAACTTGAACAGGGTTCTTTTTGTAGAAATATGGTTAGGAAGGTGGAAAGCAGGAACATCACATATCTTTTTTTTTTAATACAGGCTTAGCTTCTAAACCTTTTTAAACGTTTCTCTGTGCACTCAGTCTGTGCAGGATAGTAACCTTCTCAGTGGTATTAAGCTCCTATGAGACTAAAGTTCTAATGATGTCTTGGTTGTAGTTAACTACTTGACCTCCAGAAGATTTACTGCCCTTCATGGCCAGGCCATATTTTGCTTTTCTACACTGGGTAACTAACTGACAATTGCACGGTCATGCAATGCTGTATTCAAATAAAATTTCACATTTTTTTCCACAAATAGAGATTTCTTTTGGTGGTATTTGATCACCACTGTGTTTTATTTTTTCCACTATAAACAAAAAAAGACCAAATATTCAGAGAAAAAAAATAAACAATATTTTTTTACTTTCTGCTATGAAACACATCTAATACAAAAATGTAAAAAAAGAAATTTCTGCATAAATTTAAGCCAACATGTATTTTGCTACTTTTTTGGGTTAAACAATTTCCAGTAAGCTTATATTGATTTGTTTACGTGGACGTTATAGTGTCTACAAACTATGGGATATATTTATGGAATGTTTTTTTTTTTTTTTTTACTAGTAAGGGTGGCGATCAGTGACTTATAGTGGGACTGCAATATTGCGGCGGACCATCGGAGACTGACACTTTTGATACATTTATTTTTTTATTTTTAAAAAGACAAAAAACAGTAATTACCTTTATCCATTTAACATCATACTATAAAACATACATTTAATTTATTCTTACATTACATACCCATATAGGATCTTACTTATAATCTATTACCTTTCTTTATTCATTATCCTATTGGTCTTGTTTACTAATATTACTTTCATATCCCAATCAAAAAAAAGGAAAACCCTACAACCTCTCTCTACCTACTTCTCTCTCTCTCCCCTCCTACCTCCTCCTGTATCCCCTATACCCCCTGTTCCCCATTAAAAAAACCTTTGCTCCATTCTATTTATAAAATAAATCTATCAATCCTGTAGAGGACCTTAACTTTTCCCATGTTTGCCATATTTCTGGCATTTGATTTTTTATATATCCTTCTTCTCTTATCTGTTTTTCCATGTATTGAATTTTGTTAATTTCTCCTATCCATTCTATCAGTGTTGGACTGCTCGCTTCTCTCTCGCTTCTCTCCATTTTCGCGCTATTACTGTTCTAGCTGCCGATGTCATATGGTGTAATATGTCTGTTTTTGTACCTTTTATTGAGTTTAACATGAGGGAAAATAATGTGATGTTTATATTTGGATCTATCTCTACTGACGATATTATCCAATAGATCTCAAATATCTTAATCCAAAGGTTCCTGACCATTGGACATCCATACCATATATGATCCAAAGTCCCCTATTCTTCCCTGCACCTCCAGCATTTCTCTGTATTCTCTTTATTTATTGCGTTCAAGGCCACTGGGCTCCAATACCATCTCATTGCAATTTTATAATTTCTCTCTTGATATTTAACCACTGTAGATGTTTTGTGTATTATTCCAAAAAAAATTTGCCACTCTTCCTCTGATATTGGGTTACCTAATTCCTCCTCCCATTTTTCATACCTGTTAGTTCTCTAATAGCTCCAGAGGGGAGTAATAAATCATATATCTTAGATCATTTTTTAATCGATTTTTGTTCTTCCAATATTATCTGTTCAAATTTGGTCATTGATCTATTTATAAAAGATCTTCTTGTTTCAATAAATGTGTTTAATCGATGGTATTGTAACCAGTTCTTTTTATATTCGGGACCCAGGTTGTTTTTTGTGGTTTCTATTGCTGGTATAAATTCTGGATTGGAGAACAATGGGGTCATAGATCCAATCATGGTGGAGAGTTTCCCTTTTTTTATTACATCATCCCATATTTTTAATGTGGCTAGTACAAACATCATTAGTTCTGTTTTTTTTGGTCTTAAAGCGGGAGTCCGCCGGGACTCCGCGTTTTTTTTTTTTTTTTTTAAAAGCCAGCAGCTACAAATACTGCAGCTGCTGACTTTTAAAATAGTGACACTTACCTGTCCAGCGCGCCCGCGATGTCGGCACCCGAAGCCGATCTCTAGATCGGTACTCGGGTGCTGCCGTCGCCATCTTGGGTATGGGAATCAGGAAATGGAGCCTTTCGGCTTCATTTCCCGGTTCCCTACTGCGCATGCGCGAGTAGCGCTGCACAATAAGGACGGTCCCCGCTGCCTCTGGGATCTGTGTGTTTCCCAGCAGGCAGCGGGGCACTTGCGGAAGGGGGCGGGCACTTGCGGAAAGGGGCGTAATCTACGCCCCTTTCCGCAGAGAGCTATCCCGAAAGTGGGTGCAGTTACCTGGATTATCCAGGTAACTGCACCCCCTCCCCCCTGAAAGGTGCCAATTGTGGCGCCGGAGGGGGGGAGGATTCCGATGAGCGGAAGGTCCATTTTAGGGTGGACCTGCGCTTTAAATGAGGTTTTATCCAGGGCAAGAATTTAAGTTGTGCTCCTATAATATCCTCTTCTATGTTAACCCATTGTTTATCTTCCATGCATTGGTGCCAATCAGTTATTCTAATCAATGATGCTGCTTCAGGTAGAGTCATTACTCCATTTTTTTTTCGTTCTAATTAGAATTTCTCTTCTTATCCGGGGAGTCTTTTTTGCCCAAATAAAACTTCCTACTGCTTTCCTTAATGCTATCATTATTTTATTTGATGGCACTAAGGGTACTGTTTGAAAAACATATAGTAATTTTGGCAATATCTCCATCTTCACTATATTTACGCTTCCCATCCATAAATACGATATTTTATCATATTTTTGCAATAAGTTAATTGTTTTTCGGACTGCTGCACTGTGATTCAGCTCTTGTAGCTGTTTCAAATTATTTGGAATATATATACCCAAATATTTAATTGCTTCTTGTTTCCATTTAAATGGAAAATCTTTCTATGGAAGTGTCTGTGTTTTTTTTGCTAACATAATGTTCATCATCTCTGATTTGTCATAATTAACCTTAAAGTTACTCAATTCCCCAAATCGATTAAATTATTTTATTAAGTTTGGAATTGTTATTATAGGGTTTGTTATATATAATAGTAAATCATCTGCATATACTGCTGTCTTATATTCTTTATCTTTGACCTTAATCCATTGAATGTCTTTATTCTCTCTTATTGCAGTGATAAGATGTTCCATTACTATTATATAAAACAATGGGGATAGAGGACATCCCTGTCGAGTTCCATTTGATATTTTTATATACTCTGATAAAATTCTGTTTACTCTTACTTTAGCCCTTGAGTTGGTATACAGCGCGACAATCCTTCCCAGCATTTTAGGACCCAGTCCTATCTGTATTAGTGTTTCCTCTAAGAACTGCCACCCCACTCTATCAAATGCTTTCTCAGCATCTATTGCTAAAAGACATGATAGGATGGCAGCTCTCTGAGCACATTCCATTAATGTGCAGGTTTTTATAATATTATCCCTAGTTTCTCGTCCTTTCGTAAAAACCCGTCTGATATAATTTCATATATCACGGTAAAATAGGTGTTAATCTACGGTATTAGAGATAGTTTTAGAATACAGTTTTATATCTATATTGGTCAATGAAATTGGATGATAATTCTTACATAATGTATGGTCTTTCTCTAATTTTGGTATTAATATAATATGGGCTTCTGTACTTTGTGGTGCAAAAGTTTGTACTTTGGATATCAAGTTATATGTTCTTTTAAGAATAGGTATAATTAAATCCTGGAATGTTTTATAAAATCTAGAAGTATAACCATCTGGTCCTGGGCTTTTTCCCAGGGCCAGTTCAGAGATAGCATATTGAATCTCTTCTACTGATATTTCTTTTTCCAGGTCCTCCATTATTTCTTTAGGGAACATGGGAATAGCCGTTTCTTTTATATATTTATGATTTGCTTCCCTTTTCTTTTCCTTTTCTTTATTTTCTTGTTGTGTATCTATATTATACAATTTAGCCACTTGCCTACTGGGCACTTAAACACCCCTCCTGCCCAGACCAATTTTCAGCTTTCGGTGCTCTCACACTTGAATTGAATCACAATTACTCATGCAACACTGTACCCAAATGATCTTTTGTCCTTTTTTTCCCACAAATAGAGCTTTCTTTTGGTGGTATTTGATCACCTCTGGGTTTTTTTATTTTTTGCGCTATAAATGAAAAAAGAACAAAAATTTTGAAAAAAAATGAATTTTTCTTTGTTTCTGTGATAAAATTTAGCAAATTATTAATTTTTCTTCATACATTTTGGCCACAATTTATACTGCTACATATCTTTGGTAAAAATAACCCAAATTATTGGATATTATTTGGTCTTTGTGAAAGTTAGAGAGTCTACATTCTGTGGTGCGAATCACACAAAATTGATCACATCTAATGTACTGGTGGCCGATCTCATTTCTTGCGACCCGAACAAGTCAGGAAAGTACAAATACCCCCAAATGACCCCTTTTTTGAAAGTAGACATTCCAAGGTATTTAGTAAGAGGAATGGTGAGCTTTTTGATGTTGTCATTTTTTCCCACAATTCTTTGCAAAATTAAGATTTTTTATTTAAATTTTTTCCACAAAATTGTCATTGTAATAGGTTATTTCTCTCACGTGGCATGTGTATACCACAAATAATGCCCCAAAATCAATTCTGCTACTCCTCCTGAGTATTACGATACCACATGTGTGGGACTTTTTCACAGCCTGGCCACATAGAGAGGCCCAACATGCAGGGAGCACCATCACGTGTTCTAGGAGCATAAATTACACTTCTAACTTGTTGACTACCTATTACACTTCTGAAGCACCAGGACAATCACACGTGACATGGACGTGGCACTGATGACAGATGGCACTGATACATGGCACTGATGACAGATGCCATTAATACGTGGCACTGATGACACGTGACACTGACAGATGGCACTAATATGTGGCACTGATGACAGATGACACTTATACGTGGCACTGATGACACGTGACACTGACAGATGGCACTAATATGTGGCACTGATGACAGATGGCACTAATACGTGGCACTGATGACATGTGACACTGATGACAGATGGCACTGATACCTGGCATTGGTGACACATGACACTGATAACAGATGATACGTGGCACTGATGACAGATGACACTAATATGTGGCACTGATGACACGTAACACTGATATGGCACTGATGACAGATGGCACTATGTGGCACTAATGACACGTGGCACTGATGACAGGTGGCACTGGGGACAGATGGCACTGATGACAGATGGCACTGATGACAGGTGGCAGTGGGGGCAGATGGCACTGACAGGTGGCAGTGGGGGCAAATGGCACTGACAGGCGGCAGTGGGGACAGGTGGCAGTGGGGACAGATGGGCACTTTATTTTCGTTTTCTTTTTTTTACACTCATCTCTCCCTCCTCACACGCTGTCTGAGTGAGAAGGGAGAGCGGCGCTGAGAGATGATCTCATATGTTTACATATGAGATCATCTCTCATCGGGCATGCCGATCGCACTGTAAACGGCCACTGTGATTGGCCATTTACAGCGTTCTGTGACTGGCTGTGTCTGGGGGACACGGCCAGCACAGAACTTCCCCTCTGCGCGCCGCTACGGGCGCGCATCGAGGAAGTTAAAGGGAGGACGTCCAGGGACGCCCTCCCGGCAGATAGCGTCCGCGCTGCAGCCGTCTTTTAGCTATAGCGTGGGTGCAAAGTGGTTAGAATAGTAAGTATGAAAAGTTTTAGCTATCTCTATTGGATCATAAGTCAAATCCCCATTAGATTTTAATATTTTTACTATGGAGGTCATGGGTTGTTGTGTTTTTAATGTTCTAGCTAATATCTTTCCAGTTTTATTTCCATATTGATACCACTGTACTCCATTTTTATCCCTTAACCGAAGGGACTCTTCGTCAAGCATTGATTGTAATTCCATTAGTTTATCTTTTAGCCCTTGTACACACGGCCGGACATTCCGACAACAAAATCCATCGGATTTTGTCCGACAGATTTTGTCCGAAACCGGTGTTACATACACACGGTCGGACAAAGTCCGATCATTCTGAACATGATGAAGTTTTTTCATTACGACGGGACTACGTTCAGGCTAGTAGCCAATAGCTTTGGTCTAGGAATTTGATCTGAGCATGCGTGGCACTTTGTCCGATCGGAATTCTCTACAAACGATCGGACAGAGTCTGATCGGATCATGCTGTCAGAAAATGTTATAGCCCAGCTCTAAAACTCTGTCAGTCGGATATTCCGACGGAAACAGTCCGATGGAGCCCACACATGGTCGGATTATCCGACAACATGGTCCGAACTGACATTTTCCGTCGGAATGTCCGACGTGTGTACAAGGGCTAAGAGTTATCTTATCCTGTGGATTGAGGCTTTGTTTATGTTTTTTTCCACATTATCATTTCTATCATCAATTGAGATTTCTTTTTTTTCTTTTTCTCTTTTTATTCTTGATCCATGCTTGACAAATAGTCCCCGCAAAACACATTTTAGTGTTTCCCTTTGGATAGAAGGTGACATTTCATCTTCTTCATGGATTATCAAAAATTATTTTATTGCCTGTTGAATATATTTTTCACATTCTTTATCTTTAATTAGATTATCATTCAATCTCCACACCTCCCTCACTTCTTTATGATCAATTATCTTGAGCTCCAAATATATCGGAGCACTCTCCATATGTCAGTCAATTGATATTTTCTCAATAATTGTTTGAACTCCTTTAGTTGACTATTTTTCCTATGGGCATGGGTACTAGTAGTATCCATTTTTACATCCATTATAAAATTCATATCTCCACCCAAAATTATTGTTCCCTCCGCTTTCTCCATTGAGTCCAACAGAGCTTTTATTCCATTCTTAATTTGTTCATAATAATTATTCATAATTAGGTAAATATAAATGAATAATTGTAAAAAAAAATCCATATAGCATGACCTTTACAATTAAGGACCTGACGTCTTTACCTTTATAATTTTGCAAAACTTGGTACGGTATATCTTTGTGGAATGCAATTGATACTCCACTTGATTTGGAATATGAAAATGTGTCATGAATACACGTAGCATAATTCCTGTTATTTAGCTTCGGAATGTGATCTGAAGGTAAAATGCGTTTCTTGAAACAAAATATTATCTATCTTTTGCTTATGAAATGAATTTAATATTTGGATTTTTTTAGAAGGAGAATTAAGGCCTCTTGTGTTTAAAGAACAAAATTTTATCCCCCACATATTGAAAAAATATAGAGAGGGATAGATGTTCCTAGAAAGTATGCGGGGAAAAATAGAGATAGAGAGAAAAAAAAAATTATTTAAAAAATGTAATGAAGGCCAAGGGAGAAAGGGAAAAAAAACACAACCATTTCCCTCTTACCTCCTCTCTCTTAACCCTTAAAGCGGTTCTGCACCTAAAAAAATAAATATTAAAAGCCAGCAGCTACTAATATTGCAGCTGCTGACTTTTAATAAAATCACAGTTACCTGTCCCAGGGTCCAGCGATGTCGGCGGCAGATGACAAGCGATCGCTCGTCTCTCTGGTGCCCCAGCCGCCATCCTCTGTCAGGGAATTGGGAAGTGAAGCGTTGCGGCTTCACTGCCCGGTTCCCTACTGCGCATGCGCGAGTCACGCTGCGCGTCTCTTCTGGTCCCGCTGTGTCCTGGGAACTGTGTGTTTCCCAGAACACAACGGGGGGGGGGGCGTCTGCGGGGTCTGCGGCGGTCTGTCCCGGAAGTGGGTGCAGATACCTGGATTATCCAGGTAACTGCACCCCCCTCCCCCCTGAAAGGTGCCGATTGTGGCACCGGAGGGGGGGAGGGATCAGATTAGCGGAACTTCCCCTTTAGGGTGGAGAACCGCTTTAACTCACATGTGTTCAAAAATATATATTAATATTATTGCTCTAGTACATATAGTGATACTGTGAATTCTAATATCCCTATTTATACCTTTTGTGAAAAAACAAAAACAAAACACCCAACCATTTCCCTTTGCCCTCCTCTCCCAACCCTCGCTTCTCTAGTGCTTAACCACTTCAATACCGGGCACTTAATCACCTTCCTGCCCAGACCAATTTTGAGCTTTCAGCGCTGTCGCACTTTGAATGACAATTGCGCGGTCATGCTACACTGTACCCAAATGAAATTTTTATCATTTTTTTCCCACAAATAGAGCTTTATTTTGGTGGTATTTGATCACCTCTCCGGTTTTTATTTTTTGTGCTACAAATAAAAAAATACCGAAAATTTTGAAAAAAAATGTTTTTTTTTGTTTGTTTCAAAACTTTGTAAATAAGTACATTTTCTCCTTCACTGATGGGCACTGATGGGGCTACACTGATGGGCACTGATAAGGCGGCACTGGTGGACACCAATGATGTGGCACCAATGATGTGGCACTGATGAGGTGACATTGATGGACACTGATATGTGGCACTGATAGGTGGCACTGATGGGCACTGATAGGCGGCACTGATGGGTGGCACTGATGGGCGACACGGATTGGCACTGATAGGTGGCACAAATTGGCACGGATAGCTGGCACGGATTGGCATGGATGGGCGGCACACATGGGCATGGATAGGCGGCACAGACGGGCATGGGTGGGCACTGATAGGGGGCACGGATGGGCACGGATAGGCGGCACAGGTGGGCACTCATAGGCGGCACAGGTGGGCACTCATAGGCGGCACAGGTGGGTACTCATAGGCGGCATTGGTGTTATACTGTACTAATGGATGCCAATCAGTGCCAAACAATAATGCATGCCAATCAGTGATGCCCATTGTGGGCACTGATTGGCATCCATTATGGGCACTGATTGGCATCCATTGTGGCACTGACTGGCATCCCTGGTGGTCTAGGGAGGATTACCTTTTGCTGGGCATCCCTGGTGGTCTGGTGGCGTCCCTGGTGGTCCAGTGTGGGCATCCTCGGGGGGGGCTTGCTGATAATCGATCAGCACAGACCCCCCCTGTCAGAGGAGGAGCCGATCGACTCTCCCCTACTTGCGTCTGACAGACGCGAGTGAGGAAAAGCCGATCACCGGCTCTTCCTATTTACACTGTGATCAGCCGTGATTGGACACGGCTGATCACGTGGTAAAAAGTCTCCGTTGGAGACTCTTTACCGGGATCGGAGTTTCGGTGTCAGACTGACACCCCGCAACAACGATCGCCGCAATGCACTCCCCCGGGGGCGCGCAGCGGCTCATAATCCTGATCACGTCCTATGACGTCCGATCAGGATTATGCAACCACTTTGCGACCGTCAATTGCCTATAGGGCGGGCGGCAAGTGGTTAAAGAATATTTATTAATTAGTATTGTTAATCCAGATGCATATAGTGAAACCGTGATTTCTAAAATCCCCATTTATGTGAGAGAGAAAAAAAAGTGTATGTGATTAATTATTATTCCCTTCTTATACCCATTATTTCATTAGTATATGTGCAATTTCTTCTCATATATATCCTGTGTTAAGTATTCCCATTTCCAATTACTCTTATATATCATATATCATTCTTATACCATTCTTATTCTGTTTAAATTTTGTATACCATTATTGACTGACACTTTTGACACCCTGCGTGAACCAGTGACACTAATATAGTGATCAGTGCTAAAAATATGCACTGCCACTGTACTAATGACACTGGCTGGGAAGGGGTTAAACATCTAGGGCAATCAAAGTGTTAACTGTGTGCCTAGACAGTGTTTTTGTGTACTGTATGTGCTGCTTTTACTAGGGGAAGAGATTTATTTTATCCCCAGAAAATCCATCTCCCCCCCTGTCAAAATGGAAATCGGGCTTGTTTGCATAGGCAGATCTCCATTCTGTGTGTTTTACAGACATCCAGTGCCCGACACCCGCAGATCAGCTGCTGAGTGCCCTCTAGGCAGAAGTGCAGAATCACATATATAATATACCTGATTCTGCACAGGAGAGCCGCCCTGTAGTAGTAAATCTGCAAGTGGTCAAAGGACAATTGAGAAGGTTCACATGGGGACCTCTACCTTGGCCAGTCACTAAATACTTTTCCTAGAGAACAGCCAGGTGCTTTGAATATCTTACATTTCCTGGGCTTGCTAGCATAAATTGCCCTGCAGGGGAGACCTCTGAACACATAAATTCAGGAAGAGAATGTTTTAGAAAGCTTGGCCCCAGATATTTATCACCCACTAACCATGGACATGGAATGTAGTGTAGCTTGCACAAAATGTCAATCCATGTACCTCCTTTGAAGGTTGAAAGTTAAGTTCATTCTTTGTGTTTGCCTTTTAGTAGCAGGAGATCTACAATACTCTGTGTGCTATATGACACAGTTTTTATACTTTTATGATGAAATGATGCATATATGACTTCAACTCCACATAAATTCCTTATGTTTGCCGTGCCTTTAAAACTATATAGCTGTTATCACTAGACATATTGTACCATGCCAAAGGTTTTCAATAAAGAAAAATCCTTGCTGTTAACAGAAAAAAACACATAAAACAAATTAATCTTTAACTTGCACAATTAATAACATCTTTAGAAAGCTAAAAGCTATATGTCCTGCTGCTTGTTAAACTTGTCTTTTAGTGTAATATCTCCTAGTTTTGTGCTGTTAATTGTGTACAGCAAGGTTAAAGATCTTTAATATGATTCTGCAGTGCTTTCTTTAGACATGTATAGTATGTTAAGATGACTGTTATCGCTTTTTTATCTAAGAACTTCATTAAATAGAATGTGCTTATTTTTAGCATTTTGTGTCCACTTAATAATCCTTAACCTGGATTTGATCATTATCAAACATGACTACTGGTAAAAAAAAATAAAAGTATGAAGGTCAGATTTCCAACCTTGGGCTGTTGGCACAAGTGTGGTGCAACCGTGTGTCCATTATTTGTGTAGAAAGTCTTTATTTGGTGTGGAACGTGTTTTTTCCATGACATTAGATCTGTGAATTGAGCCTTACTAGCATTTCATAACACTTATGCAAGTCATTGTTGCTGGAAATTCTGCAAATCTATAACAAAATGTAAAAAGAAAGATTTACTAGATAAAAATGGTCTCTAATTTTTGAGTATTTTCAGTTTTTCTAAAAGTCATCCTTGGTAAGATTTGCATGTTTTAAGAAAGTCCATAAAACTGTCATTAAACATACCTTCTGCAGTCTTAAGCTTTTTTGCATAAAGTTCCTTCTACATAGGTGCATGTGTTTTAACAATGTTCCACTTACAGTTTCCGCTTTATAAATTAACTTTAGATTCAGGAAGAATAATGGTTTCAACTTCATTCTTACCTGTATGCATTGGGATTGATTTACTAAAATTAAATCCACTCTGCACTATAAGTGCACTTGAAAGTGCAATCGCTGTAGATCTGAGGTGAAGATCTTAAATGAGGGGAAGCTCTGCTGATTTTATCATCCAATAATGTGCAAGCAAAAATAATGTCCCTTGCATGTCCCCCTCAGATCTACAGCGACTTTACTTCCAAATGCACTTGCAGTGCAAAGTGGAATTGCCTTTAGCAAATAACCCCCATTGCTTCCTAAAACCTCTGCAGTAACCTCACGCATAATTAAAAAAAAAATACAGTTTAAAGAGGAAGTAAACCTTGGCGGGTTTTACTTCCTCTTTATTTCCCTGCAAAGGTAAAGCATAATGGGCTAATATGCAACACATAGTAGCCCATTATGTGTCACTTACCTGACACTGAAGCCCGCAATGTCTCTGTTGTCCCCACTAGCAGGGAGCATGCATCTTTGCCTTTCTTCCTTCTGGGGCCGTGAACTCCAGCTCAGTGACTGGCCAGAGTCGTGTGATGTCACTCCCACACATGCACGCGAGAGCCACCAGTCACAGCATGACCCTATTAGAAAGGGCACATGCGCCAATGACATCGGCCTATGCACCATAGTCATCGGCACTCAGCTTTTTAGTAAATATCTCCTAAACCTCCTCCATTTCAAGCACCTACAGGTAAGCCTTAATACGGTATAGGCTTACATGTAGGTAAAAGCGGTTGTACAGGGTGTACAACCACTTTAACTTGTATGATTGATATATACAGTAAATTCATGAAAAAAGTGTTAATTTTGTAGTTACTGTTATATAAAATCCTAATAATATTCGTGCATCCATTGTGTATTTAGAGGAATAGAAAGCTTCATTTCACTTTCAAGCACAGACCATGCTGATTTTATATAAAATAACGTAAAGTTAACATCCCTCTGCTGTCGGCTTACTTTTTCTCTTACAACATACACAGAGAATAAAATGATACTTTTGCATTCAAATTTGAGAAAACTCCACTATATGTTTGTCATGTGCTCCCATTCACATCACATGTCTAGAAAAAAATAAAAAATAATCTTTTACCTTTTTTAGATTTTTCCTAAGTGAAGGTGTCTTAGCAAATGGCAAGTATTTTTGGACAGGTTTGAGGTGAGCGTCCCCCTATAGAAAGTTTCCTCTTATTAACCACTTCAGCCCCAGAGAATTTACCCCCTTCCTGCCCAGAGCACTTTTTGCGATTCAGCACTGCGTCGCTTTAACCAACAATTGCACGGCCATGCGAGGTGGCTCCCAAACAAAATTGACGTCCTGTTTTCCCACAAATAGAGTTTTCTTTTGGTGGTATTTCATCACCCCTGTGGTTTTTATTTTTTGGGCTATAAACAAAAAAAGAGCGCCAATTTAAAAAAAAATCATTATTTTTCACTTTTTGATATAATAAATATCCCCCAAAAATATAAAAAAATAAAATTTTCCCTCAGTTTAGGCTGATACGTATTCTTCTACATTTTTTTGGTAAAAAAAATCACAATAATCGATTATTGATTGGTTTGCGTAAAAGTTATAGTGTTTACGAGATAGGGGATAGTTTTATGGCATTTTTATTAATATATATATTTTTTTTAAATTGCGGCGATCAACGATTTTTAGCATGACTGTGACATTATGGCAGACACATCGGACATTTTTGACACATTTTTGGCACCATTGTCATTTAAACAGCAATCAGTGCTATACAAATGCACTGATTCCTGTGTAAATGACACTAGCAGTGAAGGGGTTAACCACTAGGTGGCAGTGTAGGGTTTAAGTGTGTCCTAGGGGAGTGTTGCTAACTGTGGGGGGCGTGGCTGTGTTTTACAGATCACTGATCTCTGCTCCAATCACAGGGAGCAGAGATCAGTGTCACTGTTGCTAGGTAGAACAGGGAGATGCTTGTTTACTTTAGCATCTCCCCATTCTTCCTCTCCGTGAGGTGATTGCAGGTATCCCCATGGCGATCGAGTCCACGGGACCTGCGACCAGACTCATGGAGCTTCCCGCGAGCGAGCCCCCCGCCGCCTCTTAAAGGGCAACATACAGGTACGTGATTTTGCCCTTCTGCTGGCGTATATTGGCTGACGTAAAGAGAGACCATATAGAGTCTCAAAACAGATCTAAACAGCGTTCTAGTATATATAAATAAGGTGCAATAAATTGTTATATGACAAATATCAGACTAAAGTCCATATGGAAAATCCTATGGAATAATCTGTGTTAAAGGTGAAGATCAAATGTCCACCGGTGTGACAACCTTCACCAGAGGTAAATTTGAGGCTAACAGAGAGCCAGTGACCACCCTTACTCAGGGGAGATCAATCAGCACTTTAGTCAGATCGACAATCTACTGAGAAACCCAGATGTCATCTCTAATAGCTGCGGTTGGTGTATACGGGAGGATCACAGTGAACCAGGAAGTGTCAAAAGATCATCAATGGAGCTTGATGCCGGAATATATATAAATGACAAAACTCTGCATAGTGTGATACTGTATCGACATCCAATTTATTAAAATTGTAGTGCATCAGGGTACCCCTGATGACATCACTTATGATTTACTAAAGCTGGAAAGTGCAAAATCAGGCTCACTTCTGGTTGGAAACCAATGAGCTTCTAACCCCAATTTGCTCAATTAAGCTTTGGTAATAAAATCTGGAAGCTTATTGGTTTCTTTCAGCAGTGAGCCTGATTTTGCACTTTCCAACTTTAGTAAATAAACTCCAATATGTACTTAAAAGTGGGGTATGCCTGTAATCAGCTTCCAGGTTTTTTAGTCAAAGTTCAAATAAACAAACTGAAGTTAAAAACTGATTGGCTACCATGCTCATTTTGGACTCTCCAGTTTTAGTAAATGCAGTCCTGACCAGATGATATGGAAAAGCCAAAACTTTTAATGTCGTCATGACAGTAGAAGATAAGGAAAAATACTTCAGTGGGGACAGATATTCCTGTGCCAACTGATAGGAATTGAGTTTGCTTTGGTTTTCATGTTGTGTCTTCATGACAGGCGATAAAATAAAATCTCCCCAGTGGCACACAGGCAGAAAAAAATATCCCAACTGGGGTTTTAACCTTTTCCTAATTTAACTACACAAAAAGGGTATTGGCTTTACATATACTTGCTAGCTGTATAGCTTTAGATCCATGGCAAATCTACCAAGTTTATGTCTCATATAAAATTTTAAAATCTTGATTTCAATATGTAGATGTAAAATTCTAAAACCTTTAGATTGTAATGATGCATGAGCATGTACTTTTAATAATATCTTATCACTACTTCACAAGAATTTGTCTTTTTGTCTCTGCAGGTATTTCTTCCATTATACAACTGAAAATTGGAAACACCAATGGAAAAAATTAAGATGCCATAAGTTGCAAAATTGTGTACCGTGCCACAGGATAAACAAAGAAAGTACATCCGAGAGTAGTATTCGGTCAATCTGTCCAATGAAACAAACTAAAAATATACTGCTCTTTCAGCGTATGTGTGAGAACTTGAACCATCAAATAAGAAATAAAACATAAATTACTGCAACTGTATCTTTGGCAGTGATTCAATAATTGTTTCTTGAAAAAGAATACAAACATGACAACTCAGTAATTAGATGAGTAAGCAAACATGCATACCAGTAATGAAGACCCCATTGATGTTTCTTATAAAAAAAAAACTATTAGAAATGCAGACTTGCTATATCAACTTTCTTTAACCAATTTAGCAATGTGTTCCAAAGTCACGTATACATTGGATTTCCTAAACAGCAGTTGAAAAATGAATCAAATGTGTTATTGATTTGCAGCCTAATGGATCATGGCTCCAAATGTAGTAGGACACTCTCTTTTGACAATTATTTTTGTTTTTCTGTCATTGTTCCATGTATGTTGTAGCAATTATTCTGATAATTGGATGACACCCAACATTGATGTCACTCACCATAAGAAACTGTTTCATGTCACTGCTACCATCAAGCAGACAAACAACCCTTCTCATCCACGGCTGTATTTTGATAGCGCAGATGTTCAAGGATTAAAACAAAAGTCCCATACCACTCATTTACATTTATTTAGAGCAATCAAAAATGCTGTTAGCAAGATGTTGGCTAATCCATCTGTGTACCTGCCTCCTCAGAAGCATTCTGATTTTGTAGCCAAGTGGAATGAAATTTATGGGAATAATCTGCCACCCTTGGCACTGTACTGCCTTCTTTCCCCGGATGATAAAGCTTCATTTACGTTTGTACTAGAATATATGGACAGAATGGCAGACTACAAAGATTGGCTTGTTCAAAATTCCCCTGGTGATGAAGTCCCAGTTGCACACTCATTATCTGGTTTTGCTACTGCGTTTGACTTTTTGTATCACTCACTTGACCGAGACAGAAGAAAAAAATATTTGAAAAAAATTGAGAGTGTGAGTAGTGAAATGTATGAATATTCCAAAGTCCGTTCATGGGGTAAACAATTCCTACACAACCACCAAACCACTAACATGATTGCATTGCTCACTGGTGCACTTGTTGTGGAAGACTATAAATCAAGCCAGGCAAGCACCTGGAAGGAAATTGCTATTGATGTGATGGAAAAGACAATGTTTTTGCTAAATCATGTGGTAGATGGTTCTCTTGATGAAGGAGTTGCGTATGGGAGCTACACAGCAAAATCCATTACACAGTATGTTTTCTTAGCAAAGAGACATTTTGGCATTAATCATTTAGAGAACAATTGGCTGAAAATGCACTTTTGGTTTTATTATTCTACTTTATTGCCTGGTTACCAGAGAACTGTTGGAATAGCAGATTCTAATTACAACTGGTTCTATGGCCCAGAAAGCCAGCTAATATTCCTGGATACGTTTATCCTAAAAAATGGGGCAGGAAACTGGTTAGCAGGTCAAATTAGAAAGCACAGACCTAAAGATGGACCAATGGTACCATCTGTTGCACAGAGATGGAGCACGCTTCATACAGAATACTTGTGGTATAATCCTGAACTACCTTCACATCCACCAGCAGATCATGGTACACCAAAAATGCATTTGTTTTCCAACTGGGGTGTTGTAACATATGGGGCTGGCTTGCCTTTTTCCCAAACTAACACTTTTTTTTCATTCAAGTCTGGAAAGCTTGGTGGTCGAGCTGTCTATGACATTGTCCATTTTCAACCATACTCCTGGATAGATGGCTGGAGAAGTTTCAATCCTGGTCATGAACACCCCGATCAGAATTCTTTCACATTTGCTCCCAATGGACAAGTATTTGTTTCAGAGGCCCTTTACGGGCCAAAATTTAGTCATTTAAATAATATTTTAGTTTTTGCTCCATCCCCTACAAGCCAGTGCAATAACCCATGGGAAGGACAACTTGGTGAATGTTCACAATGGCTGAAATGGACAACAGATGCATCTGGAGATGCATCAGGTGAGATTATAACAGCAAGTCAGCAAGGGGGGTCTATTTTTGTAAGCGGTGAAGCAGTGGCTTCCTACTCGTCTTCCATGAGATTAAAAAGTGTTTATCGTTGTCTGTTACTTTTAAACCATCAGACTTTGCTTGTGCTTGACCATATTGAAAAGCATGAAGACTCTCCAATCTCTTTAGTTAGTGCCTTTTTCCATAATTTGGACATAGATTTTAAATATGTTCCCTATAAACATTTGAACAAATTAAATGGTGCTATGATGGACATTTGGGATGCACATTACAAAATGTTTTGGATTGATCAAAATGGTAATAGTCCTACTGCTAAAATACAAGAAGCTGAACAGACAGCAGAGTTCAAAAAGCGCTGGACTCAGTTTGTTAATGTTACTTTTCCAATAAACCAAAAAATGTCCAGGATTGCATATTTATTTCATGGACCATATGTCAATGTTTCAAATTTAAGATTCCTAGAAAGTAGCAAATACGGAGTTAAACTCTCTGTAAAAATAAATAATACAGAAAATGTGGTATCCATGGTAACAGATTATACTGATCTCCAGGTCAGATTT
Organism: Lithobates pipiens; assembly: GCF_037356315.1. Lineage (NCBI taxonomy): Eukaryota > Metazoa > Chordata > Amphibia > Anura > Ranidae > Lithobates > Lithobates pipiens. The sequence goes on from NW_027507764.1 coordinate 394,902,945, forward strand.
AATTTTCTTGGCTTTGGGGGGTATGCAAAATTAGAAGACCAAAATAAAATAGTACAGTTTGGCTTGGGAACTGAGCATGTAAAGAAAAATAAACAAATGAATGTGAATGTGTTTCACTTTGGACTTAAGATCAATCTGATAATCGGTTTAATGTTATGTGTGGGGTTGGGGATTTTAGCATTTCACTGGAGATTCTATATTCCATTTGGTAAACTGATGCGTTGGATATTGGTTCTAATCATAACACTGTGGTTTTTTGAATTAGTAGATGTGTGGACAACATGTACTCAGCCTATTTGTCCAAAGTGGAACAGTGAGGTTACGGATTCAGACAACATTAAAATATCTGAAACCTATTCTTCTAGTTTGCCTATTGTAGTGATTACATCTCTGCCAGGTTCGGGAGCGGAAATTTTAAAAGTACTTTTTCTTAACAGTTCAGATTTTGTTTACATCAAGGTCCCTACAACTTACATTGACATTCCTGAAGCACAGTACAAAATTGATTCCTTTCTTGATGCGTGTGAATGGACTGGCTCTGATGTACAGGATGGACATTTTCAACTAATTCAAGGCTGGCTTCAGTCTTTACTTCAAAACACACAGCTTCATTTACAGAACATTGATTTACAGGAGCTCAATAAGCTCAAACTTTTTCATCACCCCTCAACTAGCAAAGATAAAAGAAGAAGATCTAAAAGGAAAGACACTCTTTTTGAGCAAAAAACTAGACTAAAGGGAATTTATGAGAGAGATGCAGACTATGTTAGACAATTGCGCAATCATCTATCATTATTTCCTAAGGCTCAGCCTGTGCTTAGCCTAAGTAGTGGAAGTTGGACTTTAAAGCTTCCATTTATTCATAAGGTTGTTGGGCCTCAGCTAAGGGCATTACTTATTGTTCGCGACCCACGAGCATGGGTTTATTCCATGCTTTATAAAAGCAATCCTAGTCTTTATTTATTAAAAAATGTTCCTCAACGTTTATCGTCAATGTTCCAGGAGAAAGAAAAGCAGAAATGTAGCTCAATTTCTGGCTATGCATTTGAGTATGAATCCTTACAAGAAGAATTATCTAACGCTAAGTCACATGACACTGCAAAGCTTTCTCAGCTGTGGTTAGCAAATACAGCAGCAGCAAGTAGGATAAACAGTGACTTACCCTCGAAAAATTACCTTTTGATCAAATTTGAAGATATTGTTAACTTACCACAACAGACTACTGAAAGAATATACTCCTTTTTTGGCATTCCTCTTTCACCTGCAAGTTTAAACCAAATAATTTTTGCCAGTTCCACCAACTTATTCTACCTACCCCACGAAGGAGATATTTCACCTGCCAGTATAAATATGTGGAAACGTAACATGCTGAGGGAAGAAATCAAATTGATTGAGGACATTTGTTGGACACAAATGGAAAAGCTTGGATATGAAAGATTTAAGGGTTGAAAGGTTTATTTCAAAACCACTGTAATACAGGCTAAGCCAAAAATCACCATTATGGACGAGGATTTTCTGAGTTGTGGCCTCTATGTGCTGCAGGGCAGCAGTCATTTGCACTAGTACAATATGCTTTATAATTTAAAACCAGAATAAAATGTTGTTTATTCTTGTATATTGTATTTTAGATTTTTTTAATAGATTATTTTATGCACAATCATTTTTAGAAGCTGTACATTTTAATGTTATATAACTGATACAGCTAGAATTTAACAAACTTAAATTGTATAAAGAGATATTTATGTTTCTGCTTGGTCCTCTTCTTTATGGTTTGGTTGTTTCATTAAAGCAGAACTTATTCAGCTTAAGGCCTTTTAAAAATGGTCATCAAGAGTGTGTCTGTTCTGTGTTCTTCACACCCTCTGAGTACTACTTATGAGAGCTACTTATTGAAGCCAGTGCGTCAGAATAAGAGACAGGCAAGAAGCCAGGCAGTAGCTGGTCAGCACTGACAGACCCTGTGTTCACAGAAAAGGTTTACTAGAAATTAAGGAGGAGTAAAGGAGGTTGCTGGCTGGGGGGGGGGTTACGATTGGGTTACTAAAATTACTTTTTTTTTTTTCAGTCCCTTAGACGTAAATGATTGTTTAACACTTGCGGTGTGGGGACAGCCCCAATGTATGGGAGCATTTTATTCCTTTGCCCCTAGATAGGCTTTGAAACCTTACCTCAGCCAGAACATATTTTTGTATTGTGTACAGCGGTGAAGGATTACAACTGGTCAGGTTTTATTCTGTCCTTTGTCTCATCAACAGATTTACTTGTTCCAGGGAGGGGGAAGTCAACAGAATAGGAAGTCATGGGAAATCTCTCCAATACAAAGACAGCAGCAGAAACACCACTTGTTGCTACAGTAAGAAAAAGGGGTAAAACCGTGTTCATGTCTTATATACTGTCTGTACCTTTCTGTGGTGACCCCTGTTCCTATAATTTCTTGTCCCATTGTTACAGGGGTGGCACCAAGAAGCACAGGGATCAATTTACCAAAGGAAAAAAAAACTGTTTACTTTGCAAGGAAAGTTGCACTTTGCAAGGGAATTTGTGAAGTTTCACAAAGAATAGTCCAGTCACATGCATGAAAAAAAATGTTTACTTGAATATGAATATATAATGGATGTCGGCAGAGCTTCACTTCATTCACTAAGTTCTGGGATAAATTCCTTTGCACAGTGAACAGTTTTTTTTTTTGCTTTTTTTTAGTAAGTCAACCCCATAGGGAGAGAAAATCTTCACAGTGGAGTCACCGACAACAATGAAAACCTTCCTCGTATTAAAAAAATAAATCTGTCAGGTGTTGGGCTTTAAACTCAAAATCCCACCTCTTGCATCAGTAAGTTGCACAATGTCAGTTGAGTTTGTTATATCTATCACTTCTAATAATGCCCTGCAATAGCAACAGGCAAATGTAGAAGACACAAAAGACTGGAGGAGACCTCGAAAACAGCCCCCTTCCACTACCTGTAAAAGTAATCCATCGGCTTCTTAGATGCTGGGATTACTTTTACATTGAATGGAATTCTCAGCCCCAAAAAATGATATCTGGATTATTGCTGCAGCTGCATTGATGACTGAAATATCACCCTTCCATTCCAGTGACAGTGGTACGTCACGTCACTGGACGGCAAGTGGTGCTTCCCCACTCTGCTGTTTATTTTAATATATAAAAGTTTAATTGATGGAGTGTGTCCCTTTAAGACAACAAGAGCAGTCTGCTCCTCCCAGTGTGGGATGGCTTCCATGCCCCGGGTTTGCTATTTTCTCCAGTGTTTGGCAGGCTGCATCTGAAAGATTGTAGACTGGAAGTGATGTGAAAATGCATCTTCCTGCACTGGATAAGACATCACTCCACCTGGGGAAAAATGGTGGATTTAGTTAGTTTTGGAGCTATTTTGTGTATTTAATTTTGTATTGTAATTTTATTTGTCTAGGTGCCACATGCAGACAGGTGGATCTTACTCAAGAGAGGGGTTTTTACTCTTAAACATTTTGATTCCCACCTCTGCCTGATCCTGAGTGTCCGCATGTCATCTGAAGGTTTTTTTTTCTGGTATCTATGTATTGCTTTCTTTCATAAATATATGAAGATCAAAAGATTAGCTGTTTGGAGTACTGCCTATTTCATTTACTTTTAGATTATAATCCCTGGGTCTTTTTTGGGGAAGCCCAATATGTTTCCAGCACACATATTCATGCACTTAGACTCCTTTCACACTGGGGCCGCGTTATCGCTAAAGTGCCGCTCCTTTTAGCTTTTGGGCCATTAGCGGGGTGCATTTAACCCCAAAGAAGGGGTTAAAAACTCCCGCGTTGCAGCACTTCAGAAACGCTGCCCATTCAAACCGCCGCAAAGATGCTGCTTGCAGGACTTTTCCAAACGTCCTGTAAGCGCACCGCCTGGGTGTGAAAGCACCCATTGTAATGAATGGGAGGCAGTTTTCAGGCACTTTACAGGCGCTATTTCTAGCGCTAAAATGCCTGAAAACTGCCTCAGTGTGAAAGGGGTCTTAATCCTTTATTCATTGATGTTGTGATTTGGGTGTCATTGGATTACCTTTTGTTTTACTAATACCTCCTGAACTGCCCTATCCTGCATAAATTTAAAGAGTCCACCAGCGCGCAAGTGGCTCCCAAGCAGCTAAACAGACTGCTAGCGCCCCCTGGTGTACTCAGTTCAGAAATTTAAGAGAATGTCCAGCGCTTCAGGGACAATTATAACATTTATTAAGCTACAGATGACTTCTCAAGCCTCTTACCAGATTTCCAATCCACGTATGCCAAATGGGTCCAATAAACTGTAAATCCACCCACTATGTGTCTTCATCTTCAACTTTGCTTCCCAAATATCTTAAACTCATCACATGTGAAACTCATATAGTGTAGTATTTTATAAATAAATAGAAACAAACATTAACACTGCAGACCATATCCATAAATAAATCAATAACAAGGTTCCAGCCAGAGGTATCCATTTCACTAAGGTATTTATAACATAGGGTGGCAGGCATTTGGGAATCACAGATTTGTAATTTATGGCTGGTATTAAAGTTGAGCACTAAGTGGATTCAGCCTGGGTTCACATTCTTGCGATGCTGGAACCAGCAAGATTACAGCGCCGATTCCCGCATTGCATCTCTCCCACAGGCAGTTCACACTGCCCTCTACGAACCACTGTGGGTGTCAATACATTGTTAATGACATCCCCAAATCAGTTCACAGATCGCAGTGAGAACACCCATGTGATCCAAGTGCAGAAAAAAATAAGTCCCTGCACTATTTTAATGCAAAGCCAATGGGAGTTCAGCCATGCAACTGTCCACAATACTGCTGACACAAGGTCCAGCAAGCATGGTCAAGGATGCTATTTTTAGTTCACAGCACACTGTTTAACTCTGCTTGCAACTTGGAAGGATGCAGGGCAGGGCTCAGTGCTGCCGCCACATCTCCATACAGCTGGTGGTAATGTTGCGAGATTTGTCAGCTACACCCCCTCCTCCCCCTCTTTTATACCGTCCTCTGCTAAATTGTCCTATGACCCACCAGTACCCCCTAAGCATTCAAGGGGCTATTCAAGGAGTCGGACTAAAAGATGCCATGCAGTGCTTAAGCTGGTCTGTCTAGGGGACAGAAGTCACATCGGAACAGAGATTCTTTCAGCTCTGCAGGGGCAGGCCCAAAAGTGGTCTATGCCATGCCAGCTGGAGCCAGGAATGGTGGTGTGCAATAATGGCGCTAACCTTCTGTCTGCCCCTAGGGAAAGTTGACACATGTTCCATGCCTGGCACATGTCCTCAATTTGGTGGTGCAGCGTTTCTTAAACAGGTACTCAGGGATTTAAGATCTGCTAAAACAGGCCAGAAGAGTCTGTAGCCATTTCAGGCAGACATACATAGCCAGTGCTCGGTTGGCTGAAATTCAGAGGGAATTCCACCTGACAGTAAACTGCCTGATTTGTGACATGCTTACCTGATGGAACTCAACTTTGGCAGTGCTGCAGCTTCTGCGCATGTAGCAGAAGGCCGTCAATGTGTACCTGTGTCAGTTTGGCACAATAGGCTCAGGCCGGCTCGGCTTTTTTTCCCCACGCCAATGGCTGCTGATAAAGGATGCATGCGCTGTATTGTCTAGACATGTGCGATTAGTTTCGTACAAATCTCAAATTCGTACGAATTTGCCTAAATTCGTACATTCGGGAGGATCTGAAATACGAATTGCCATGCGTCCGAATTTTGTACGAAATAGGAACTTTTGTTTACGAATTTTTGAATCAGTCGTCGTCGCGTCGACGACTCATTATGCTTATTATGAGGGGCTCCCACCATCCCTGTGCTATACTGACTTCCTCCTGGGGCTGTACCCAAATTCCTGTTCTGTGCTGTGCTGACATACTGAGTACAGCAGGGGTACAGCCCCAGGAGGAAGTCAGCACAGCACAGGGATGGTGGGAGCCCCTCATCTAACGAAAATTCGTATTTTGGATAGGAAATTCAACGGAATTTCGGATTTTGGATAAAAACCAAACTTCCATCAGCATCGACTGTCATATTGAGGTATATTTTTGCCTTTCATTTCTTAGTAAAGAACGTTCATACAAGTTAACGAACCTAACGACAATTTGTATTTCGTACGAATTGAAATTACATTTCGGACACGAAGTACGAATTAATTCTAATACGAACTGGAACGGAACAAATTTATTGACGCCGCCCATGTCTAGTACTGTCACCATTTGAGGAGATGACAAGCATGGTGTTCCGTGACACATGCATTCATCAGTGACACAATCACTGTTGTGTTTCTGCTGGAGCAGACTCTGCGTGGCATTATGGACAGAGTATTTGAGGCAGAGCAGCGGGATGAAGAGGAGGACTTCCTTTCCTCTCGAGCACCGCTTTACTCAGACACCATTCTTGCCACAGAACATACAAGAGGAGAGAAGGAAGAAGGAGTATTCTGGGAATTTTGGAACCATTGAATCAGAAGAAGACATATATAAACCCTTAACAGATGGTTTTCTATCCCCAGGACCTTTGGGAGTAGTACATGGCTGGAAGGAGGCAGTTCCAGATACTGTAATCCTCAGTGACCCTGAGCAGTCTGCTTCTCATACTTCTGCAAACTTGTGGTGCATCAAGCAAAATTGGTTGGCAACCCTCCTTGACCAATGTCACAAGGGGAAAGTCTTCAAACTCATCCCATCCCCACAGAGGGAGCAGAAGATGAAATTCAGGATATCTTAAAGATGAGTTTATGTAAAGCCTTTCCAGGCTCTGGTAGGTTACAATGTATCAAAAAGTAACAGTGCCACAGATATGTGGTCCAGTGGACACTTGCCCCTCTAGAAATGGCAGGAAAACCCCCATTAGACTTTCCGGTAATGGTATTTCCATGAATCTTCCAGGACAGCTACTTGAGAGATGATTGGCTCCTCCTTCTACAGGAAACAAACCAGACACAATTTAAAAGGCCCCCCCCTCTCCTCTGACTCTCAGCTTTTTGAAGAGTAAAATAGTAAACGTCCACCAAAAGTATACTCAGCAGAGGAATAACAGAATCTCACTAAAACACCACCACCAGGTTAAATAAGCAGACCAGTGAATAAAGAATAGGGTGGACGCTATCCTGGAAGATTCATGGAAATACCGTTACTGGTAAGTCTAATGGGGGTTTTCCCCCTTCATCTTCCAGGACAGCTGCTTGAGAGGATAATCAAGATTTTATACCTTAGGGAGGGACGACAGCCTGAAGAACTTTCCTTCCAAACGAGACGTCATGACTGGAGAGCGTCTGTACTCTTTAATGCTTGATGAATGCATGAGAGGAGGACCAGACAGCGGCTTTGGATATATCTATCCATGATGCTCCCGCTCTTTCTGCCCATGATGTGGCCAGAGAACTAGTAGGGTAAGCTCTAACTTTGGTAGGAGGGGTCTGACCTGACGACCTGTATGCTTCACAAATAGCTTCTCTAATCCATCTGGCAATGGAACCTATGAATGCTTTGGTCCCCTTCTTGGGGCCACTTTCAAAGAGGCCTCATGTAATGGTTCAAAGGGAGTTCTGATAAGAGCATTCAATACTAACGACAGATCCCAGGGTGGAATCTGTCTAATAACTTTGGGCGTACATCTAGCTCTTGCTGAGAGGAACCTTTTAATCAAAGGATCCTCAGCTAATCTTTCCATGAACAGAGACAGGGCAGCAACTTGAACCTTAAGGGTGCTAACAGCCTTTTTTCCTCCAAGTCTTCCAAACTTTACCATAAATATTTCTTATGACTAACTTATGGCTGTCTAGAATAGTCTCAAAAACTCTAAGTTAACATCATCTTAGCTATAGGATGCACTGTTCAGCCTTCAAACGGTAAGTCTGAGGGTCTGGGTGGAGTACTGGCCCTTGACAGAGAAGGTCCCTTCAATCCAGCAGGGGCCAGGGGGGATCTATCGACAGTGCTCTCAGTGTGGAGAACCAACTCCTCTTGGGCCACCAAGGGGCCATCAGGATTGCCTCTGCTTGTTTTTGAACAATCTTTTGGACTACCAGAGGCAATAGTGGAAATGGCGGGAAAGCGTATGTTAGAATGAAATTCCACAGAAAAGAGAGCGCATCTGTCCCTAAAGACTCCTTCTCTCTTTCCAGGGAGAAAAAAAAGCTGGAAGCTTTCTGTTGAGACTGGATGCAAAACGATCCACTTTGGGAACACACAATTTTACAATGAGATCTTGGAAAGTCTCTTCCCAAGAGTTCAGTTCCCAATTGCTGCAGCTGATACATACTCTGCTCAGATAATCTGCCAGGACATTTGCAGTCCCACTGATGTGAACCGCCCTGATCAAAGAAACGTTGTTCTCCGCCCAGGTTAGGATATGCTAGCTTAATACTATAAGTCTGAGTGAGTGACCCCCTGCTTGTTGAGTTATGCCACGGTTGTGGCATTTTCTGAAAAAATTAACAGGTCCTTCGTATAGAACCTCGCTTCCAGAGCTACTAAGGCCTTCTCCACCACTAAATGTTCTCTGAAGTTTGATGACTGGACTGCCTCCTCTGGCAGCCAAGCTCCCTGGGCCTGCCAGTCCTCTGAGTGAGCTCCCCACAGGCTGGCATCTGTGGTAATTTTTATTGGGGAATGTTGTGCCCAGGCCTTCCCTCCCTGCAGATGTTCTGGTTGCTCCCACTAGGACAGATTGAGAGAATTGTCTCCTGGAAGCTGTGTGAGCTGTTTCAAGGAGCCTTTTCTGCGATCCCAATGATGCAGTGTAAACGCCTGAAGAGGTCTGGAATACAATTGGGCCCAAGGCACTCCCAGGATCCCTGCAGTCATTAAGCCCAATAACTGCATAATTTGATGAAGGGAGGCCTGCGGGAGCAACCCAAAATTCTTCTTGGAGAGGAGGATCTTTGAAATTTTTCCCCCAGGAGAAAAATCTTTTGGGCAACTGTGTCTATTAGGTAACCCAAATAGGGAAGGGAACCAGACAAGACTTCTGCAGATTGACCTTCCAGCCCAGTTTTTGGAAAGGTCTGCAAAATCAACTGCAGATCCTGAAAAAGGTTCTCTTTCTCCCGGCCAAAGATCAAAAAACTGTCCAGATACAGAACGATTGAGATCTTCTGTATTTAGTAAAAAAGCTATGACTTCTGCCATGATTTTTTTGAAACTTTTTGGGGCTGTGTGGGTGGAGCTGGACATGGAGTGAAGACATTTGTAAGCTACCTAATTGGAGATGCCATAACTAAAAGCTGCCTGAAGAACAACGGCATTTTCTCCCTCTAAGAGAATGATACTAGCTCACAGAGTATTCAATTGACTGAGTTCGGCTATCTGACGCTACATTGAGGAGCTGGACATGGATCCCGTCCTGCTGGAAGTGCCCGCTACTTACCGCCTACTGCATCTACGGCGTCAACTGTGCCGACCGGATCTGTTGAGATTCGAACCAGCTACAGGGGCCGTTAGTGTCAACTGTGTGCTCAGCTGGGACAGAACACACTGCGGACCCTGACCAAATCAGCCTGATACTCCCTTTTAAAGCCACAAACTGGTGGAGCGGCTCGCGGGAGTCAGCTCCCTAGGACAACCGCGGAGAGGACCACTCACCTGACGTTGCAGTGTCGGGTGAGTCACAGGTCCTGTTGTGCTGGAAGCACTGCTGTTTGCTTCATGGAATATCTCCTTAAGAGAGCAATACTATCATACTGAGTGCTGAGCATCACTCCTGTCAAACACTGATTACTATCGCTACTATCCCGGCCCTATACTCCCCCTGAAAGCTGCAGGCTTGTGGAGATCACTGCAATTGACCCCATAAAACATCTGTGGAGAGAACCACAGCTCCACTGGAATAGCTGAGCCCACCTGTTCTTTCTACATCACAACGGTATGCAAGCACAAAAGCAAAGGGAGACAAAAACTTCACGTAAAGCAGCCAAGACAGCTAAACCAGGAGAAGCTCAGATTGAAATTGATCAGTACTTCACAGCGGCAAACAGACGATCCTCTGGGACTAATATGACAGACACACGAGGTCAGGAGATTAAAGCAAAGACTATACAGACAGTACAATCAGCACAGACATTAAAACATGAGCGAACACTATTTCTACAGAAGTTCAACAGATATTGGCATTAGAGAGATGGCTTTCTCTCCAGCAAGAGGACCTGCTAATATCTCATAAGAAGGAAGAAGATATAAAAATATTAATACAAGCACTCCCTAGAGGCGCTTATCTGTAGAGTAGAGGAAGCCCATCACAAGGAAATACAGGTCATACATGGAGAGATACAGACAATGGCAGAACGCCTTGCAGCAGATGAAAGTGTGACGCAGGCCTTAGAACAACGAGTAACTGCACTGGAGAAAGATAAAACCTCCCAAACAGAAACAGCAAAAATATTTCAGTTACAATTGGAAGAGTTGTAAGATCGGAGTAACAGGAATAATGTGCGACTCCGTGGCCTCTCAGAAAATGTGGACCAAGGGAGTCTCAGCTATAAGGTAAGGGGCATTTTCCATGTGTTATTGGATGATGCGGCTCCAGTCACTATGGAACTCGATAGGGTCCATAGAGCATTGGGCCCTAAATCTACAAATCCGAAGCGTCCACGAGATGTGATCTGCCCGCCTTCATTATTTTTTGCAGAAGTAAACTATACTTAAAAAAGCATGGGAGGTAGGCATAATAGAGATAGATGACATATGGGTCAAAATATTACCTGATGTGTCAAAAGCCACTTTACAACGTAGAGCTCTGCTTCACCCAGTTCTAGACCAGATAAGACAGTCCGGTTGCACATATCGCTGGAGATTACCTTTTGAGGTTACAATACGAAAAAAAATACATCCTCCTTCACGCTTAGATCACAGGCAGAACTTCCAGGACTTTTTACCTTTTTGGAGATAGAACCTTTCCCTGTACCAGACTGGCGGCAGGTACTCTCGCAGACAGAAAAGGAGCAGAACCCAAGTATAACTGAAAATTACATGGAAAGACCCCCACAGACAAGACAGATTAGATTGGACAAATCAATAGACTTTAAGAAAAAGGGCATATAAGAATTGAATGGGAACCTGCAAGGAGTTGGAAGATTATATTCTTTTTTTAAGTATTAAAATTTGGAGGAGACCTCCGCATAAGCAGGATTTGTAACTTATATCACTTGCCAAAAAAGGAAAGGAGACAAATATATATATATATATATATATATATATATATATATATATATATATATATATATATATAATATTTTTTTTTTTTTTTGGGTCTCTGAGACTTTTCTGGAGATTAGGGCATGGATTTTGGACAGTGAAAGGGCTTGGCTATATTGATTATGTTTGGACGTTATTTTAAGTAATATAATAATCGTTTTGATTTAGGTAAATGGTCTACTGAGGAGAAGAATTCTAGAGGAGGAAGGAGGAGTTTACATAATAGATTTATCTAGAGTAATGAGAAATATGATTAAAATGATCAATAAATATGGATACAATACATGTAGATATCACTATTAGATACACTAGGTGGGGGTGGGGGGAGGGGGGGTGAATGGGGGGAAAAGGAAAGAATTTTTTTTTGGTGCACTATTGGATGCATGGGATAAGACAATGGGAAGGAGGATGGGGGGAGGGACACAAGGTGTAATTTAAATAAACACTTGGAATATTCATCCAAATATGAGGGAGGGAGGGAGGGAGAGGGAAAAAACTACACTAATAAATACACTAATCAGGATTTTACTTTATTTTTATAAATTTTTTTGTTTTTTGTTTTACACATGATACACAAGATAAACCTTGCAGTTTGATAATGCCTAAATTATTGGGAAATAAGGGATAAAAAGCGCCATGAACGTAACGAAAATTCTATAATAGGGAGGAGGGGGAATAATTTCCCTTTCTCCTCTCCCTTTCCTTTTATATAATTACAATGATATATAAAACAAGTAAATAAATATTGAGGGTGAGGGAGAACCATGGAGACACTGAATAAGTATAATAAATAGGGGAAGGGGGATAGTAAGGGCCCCCCTCTTGTTCTTTTTGTTTTTTTCTTTTTTTTTTCTCTTCCCCTCCTTGCCCCTAAACCAGGCCCCATACTCAAATAAAGAATATAGTCAGCAACCAGAGACTCCGTACTTATACAGATAGAGCTAACCATAGAAGTGGAATGTCTAGGCTCTTCCCCCCCCCCCTTTTTTTAATTATTATTATGCTGTGTTTGGTATTTAGAGATGATCTTTAGAGAAGATGAAGTATGGTAAAAGAGGGCAATTGGATAGTGGTGGTATTAGAGATATATTATCTTTCAAGTAACTATATAAAAGGGCCAGCGGAGAATGCTGAGGGTATGTTCAGCTATTCCCCCTCATAGGATAGCACTCATATAGTTTAAAAAAGGTGAGTGCAGGGCGTGGCTTTGCGGCGGATGTAGGCAAATGTGTGAGGCTCGAGCTCCGCCGGACATCCGTGCATTCATCCTTCCCAGGCTTGCTCCGGGAACGCTGTTCTGGCCCACACAGCACCACCAGAAAACACCCAGACTCCCTCTGTGCTCGCCGCTCGTGCCACCGCTATGTTTAAAGGACGAAACGGAGGAAAGACACACGCTGACCCCCCAGGCCAAGATTGCGCCGGCTCACGGCGCGTGGCCAAAGATCAATACAAGGAGGCTGCACAGAAGCTTTTGTTTGGGGAGAGATCCTATAAGGACTCTTTGGCTGGCATGCAGACAGCGGGGATACCCCCAGGGGCTCCCCAGAAGCAGATGACACAGTCCCCTTGGAGGATGAGGATGGATTGTCTCCTACGTGGAACACAGTGAGTACGCCTAAAGTTATTATGGCTGAGACGCAGATCCACTCACCCAGGGCAGATGAAACAGAACCCACACTGAGAGACATATTTACAGCAGTAACATCCTGTAATCAGTCCATAACTGCACTGTCAGTTGAAATCAAAGGAGTAAAAGCTGAAATATCATTTGTCCACCATTATATGCAAAAACTCAGGGAGAGGACCTAGAAGGCAGGCTGAGTACAGTGGTGTATGATTTGGCGCCCATGCAGAGGGACTTGAAATATAATTGCCATCTTACTGAACAACAAGAAAAAAATGGTGGTGCTGCGCTTCCAAAAAAATGGAACTTTACACGAAAATGTTATAGAGCTAATTATTCAGATGGAGATGTGTCAGATGGTATATATTCAAACTAGTATGGTAAAGTAGTAAGGGAGAACTCTTATCCTAATGTAGAAATTCTTCTATCAATAGTGCCTGCAACAGTGTGTACACAATAATAACTGTCACAATCCCAAGTGTAACATATATCTCTATGATATAAAAATAGTGCTAAGTGCAAAAACACATACAGTGGTCTAACTATAAATCAGACTTCTATGACAGAGAGTACATCATAGCAAAACCAAAGTGACTGAAATATAAACATTTACTGGCTACGTAAACGCAAACTAGTGACAATAATAAAGTGCAAAAAATACAAAACTACAGTGCAAAAAATGCAAGCAAGCAAAAATAAAGTGCAAAAAAATGCAAGCAAAGTGCTTAGTGTAACACAAAATATTAATAAAAAACATATAATAATCGAGCTATAGAACAAAACTCCATAAACAGAAAGTGCTGTGTGCAAAAAATTGGACTATATCCAGCTGTTAATGACGTGAACACAGTCCCGTGATGATGTCACATAAACATCTAAAGCGATTCTGTGCTGAGAAATGTCTCAGAGGTTCTTCCTCCACATAAGTGATTCCACGTATAAGTGTGCACACTGGGCAATTACCTTCCCGCTATATAAAATATAGAGTATATGCAGCCTCCTCTTGGATATACCAGGAGTCCCAGGAAAGGGGGTGGAAGGGGGTCACTCTCAGATCTCTGTCACAATATACTCCAGCAAGATGTTCCAATATAGCTCAGAGAATAAGTATAAGAGCAACCATAGTGTAGTATGTTTTTTAAAAATCACTACTTTATTAAAAGGTTAAAATTACTCACAAACAAAATGGGGTAAATAGGCAGCATTAGCAGCAAAACAGTTCAAATCAACCGCTCTGGTGCGAGCATCACTTCCGGTCTCCATATCCTACACGTTACATCACTTCCAGTGACTTCAACTGGGATAGAGGAGCATAGGGCAGGAAGTGCAATATAAAGGAGGACTGGGCGGGGATGAACCGTTCCACAATCAAATACTGATGCCCCTTCCTGGAGTGTCAGCAGGATGTGGATGAAATAAAAGTGTCTCCTACTATGGCGGTGGCCATTTTATTGGAGGTTATGCAGCTAAATGATGTATACTTGTCTCCTCTCATTAAGGCGGCCATTTATTTGGTTATCTACGTATTAGTATATTAGTCTCCATAACGTGTGTAGTCTGACCACAGGCTGGAAGAGGGGAAAGAAAATTAATTCTATAGAAGGAAATTGACCAAACAATTTTTGTTATAATAATAAATGTTAATTACACTACTTGTATAGTAAAATCATTCAAATTACAATCAAATAGAATATAAAAAAATATTAATATATATAAAAGAATATATATAAAAATTGTTTATAAAAAAGGGGAAAAAATAAAAATTTTAAATTTAAAAGAGCAGTCTCAATGAATTTCAAGAGTATAAAAAATAAAGAGTATAAAGGATGACGAGCGCCCCCCCCCCTCCTGAGCCGTACCAGGCCGCATGCCCTCAACATGGGGGGGTGCCGCACGGCCCCCCACCCTATGTGAATGAGTATGGGGTACAATGTACACCTACCCATTCACCTGTAAAAAAATTTTAAAAAACACAACACACAAGGGTTAAAATAGTTTATTGCACAACTCCGGGGGTCTTCTTCCGTCTTCGGGGGTCTTCTCGCCGGACTCCTCCGCTATCTTCTGCTAGCTCTTTTACTAGCAGAGAAGCCCGGCTTTCTTCTTCTCCGCCGCCCTCTTCTTCCGACTTCGGGGGTCTTGTCCCCCTCTTCGGGGGGTCTTGTTCCCCTTCTGGCCTTCTGTTCTTCTCTTCTCTTCTTCTCTTCTTGAGCTGTTGCCTCGTCATTGTCTCTGGTCACAATGACATGGACGCGGTATGCAGCGACTTATATAGGGACATCGCCGGGTGATGTCCCTGCCCATTATGATGTCACAGTCCCAGAGGATGCTTCACTTCACCATCAACCAGTTATTAAATCCAAGGGTTCACATACTTTTTCCACCTGCACTGTGAATGTTTACATGGTGTGTTCAATAAAAACATGGTAACATTTAATTCTTTGTGTATTATTAGTTTAACCACTTAGGCCCCGGACCATTTTCCAGCTAAAGGACCTTTTTGCGATTCGGTACTGCGTCATTTTAACTGACAATTGCGCGGTCGTGTGACGTGGCTCCCAAACAAAATTGATGTCCTTGTTTTCCAACAAATAGAGCTTTCTTTTGGTGGTATTTGATCACCTCTGCGGTTTTTATTTTTTGCGCTATAAACAAAAATAGAGTGACAATTTTGAAACAAATTCAATATTTTTTACTTTTTCCAAAAAATATATACATTTTTTTTTTTTTCCTCAGTTTAGGCCGATATGTATTCTTCTACATATTTTCAGTAAAAAAAATATGCAATAAGCATTTATTGATTGGTTTGCGCAAAAGTTATAGCGTCTACAAAATAGAGGATAGTTTTTTATTGTGACTGCGACATTATGGCGGACACGTCGGACAATTTTGACACATTTTTGGGACAATTGCCATTAATGCAGTGATCAGTGCAATTAAAAATGCACTGATTACTGTAAAAATGTCACTGGCAGTGAAGGGGTTAACCACTAAGGGGCAGTGTAGGAGTCAAGTGTGTGTGTGTGTGTGTGTGTGTGTGTGTGTGTGTGTGTGTGTGTGTGTGTGTGTGTGTGTGTGTGTGTGTGTGTGTGTGTGTGTGTTTTTTTTAATGTAGGGGGCATGGCTTGGCATGTGACATCACTGATCGTCTTTCCCTATAACAGGGAACAGACGATCAGTGACAGCCACACTAAGAAGCACGGGGAGAGGTTTGTTTACACTTACCTCTCCTCATTCTTTAGCTCTGTGACCCGATCACGGGACACTGGTAGCGATCAGATCCGCGGGCCCTGCGGCCACGGTCACGGAGCTCAGGACCAGGTCGCGAGTGTGCCGCCGACTTAAGGACCGCCTCACGCTGATGTACGTCTGCAGATTGGCACAGCTGGGCACAATCACGTACAGGTACGTTGCCTTTAAGAGCCCAGCCGTGCCAATCTGCCGACGTACATCAGCGTGAGGCGGTCCATAAGTGGTTAAGCAGACTGTGATTGTCTATTGTTGTGACTTAGATGAAGATCAGATCACATTTTATGACCAATTTGTTCAGAAATCCATATCATTCCAAAAGGGTTCACATACTTTTTTTGGCAACTGTATATTATTGAACGATCTGAAACGCTCACATGTAGATATAGTGTTTATTCAAGAAACAGACTTCAGAGATGATAAACTTCCCATTTTTAAGAACAGGTATTATCCAGTTGCTTATCATTCCACCAATAACTAAAACCAAAGGTGTGTCGATATTAGTGTCTAACCGACTTCCATAGTTGTGTCAAGATACTTTGGCAGACCCGATGGGGCGTTTCATGTTTATTAAAGGTCAAATAGGAGAAGTAAAAATTACTTTTGCTTCCATATGTGCTCAAAATGATTACCAAATTTCCTTCTTGGGCCATACAATAGAGTGTCTTCTGAAATTCTCTGTGGGCCAGTTGATCCTGGGAGGTGATTTCAATGTTCCGCTACTTCCCAATATGGACACCTCCTCTGGCTCATCCTCTATTACTCCTGGCGTCCGTAAGCGAGTGGCACAATCTGAGTGGCACAATCTTTCTACAAAGCTCAACTAATCAACGTCTGGCGCTTACAACATTCAGGTGAGACAGATTATACGTTTTACTCTCCTCCTCACAGACTCTATTCACGTATAGACTATTTTCTGATTCCACATGCACAGTTGCAGGCTGTTCAGAGTACAGCAATTAATATGATCACAGGGTCAGACCACACGCTGATTGAGTTAATATATGGACCCTCAGAGCTTTCAGCTTCCAGGACTAGATTCTGGAGACTGAATGAAAGTCTCCTGCAGACTCCTGAGATAGTGGAAGATGTACACCGTGAGTTGGATCGGTATTTTTAAATTAATAAACAACCTGATTGCCACATAGGTATCCTATGGGAGGCCCACAAGGTGTTCTTATTAAACATGGAGCACGGCTTAAGTGCCAGTGGCTGGAAAGCTTACATCCCTTCTACATGACATTCAAAAGGTAGAGGCTCAACATAAGCATGCCCCGAAACCTATACTCAAACAAAATCACTTTACGCTCCGTAAATAGATAACGGAACTGTTAAGATATCAAGCTAAGGCTGACATACAGCGAGGTCATAGAATAGGCTATGAATTAGGCTACAATATCTGGACCAATGGGAAAGATATGGACCAGAATAAATTCTTGGAAGCGTGAGGAGAACGTTCATGTCCCTAGATTAACAAGAGAATTCCACCAGAGGTTCCCTCACAAACCCAGCCCTAAGACATTCAGAGGACATCCTGAGAGGAGGGGAGTACTGTCAGGACATGGGCTCAAACCTGGGACCTCTTTAGTGTCTGGCATTGACTCACCTACTGAGCTATCTGGGATGCTGGGTAGCTCCCTGTCTGATCTATTGGACAATCCTATCTGATCCATTGAATAAACCTGCCTTGTGTCTTGATTGCTGTTGAACCTTGAACTCCTTGCTTCTCCCATGAACTTCCTATATAAGCCTTGTCTCGGCACTTCCTCTTTGCCAGGTTATTGTGCCTCCTTCTCAGCCAGTGGCTTGCTCTTGTCTTCCCTGCTGTCATCTATATTTTGCTACCACTCATGATCAACCCTTGGCTTGTTCCTTGACATAGACATGTGCATTTTGTTTCATTCTGAATGACCGAATTACAATGCTAACGAATTCAACCGAATTCGGACGAAATTCGAATCAAGTTAGCTACTTGTATCTAGGAACCCCAAATTTGGTATGCAAACACAGTAAAGCTAGCACTACAACACCTCCAAGTTTCTAGCTCCAAGTGAACCCGAGTTATGGGGCCCCCACGTCGGGTCGCAAAATGTCAAGCACTTTTCTGCAGCAGAGAATTACATTTTGCGATCCAAATTTGGGGCCACGTATCTCGGGGTCACTTGGTGCTAGAAACCCCGTCACCTGCCACATACAACTTGTGGCAGGTGACGTGGCAAGTGGACAATACACAACTTGTGGCAGGTGACGTGGCAAGTGGACAAATACAATACACAACTTGTGGCAAGTGGACAATGACATACAGCATATTCACTTGCCTTGCGATCGACATCCGTGACTTCTTCAATCAGGCATGCTGACAACTTCATTGATACCATAAATATAAATGAAATAAGATGTGTGTGTTTTTTTTTTTGCACTGGTACACTGCAAGTATGAAAAGTTGATGTGACAGATATATATAAGTAAGTATAAGTAACTAACCATCTTCCAAAATTTCTAATTCAAATAGAAAAGATTAGAACAGAATAGAAAAAATATATAATTATAAAACTTCAAGAAAGTAAATCATCACAGATTGTTGCAAAAGATGGTTGTTCCCTTTTAGGATGATTGGGGGGGGGGGGAGTGGAGTGCAAGATGATTGGGGGGATAGGGAAGTCCAGGATTATGGGGGGGGATAGGGGAGTCCAGGGTGATTGGGGGGGAAGGGGGAGATAGAGGAGTCCAGACTGACACACAGGGATTGTGAGTGTGTACTATGAGGTGTTTGTATAATACAGGGCACAGAAAAATCAGCACAAATTTGGTGATTTTGTAGTGCTAGTCCTACTGTGTTTGCATACCAAATTTGGGGTTCCTAGCTACAAGTGACCCTGAGATACGTGGCCCCAAAGTTGGGTTGCAAAATGTCATTCTCTTCTGCAGAAAAGTACTTGACATATTGTCCATATCTCTGGGTCACTTGGTGGTAGAAACCCCACATTTGGAGACTTTGTAGTGCTAGGTCTACTGTGTTTGCATACCTAATTTGGGGTTTCTAGCTATAAGTGGCCCCAAGATACGTGGCCCCAAAGTCAGGTCGCAAAATGTCATTCTCTGCTGCAGAAAAGTACTTGGCATATTGCCCATATCTGGGGTCACTTGGTGGCAGGTGATGTAGCAAGTGGACAATCCACAACTTGGTCACGTGGCACTTGTGGCCCGGTCACATGGCACTCGTCTCAGGTCACGTGGCACTCGTGGCCAGCACGTGGCTTTTGTGACCAGCCACATGGCACTCGTGGCAGGTCACGTGGCACTCATGGCAGGTGTCGTGGCAAGAATGACATTTTGCGACCCGAATTTGGGGCCACGTATCTCGGGGCCACTTATAGCTAGAAACCCCAAATTAGGGATGCAAACACAGTAGACCTAGCACTATACCATCTCCAAATTTGGAGTTTCTAGCACCAAGTGACCCAGAGATACGTGGCCCCAAATTCGGGTCACAAAATGTCAAGCACTTTTCTGCAGCAGAGAATTACATTTTGCGACCCGAATTTGGGGCCCCATATCTCGGGGTCACTTATAGCTAGAAACACCAAACTTGGTATTCAAATACAATAGAACTAGCACTACAAAGTCTCCAAATTTGGGGTTTCTAGCCCCAAGTGACCCCGAGATACATGGCCTTAAATTTGGGTCACAAAATATTTTCGAATTCGGTTGAAATAGTTTTGAATGCGGTTGAAATCACTTCGAATCATGTTGAAATCATTTTGAATCCGGTAGAAATATTTTTAAATTTGGTTGAAATATTTTCGGATGTGACCGATTTTTCAAATTCGGTAGAAAACGAAACGAAATCCAAAAACGAATTTAACGAATATAACTAAACGAAATTAATTAATTAACTAATTAAAACTAAACTAAACACATTTTTTCCTTTTGCACATGTCTAGACTACTATACTGCCTGATCCCAACCTGCAACTACTCATTACCAACCTTTTGCCTTGTTTACTGACCACTCTGTTGTTTGATCCTAATCTGCTCATCTGCTTCTGGACCCCGGCTTGCTCACACCCTTGTGGAGAAAACCTGAGGACTGTGACCTGGTACCAGCACACAGCTAAATCCATCTCCACCATCTGGAGCTCTGGTGAACACCAGTGAGTATTAGACTCCGCCTCTCAGGTGAGCCTGTATCATCTGCCAGGGTGACTACCTATGTATCTATCACGCTGGTCGGTGGTAGTCCTGCAACTGCTATAGCAACTGGTCTTCACGCCTGATGCCTGATCATGACAACATCTCTGCCAGAGCTGTAACAGATTCTTCTAGTTCTGATGTTTTAACACGGTTTGCTTGTAATTTAGTTTTAACTGAATGAATATCTCTGTGATATCCCTGTTCCAGGCACTGTACAAAGGCTTCCGTCTCACTATATGTTGGCAAAGCTCTTAAATAATCTCGTAGTTCCCCCTTATCTGGGCCATGGCTGGTAGCTGGGGATTGTATGAGCAGAGATGGAGGGAGGGGTGAAGTTGCCAACCGTGGCTCCTGCGGCTTCTGTGAAACAGCTGACCGGGTTGCCGGACTATGTACTGGGCTATGTACTGGAGAGAGAGAGAGCAGGATCAAACACAGGCAGCTCAAGTGTGATGTCCTACTGCCATCTTTGCCTAGGCACTAGATGAGCAGGTCCACCTGCTAACAGAAAAGAAACCAGGGAAGTCTCTCTGTGGGGACACGGGTGTAACAGGCAAGTGACCAGAAACACAGCATCCCTTCCTGCCCATGGGAACCAGAAAATGAGCAGAGATGAAACCCTGGTAAGAGCAAGATGAGAAAGATTTTAGAAGCTTAGGCAGTCTTGGCAGCTGGGGGACTGGGTGACTGCCACTGAGCGTTGGGATGAGCAGCAACAAGCCCAGATAGATCGGGGGCAGACCTGGATAGTGCCAGACCCGAAAGCCGGACAAACGCTGGATGGAAGCTGGCTGAAGCTAGATGGAAGCTGGATGGAACCCAAGCCAAGCCTAAAGTGCTAAGATAGTTGGGCTACTGATCATACAACACAATCTGTAGCTCATGGCTGATCTCTCCCTGGGTCCCTGTTAGGAGCACAGCGCCGCTTCCTCCATGCATAGTCCACGCACATTCCCCAAAAACATTTTTTTCATGCAAAATCTTATAACCATTTTTGCATGTTCAATGGCTGAAATTATGAAATGTAAGATAGCCTATTTTGTTTCCACACTCACTTATTGTACTGTATGTATGAAGAAGCAACATTGTCATCTTAAGTTGCTAGCTCCTTATTTGGACTATAGAACTTCTTATCTCCATAACATGGTGGAGGAGGTGACCTTTAGTCCACAGAGGCAAACTAGGCAGGGCTGAATTACAACCTCTGGCAAAAAGTATGTAATCATCACTCTTGGAAAATGTTCATTCAATTGTTTAATTGTGTAGAAAAAAAAACTATTTACAGACATGGCTCAAAACTATTTTCATCTAACATTATAACCTTCTGGCTTTAAAAAAAACTTAGAAAACTGTAGCCAATTACAACTGTTTTTGCAGATCAAGTGGAGGAAAAAAATATGGTATCACTCAATTCTCAGGAAAACATTACAGAATCACCATGTACTGTACTTTGCAGTTCTAAAACAAACATCTTCATCAGATTACATCTGCTAATTAGTCTGCAGTTAAAAAAAGAGTGCTTGTACACCTTGGTGAGCTGTTTCTCCAACCTGATTGACATGAATCTTGGCTCCAACACAAGAGATGTCAGTTGAAACAAATGAGAGAATTATAAAACTTCAAGAAAGTAAATCATCACAGCATGTTGCAAAAGATGGTTGTTCCCTGTCAGGGTGATGGGGGGGGGGGGGGGTAGTGGAGTGCAAGATGATCGTGGGGGATAGGGAAGTCCAGGATTATGGGGGGGGGGGGGATAGGGGAGTCCAGGGTGATTGGGGGAAGGGGGAGATAGAGGAGTCCAGGATGACACACAGGGATTGGGAGTGTGTACTATGAGGTGTTTGTATAACACAGGGCACAGAAAAATCAGCACAAGGGGCAGTACTTGCATATTCTCCACCCCTCCCCCAAAGTAACCATCTATTGGTCACCTATGCACACCACTTTGCTTGCCTCTGCACCCTCACCCACAATTCATCTCTGTGCCCCCCTCCATCCACAGCTCACCTCTGTACCCCCTCCATCCATAGCTCATGTCACGTACCTGGTGATGGAGCCCAGAATGCAGGGAGCAGCCTCTCGTATGCCTCTGGCTCGAGAGCCCCTGGTAGAGGAGACAGTGACTCAAGAGTGCAAAGGAGCACAAGTGCCTGGCAGGTGCTGGGGCTAGTCTGGACCTCTGAAGTGGCTGAAGAGAGACTGACAGGAACAGCAGGCTGGAACAGATGACTGGAACACAGCAGACAGCCAGGAGGAGTGATGACAGGGCCCAGGGCAGCTGCCCCCTTTGCCCTGCGTTAAAGACAGCCCTGGACATCGCCTAAAGGATATGGGATTTACATACAGATAAGCCAACCGAAAAAAAAACCTTAATAGAAAAAAGGTTACAGTGGGTTAAGGAAAAACAATCATGGACTATGGATGACTGAATGAAAGTGATATTCAGTGATGAATCACGAATCTGCATTGGGAAGGGTGATGATGCTGGAACTTTTGTTTGGTGCCGTTCCAATGAAATGTAGGAAGACGACTGCCTGAAAAAAACATGCAAATTTCCACAACCATTGATGATATGGGGTTGCATGTCAGGTAAAGGTACAGGGAGAAGACAGTCATTAAATCTTCGATAAAAGCACAAGTTAATATTGCGATTTTGGACACTTTTCTTATTCCATCAATTAAAAGGTTGTTTGGTGATGATGACATTTTTTTTCATGATTCCATAATATTGTTTTTAGAATTGAGTGATTCCATATTTTTTTTTCCTATGCTTTGATCTGCAAAACAGTTGCAATTGACTCGTTTTCTTTCTTTTATTTTTTTTTTTATTTTTTATTTTTTAAGTGTTTCTTAAAGCCAGAAGGTTGGAATGTTAAATGAAAACAGTTTTGAGTCACGTCTGTGATTTGTTTTTGTTTTTTACACAATTAAACAATTGAATGAACATCTTCCAAAAGTAATGATTCCATACTTCTTGCCAGGGGTTGTAATATTCCATTCGTTCAAACACAAGTCCTGACATAGACTCATGTGAAATTCATCAATCAAAATGTTTAAAGCTGCAGTTAAGTCTGGTTTTACCTTCCTTTGTTCTTTCTTTTTCTTTTCATCAGAATGGTTTAAATAACGGTTCATTATATATGTTATTTTAGATCCAGTGATATTATCACTGGGTCTCTGTGCCTCTCATGGCTAAAGGGAGGGGCCAGCAAGGTGCTGTACATATTGTTACATTACAGCACCGTGCCCCAGTCCTTCCTCCGATTCATGCTGGCCTTATGGAGGAGTTGCATGCAGACTGCCTTTTGTGAGTCTCAGTCTCCATATTTGAAAGATATGAAATCCAGTGAATGAAAGGGGTGGGCCAGGGACAGTAAAACTTAAAATGTAAGTCCATGCTAAAACCAAAATCCCTGCTACCCTATAGCCACCAACATTCTAACACTATCCTATCTAGACCTGTAAAGTAAAAAATCAGTATACATACCTTTTCTGCAGGTGCAGGCCGATCAGTGGAAGCTCTGGTCCCATGCTGAGCTGTCAGCCATATTTTCACTGTGTAGGCAGGTGCAGAGGACACATCCGACAATGAAAGCCTCATAGAAAGTCTTTGGGTAACGTCACTCCCCATTCATTTCACAGCCATTGTCGGATGTGTACTCAGCAGAGCTTCTGCCGCTGGAAATCAGGTCGGATCACCTTCAAAAAAGGTATGTATACTGATTTTTTTCTTTACTGGGCTAGATATGTTAGTGTTAGCCCTTGTACACACGGTCAGACATTCCGAAAACAAAATCCGTTAGACGGATTTTGTCCGAAACTGGTGTTGCATACACACGGTCGGGCAGAGTTGTCGGAAAATCCGATCGTTTGGAACGTGATGACATTTGTTGGTTACAACGGGACTATGTTCAAGCTAGTAGCCAATAGCTTTGGTCTTGTAATTTTATCTGAGCATGCGTGGCACTTTGTCCGATCGGAATTCTCTACAAACGATCGGACAAAGTCCGATTGGATCATGTTGTCGGAAAATTTTGTATCCAGCTCTCAAACTTTGTTGGTCGGCTTTCCGACTGAAAAAGTCAGATGAAGCCCACACACGGCTGATTGGACATTTTCCGTTGGAATTTCCGACCGTGTGAACAAGGGCTAAGAATGTTGGTGGCTATAGATGCAGGGCTTTTCGTTTTAGCATGGACTTTAAATAGGGAAAAGAGTTAGATGATGTTGGACATCCTCCAGCCAGGAAATGAGGCCAGCTCCATTTGACTTGTTTGGAACCCCACGGTGTGCAGTGAAATCAGAGTGAATAATTTGAGTACAGAAGAGGAACATATACAATTGTGCAAGAGAGAAGGTAGGGATGGAGTTCAGCTTTAATGTAAATCAACATCATGTGCTGATAATAAAATGTATGCAAGTCTAAACGAATACTTGATCCAGTTACTATGTGATGCACAAACCTCATAATGTAAACAAAAATGTTCCTTTACCTTCGCTGACTGATCCAAATCTGCCTTCATTTGTGACTCTCATACTTTCCCTCCCAGACACAGCAGCTTACAGTAGAAGGCTTTCAACAAAAGAGGCAGTGCTATCAATCCAGTGACAATGCTTCCAGCAATACCCCCTGTAACACTGTTTCATCCCACTGTAAGCAGACCCAGCCTACATGAGAAAATATGCATCTCCCATGGGACTCTATTGCATCCAAAATTTTACAGACAAGATGAATTATGTAATCTAAAAGTAAAAAATGTTATACAATTCCTCTAGTCTAGACAGCACCACTTCTAGTCTAACTTTAGTTTTTACTTTAATGTCATATCATGGTCTCCTAGAAATACCATATTTCATGTGTAATCTATTAATTAGATAACCACAACATTTATCCAATGCATTTCAACTGTAAACAGTCTTCTTCAGGGATATAAGGTGGAATATACATAGGTGAATAGACCAAATATAGGGCTTAAAGTTGTTGTAACACATCTTATGGGGGGGTCCCCCAGTGAAGATGGTGGGGTCATGCAACCCACAAGGGATCAAAGACATAGGCTGGGCCAAAAACTGTAAACCAGCCACTAATTTAATGATCCAGCCAAAGATGGATGGATGTATAGGGAAATGAAGTATACCAACCAAGAAAGGATGGATTTGTGAAAGAGATTTAGTATATTAGGACTAAGCTGATCCCACTAGGATCTGTATAGGAACCATGTCACACGTAACCCCTGATGGCTTGTCTGTATAATTTTGGTTGCAATAAAGTCCCATGGAGATGCATATTTTCTACATAAGATATAGGAACGAAGCAGCTACTAACCCATGACATACTCACCTTCCTTTCTTAAAAGCCTACATGAGAATGGCAACTCTGCTCTGAATTTAGGAGCAGGGCAACATTGTTATCATGTCACAGTAAACTGTATTAGGTTGATTTCACCAGAAGAATCAGTGGGTATTTTTAAACTTTGCAGGGGGACTAAGAGAAAACTGTAAGTGCAGATGAACTTATCCTACTTGTCTGTAATGGACAGCCCCATTTCTAATTTAAGGGATCTAAAATTGTTGAATGTTTTAAAAATCTAAGAAAATTGCACCAGAATTTAAATGTTCATATTTAAAGACACATGCTAAAGACACAAAATACACTGCAGGGTATATTGATTCTGTGCCATATACCATTACACCTGCATTTCAAGAACATAAAGAAATAATTATTTAAAAACAAATAAATGTATAGCTTTACCAATTCAGCCTCTTTTATGGAACTGATAAAAGCAAAGGAAAACAACATCCCTGGATTAATAGTGTCCAGATCCTGATGTTATTGCCCTTGTTTAAATGAGACTTGTATTGTAGTGTGGTAGGAGCTGTATAGACAGAAAAGCAGTCCATATACTGTAGTGAATGCGTTTCCTCCTATATTATATTTCAAAGCCTGAGAGCACCATATGTAAAGAAATGTGTTCAACATACATACACTAGAAACTTATAAATAGTCTGTTGTTCGCATCTATTCATTCATTGTTGACACTAGGGTCACTATGCAATATGTTATTGTATGGGGTTACACTACAATGTAAATGACAAAAAAGGGTAAGTGACAGCCAGGTAACACTAGGACAAAGTATGTATGAGAAGCTGAGCATGATGGAAGCGATGCAAGGTCATTGAGATCTCGTGTGTGAAAAAGAATGCTTTAATTTGTGCGGAGCTAAATTCACCAAGCTTAAGTTGTAAATGTCACAAGTAAAATTTGAAAAATAATGTAAAATATTTATATTTATTCAAAATACTTTTTAACAGGGAAAAACTGATTGAGTGCAAACTTTTTTTGCATACTTTTATACTGTTTTTAAAATTGTATGCATGTCTATCAAAAGGGATAAATGAATAAAATGTTGACTATTTATATACTTTAAGCTTGAAGAAAGACCAGAGCTGTCCTCCACAGTAATATTGTACATTCCATGTTTCATTTTGCTTCTACAAAACCTTGCTTTTATTTTCTGCAATTTTCATGAAGCATTTGCAAACATTACATTTATACATGAATATTTATTTATAACATAATTTTCTCTTCCTATAACAAATTCATTTTTAACTATGTAAGTTCCAGTACCATTTTCACATTTCAGCTGTGGGGCTATACATTTGACTAGAGATAAGCTTTGGCAGGGAGTTTTTTCAGCAGGAACGTGGGGGAACACAGTTCTGTCACCTCCTGGACTGGCTGTAAGTAATGGCAAGGGGTGCTGGGGTGTGCTGTAGGGTACTGATGCTCAGTGCTGGGGGATCTATTTTTGCAGGGGGGGTCTATTGTTGCTGAGGAGGTCTATTGTTGCTGGTGGGGGACCTTTGTTGCTAGGGGTGGGTCTTATGTTGCTGGGGGGTGAGTTGTTGCTGAAGGAGATCTACTATTGGGGGAGGGGTCTATTGTTAATGCCTGCCAGAGAGTCTATTAATGTTGGCTGTGCGGAGATCTGTTGATGCTGCTGGGAGCCTATTGTTGAGGGAGGGGGGGGATTTTGTTGTGAGTGGTACATTGTTGTTAGGAGGATCCATTGTCGTTGGCTGAAAGGGATCTATTTTACCAGCTTTTCTTGATATCATTACCAAATTCCATACAAATAACTTGGCACCACAAAATGGTATTTGGTTCTGTATTGTCTAAAATAGGTGGTACTGGGAGGTGGGTAGGAGTTGGAACCAAAGGACGGTGCTCAGATGTGGGTAGGGGGTGGTGAAAAGAAGAGTTCCTGCACCTATTGTCTGAGAAAAAAAGACCTGAGCTTTGGGTTCAATCATATTCGACTTGAGCCAATGAACAAACTGGCCAAATTAGGCAGGTATGCTCATCCAAACTTCTGGTTTCTGTTTTTAAAGAGATCAGGGTTTATGGTCAACCAGAAGACAGATCGGGATATGTCATTTGTTATGGAAGTAGCTGACCAAAAGCATCTTCGAGCGACAGACCATCGCGGCAGAGGGCCATTGTGCCACCTACCTGCTCACTGGTCTCTGCATCAGAATTATTGCACAAATGAATGCAGACAGATGACCAGGAAGCTGTAGAGTAAGGCTGGCTATACATTGTACAATTTTCCTTGTTTTACCAGAACCATATAATATGAGGTCAAACCTAAACACTTTCAATTTGTATGCAATCAGGTGGGCCCTTGTACTACATAGTTGAAGGTAAATCTAAAGTAAATTGAATAAGAAAATTGTATAATGTATGGACAGCTTAAAGGCTGCCATACTCTGCTCAAAATTCAACATTTTTCAATCAACTTTTGCCAAAGGAACCAGGTGGAAAATTGGCCATAGAACAAAGGTTGCATCTAATCAAATGCTCTGAAAGCTAGGGGTGCTGGCTGTGAGAACACAATAGTTGACAGGGAAGATTCATCCATTTGCACTGTTTAGCATGGATGGGGGAGCCTGTTGCTGCTTTTGTATGGCCATCTTAACCAACTGTAAAGAGCATAGCCATCTGCCTGGCAATATAGTTTGGCAATGGTTGTGAATCACAGGGCTTTTTACTTTTTAGCAGGTCAGCCTAAAACTATCTCTAAACCTACTAGCAGCCACATTCTAATGCCGCGTACACACGAGCGGACTTTTCAACATCCAAAGTCCGAAGGACTGAGTCCGTCAGACTATCCGATCGTGTGTGGGCTGCAACGGACTTTTGACTCGCCAAAGTCCGAAGGACTTTAGAATATGGAACATGCTTCAAATTTTTCCGAAGGAACTCCGCCGGACCCGGTCCCCTTTGAAAAATCCGCTCGTGTGTATGCTACTCCGACGGACTAAAACCGACGCTAGGGCAGCTATTGGCTACTGGCTATGAACTTCCTTATTCGAGCCGAGTCGTACGTCATCACGTTCGAATCCGTCGGAGTTTAGTGTGATCGTGTGTGGCCAAGTCCGCTCAGCCGAAAAGTCTGTCAGAACTCCGTCGGAATTCCAGCAGAACTCCGACGGAACTCCTTCGGAAGTCTGTCGGACATAAGTCCTCTCGTGTGTACGGGGCTTTAGACAAACCTATCTAAATGCTTAAAGCAAAAATCTCTATACATACTTTTTCTGAATCCGAACAGGTCCAGTTTTCAGTGGCGGATGCTGTGTGCAAGAGACAGCCAACAACAGCTTGAAGTGACATCACCCATAGAGTTACTATGGGGCTTCCGTTGTCGGGTGCCTCTTCTGCACCCTCCCACACACAGAAGCTGTTGACAGCTCAGCGGGGGACCGGACTGAAGCGGTTTCAGAAAAGGTATGTATAGCGATTTCTTCTTTACAGGGCTAGATAGGTTAGTCTTAGAATGTTGCTGCAAGTAGATTTAGAGTTAATTTTAAACTGTACTTCTACTTTAAAAAAATAGAATTAGACCCTGCTGAGGTGATAGTACTTAAAGCGGACCTTAAGTCATTTTTTCTTTACTTCATATCGAGCCCTGGCTGTGTAGTCATTGTAAATCACAAATGTAAATATGCAGTATATACCTTATTTTTTTATTTCCTCTTTTCCTGCTTGTATAACGCCTATGCGAATGAAGAGATTTCCTGTATTTGCACTGACTCCCGGGAGATAAACGTCAGATATGCCAGCAGTGCTCTTTTTTTTTCCAGCTCACTCTTGTGAGAGTTGGCTGGCAGGGAAGGGGCTGGGAGAGTGGAGCAGGGCTGTGGGGAGTGACAGGTAAGCCGAGGACACCTGCAGGGCTGGATGGGGGCTTTTTGGGAGCTGGATGAGGGCAGAAATAGGAGGAGACTCCAAGAATTGAAGTGCTTTCCCATAGAGAGGAGAGAAATTCAGCCAGAAAAAGGAGTATTACCCTTCTATTTTTTTAATTATTAGCATTTACAAAAAAAATTCCCATACCTCGTGTGTGCCGTGCCCAAGCTGTTTGATTGGGAATTTGTATAGCAGCCGCAGCAAACTTCCCCTGCTGCTTTTATAGGAACATGTAAACAAAGGCCTGAAAGCACTGCTCCTATTGAGCAGACACGGCTGAGCCGAGCCCTTTATGCACATGTGCTTTCAGGCCTTTGTGTACATGTTACTATAGCAGCCACAGCGGAAGTTTGCTGCCGCTGCTATAGTACCAGCTCTATATGGGGATGGAAGCACATTTTCTACTGCACATGCACGGCCAGGAGCCCTTTACCGAGCATTAGGGATGAGCCGAACACCCCCTGGTTCAGTTCGCACCAGAACTTGCGAACGGACCGATAGTTTGTGCGAACTTTCGAATCCCGTTATAGTCTATGGGACTCGAATGTGAAAAATCAAAAGTGTGAATTTTAAAGACAAGTTATTGTCCTAAAACGTTTTAAAAACTGTATTTTTTTCAGGAGCAGTGATTTTAATGATGCTTAAAGTGAAAAAATAGAAGTGAAAGGCACATGTGTCCCTGCACAAAATGACATTTCTAAAGGAATAAAAGTCATTTAAAACTGCTTGTGGCTTTAATGTAATGTCTGGTACCGGCAATATGGATGAAAATCATTGAGAAAAAAGGCATGGGTACCCATTCCCCAGCCCATTACCAGCCCCTTTGGGTCTTGTATGGCTATTAAGGGGAAACCCACACCCAAATTCAAAAAAGGAAAGGCGTGGGGCCCCCAGGCCCTATATACTCTGAACAGCAGTATACAGGGACTGTAGGTTTGTTCTTAAGTAGAATATGTTTGTAATTTTGAACTGGTACATTTTTAAAGTGTAGCTCCAGCCAAAAAATCTATTTTTACGCTTTTTGGAAGGGTTATGACCGCTATAACCTTTGTTTTGCTGTATGTGCACCTGTTCAGAAGATTTCACCTCACTTTCTGTCCCAATGACAATTGGATTTTGAAAATTTGGGTTTTTTGTGAAACAAGGGACTCTTACAGGAGAGAATTCCCCTTCCTAGGGGTAGTTTTCCTCTCACGTGTCTCCTTCTGTTTGAAAGTAGGAGTCGTTTGTAAGCTGGATGTTTGAAAGTAGGGGCCTGCCTTATATACTCTGCAGAAATTTGGGCCTTATGCCGCGTACACACGATCAAACAAGCGGGTGGAAAAGTCCGGCAAACTGAAGTCCGCCAAAGAATCCCCCGTGTGTAGCCTCCGGCATACTTTTTTGACCCAAAAGTACGGCGGACTTAGAATGTAGTTTTACACTCCAATCTTCCCGCTGGACTCGCATTTCGGCGGACAATCTGGCCGTGTGTATGCCAGTCCGCCGTACTTTTGAAATGAACGGACTTTTCCCGCCCGGAGATAAGTCCGCTCATTTCGAGCGGGTCTCCAGGTAGGCGGGGCCTGCGAAGGAGACGTCGCTGGCCCCGCCGCCTGGTATGGACTTAAAGGGGAACCCCAACGCCGAAAAAAATCGGCGTGGGGGTCCCCCCAAAGTCCACAACAGACCCTTGTCCGAGCACGCTACCCGGCCGGCCAGGAAAGGAGGGGCGAGCGAGCACCCCCCCTCCTGAGCCGTACCAGGCCGCGTGCCCTCAACATGGGGGGTGCCTTGGGGAAGGGGGGGGGGGCGCGCGGCCCCCCCCCACCCAAAGCACCTTGTCCCCATGTTGATGAGGACAAGGGCCTCTTCCCGACAACCCTGGCCGTTGGTTGTTGGGGTCTGCGGGCGGGGGGCTTATCGGAATCCGGGAGCCCCCTTTAATAAGGGGGCCCCCGGATACCGGCCCTCCACCCTATGTGAATGAGTATGGGGTACAGTGTACCCCTACCCATTCACCTGTAAAATAAAGTACAAAAAAAACACAACACACAAGATAAAATAATTTATTGCACAGCTCCGGGGGTCTTCCGTCTTCAGGGGTCTTCTCGCCGGACTCCTCCGCTATCTTCTTGTAGCTCTTTTACTAGCGGAGGAGCCCAGCATTCTTCTTCGTCGCCGCGGCCTCTTCTTCCGACTTCGGGGGTCTTGTCCCCCTCTTCGGTTCTTCTGCCGGGCCACCGCGCCTTCTTATAGCTCTTTTACAGGTGGTGGCCCCGTCTTCTGTGGCCGCCGTCTTCCGTTCTTCTGTTCTTCTCTTCTTCTTCTCCTGGAGATGTTGACTCGACGTTCTCTCCGGCCGCAATGCCAGGGACGCGCTGCGTGGCGACTTATATAGGGACAAGGGGCGGTGTCACATGGGTTGATGTCACATGGGTTGGTC
This sequence comes from Lithobates pipiens, assembly GCF_037356315.1. NCBI lineage: Eukaryota > Metazoa > Chordata > Amphibia > Anura > Ranidae > Lithobates > Lithobates pipiens. The sequence goes on from NW_027507764.1 coordinate 394,934,892, forward strand.
ACATGGGTTGATGTCACATGGCGACAGTCCCAGCATCCTCCGGGACTGTGACATTGTAAGGGGGCAGGGTCACCATGTGACTCCAACCCATGTGACATCAACCCATGTGACACCGCCCCTTGTCCCTATATAAGTCGCAGCGCAGCGCATCCCTGGCATTGCGGCCGGAGAGAACATCGAGTCAACAGTCCGGCAAGAAGACCCCCGAAGACGGAAGACCCCCGGAGCTGTGCAATAAATTATTTTATCTTGTGTGTTGTGTTTTTTTTTGTACTTTATTTTACAGGTGAATGGGTAGGGGTACATTGTACCCCATACTCATTCACATAGGGTGGGGGGCCGGTATCCGGGGGCCCCCTTATTAAAGGGGGCTCCCGGATTCCGATAAGCCCCCCGCCCGCAGACCCCGACAACCAACGGCCAGGGTATGGCTCAGGAGGGGGGGGGCGCTCGCTCGCCCCTCCTTTCCTGGCCGGCTGGGTAGCGTGCTCGGACAAGGGTCTGTTGTGGACTTTGGGGGGACCCCCACGCTGATTTTTTTCGGCATTGGGGTTCCCCTTTAAGTCCATACCAGGCGGCAGGGCCAGCGGCGTCTCCTTCGCGGGCCCCACCTACCTGGAGACGCGCTCGAAATGAGCGGACTTTCCTCCGCATGTGTGGGCGAGTCCGTTCATTTCAAAAGTAGGGCGGATATTACGGCGGACTTAGTCGCCGTATTAGTCCGCTGAAAAAGTGCCGTGTGTGGGCAAGTAGCCCGTTCGGAAAGTCCGACGGACAGTCTGGCGGGAAGTCCGCCAGACTAAGTACGTCGGACAGATGGCTACGTGTGTACGCGGCTTTAGTTGTTGGTGTTGCCATAACACTGTAAGCCCTTACAGTTATTCTTGGTGTGCGCAGAAACAGGTCCTGCTGTGAAATATTAGATCAAGAATTGTAATTACATGCCCCTGTTGAACAGGGTCAGAAAAATTGGGCCTTTGGTGGTGGACAGTGTGGTGGTGTTGCCACAAGATTGTAAGGCCTCACAGTTACTCTTAGTGGGTGCAGGAATGGGCCCTGCTGTGAAATATTAGATCAAGAATTTTAATTACATGCCCCTGTTGAAACAGGGGCAGAAAAATTGGGCCTTTAGACACAGGTGCTGGTGCCATAACACTGCAACCCCTCACAGATAGGGATGAACCGAACACCCCCAGTTCGGTTTGTACTAGAACTTTAAAAAGGACCAAAAATTCATATGAACTTTAGAACCCCATTAATGTCTATGGGCCTCAAATGTTCGAAATCAAAAGTGCTAATTTTAAAGGCTAATATGCAAGATATTGTCTTAAAAATTTGGGGACCCCGGCTCCTGCTCCAGGGGACAAGGATCAATGCCAATTTTTTTTTCGGGAACACTGATTTTAACGACGATTAAAGTGAAAAAAAAAGTGAAATATTCCTTTAAATATTGTGCCTGGTGGATGCCTATAGTATGCCTGTAAAGTGGCACGTGTTTCCTGTGTTTAGAACAGTCCCTGCACAAAACAACATTTAACGGGACAAAAAGTCATTTAAAACTGCTTGCTTGGTTTTAATGTAATGTCTGTTTCCGGCAATACGGATGAAAATCATTGAGAAAAATGGCATGGATAGCCCCCCTGCCAATTACCAGCCCCTTTGGGTCTTGTATGGATATTAAGGAGAACCCCGTACCCAAATTAAAAAAAGTAAAGGCGTGGGGCCCCCAGGCCCTATATACTCAGAACAGCAGTATACAGGCGCTGCAAACAAGACAGGGTGTGTAGGTTTGTTGTGTTAAGTAGAATCTGTTTGTAATTTTGAACTGGTACATTTTTAAAGTGTAGCTCCAGTCAAAAAATCTTATTTTTATGCTTTTTGGAAAACATAGGGAAGCGTTATCACCCCTGTATAATTTTTTTGGCCGTCCGTCTTTTTTCATTTCCCTTCCTGTTGTCTCCTTATGTTTGCAAGTAGGAGATGTTTGTAAGTTGGATGTTTGAAAGCAGGGGCCTGCCCTATATGCTCTGCAGAAATGTGGGCCTAAGTTGTTGGTGTTGCCACAACACTGTAAGGTGGGCGCTGGAGCACCATGCTGTGAATGATTATATCAAGAATTGTAATTACATGCCATTGTTGAACAGTGGTAGAAAAATTGGGCCTTTGGTGGTTGTGGTGGTGGTGCTGGTGCCACAACATTGTAAGTCCCGCACAGGAACGGGCCCTGCTGTGAAATATTATATCAAGAATTGTAATTACATGCACCTGTTAAACAGAGGCTGAAAAATTGGGCCTTAGGCACTGGTGCTAGTGCCATGATACTGCAACCTCTCCCAGATACTCTAGTTGGAGAGCAGGAATGAGCCCTGATGCAAAGCATTGCATCAAAAATTGTAATTACATGCCCCTGTTAAAAAGGGTCTGAAAAATTGGGCCTTAGCCACTGGTGGCGTCACCCAGAACCAAAGATGTTCTTCCAAGCTATCAGAAGGATCATTGAGGAGGAAGAGGATAGTCAGTCAACATAACAGGACAATCACTCAGCATAAGCATAGGCAGTCTTGAAGGGATGTGACATTTAAAAAAATGTTATTTGGTTACATAAGCTTCAGGTGCTTGGTAGCTGGTGGTGATCCAAGACTGATTCCTCTTTATGAAGGTCAGTCGATCAACCGAGTCGGTGGACAAGCGCACCCTGTGATCGGTTATAAAGCCTCCAGCAGCACTGGAGGTGCGTTCCGAAAGAACGCTGGATGCAGGACAGACCAGTAGCTCAATTGCATACTGTGCAAGCTCTGGCCAGTGATCCACTCTCAAGACCCAATAACCTGGAGGATTTTGGTGGGAAAGATGTCCAAGACTGATCTTGCCCCTAGGTATCCCTGCATCATGTAAATCAGACGCTAGCGATGGTTGCTGGAACCGGTCATACCTTGGGGCTGCAGACTAAAAAATTGTCTGAACGCATTGATCAGATGGCCACCTTCTCCACCGCTCCTTCTGTGACTGACTGAAGCCTCAGCAACACATTGTCCAGGACCAGGAGTTTGTAACCTCCCAGTCTCTGGGAACGCGTTGCACAGACCTTTCTGCAAGGCCTCCTGAAGATGTTTCATCCTCTGCTCCCTCTGCGATGGTAAGATAATATCTGCAACCTTACCCTTGTAACGTGGATCAAGGAGGGTTGGCAGCCAGTAATGATCCCTCTCCTTGATACCACGAATACGAGGATCCTTCCTCAGGCTTTGCAGGATCAGGGAGGCCATGCAGCATAGGTTTGCTGAGGCATTCGGGCCGGGGTCCTCTGGGTCACTAAGGGCGACATGATCCGCAGCCACCTCCTCCCAGCCACGTACAAGTCCATGGGTTTCTTGGGACTGTAAATGATCCCTTGAAGACTGCTGCTGATGCTGAGTGCTAGGCTCCACCTCCATGCTGCCACAATCCTTCTCCTCTTCCTCCTATTCCTGTGTGATCTGTGGGCCAGCAGGAACACTGTCTGGATAAAGGGGGCCTTGAGAGGTAAGGAAGTCCTCCTCTTCCTCCCTCTGTTCTGCCTCAAGTGCCCTGCATGCATCCCTGAGCATAGCTCACTGGTGTGGGGAAAAAAAAACAAGCTCTCCTGACCCTGTCCTGGTGCCATAGTCTCACAGGTACTCATTGATGGCCCTCTGCTGCGTGTGCAGGCGCTGCAGCGTGACCAATAGGGATGAGCCGAACACCCCCCTGTTCGGTTCGCACCAGAACCTGCGAACAGACCTAAACTTCGTGTGAACTTTAGAACCCTATTAAAGTCTATGGGACTCGAACGTTCACAATTTAAAGTGCTCATTTTAAAGGGTAATATGCAAGTTACTGTCCTAAAAAGTGTTTGGGGACCCGGGTCCTGCCCCAGGGGACATGGATCAATGCAAAAAAAAGTTTTAAAAACGGCCGTTTTTTCAGGAGCAGTGATTTTAATAATGATTAAAGTGAAACAATAAAAGTGTAATATTCCTTTAAATTTCGTAGCTGGGGGGTATCTATAGTATGCCTGTGAAGGGGCGCATGTTTCTGCTGCTTAGAACTGTCCCTGCACAAAAGTGTCATTTGTGCAGGAAAAAAAGTCTTTTAAAATCACTTGCGGCTAAATTGTCGGCTCCACGTTATACAGAGAACACTCAATGAGTGTTCTCTGTATTAGCCGACAATTCATTCATTCATTGATTAAAAAAAAAAGCGTGGGGGTTCCCCTAAATTCAATTACCAGGCCCCTCAGGTCTGACATGGATATTAAAGGGAACCCCGTGTCAAATTTAAAAAAAAATTGACGTGGGGGTCCCCCTAAATATCCATACCAGACCCTTTATCTGAGCACGCAACCTGGCAGGCCGCAGGAAAAGAGGGGGGACGAGAGAGCGGCCCCCCTCCCTCCTGAACCGTACCAGGCCACATACCCTCAACATTGGGAGGATGCTTTGGGGGTCTGTGACCCCTCAAAGCACCTTGTCCCCATGTTGATGAGGACAAGGGCCTCATCCTCACAACCCTGGCCGGTGGTTGTGAGGGTCTGCGGGCGGGGGGCTTATCAGAATCTGGAAGCCCCCTTTAACAAGGAGACCCCCAGATCCCGCCCCCCCTGTTTGAAATGGTAAGGGGGTACAAAAGTACCCCTACCATTTCACAAAGAAAGTGTCAAAATGGTTAAATAAGACAAACACACTTTTGAAAAATTCCTTTATTAAAAATAAAAAAAAAGATTCCAGCGGTGCTAATCCACTCTTGCTATCCAGCGACGAATCTCCGGGGTCCAGCGATGGATGATCATATCCAGCGACGGGGGATCTCTCAGTCCAGCGCTGTCCATACATCCTTCTTCTGTCTCCATTGCGGAGACACTGCGGAGATCCCAGCGCTGACGTTTCTTATATTAGGAGGGTGGGGCCACTCGTCACCTGACCCCGCCCCCTCTGACGCTGGTGAAGGGAGCCAGGGGTTCCCCAGTGACGTATGGGTGACCCCGCCCCCTCTGATGTAACGGAAACCTGCGTTACATCAGAGGGGGCAGGGTCACCCACACGTCACTGGGGAACCCCTGGCTTCCCTCTCCAGTGTCAGAGGGGCGGGGTCAGGTGACGGGTGGCCCCGCCCTCCTAATATAAGAAACGTCAGCGCTGGGATCTCCGCAGTCTCCGCAGTGGAGACAGAAGAAGGATGTATGGACAGCGCTGGACTGAGAGATCCCCCGTCGCTGGATATGATCATCCATCGCTGGATCCTGGAGATCCGTCGCTGGATAGCAAGAGTGGATTAGCACCGCTGGAATCTTTTTTTTATTTTTTTTATTTTTAATAAAGGAATTTTTCAAAAGTGTGTTTGTCTTATTTAACCATTTTGACACTTTCTTTGTGAAATGGTAGGGGTACCCCCTTACCATTTCAAACAGGGGGGGCCGGGATCTGGGGGTCCCCTTTTTATCAATGAATGAATGAATTGTCGGCTAATACAGAGAACACTCATTGAGTGTTCTCTGTATTACGGGGAGCCGACAATTTAGCCGCAAGTGATTTTAAAAGACTTTTTTTCCTGCACAAATGACACTTTGTGCAGGGACAGTTCTAAGCACCAGAAACATGCGCCCCTTCACAGGCATACTATAGATACCCCCCAGCTATGAAATTTAAAGGAATATTACACTTTTATTGTTTCACTTTAATCATTATTAAAATCACTGCTCCTGAAAAAACGGCCGTTTTTAAAACTTTTTTTTGCATTGATCCATGTCCCCTGGGGCAGGACCCGGGTCCCCAAACACTTTTTAGGACAGTAACCTGCATATTACCTGTTAAGAACTTCGGGTATTGAGTCTGACTTAGTGGAAGGGGACCTCTCTTACGGCTCTGGTTCTGGTCTCACTGGAATGGGAACAGGGAGACCGGAGCACAGTGGGGTAGGAGAGTCCAGCCAGGTGCAGCAGCAGGTGTCAGGAGATGAGGATCCTCTGAAGCAGGAACTCTCTGTAGCAGAGAAGCAGAAGGCTGCAGGCCACTGGATCAGGATGGATGGATGGATCCTCCGGAGGCAAGGTAGCAGATACAGGAACAGGCAGGAGACAGCAGAGGTATCAGGTGCAAGCAAGGTTCAGCAACAGGAAATCAGTCCAAGAAGGGTCAAACAAGCCGGGGTCGGAGCAGGAGAGGTCAGCAAGGTCAGACGGAGCCGGGTCAGATATCAGATAGGTAGCAGGTAGGTAAACAGGTATTCTCAGGCACTAGCTGCAGACGAGACAGCACAGAACCACTGCAACTGCGCCTTTAAAAAGGGCCACTGGTGCCAATCGGGCTAACGCTCGTCCGTGCGTGCGTGTACCGCGCGCACATACGATCGACGTGCACCCGCGCGCGTTGGAAGACGCTCGTGCCCATGACGACCCGCGGCACGAATGCGTGTGCGCGTACGGAAAGTCGATCGTACGGAACGGCCGGATTCCTGACATTGCCCCCCCACAAGGGGCAACCTCCGGGTGCCCCAAGTGGCTCTTTTCTCCGGGTGTGCAGCAAAGAAGGCTCGGATCAGTCTATCGGCATGTATATTGGAAGCAGGTTCCCAAGAATTATCCTCCGGGCCATAGCCCTTCCATTTAATTAGAAACTGACCTTGTCCCCGTCGTTTTCTGAAATCCAGAATGGCCTCCACTTCAAATTCCTCGCTGCCATCAATCAGCACGGGATCAGGTGGCCTGGTTTCTCTACCAGGGAAGGGATCAGGTACAGCAGGCTTGAGAAGAGCTACATGAAAAACTGGGTGTATTCGCATGGAATCAGGCAGGGACAACTCATAAGACACCTCGTTAATCCTCCTCTTAACGGGAAACGGGCCTAGAAACTTGGGTGCCAATTTCCTGGAGGGACATGCTAGTTTTAAATTAGAAGAAGACAGCCATACCTGGTCCCCGACTTGAAGGATCAATTCACCCCTTCTTCCACGGTCAAAACTCTTCTTGATGTCAGCCTGAGCCTTGGTTATGACCTCCTGCAGGGTCCGATTATTCTGCTGGAGAAAGGATACCGTATCCTGTACTGCTGGCACATGAGATTCTGTAAGAACATCGGGAAGAAAAGACAAGTTAAAACCGTAATTGGCAAAGAACGGGGACTGCCCGGTGGTGGCATGGCTGGCATTGTTGTAGGCGAATTCCGCCAGTGGTAACAGGGAAACCCAATTGTCTTGGACAAAAGAAGAAAAGCACCTAATATACTGCTCGAGGGTCTGATTGGTGCGCTCCGTTTGCCCATTGGTCTGTGGGTGGTAGGCAGAGGACAGGGCCAAATCGATCTTTAAAGACTCACAAAGGGCTCGCCAGAAACGGGAGGTGAACTGAACCCCTCTATCAGACACGATATTGGTGGGCACCCCGTGGAGCCTGATTATTTCTTTAATAAAGACATGGGCAGTCTCGGTCGCGGAGGGGGTTCCCCTTAAGGGTAAGATGTGTGCCATCTTGGTCAGACGGTCACAAACTACAAAGATGGCAGTGCAGTTCTCAGACGGGGGAAGTTCCACAATAAAATCCATAGTGATCATCCGCCAAGGGCGGTCGGGTGCGGGAAGAGGTTTAAGCAGCCCCCAAGCCCGAATTCTGGGAACCTTATTCCGACTGCATACGGGGCAGGAACTTACATATTGCTTGCAAAACTCCCTCATTCCTGGCCACCAGAAGGAGCGCTGTACCAGTTCAAAAGTCTTACGGACACCAAAGTGCCCAGCGAGTGGGTGGTCATGAAGGAGGCCCAGAACCTTAATTCTCACATCTTCGGGGACGAAGATCAGGTTATCCTTCCAAAACAAACCTTCTCTGGACGCTAGTGAGAGTCCCGGGGGACAGGAAGATGTGGAGGAAGCACTCCTTAGCAGAGACACTAGATCTGGCTGAATGAGTAGGAAGGTGTTAGCAGGGAGGATGGTATCCGGGGGTGTGATGTCCTTGGGGCTGTCAAACATACGGGAAAGGGCATCAGGTTTGACGTTTCTTGATCCAGGGCGATAGGTTATGTGGAAACAGAACCGGGAGAAAAAGAGGGCCCAGCGAGCCTGCCGAGGTTTTAAGCGTTTTGCGGTACGGAGGTACTCGAGGTTCTTGTGGTCCGTGTAGATGAGCACGGGGTGTACCGCCCCCTCGAGTAAGTATCTCCACTCCTCCAAAGCAGACTTGATGGCAAGTAACTCCCGGTCGCCCACGTCATAATTCTTCTCCGCTGGAGAGAGTTTTCGGGAAAAGAACCCCACGGGGTGCATCAGGTCATCTTTACCTAAGCGTTGGGAGACCACTGCCCCTACTGCTATCTCGGAGGCGTCTACCTCCAGAATATAAGGTCTAGATGGATCCGGGTGGCTAAGGATAGGAGCAGAGGTGAACAGGTCCTTAAGTCTTTTGAAGGCGGCCTGGGCTTCAGGGCCCCAATGGAAGCGCGTATTCAGTTTGGTGAGCTGGGTGATGGGCGAGATAATGGCTGAGAAGCCCCTAATGAATTTTCAATAAAAGTTGGCAAAGCCCACAAAGCGTTGGATGCCTTTCTTGTCAGAGGGGGCTGGCCATTCGAGGACAGCAGCGACCTTCTGCGGGTCCATCCTGATGCCCGCTGGAGAGATTTCAAGGCCGAGGAATTGGATCTCCTGTTGTTCGAATTTACACTTTTCGGCTTTAGCGTAGAGTCCATGTTGCCGGAGCCGAAGCAATACTCTGCCAACGTGTCCCCGGTGCTGCTCCAGGGACCCAGAGAAGATCAGGATGTCATCGAGGTATACGATGACGAAGATATCCAAGAAGTCCCGGAAGACGTCGTTAATTAAGTGCTGAAAGGTAGCTGGGGCGTTACATAACCCGAAAGGCATCACCAGATACTCGTAGTGCCCAAAACGAGTTCGGAACGCAGTTTTCCATTCGTCACCTGCTCGAATGCGGACCAAATTATAGGCTCCCCTCAAGTCTAGCTTAGTGAAGATGGTAGCTGACCTTAGCTTTTGGAAGAGTTCTGGAATCAGGGGTAGAGGGTAGCGGTTTTTAATTGTGACTCTGTTCAGCTCCCGGTAGTCCACACAGGGTCGAAGGGTCTGGTCCTTCTTAGTAACAAAAAATATTCCAGCCCCGGCAGGAGATGTAGGGTGCCGGATGAACCCCTTTTGGAGGTTCTCAGAGATGTATGTCTTCAGAGCCTCCTGTTCTTTCTCGGACAACGGATAGACTCGTCCAAACGGGATCTCTGCCCCAGGGAGGAGCTCTATGGGACAGTCATAGGGGCGATGCGGGGGTAAGGAATCAGCCCCCCGTTTACTGAAAACGTCCAGAAACTCATGGTAAGGCTCGGGGACGGATTGACATAAGTCCAGATCTGGGTCTAGGCTGAGAAGAGTTCCGGATTGTTCAGAAGCCCCTGAAAAGCAGTGGTCCTGGCAGTAAGAGGAGAGGAACTTCACCTCCCCCGAAGTCCAGTTAATGGAAGGATTGTGGGCCTGCAGCCATGGGATGCCCAGAATCACAGGAAAAAGTGGGGATGAAATTACATCAAGGATCAGTAGTTCCGTGTGTTGGCAAAAGGTGGAGGTAGGTAGTGGAAGGGTCTCCTGGGTGACTCGGCCGGACTTAATCTGGGAACCATCAGCCAAGAAGATAGCGAGTCCATGAGTCTTTTGCTTAAGTGGAATGGAGTGTAGGTCGGTGAAGGCGGAATCAATGAAGCAACCGCAGGCTCCGGAGTCAAGGATGGCGTTGACGTGGATCGTTCTTCCCGAAAGCTGAAACGAGAGCAGAAGGGCGACATGGAGAGAGTTGGAGGGAGAAATACAGGTACTGCGAGACACTGAAGAAAGGCACTTACGTGACTTCACCGGACAGTTGGCCACATAATGTCCGGAGCCGCCACAGTATAGACATAAGTTCATCTGACGGCGGCGGGCTCGCTCTTCAGGTGACAGGGAAGGTCGGAGAAGTCCAAGCTGCATGGGTTCCTCAGGAGCAGGAGGCACGCTGGCAGGTCCTCTTTGAGGGAGAGGAGAGAAGAAAGGTGTGGAAGATGGGGTCCTGGCCGTCATCCAGGCAGGTCTCAGTGGTTGGGAGGAGCGTTCGGCCCTACGCTCGCGAAGTCTGCGGTCTATCTGAATGGCCAGAGCAATCAAGTCCTCTAAGGCGTCGGGAGCGCCAACGCGAGCCAACTCGTCCTTGAGACCTTCAGACAGGCCCATGCGGAATTGGTGTCTAAGGGCCGACTCATTCCACTGGGTATCTGCGCTCCAGCGTCTAAAGTCCGAGACATAGTCCTCGGCCGTCCTACGGCCTTGCTGGAGCGCAGTTAATGCAGATTCTGCGGTGGCAGCCCGTTGGGGGTCATCGTAAAGCTGTGCCATCCCTTCGAAGAAGGTGGAGAGAGTCTGTGTAAGGGGGCTGTCATTCTCCAGGAGATGGTGGGCCCAAGACTGAGGTTCTTCTTGCAAGAGAGAAATGACGAAACCCACCTTAGTCGCCTCCAGCGAAAAAGTCCTGGGCTGGAGGGCAAAGTAAAGCTGGCAGGCGTTGCGAAAAGCCCGGAACTTGGAGCGATCCCCAGAAAACCTTTCCGGAATGGGAACCCTAGGCTCAGGTGGGAGCATCATGACTGTCGAATGAGCTGCAGGCTGGGCAGGAGGAGGCTGAGGTGTGGTGTCTGGAGACCCTGAAATGGAGAGATGCTGGACCTGCTCCTCCAATCTGGTGTAGCCATCCTGCTGGGACTTCACGGCCTGGGTGAGAGCCGCAAGGTGAGAGCAAATCTCCTTCATGGCGGAGGCCCCTTCCGCAGACTCAGACATGGCTGTCTCGTACTGTTAAGAACTTCGGGTATTGAGTCTGACTTAGTGGAAGGGGACCTCTCTTACGGCTCTGGTTCTGGTCTCACTGGAATGGGAACAGGGAGACCGGAGCACAGTGGGGTAGGAGAGTCCAGCCAGGTGCAGCAGCAGGTGTCAGGAGATGAGGATCCTCTGAAGCAGGAACTCTCTGTAGCAGAGAAGCAGAAGGCTGCAGGCCACTGGATCAGGATGGATGGATGGATCCTCCGGAGGCAAGGTAGCAGATACAGGAACAGGCAGGAGACAGCAGAGGTATCAGGTGCAAGCAAGGTTCGGCAACAGGAAATCAGTCCAAGAAGGGTCAAACAAGCCGGGGTCGGAGCAGGAGAGGTCAGCAAGGTCAGACGGAGCCGGGTCAGATATCAGATAGGTAGCAGGTAGGTAAACAGGTATTCTCAGGCACTAGCTGCAGACGAGACAGCACAGAACCACTGCAACTGCGCCTTTAAAAAGGGCCACTGGCGCCAATCGAGCTAACGCTCGTCCGTGCGTGCGTGTACCGCGCGCACATACGATCGACGTGCACCCGCGCGCGTTGGAAGACGCTCGTGCCCATGACGACCCGCGGCACGAATGCGTGTGCGCGTACGGAAAGTCGATCGTACGGAACGGCCGGATTCCTGACATTACCCTTTAAAATGAGCACTTTAGATTTCTCTCATAGACTTGTATAGGGTGTTCCGGCTTTTCGAATTTGCTGCGAACAGCCCAAATTGTTCACTGTTCGCTGAACAGGCGAACAGGCAATGTTCGAGTAGAACATGAGTTCGACTCAAACTCGAAGCTCATCCCTAGTGACCAACCTTGAGTTCCACCTGGTGGCCATGTCCCAGATTAGGCGGTTCTTGGGCAGGTTAAATTCCTTTTGGAGGTCAGCCAGCCACGCACTGGCATTATATGACTGGCAGAAATGCACACAGACTTTCCTGGCCTGCCTCAGGAGATCCTGTAATCCCGACTACCTGCCCAAGAACTGCTGCACCACCACGTTAAGGACGTGAGCGAAACAGGGCACATGGGTCAGGTGTCCCTGTCGAAGGGCAGAAAGGGGGTTGGTGCCATTGTCGCAAACCACCATTCCTGCCTTAAGCTGGCGTGGCGTCAACCACCTCTGAGCCTGCCCCTGCAGAGCTTACAAAATCTCTGCCCCAGTGTGGCTCTTGTCCCCCAAGCACACCAGCTAAAGCACCGCATGGCATCTTTTTGCCTGCGTACTTGCATAGGCCCTTCAAAGCCTACAGAGCACCACTGGTTCCGAGGACAAATCAGTACAGGAAGAGGCCATGGAGGAAGAAGAAGAGGAGAGGGTGGAGGAGAGAGGTGTGTCAGAATCACCACTAGTAGCATTTTGGAGGCGTGGTGGTGGAACAACCTCCAACACTGCTGCACCCTGTCCTGCATCCTTCCCAGCTGCCAGCAGAGTCACCCAGTGGGCCGTGAAACATAGGTAACATCCCTGTCCATGCCTGCTGGACCATGAGTCAGCGGCAATATGCACCTTACCACCCTGTCCAGCGAGGCCAAGACATTGCCTTCCACATGCCGGTAGAGAGCCGGAATTGCCTTCCATGAAAAAAAGTGTCATTTTGGAATCTGCCACTGAGGAACCACACATTCTACAAACTCACGGAAGGGGGCAGAGTCTACAACTGAAAAGGCAGCAGTTGAAGTGCTAGCAATTTAGCCAAGCTAGCATTCAAACTCTGGGCATGTGGATGGCTGGGAGCAAACTTCTTTCGGAGGTGCAGCAGCTGGTGCAGGAAAATTTGCCTGGTACAATCGGATGTTGGTTTACGGATATCAGATTGCCCGCAAGTACTTGGCAGTGACACACCTAATTCTGAGAGGATTGAAGGTATAGTGGGGTTGGAGATCCCAGCTGATGAGGAGCAAGGAGAGGTCTGCTTTGTTCTTTGGTGTGGGTCTTTATGTATGCTTGCCAATGGCTGTTTTGGCCACGCGAGATACTCTTCCAACATGTTGCAAATAGCAATGGTGTGATCTGCTGCACACGTCTCAAAAAAGGCCCACACCAAAGAACTTTTGGAATAATGCGCAGAGACAGCAGCGCCCTGCAAATGCGGAGCTCTGCGGTGTGATGCAGTCGGTTGGCTGCCCTTAAGCTGGCCCATGGAGGGCATCCTGCCTCATTGGAGATGTGCCTCCTCCTCCTCCTCTCTCCTATCAGGCACCCATGTACAGTCAGTGACCTCATCGTCAATGGAGCAGCTGAGGGAACATGACTGCCGGTTTGCTGTCCTTCTTGGGCACCCCCTCTCTCTGGGCTCTTTAGCTGCACACTGTGCCCAGTATACAGTACATTGACTTAATAAATTGCAACTTAGCTCAATCAACTGCCAGCCTATATTATTAGGAAGAGAACAGGGATGGTCTGCAGTCAGCTTTACGTGCACGCCGAGCCCAGTATACAGTACACTGACTTAATAAACTGCAGCTTAGCTGAATCAACTGCCAGCCTATATTATTAGGAAGAGAACAGGGATGGTCTGCAGTCAGCTTTACGTGCACACTGAGCCCAGTATACAGTACACTGACTTAATAAACTGCAGCAAGAATAACAGGAACACTCTGAAGTGAGATCTAGCTAAACTGAATACAGTGTATATATATATATATATATATATATATATATATATATATATATATATATTATACACACATACAACTCCTGGGATGCATATATATACTAAATACACTGACTGCAGCTACCTGAATCGCCTGCCTGCTCTATCTAACTGAAATGAAATTACACTCTGACTCTCTCTCTATCTCCCTCACATGCCGTAACACACTACACAAGTCCGAGACGCAGGCGGCCTTATATAGTGTGGGGCGTGTACCTACTCCCCTGAGCCATGATTGGCAAAAGGCACCCTTCCTTTGGCCAAATCGACTCGAACACGAAGCTCATCCCTACCGAGCAGGCACGAGATTACAATCGGCGGAAAGGCGGAGCAGACAGTGACATTTCCAGGAAGACTGCAGCTGTGGCTTCATTTTGTCCTCACTAGAAATGGCAACTTACAACACCAGCATGGGAGATATAAAAAAGGCATTTGGCCACAGAAAGAGTAAGCGCACAGACAACACTGTTTACAAGTTATCTTGTATGGTGATTAATCTGCATAATGAAGTTTTTATTTTGATTCGGCTACCTTGACTGCAGTTCCTCTTTAATTAATCCTGTCTAGCTGCTGTCTAATTGAGAAATCTCAACATGAAAAAAATTAATGAAGAAAGACAGCGCTTAGCCAAATGTGTATAAAGGTAATCTATCCTAAAAAAAAAGTGTGCATGTATATATATATATATATATATATATATATATATATATATATATATATATATATATATATATATAGAGTGACCCAACACAATATTATAATCTCTATCTAAACTAGTAATAGCGATATACTCTCTATACTCTCTATACATCAGAATTGGTAATAATAATATAAACTAAATAATTAATATAATTATAGTTATATATAATATATTAAAATATAATTAATATAATATGATGTGTGACCACAGCAATATATGATGAAATATGATGATATGATATGATGATGAAAAAGTGGTAGCAAAAGCCTAATAAAACATCCACTTCAATCTACTGTATATGTGTCTATATATAACCAAAGAACAAAAACAAAAAACAAAAGTCCATACAAGTCTCAAAGAATTAGTGCCAAAAACTTGTAGCCAAAACATATTATTATTATTATTAGTGAACACGTGTATCAAAAAAGAGTTCAAAAGAAACTATGTTCAATCCCACAAGTGTAAGAAGTAGATTCTTCATATAATGTATCTTCCAGCGCTTATGAGCTAAATCACTCACCAATGTTAGTGGCTGGTAAAGACAAACCAGCAAACACGCTTATTCCCTTAGCACAGGGGTCTCCAAACTTTCTAAACAAAGGGCCACTTTCAGACTTTAGGGGGGCCAAAATAGGACCAGTGGGAGTAGAAAATCTCCTGACCTCCAGTGTGGGTTTACAACGCCCTATTTTTTGTGTCAGTGGAAGGAATAGTGCCCCCTTGCTGATGTCAGTTGGAGGACTAGTGTCCCATTGTTGGTATCAATTAAATAAATTCTGCCCCATTGTTGGTGACAGTGGGAGGAATTGTGTCCTTTTTTGTGTCAGTGGGAGGAATAGTGCCCCATTGTTGGTGTGAGTGCAAGGAGTAGTGCCCATTTGGTGTCTGTGGAAGGTGTAGTGCCCCATTGTTGGTGTCAGTGGAAGGAAGTCTGCCCCACCACTGGTGTCAGATGGAGGAATTTGTTCCTCAGTGAGAAATAATGCCCTATTGTTTGTGTCAGTAGATTGCATAGTACCCCAAGGGCCAGATAAAAGCAAGCAAAGAGCCCCATCTGCATATAAACAGGGCTAAGGATAAATCCAAGGAAAAAAACAAGCTTACTTACCGAGCAGCCCACAGACAATCGAATGAACCTGTCTAACAGGTTGATTCAGTTGTCTGTGGGCTGCTCGGTAAGTAAGCCTAGTTTATCCTTTGCCCTGTTTATATCTTATGTGCCCTCCAATGCTGCTTACTGCAATGACCAGCTATAGGTGGGGGCAGTGATCACCTTTTTTGTTATTCCCTTACTCTGCAGATCTATGGTAGATAATGATATCAGATCTCCTCAGTAGCAATCAATCTGGACCTCCAGTGGGCAATTTATTTTCTTTTTCACAATCTTTTAAAAAAGTTTTCTTGTTTTTTTTAAACCACATAGCACTCAAATTTAAAAGTGTCTCCTGACACTGGTAAAACAGGCATAGATAATATGTGTCTATTCGGATCTCACGATCCCACGAGTAGATATCAAATGTAACGTGCTAATGATGCCTCCAGCAGCTCGCCCTAGGTACATTTAATCGATAGACTTCCCCACAGGTCAGTCAAATGCAAGTCACCATGTCTCATTTAAATATCCAACATACTTAAAGGGTAACTCCACTTTCGCGGGGGAAAAAAATAGCAAATAAAGAAAAAATAATATAGTGCAAATAATTGCTGCACTAATCATATTGTTATTGAATGTTATTAAAAATGACCTTTCCTTTTCAATCTGCAGCCAATGTAATTTTCTGAGAATACATTCCAATATGGCTACCTGGAGTTTTCTGTACACAGAGTGTGTACTGACCAGTCCCCAGAAACAATTTTTTGCTTGTGTGATGGGCTCACCAATTTTTCCAGAAGTCTGCCTAAGATGCAAATCACATTTCAGGCATCCCTTGCAATGTCATTTTTTGAGAGATACTTTCAATAGAAACACGTCTAAAGGGATGCAGGCCCAGCAGATTTCGTCATTAGTGCCCTTCAGCTCCACACCTGACAGTTAATTAGGAAACCACTCCCATTAGACCCACTCAGTACAGAGGCACAGAGAACCCCACAGGGATTTCTTCAGAATAACAAAAAGGTAGTTATCTGCAACAAAGGTTGTTATAATCCTGGCAATGTACATAGATCATCCAGAGGGGAATGTTTTTTTTTCTCAACAAAAGTGGATTTAATCTTTAATCATTTTAAATGGCAATTATCTCTAAGAAAACATGTGTTAACTAATATATCATGCTTTATCCTTTACAATAGAAATCGTCAGAAAGAAATCCGCTATTGTGGATGATAAAGCTTGATATATATTAGTTTTTTTCATAGAGCCAGCTGGACAGTGAGGCTGTTTATGCTGGCTGAAATGGATAATTTATAGAAAGATTATTACATTTCCCACAGACTAGATATCACCATATCCTATATGGCACCAAGGGGTGAATGTGTTGGGAGACTATCTGGACCTGGAGAAAATCCTTGGCTCGGCTAAAGCCACAAGCACTAACGATCCCTTGTAATGAGGAATCAATTGGAGCTGGTAAGTGAGCCCTTTAGCTGTTGGTGGAGGCACTGATATTTGTATCACTTCGGTGGTGGATGGTGGAGATGGCTATCAGGAATCATTTTCACTTCACCTGTGGACTGATTTTTTACTTTTCACATAGATGTCATATCATTTGTGGACTGTTCGACCTAATTTATATGATTGAGTAGTGCAACCTATATATTTTTTTACATATAGATTGAAGGGGATGTTTTATGTGGGTTTGGTTGCCACTTTTTCATCACATATTGGTGTGGTCACACATTGTATTATGTTAATTGGATAAATCATTTACAGTAGTTTATATTATTATCACTTACTCTTATAGAGATTATATCACTATTACTAGTTTAGAGATTATTATGTTGGGTAACTCTAAATATATCACGTACACACTTTTTTAGGATAGATTACCTTGATACACATTTGGCTAAGCGCTATCTTTTCTTTCTTCATTTAAAAGTTTCTACTTTACCTGCATATTTAATTTGTTGTACATTATTATATATCAACTATCACTTTATAGAAATATTGAGAGAATTTAAGAGAGGGGGATCAAATCATTAAGGATACCACGTCCCAGTAATTATCAAAAAAATGAAAAAGGAGGGCCAGAAAAGGGGCTGGGGGGTCACCAACCCTGGGACTTTTAGGGTATCAAATCACAGAAAGCAAACCATTTAGTTTAACTGAGAAAATATTCAAATTGACTCAATTAACAATTGAAATAGATAAAAAGTTATTTTATTTACATTTCACAAAGTCAGTAACGAAACTTTACTGTTACAATATATAAAACTAATCTTGCACGGTACAGCGTGGGAAACGATTCCAGAATTACCCAACTTTGTCCATGAAGAAAAAGAAATGAGCTGCAATTTTCAACATGTTTTGCTCAGTTTGAGCTTCTTCAGGAAATTTAAGCAGCCAATGATTGACACTAAAACAACAGAGGTATACAATGAGTAAATACTGATTAATCAATAAAGTAAGATAGAATAAGCTACAAAAAATGCAATTAAAAAATAGTTAATCTCTTACAAGAACTAATGTAGTCATTGGTGAATGAACACATGAGTTTAATTACAAATTCAGTACATTAACAGTACATATAAGTAGGATCTCACCAAATTCGCCAAGACTCCCCGTATCGATACTGTGTTCAAATAATATAATTGGAAATCAATTAAGTTTGAATACAAGCCTTAATAACTCATGACCAGAGAGGGCGTGTTGCCGTTTATCACTTTATAGAAATGAATTTTAGTTTTTTTTCAAAACAGTCAGCTGGGAAAAGCAGTTGGGTGATGATTTGACTTTTAATGTAGTATTGATTTAAAGCTGTTATTTGTGTGAGGAATTCCAACCTCTTTTTTTGGGAGAAGTAAAAAAATAAAAATAAAAAAAGTAATGAAAAGAAATGACACACATAAAAAAATTATTTTTGTAATAACCAAATCATAATTACAGTCACAGCTGAAAAAGTCATATTAGGTTAAATCGCAGTTAGTAGTGTGTGTCAGCTATAATGGAGATCACTTCATTTTAGTGTAGAGCTTTTCACATCATTGACACATCATCATCACTTCTTTTTTGGCATATTTGGGTCAAAGCTTTTATTGAATGCATTTTCAATGGTGTAGTATGTTTGCTGACAGTAATATTTATTAGCATAAAGAAAAGTATTCATTCATTCAGTATGCATAAATAAAAGTACCGTATTCATTATATGATAGTATGCAGTTCAACTGAAGTTTAAGCTTAATGTTAATAGTTAGGTTAAGAATTGCAAACAAGGATTAGGTTCAAGTTAGGATTTAGGTCTTCTGATTAGGTTTAAGGCTTACATTTTTAAATACAATTAAATGTTAAGGTTTGAGTAAGGGGCTACAGTGAGACAGAAAATGACCATTACCTTTTTGGGTGTGATACATGTTTAAGACGTGCAAAAAAGATTTCATACCATAAATGTGTACGCCGAAACTTGTGATGCTGAAATTTCTGTGCTAAAAAATAAATATAATATCAAAAGACATATGTGTTAGCGCTTTATTATATGAATATTCCACTTATTGTAAGGCAGCGTCTGCAGTGGTGTGTAGAGGTTTGGTGATGCCCAGGGCCAACTTCTTGGTGGGTTGCTGTCGGCTCCATCCCTTCAGCTCCTGGGCCGAATGCATCCCATGGCCACCTCCTAGGGGATCACTTCTTGGAACCTTGGCTTTGCCATTTTTTAAGTATGGGGCTCCACTTGGGCCTCTATTTGCAAAAAGATATTTTATGTGATGCATACTTTCAGTGCATACTTTGTTTTTCTAGAGATGCTGCACCTAACGATTTTCTCCCTCAAGAAGTTAGCACTGGCTCGTGAAATGTGTCGAGTTATAGATGCCAGTACAACTCAAACATTGTATACAATTACAAGTGCATGTTTTCAAGCAATGTGTCATCATGCTAAAAGCTTGGCTTTTATGTTTGTGCATTTACTCAGGTTTTAATAAACCATGTTACTATGTTTACTCTACTTTTTTGGCCCCCATGCTTGCCTCATTCAAAGTCCCATGGGCTACTTTCCTTTTGATGAATACAAATGAATGCCACACTTTTCAGATATTTATTTGTAAAGAATTTTGAAAAACATTTATAATTTTCCTTCTACTTCACAATTATGGGCCCCTTTGTGTAAGTCTATCACATAAAATGTCAATAAAATACATTTACCTTTTTGGTTGTAACATGACAAAATGTGGAAAATTGCAAGGGGTAGGAATACTTAAATGTCCTGCAAGCAGCATCTTTGTGGTGGTGAAGAAGCGGTGTATACACTGCTCCTCCGCCACGCCTGCCCATTGAAATGAATGGGCATCACTGCCGAATCGTCTGCAAAGTGCCTCGGCACGGCAATACGCAGGCGCAATTAATCCCTTTATTTGTCCTCTAGCAGGGCTTAAAAGCACCCCACTAGTGGCCAAATAGCACCGCTAAAATGATGGCAAAGTGCTGCTAAAACTTAAATTAAGCCAGAGTTTCACAACTCCAGTCCTCAAGGCGCCCCAACAGGTCATGTTTTCAGGCTTTCCATTATTATGCACATGTAATTTGACCAGTTTCACTACCTTAGTAATTCCCACAGCTGTTTCATCAAAGTGAAATCTTAAAAACATGACCTGTTTGGGTGCCTTGAGGACTGGAGTTGAGAAACACTGAATTAAGCTTTGGCAATAAAACATGGACGCTGATTGGATTCTATGGAGAAGTGAGCCTGATCTTTCACTCTCCAGCTTTAGTAAATAAACTCCAATGTATTTCTGTAATATTTACTTATCTCCCTCCATAGCTCTAACTGTTGTTTCTCTCTGGTGGTTCATTCTCCTGTTATCAGCATTAGTCACTTCTGAGAAGTTTTCTTGTCACATTAGATACATTTGTAATGGGGAGGAGAGATCAGCACACATATTGTCTATTCAGGACACAGCTCTGTATCCTACCTTGCTCCTGTGCCTGTGTGAAGGGGGTGTGTGTGCCTTTCCTCCAATCAACTCTCACACACTGTAACTGCAGCTCTCAACCCCCTCCTCTGTGATACTAACAGATGGAGACGGATTTAAACAAGATTCTACCCTTTTGAACAAAAGTAGGGAAAAGAAGACTGCAGATAAACAAGTAAAACCTATGCTGGAGGATTTGTTTCATCTCTGGGTATCATCTGAACCCAGTCACTTCACTGAGTATATGAAAAGGTTTACAACCACTTTTAGGCTTGGTTCACACAAATTCAGTTTGCTTTTGATCAGTTTCTGCAGTGCTTTTTGGGGTGCATTTTTTGTTTTTGCACACACTTTTTTGATGTGTTTTGCATTTTGCATTTCTTATGCTTTTTTTGGCCAATTTGTTGTTGGGTGGATTATAAAACACAAATTGCAGCAAAATCTCAGTAAAATCTGATGTCTTAAGCTCAGTTCACAACTATGTGTTTTTTGGTGTTTTTTGCAGAAATGCACTACAGTCCACACACGTTCACACGTGGACACGTTCACATCTATGTTTTTCTCAGCCGCTGCATTTTTATGTGTTTTTGGTTCAATAGACTTCAATGGAGAAGCTGCCAAAAAGTATGTAGTGCTCTTTTGCTGCGATATTACTGCAATGTTGTGATTTGCATTTTTAACCTACCTAACAAATTGGGCAAAGAAAAAAAGCATAAAAAATGCAAACAGCATCAGAAATTGCATCACAAGCATGTGTGCAAAGTGAACCATAAAATGCACCGCAGAAATGGATCAAATGCAAACTGCATAGGTGTGAATAAAGCCTAAGATAAGACTGGCAGTCTAGCTCGTGTTCACAGATCACAGAAAACATACAAATAAACAGAAGGCAAACAATAATACATATGTTAATTAACAATACGTCCTCGCTTGTGCTGGGCATAAAAAAGATCCACCATGTGAAAGTGTCTTAAATAGAAGCAGGTAGTATGGCTGTCAATAAGTTGCATCTGGGTGGGTGGGTTTTCTGAAAGGCATCTGATTTCAGTTTGAGGAAGGAAAAACCATATTAGAGGGAATTCTATAGATATTTTTCAGTCCAGTGTGTGTATGTGTGGCCATTTGTCATAAAAGTGTCTGCTAGTTGAAGGTATAATCATGGGAGGTATGTGGCTGAGCATTAAAAAGATGGGAGTATCTTGGTGACATGAAAGGGTAGGTGATTGTGTCTACCCTATAACTTGCTGCAGTGATCAGGTTATCCTTGTACAGATTCTGAAGGGACCCTTCTTTATAAATTGAGATCTTTCCTACTATGCTCCAGATTACCTCTTGCTAACTGTTCGCTCATCCTCACCTGCTTTCACTGGCAAATATTTAGGCTGGGGAGTCATGGTAGCGCAAAATTCCTGGTGCTGGATGGGGGCTTAAACAAGGCTGCTTTAGTTCTATGAACCTCAAATGTATATTTTTCATACTATAAAGATAATCCACCTAATATACTTTTTTTTTTTTTAAAGTAATCAATGCACATATCAATTAGTAAGTCCTTGTGAACCTTTCGGCAAAGGCTAATTAGAGATTGGGGTAGCTGCCCCTTGTTTGCACAGCTTGTCAGCTGGATTTGGCTCGGGACATGCTGGATGTCTTCAGCTACCATTGTGTTCTTGCTGGGCATGCAGCATGTCCCTGTACCTTAAAGAATGAGTGGGATTCCTCCAGGCAAACCTGTCCTTTATCTTTCAATTGCTATATGTGCTCTAATTTGGAGAATCTTAAAACAATAGAGTTAGGACCTCAGTATACAGAGGAACCTTGCCGTGGGCATTGCAGCTTACACATATTTTTGCAAATGTGTGCATCTAGCCCTCTGTCTTTAACATGAATTATTAAACAGGGTCATTTTTCAGGCTAGCTGGCATGTGTGCTGGGAAATGTTTTTGTTTACAATTAGTAAGTTAAAGGATAAGTCCTTCCTAACACTAAAATCCCTGCATCACAGACATCCATGATCTAACACTAACCTATCTAGCCCTGTAAAGAAAAAATCAGTATACATACTTTTTTGAATCTGATCTAACCCGATCCTACGCTGAGCTGTCAGCCACGGCTTTGCTGTGGAGGTGGGTGCAGATGACAGAGCCGACAATGGAAGAAGCCACATGGTAAGCCATTCACTCCCCATTCATTTCACAGCCGTTGTCTGCTGTGTTCTCTGCAGAGCTTCAGCCACTGAAGACCGGACCGGATCGGCTTCAAAAAAGGTATGTATTCTGATTTCTTCTTTACAGGGTTAGATAGGTTAATGTTAGATTGTGGATGTAAATGTCTGTATTTCTGTCTGTGTTAGATTGTGGATCATGGATGTAAAAATTGTAGTGTTAGGGTGGACTTATCATCACAGAGTACCATGATCCTGTGTTATTCTTAGCCCCTGTACACACGGTCAGACATTTCGACAACAAATCCGACGGATTTTGTCCGAAACTTGTATTGCATACACACGGTCGGACAAAGTTGTCGGAAAATTCGATCGTACGTAACATGATGACGTTATTTCATTATGACGGGACTACGTTCAGGCTAGTAGCCAATAGCTTTGGTCTAGGAATTAGATCTGAGCATGCGTGGCACTTTGATCGGAATTCTCTACACAAAATCGGCCAAAGTCCGATCAGATCATGTTGTCGGAAAGTTTTATAGCCCAGCTCTAAAACTTTGTCCGTCGGATATTCCGACGGAAACAGTCCGATGGAGCCCACACACAGTCGGATTATCCGACAACACGGTCCAATCGGACATTTTTTCGTCGGAATGTCCGACTGTGTGTACAAGGGCTCAGGCAGGCCATAGACAGTTTCAATCGTGGCAGCAGGAACTGGCCTGAGATTCGAACAGTGTGTGTGCAGGCTGAATGTAATAAGTTGATTGATCAATCACCTTGGGTACAACCAGCCTGCTGGAGTCACTAACGATTATCACTGCTATAGCCACTAGCAATAATCAATCTTCCCCCCTGCCGAAAGCAAACAATTGCTCAGAAGGAGAGATTACCCTGTTACCACTGTCTGTGTTGATGGAGGAATTGTGTGAATTTAATTTCCTGCAACCTGTGGTCGTCATTACATGTTTCAGTCAAATTGTCTTCATTGATTGTTTAGTCAGATGAGCTCTTATATCATTCGCCCATCTTTCTAAATGAAAATTACCACCATGTTTGAAAACGCTTGTAAAACATTTGATGCAACAAAGTGCTTTCCAGCATGTTTATTAGCAGAGCAGCAGCTGTTTTTCAAAATGTGATGCAAGCCTCATCCCTAGCCTTTTGATATGGATCATGCACAACCAAACAGAAATACAGAGCTAAGACAACTGGCCAGAAGGTTTGCTTAAAACTCCCTCCAAGGCCTTCAGGCGCTGGCTGTCATTCAACCTGGAAGACGTAGGACCCTTTAGTTTTGGGTAAACAGCACTATGGGCTATTCATTTTTATGTATTCATTTATTTTTCATGTATTTTTGGCTGGGGTTCTGCTTTAAGCACATCAAAAGTTTTAAATATCCTTTGACTTAATTGTGCATTGATGTGCATTCAGCAGCTACATCGAATGGCATTTCATTTTACTAGCTGTAATGCTGTATTGCTGCAGGAAATGACTGTGAGTATCAGGCGAACAATTACCTCCATGACCAGTTCTCCATCTCATAATTCCTGTTCTTCTGAAAAAGTCAGCAAATTAACTATGAATATCTCTAACTATATTTGACATTTTAAAATGTCAAGGTAACATCTAGAATATTTTTAAACTTATTTTATCTTTTTACAATGCTTTTATATGCTGTGTAATGGAACATACATAAATCATTCTTATAAAAAAAGCTGAACTGTATACAATATTTTCTCCAACTAATTAAAAAAGGCTACATATTTTAAATGTGTATATATATTTTTAAATTCATATCAAAAATATAAACACATTTCATATATACAAAACAATATATACACGATCATGTAAACATCTACGCGCGCCTTGTTGTTGTCAAATATTACAGGCTAGAATGTTTGCTAATGGAAAACCCCAACATTATCTAAATAAATATTCTGTGTCCTATACTTTTTCTATTCATTATTTCCTTTCCATTTGCATAGCAACATGTTTTTCCCTGTGGCATTTTCTACTCCACATTTGCTTCATGCTAATTTTGTAATGGTAAATAACTAGGCCATTAAAACACATGTGAAGGACCAGCTTTGACAGTCACTTTGAGGGAATACTGGTACGACTTCACTTTCATATAAGACATAAAATGTTCAGTTTAATGGGCTTTATGATGTTCTGCTAAAAAGTTGTTTGGTTTAAATCCCAATGATACTGTTCTTTATTATTTATGTAATAAAGACAGGCTACACATACTGCAAAGAATAAGTGTTTTTTTTTGTAGGAGACGGTCCTGGCACTTGGACTTTCTTGGGCGTCCTGAAGCCTTCTTCACAAATGCAGTGGAAATGTTTTTTATGGGATTGAGTTCATTTTCATGGCAACTTTGCAATTATTTGCAATTCATCTGATCACTTTTCATAACATTCTGGACTATATGCAAATTGCCATCATAAAAACTGAAGCAGCAGACTTTGTGACAATTAATATTTGTGTCATTCTCAAAATGTTTGGTCACGCCTTATACATACAATTTAAACATCTGCAAACAGGCAGGCGTTTTATTGCAGTATAGACATGCTCTCGGGTTGATTTACTAAAAGCAAAGAGACTGTAGTTGCACTAATTTTCTTCACTTTGTAAATAATACCCAATTAGGTGCAAGTAAGAAAAGCAAACAAACATTGCATTTTTGCCTACCCATGATCAGCAGAGCATCATCACTTTCATCCTACTTTACTTAGACCCTACGCGCTCTTGGGAAAATTAGTGCAACTGCACTTGCAAAGTGCACAGTCTCTTTGCTTTTAGTAAATCAACCCCTTTGTATATTCTGCAATAAATAATTATTTGATGCCTGTTCACAACCTGCTTGAGAATGTACACTTTGCACATTCACAGCTTAGTGAACAATACCGGCATCTGGCAAGTGCCAGGATGAATACAGTAATGTGTGCATACATGAGAGTTATGTTGTCATCTGGGCAGTAAGTAAGATGGCCAAAGAAGAAGACAGGGAGAAGATGTTGCCACCAGGTAGAGGGCTTTCTGACATCACATTGCTTGAACAGAGGTGAGTATAGTTCTACTTTAACAAAGCTTACGCTACAGTTTTTTTCAAAAATTAAAGTATACAGTATGTGAACTCTTACCATGTAAAAAAATACATTCAGTTTTCTTTTTTTATAAGGCTTGGTTCACACCTATGTGGCTCTGCGAGCTATGTTTGCATGGGCATGGCGACCCATTCCTTTGAATGGGCTGCTGTGCCTGCGTTTCATGCAGAAAAACATTTCCTGTACCTTCTCTAAAACCCAGCCAAAGGTAAATTGCATGGTGCTTTTGCATCATGCGATTTCCCGCAGCTGAAAACACACTGCAGTTTCAGATGTGTGGGGGTGCCATTAAGAATAAATGGCAGCCCTGCACGTCTGCAAAGGAGCAGAGCGGGAGTGATTTATATGCTGTTCCCCACCCACAACCACCCACAAATTTGTGAACCTAGAATAACTGATCACATAGCCTCTTTTCCTAGCTGCATAAGGGGCTTAGGGAGATCTGAGTGGAGAAACAGCAGTACACTGATATTCCCAGTGGATTGCTATGCAGGGTGGGGGGTCAGCAGAAGTGTTGGCTATTGGAGAACAGGCAGGCTGTTCTCCCAACAAAGAAAAAAAAACTGACCATGCTGAGATGAATGTGCTCTCCTTCCTAGCATGGTCAATTTCAAATAGTAAAGCAGGGGGACTGGCAGGATCACCAGGTATTTCAAACAAATAAAGAAATGCAAAGATAACAAGACACAAGTACACCTCTCACATTTTGTAAATATTTTATTATATCTTTTGAATGTGACAACAGTGAAGAAATTACACTTTGCTACAATGAAATATAGTGAGTGTACAGCTTGCATAACAGAGTAAAATTGCTGTCCCCTCAAAATAACTCAACACACAGCCCTTAATGTCTAAATGCTGGCAACAAAAGTGAGTACACCCCTAAGTAAAAATGTCAAAATTGAGCCCAATTAGCCATTTTCCCTCCCCGGTTTCATGTGACTTGTAAAGCCCCGTACACACGAGAGGACTTATGTCCGACAGACTTCCGAAGGAGTTCTGCCGGAGTTCTCCCGGAGTTCCGACAGAGTTCTGACGGACTTTTCGACTGAGCGGACTTGGCCACACACAATCACACTAAACTCGACGGATTCGAACGTGATGACGTACGACTCGACTCGAATAAGGAAGTTCATAGCCAGTAGCCAATAGCTGCCCTAGCGTCGGTTTTAGTCCGTCGGAATAGCATACACACGAGCAAATTTTTCGAAGGGACCGGGTCCGGTGGAGTTCCGTCGGAAAAATTTGAAGCATGTTCCATATTCTAAAGTCCGTCAGACTTTGGCGAATCAAAAGTCCGTTGCAGCCCACACACGATCGAATAGTCTGACGGAATCAGTCCGTCGGACTTTGGATGTTGAAAAGTCCGCTCGTGTGTACGCGGCATTAGTGTTACAAGGTCTCAGGTGTGAATGGGGAGCAGGTGTGTTAAATTTGGTGTTATCGCTCTCACTCTCTCATACTGGTCACTGGAAGTTCAACATGGCTCCTCATTGCAAAGAACTCTCTGAGTATTCTGAAAAAAAGAATTGTTGCCCTACATAAAGATGGCCTAGGCCAGTGATGGTGAACCATGGCTCTACTGGAACTTTTGGAACTACATTTTCCATGATGCTCATGCACTCTGCATTGTCATGGGAAATGTCGTTCCAAAACATCTGGGGGTGCGAAGGTTTTCCATCACTGGCCTAGGCTATAAGAAGATTGTCAAGACCCTGAAACTGAGCTACAGCATGGTGGCCAAAACCATACAGCGGTTTTACAGGACAGATTCCACTCAGAACAGGCCTCTTTATGGTCAACCAAAGAAGTTGAGTGCACCTGCTCAGTGTCATATCCAGAGGTTGTCTTTGGGAAATAGACGTATGAGTGCTGCCAGCATTGCTGCAGAGCAAAAACTGAAAAAAGGAGAAAACTGACTTTGAAGGTTGCCACTGTGATCCCAAATAGGAAAGAGGAATGATCTTGTAAGTTAAAAATATATAATTTATTTAAATCACATTGAAAAACTCATATATTTGGAAAAAGGTAATATATATATATTTATGGTCGGAGCCCTCCGCTCTAAGAGATATGAAAGAACACATAAACACGTCACAAGACTAACAACATAAAATAGACCTGAATTGTGCCCTTGGTCTGCTGTAAGGTAAGCCCTGGTGAGCTGGGCGGTGAGCCCTGGTCTGCTGGGCGATATGCCAAGAGAAGGCCGCATACCTTAAGAAAGTAAATGGATGTTTCTGTAGAGAAACGTGTTTTAACCTCCCTGGCGGTACCATTATTTCGGATTTTAGGTGCTAAAAGCGGTACCATTATTTTGCATGAAAATTTGGCGTTTTATATTGTAGTCCTGCAATTCTTAGGAATAACTCTCTTAAATCTGTCCAAACCAGAGTCTAGCAGACATCCCGGGTATGATAAAGTTTGAAAAATTAAATCATAAATTATAATATAATAAATAATTATAAATAATTGTACCAAATAATAATATAACAATAATAAAAATTATTCAATAATGTAATCTAATCAAAAACACTGAAATTTGCCGAGTTGCAGAATTGTCACTGTCATTACTTTTCAGTATTTGATGACGGATCTCCCCACAAATCGCTATCGCTCAATTCTGCGAGTCATTCTAATTTATTATCGCTGTTTTCTAGCTGGTCTAAAATCATTTTTGATGTACAGTGACAGTTTTGGTTGCTATGGACAATCTCCAGTTTCCAGGCATAAAGAACAGTTTTTACAATATAAAACTGCATGCAGGACACTGGGCAGAGCACTAGGGACAAAGGGGATGTGAAATAATTACATACAGCAATGTAATCTGTAAGATTACATTATACTGTATGTATACTGTTTATTTCACTTTTTGAATTTGGCGCCGATCTCCGTGCCCGTGCGTCGCAACGCTCGCAGGGCACGGAGATCGCCGATGTGATAGATCGAGCGAGACACGGCTCGCTCGTACAGCGGGGAGACATCGCTGGATTCGAAGGAGAAGGTAAGGAAACCTCCTCCTGGATCCAGCGACGCTGTCCCGAGTCTGACTCGGGGATACCGCTTTTGGTATAAAAAATCCACCCCGAGCCAGACTCGGGAATACCGTCAGGGGGGTTAAGTGAAGTACTCTGAGAAGGGAAATGGGTGGGTGGGTACCTTCCACTGGAACCGACACAGACCGTTGTGGGTGGTCTGATTATATACCCTCCGGGCTCCTCCCATAATTACGGGCCACCATACTGGCCCTCTTATTTATAGTCGGAGCCCTCCGCTCTAAGAGATATGAAAGAACACATAAACACGTCACAAGACTAACAACATAAAATAGACCTGAATTGTGCCCTTGGTCTGCTGTAAGGTAAGCCCTGGTGAGCTGGGCGGTGAGCCCTGGTCTGCTGGGCGATATGCCAAGAGAAGGCCGCAAAAGACTTGGTTTAGGGAGGTAATTATTAATTTATGTACAACAAGACACTACGGGGCAAAGTTTCTGAAGGCTCAGGACATTTCCACTTGTGGATTGGAGATGTATTGAGTAAAGCAGGTGGATTCCCGCCTGCCCATCTTTGATCGCATGGACTGGGACCCCGTTTCATGAGGCTGCTGATGCTGCTCCAATGCGAAAGAATGTCCAAGAAAATGACCAAGGTCCTGGCCTAATTTGCTCAAAAGGAACCTGACGTGACTAATGAACTGGTTGCTGCCTGGGGTACTAATCGGGAACGGTAGTAATGGGCTGTAATGGGCTGTCCTGTGAGGGATCAAACATATGGGCCAAAAATTGATCTAGGATGGACACGGGGCACCAGGCTTTGAGAGTTTGGAAAGGTTTGATGTCAACCCCTGGACCGGACTATTTGTTTTGGACACCCTGAGGAGCAAGATGAAGTCTGATGGCGTGTGAGGTGGCGTCTACGTAACACTTTACAACTGGGATGGTGACCGTATTCACTGGGGCGTAAGAAGCTGTAGAAAGCCAGGTAGATGGCTGCTTGAACGACCAGGCTGAATTTAGCCAAAGGGGAATGTGACAGGATGAAAGACATGTCTCGGAATATGGCGCTGGTGACGGGTAGCCGTTTGATACTGATTTGGGGTCATTGCCTGTGAATACCACACAACATGGTCTTGACCGTATGGGCGGCAAACAAGACGGTTTGTTAGGATCTCATAAGGGGATGAAATACTGGATGTCAGCTGAGTGGGGTCTAAGGTATTGTGTGACAATGCCAACTGTGTGTGGTGGCATAATATGAAGACCAGGATGTGATGGAGAACTCTTGGTATTGCTCTGGGGTTTGAGGCTAGTAACCTGACATAGAACCTCTAGGCTGCACGGCAGGCCTTCAGGGTGTTGTGAGATAGTGAAAGATTAATAAGGCAGGTAGCGTCGTGAAAGTGTTGTTTGAATCCGAGGTTAGCTACGACCAGTGTGGGATAAGAGACATGGTCGGGTCGGTTCCAGGTTCCTGCAAAAAATAACGAAGCAAAGTTAACGGGTAGTGCGTCGGCCAGATTATTGCATTTGTCTGGGATGTGGACGCATAGGACGTTAGATTGGTGCTGTGGGGATAGTGGCACCAGCCTGCGCAGGAAGGCCACGATGGCCGGCTACTAGGACCTCCTTTATTCATAATACTGCCTGTGGCTTGGTTGTCTGTGGCGAACGTCACTGTTTGTCCTGCCCAGTTGTTGCACCAGACTTGAGCTGCTGCGACAATGGGGTAGAGGTCGAACAAAGAAGAGGACTAACTGAACCCAGGAATCAAGAGGATTTCTGACGGCCATGGCCCTATAAACCCAATTTGGCCAAAAATTGAGGCGAAGACCTGTGGAGGCTGTGGTGACCATGACTACCTGAGATGAAGAGAGAGATGCTGAGGGAATGCACATTGGCATGCCATTCCAATTTGTGAGAAATTCGACTCCCATGGGCAGATCTGCTATAGCTGGCACATCTTAATTTAAGGATTTAGTCAGGGTCTTTACCTGGAAGAGAAACACTAAAAGATGGGAGGAAAAGGATCCCCTTGAGTCTGGCTGCTGCCTTGGCTGAAAATGAGCGGTGATAGTCAAAGGATGGGCACCCTGCGTACTTGTGACCTGCTACATGCAGATACGGGTCCAATTCTACCCTCCTGTTGGGGTTGCTCTGCCTAACATGTCTCTGACTGTCCCCAAGGCCAGCACAAACTCTGTGACAGTGAGCTTGCGATTAAGTAAAGGGTCTCTGGCCTTCAGGATGACGGAGACATCTCCCCGTGAATATGACTTGTTCTAGGCCAAGTTGTGTACTGCTATGAGGAGGGATGCTAAGTTAACGTCGTTGTCATCCAAGATGTCCTCCTAGATGCCCTGCTAGGACAAGGTATGCAGGGAAGACGATGGTGCAGAAGTTGGGTGTATCTGTAAGTGAAGGTACGGGAATGACGGTGGTGACTGGAGCTGGTAGGGGCACGGCTGGGCGTACCTCCAGGGCTGTCACTCTGCTTGGACTTCGGCGACTGCTGTTGACAGTGTGGTTACCCAGGAGTGCCGCTGAGTAGTCACAAAGAAGATAGACTGAAGTGGTGCCTGGAAGGGGTGCCACTGGCTGTGGAAACAGTAGCCTAAAGGCTTGGTTTCCTGGCTGCGGCAGGGTAGGATTTACTCCTGCGACACCGTTCTGCTATGAGGAGTTTTTTATTTTTTATTTTTTATTTTTTTATTGGTCCAAGCTCTTGTGAGACTGTAAACCGCCGCTTGCTGAGCCCATAAAGGGTGATGGCAGGGCTGAGGCAAAGTCCTCACTGTCTGCCTGCGACATGGCGTCAACTAAAAGCAAGGGGGGGGTGCGTATGTTTGAGGTAAGTTGCAAAGGTAGGAGGGGATAGTTGCGTTGGGTAGATAAGATGAAAGGCGGAAGGATACAAGAAGACGAGGACAAGGAACGACAGCCATAGTGACAGTTGGTTTGCGCTCGAGCGCTGTTGAGTGTGACTTTAGAAAACTCAAAAGAATGCGTGACAACCGAGGTGAGCCAGGAGGTGACTGGCTAGGTAACCGATAGCTCGGGTGTCAGTCTGTGCTCGGCACAGACTAATGAACCAGAGCGCCCCAGGGCGGACTGGGGTGGGTAGCTGAAGTCTGGTATACTAAGTAGTTAATGGACGTGGGTTCGGTCTACTAATGCTTGCACTGCCAGCAAGTATGGAGATTAGGCGACCTTGTCTGCGTATTGAAGGCTTGTGCTTCCAAAACAGAGTGAAGTGCACAGAAGTATGTGACAGTTGCTAACGCCTCAGGAGCAGGTCAAATTCTGTATGTGAAGTAAAAATATGTAGTGAAAGAGTGTTTAAGAGAAAGGGGGAATCCCTTAAACTAAACACCTGACTTTATGCACTAGTTGTGAAGTCGACTGGTTGGGGTCGAGAACTGAGTTGACCGGGAGCCTGTAGTAAGGTGACATGAGAATTTTGTTTTGACAATGGGGGATTGCAAAGAGCTCTTTGGGGCAAAGCTGGCCCCCTGGTGAAGATGCAAGCCCTCGACAATGTTTTTTTTTTTTTTTTGGGAGATACTGTCCAAACCTGGTGCAGGGTGGACTAACTGGTGTTCTAACTGGCCTAAAAAGGGGAAAGCGACAGAGAAAATGATGAGCAGCCGTGTTGCTACTGGAGACGATGAGTGGCAGTTTGAGCCACTTGCTGAAATGCTTGCAGCGATTGCAAGGAAGCGGCTTTATTTGAATTATGAGGTGAGAATGAATGAATGGATGAATGAGGTGAGCAGCTGTGTTGCTACTGGAGATGAGTGGCCATATTAAGCTATTGCAGAGATGCTTGCAGCGATTGCAAGAAAGCAGCTTTATTTGAATGTATAAATTAAATTATAAGTGTGTAGGAATGAGGAGAGCAGCCGTGTTGCTACTGGGGATGAGTGGCCGTATTTGAGCCATTGCATTGATGCTTGCAGCGATTGCAAGGAGCTTTGTTGAAAGGCAAAAGAAAAGGTTTATAGAGGAAATGTGATTATGTAGGAATGACCGTGCGCAACACTGAGCAAATTGGTGGAGAGAATTGTGTATGATCATGTATGGATAGACTGAGAAAATCAAACGTAAGTACTGCTGAATTCGTACAATCGATGTGACTAGTTTGAACTGGGCTATAGCGATGAAACTGTCTGCGAAAGATTTGACTCATTTGAGTCGGAGATGCAACAGGATTCGGCTTGGTTGTTAGAGTTGCGTTTGGCAAGGACTGGAATCGTTGCGCCGATGCTGTGACTAGACTCGAATCTTCCGTAGATGCGACTGAGAGGCTCATATATGGGATCCGACCATATCGCTAAGGATATGGCTGGGTTCGGATTGATTGAATTGTGATGGTGGTTGAAGGGGCTGGTGATTGCCAATGATCCGAAACATAGAAGCGAAGTTGCGACTAGATTCGAATCGGCCGTAGATGCGAGGTGACTACAGGGCTCGTATGACAGATCTGCCCGTATTGCCGATGATATGGCTGGGTTTGAACCGACTAAATGGTGATGGCGGTTGAAGGGGCTTTGTGATTGCCGAGGATCCGAAACATAGAAGCGAAGTTGCGACTAGTTTCGAATCGGCCATAGATGTGAGGTGACTACGGGGCTCGTATGACAGATCTGACCGTATTGCCAATGATATGGCTGGGTTCGAATCAACTAAATGGTAATGGCGGTTGAAGGGGCTTTGTGATTGCCAGGGATCCGAAACATAGAAGCGAAGTTGCGACTAGTTTCGAATCGGCCATAGATGTGAGGGGACTACGGGGCTCGTATGACAGATCTGACCGTATTGCCGATGATATGGCTGGGTTCGAATCAACTAAATGGTGATGGCGGTTGAAGGGACTTAGTGATTGCCGAGGATCCGAAACATAGAAGCGAAGTTGCGACTAGATTCGAATCGGCCGTAGATGCGAGGTGACTACAGGGCTCGTATGACAGATCTGCCCGTATTGCCGATGATATGGCTGGGTTTGAACCGACTAAATGGTGATGGCGGTTGAAGGGGCTTTGTGATTGCCGAGGATCCGAAACATAGAAGCGAAGTTGCGACTAGTTTCGAATCGGCCATAGATGTGAGGTGACTACGGGGCTCGTATGACAGATCTGACCGTATTGCCAATGATATGGCTGGGTTCGAATCAACTAAATGGTAATGGCGGTTGAAGGGGCTTTGTGATTGCCAGGGATCCGAAACATAGAAGCGAAGTTGCGACTAGTTTCGAATCGGCCATAGATGTGAGGGGACTACGGGGCTCGTATGACAGATCTGACCGTATTGCCGATGATATGGCTGGGTTCGAATCAACTAAATGGTGATGGCGGTTGAAGGGACTTTGTGATTGCCGAGGATCCGAAACATAGAAGCGAAGTTGCGACTAGTTTCGAATCGGCCGTAGACACGAGGTGAGTAAGGGGCTTGAATGTCGGATCGCATCGCCGTGAAGTGAACGGCTCGAGTAAACCCGCGTTGGGTAGAAAGCATGAAATACATGAAAGATGACATAGAAAGACTTACGGTGGCGTAAGTGCGACTTTTTGCAAAACGAATATGATAACGAACATGATAACGTAACTACTAGAGTTTAGAGGAGCGGTAACAACAAAGTCCTACCTGCAACAGCAAGTGTGTAGCGGTCTGAGCGTGGGACAATCGATGAAGATATACGACCTATCTTAAAGGTACAACTGCGTGGACACGCAGTGAGTTGGCAGAGTAAGCCTGTGCAATGCATTTGACACGAATCAGCTTAAAAAATGTATGAGATGAATCTGATATAAATTGGCAGTAAGGAGTATCTGATACGAATTGGTTGTAGAGTGTATGCCATTCCTTACTGTGAAACCAAACACCTATCAACCACCCATCCCCCCAGGCTAGTCAAGTGCAGGAAAGACATCAGGTGGGTTTAATTACACCTCAATCAGCCACAGAAACCCATACAAACAATACCTGTTTATCTCAAAAAAGGATGAGAACAGTGAATCTTATAACTAGTGAAGCCTATGGCGAGTGATATTGGAGAACGACCGACAGCGACTCGGAGGCTTGGATCTATGAATGAATCGTATGTTTGGTAGAAGGACTTTACGAATGTACTATGCCTGTGCCGAAAGATGTCGGGACATGAGTGTCAACAACTCAGAGGTAGGTTTTGCGAAAGGGGTGCAGGATAGTAAGCATGATAAGCCGCAAGTTTGCACATGATATGAAAAGATTCGGATACTACTTATCTGCGACCATGAGCGGGAACCCTCGACGAAGACCACGAATGAAGAAGCCGAAGTGCACCTGCGATTGGACGCACAGATAGTCGACCGTGAGGGAGCTGAGAAGAGTCGGCCCCTTGATGTGCAGTACCTTCCACTGGAACCGACACAGACCGTTGTGGGTGGTCTGATTATATACCCTCCGGGCTCCTCCCATAATTACGGGCCACCATACTGGCCCTCTTATATATATACATGAACATATCTGAAAAGGTATACTGTCTCATACAAGAGAACAGATGGGGAAGCTGAAACAGGGAAGTTGCATTGATGGCCTATGAGACTGGAAAGCCAGGTGGTCCTAGAAGATTCCTTCTGGCTTAAAGGTCGAGCATACAAAACTTCAGTATCAGCGCCAATGGATCACATTGCTCTGGTGAACTCCATGCCCAAGAGGGTTAAGGCAGTGCTGGAAAATAATGGTGACCACACAAAATCTTGACACTTTGGTCCCAATTTGGATATTTTCACTTAGGGTGTACTCACTTTTGTTGCTAGAAGTTTACAAATGAATGGCTGTGTGTTGAGTTATTTCTAGGGAACAGCAAATTTACACTGTTATACAAACTGTAAACTCACTAATTTACATTGTAATGTTGTCACATAAAAAAATATAAAAATATATTTACAAAAATGTGAGGGGTGTACTCACCTTTGGGAGATACTGTACAAGGCAGACAAGTATCAGGAATATGAAATGTTGGGGTAACATATTCTTTAATTAAACACAGACACCTTCTTTACTGTATTTGCAACTTGACTGCATTGCAGTAGTGAAAAAGAACAGTTCAATTGGACTTTAAAAGATTTATCTAACTTTTGTTATATACAAATAGGCAAGGGCATTACATTGCATGTTACAAACATACTGATTGTGCCCATGTCTGTAGACTCTGCAAGCATCCTTGAGCTAGTTTCACGACTACATGGTTTAGGTAGGTATTGTTTGGTGCCTATTCTTAGTTATAGTGACTGAGTAGTAGAATTCTATTTTTCATCTTAGTTTTTTTCCAGGTTCACTTCAACAAAGATTGCCCCTTTTTAATTCTCCATGGGCAAACAGATTATGCTAACATAAAAGAATGTAATCATATAACGTAAGTGGCCTATCTCCTTCTGCTAAACCTAATACTTTGAGACGCTCACCAAGAACAAAGCAAAGAAAATCATGCAAATCAGGGTGAAGCAGATCTCCCAAAATTCATATATGTTAAAGGCAGTGACTTAAAATAATAATGAAGCTACTAGATCAGCATGACAGTCAGGATTATGGTGTTTTCAAAGAGGAACTTCCATCCCTTTCTAGATCAGGTTTCCTCTCAAAGGACACAAATTAAATTTTAACATTTTGTCCTGCGGTCAAGCAGCCTATTTTTGCTGCTCATGTCTGGAAATAAAAGGATTATACAAATATTATGTTATGTTTTCTTCTATTCTGTTGAAATATCTAATGGATTAATAGTAAATGTCACAGCAGGTATCAGTGAATTGCTGATGGGTCATTGCAAATGTCAGACTATAATAAATGGTAGAGTGTGCTCTGATGTTTTTTTCCATCACTAAAATTGGTTACAGGTTTAACCACTTCAATACTGGGCACTTCTACCCCTTTCCTTCTCAGGCCAATTTTCAGCTTTCAGCGCTCTTGCACTTTCAATGACAATTGTGCGGTCATGCAACACTGGACCCAAACATTTTTTTTATAATTTTGTTCACAAAAATATAGCTTTCTTTTGGTGGTATTTATTCACGACTCTGATTTTTTTTTTTTTTTGAAAAGAAACAATATTTTCTACTTTCTATTTTTTTTAAAAATCCAATAAAATCAAATTTTGTCATAAATTTAAGCCAAAATATATTCTGCTACTTGTCTTTGCTAAAACAAATCCTGTTGAGTGTATAATAATTGGTTTATGCGATCAAGGACAGATGCAATCATGTACAGATGTGCGCAGGTGATCACGGACATTGTGTGCAGATGATCATTGGGACATATGATTTTACTCTTACGTATGTGGGGGACAGGTGTTTTTACTGTGTGGGGATATGTGTGTGATGAAAGTGTTTTGGGAACATTGTGTGGGGACATGTGTGGGGATACTGGGCCGGTGATCAGTGTGTAAAAAGCTGTAAAAAAAGGCTCATACTCACTGATCACCGGCCGGCTGCAGCGATCCGCTCTCCTCTACTCACTGACAACTTCCGTGTGAGGAAAGGAGAGCCGATCACCTAGCAACCGACTCTCTATTTACGTCACATGATGCCTGTGAGTGGACACAGCCATCATGTCATCAGGAGGGCCAATCACAGAGCCCTCCTGCCGATCGGAGATGCATCGTGTCCGGATGACACAAGCACATCAGGATCTCACCACTGTGTGGGCATGTGCACACGCGATCTCCCTCCTTCTGAGGGACATTCATGAACATCCACTCAGAAGGAGGAAGCACCCATCTGGCTGTATATGTGCAGTGGTCAGGTGGGAGGTTGTTAAATGAATATAATCCATACCTCCCAGCTCTTGATAGTAAAAGAGAACCTGTTACACAAAGAAAAACATTTCAACAAAGCACATACCTGTAAAGAAGAGACTGAATATAGGCGATTCCTGGGTTACAAACATTCGACTTACAAACGACTCCTACTTGCAAATGGAGGGAGAAAACAGGAAGTGGGAGGAAATCTACCCCTAAGTAGGGAAATTCACTCCACTAAGAGTTATCATGGGAAAAAAAAGGTGTCTCCACTGCAGCTTTATTACCAATTCTTTTATCCACAACAGCCTAAAATTTTCAAAATCCAATTGTCATAGGGACAGAAAGTGAGGTGAAATCTTTTGAACAGGGGCACAGACAGAAAAATAAACATTCCAGGGGTAGTAACTCTTCTCTATGCTATCCAAAAAACGTAAGTATTTTTTTTGGCTAAAGATGCACTTAAAAATTGTACCTGTTCTGACTTACAAATTATACTTACGAACAAACCTACAGACTCTATCTTGTTTGTAACCCGGGGACTGCCTGTACTTAGTTTTCCTGCTACCACTGCAGCTAAAATGTCATTCAGAAAATGAGAAATGGTCAGCCAATGTCCACTTTGAAAATTACACTTCCAGATGTGTCAGTTGTATGCATCCCCTGTAGCTATGCTAGTTCCTTCTACTGACCTCCATGTTACAACAGGATTCAGTGAGGATCAAGTCAGCAAGAGGAACCAGGAAGAGCTGTGAGGTAACAACGAGATTTCCATTGCCAAGTGTTGGTTTACCAGTGGACTTAAGGGGATCATTTCTCATAAGTGGACAGTATGCAGTATGCTAGGTATGCCTGTACTCTGAACTCACAAATCAAAATACAGACAAACTGAAAATACACATGTACAACATTTAGGGAAATTTTCAGGGAATATTTAGGGAAAATAAAATTGAAGTGAATAAATAAGTATGAAAAAATAATACATGTAAGGAAGCAAGATTGCAGAACACATCTTGAAGTAATTCTAATTATAATAATGGATTTTCCAGCTGATAAAAGGTTATGGTGCCTCATTCTCACTGCTCAGTTATAAAGATAATGACATAAAGATTATGCCCTTTTTGAGACATACTGTTAGCATATCTTTAATGATGGAAAGATAATGCTCCATTTGTGTCCACTATTTCCTTGAAATATTTTTTTTTTTTTTTCATTATCAATGTCCTTGATTTCCTGTCTGTTCTCCGGTCCTAAATGGTCTGCAGCAGTTGTATAAAGATTAATGGTTGCCACGGCAACTTTGCTGACAGTATTAAGAAATGTCAGGCAGTTCCCCGGGAATGTTTTGACTTTTATGTGCGGTTACCGATCTGTGATCTTTTAACTTGTGACATTCTAATGTTAAAATATGTAAAATATCTTGAGAATATCTGGAATCCCTGGGTGACTCACTTTTTGCCTTCCAATTTTGATGCTTCCCTACTTAAACCTGGGTAATCTCGATTTATACTTCCATTCTCTGCATTCATGGTATGCATTTTATACCATGTACTACCCTGGGGACCCCTACTACCTCTTATTTCTTTCTTCCCTATCTATTTTTTCTTCTACATAAGATTACTTTTTCTTTTATCTTCTTTCTCTCTTCTACATTTACTCCCTATTCTCTCTCTCCTCTTTCAATTTACTCATTATATAGTTCTGGTTGCAAACTTTTATTTCCTTGGTTATCATTATACCAATTGTACATCGTTGCAATACGTAGTATACGATTTTAGATTCTATAATAAATTAATATTATTATTATTTTTTATTTAAAAACTATACTCTTGATAATAATTAACACCCTTTATTTTTAATCTGAGGTCATCTTATATTAACCTGGTCTAAGCTGGTTTTATCCCCTCTTATACAATGCATGATGCAATCTTTTGAGTAGTTAGATCCATGCTAAAATTGTTTTAGTTAAACTAATTTTAGTTTATGTTGGAACTCAATATTATTACCATATATGTGATCTTTTCTTTTGCTGCCACCATATGTACATATGTATACTAATTGTTGAAATTCAATAAACAAATTTGACAGGAAAAGTATGTAAAATATAAAAACAATATACACCGCCCACTGGTGTTTATGATTTACATTGCTGCTTTGAATAAAAATGTTTAAAAATGAATTGTGTTTTAAGACTATAGTTAGCAG
This sequence comes from Lithobates pipiens, assembly GCF_037356315.1. NCBI lineage: Eukaryota > Metazoa > Chordata > Amphibia > Anura > Ranidae > Lithobates > Lithobates pipiens. Next base: position 394,974,404 of record NW_027507764.1, read on the forward strand.
ACCTAATTGACCTGTTCATTTTCCAGTATGATTACCTACCCTTCCTTTGCTTACCAATGTTAATTTTAGTCTCAGGACTAAAATAGCATTTTAGTTGTGGTCCCATTTTAGTCTTCTGCGATTGTTTTCGTTTTAGTCATATTTAGTCGACTAAATCTCCAGTACATTTTAGTCGACTAAAATGTCCTATGTTTTAGTCGACTAAAATCTCCAGTACATTTCATTAATTGCAATTTAGTTGTAGTCATAGTCTTTTGACTAAAATGGCATTTTAGTTTTAGTCTCATTTTAGTCAAAAGACTAAAATGGATTTTAGCTTTAGTCGTATTTTAGTCATCTCAATTGTTTTAGTTATAGTTGTAATTTATTCGACTAAAATAGTAATCATTTAGTTGACTACATTTTAGTCTACTAAAATGTTTTACAAAGTCATCCTATTACCTAGAGTAGTTTTAGAAACAAACTGTAAATGTATGCAATAATTACTATTTATTGCTTTAAACCCATTAGGACTGAAAGTATAAAAACTGTAAGGGAATGTAAAAATGTTACGTATTCCCCAAACTGACAAAGGTCTTGAAGCTAACTCACAATTTTACATTTTCACCTGTATGAGTAGGGGAAAAAATATATACATTTACCTGTATTGTACAGGTATACCTCACTTTTAAGTACACAATGTGGTTTATTTACTAAAGCTGGAAAGTGCAAAATCAGGCTCACTGCTGAAAGAAACCAATGAGCTTCCAGAATTTATTACCAAAGCTTAATTGAGCAAACTGGGGTTAGAAGCTCATTGGTTTCTAACCAGAAGTGAGCCTGATTTTGCACTTTCTAGCTTAAGTAAATAATACCCATTGTATACTTAACCCCCCTAGCGGTAATCCAGAGTCTGGCTCGGGTTAGGAATTTACTGATAGAAGAGGTAACCCCGAGCCAGACTCGGGATCGCTTCGCTAGATGCAGGGGAGGACACAGGGAGACTTACTTACCTTGTCCCTTGGATCCAGCGATGTCCCCCGCGCTGTGTGATCGAGTTGTCCTCCGCTCGATTCACAGTGCCGAGTGCCGCCGAGCTCTGTTCTCTGCGGCGTTACGGCGCACGGGAGCGGAGAACGGCGGCAAATTTAAAAAAGTAAAAAGACACAAAACACACACAGCACTGTAATCTTACAGATTACAGTGCTGTATTACAAAATACACACCCCCTTTGTCCCTAGTGGTCTGTGCAGTGCCCTGCATGCACTTTTATATTATAAATACATTTTTTTCTGCCTGGAATTTGGAGATTGTCCATAGCAACCAAAAAGTGTCCCTTTTTCAGTGTTTTAGGATTTAATTACATTATTGAATAATTTTTATTATTCTTTATTATATTATAAACTTTATCATACATGGGATGTCTGCTAGACTCTGGTTTGAAGAGATTTAAGAGCGTTATTACTAAGAATTACAGTACTACAAAATAAAACGCCAGATTTCCATGCAAAATAATTGTACCGCTTTCAGCACCTAAATCCAGACTGAATCATACCGCCAGGGAGGTTAAAAGTGGGGTATGCCTGTATTGTAGAGGAATAATACATGTATTCACACAACATCACACACAGATAAGTGGCAATGAGCATAAAATACATATAAAAAGTATTTGTACAAAAAGAAAAAAGTATTTGCCCAATTTGTAATGTTCTTAGATGGGGATTCAAAAAAAAAAAAACATTCAACAAGAATATATGTAGAGCTGCAAAGATAAGCTCCTATAAAATATCTAACAGTGCCACCTAACAAGTCTGCTGCTTCAGGGTAATTTGTGTATGTCAAACATTCATGAAAAATGCCTACAGGCGATTCATGAGCTCCACATAAAAGTAAGATGCTTGAGTTCAAAATGATCTCTTAGAGAGATTAGTGAAAGCAAGAAAAAAAAGAAAAGTCTAGAAACATTGGTAATCTGCAACGTTCTTTAAACAAGCCTACAGATTTGTACTTTAGCATACAAATTATTTAAAGAGAATATACAAATGACTATATATCCCACTAGCCTTTCAGGATTGAACATTTTCAAGGAACACAAGCCTTCTTCAAAAGAAACTAGTATGTATTTAAAAAAAAACATTAGAACTGTAAATGTCCAGATTATTATTCCTCATAATGCTCACAGTGAAACAAGTTAGATATTTACATTGTTTATAATTTGTAAAAAAGACATGGGTATTGAGTTCGACCAGTTTGTGTGTGTGTGTGATTTATATTTTCTATAATTTCCCATAGTCCTGTATATTGTACAGTTGTCCATACTTTCAGCTAGTACCGCTTCCTGAGAAAGTGAATTCCACATTTATACTTCTCTAGTAGTAAAGAACCCATTCTGCAATCTAAGGTTAAACCTCCTTTCTTCTAACTCTCAAATCGATAGACTGTAAATGTGCATAAATCTCAGAATTATTATTTATTCAGACCAGAGGTGGAAACAAAGGGGTTGATTTACTAAAGGCAAATCCACTTTGCACTGAAAGTGCACTTGGAAGTAAAGTCGCTGTAGATCCGAGGGGGATATGCAAGGAAAATAAAAAACAGCGATTTAGCTTACACATGATTGGATGATAAAATCAGCAGAGCTTCCACTCATTTCAGATCTACTCTTCAGATTTACAGCAACTGCACTTCCAAGTGCACTTTCAAGTGAACTTGCAGAGCAAATTGGATTTACCTTTCGTAAATAACCCCCAAAGTCTCATTACGTCACCTCAATCAGGAAAAATTCTCATATTAAAATATCACCATCCCTTGCAGCATGGCCGATGTCATGTGCTTGTAAACCAATTTCATAGGCAAGTAAAGTTAAATGTAGTGTCTGTCGTCCACATAGCACTGGCATAAAAGTCACTCTACACTAATCCCAATGGGTAGAAGAGCTTTCCTTCCCATAAAGCAATGATCAGACACAATGCACAGTACAGCTTGTGGTATTTGTTTGCACTAATGTATTGCATGTAGTGTCAGTATTTCAAAATGCCCCTTTCACCACATGTATTGTAAAATCATTTTAAAAGAATTAGGACATTTTTAGAAAAGTATTAGGCACCATTTGCATGGGCATTTTCCCACACTGTGAATTCTAGAGGCAGGAATCTACTGATTCCATCTTCTGGGAATGACAGTTGTGTCCTGGCTGTGTAATAAGAAATTTCCCAATATGTACACATACAGTACCTTTTTCCAGGTGTCTTTAATCTAATAACATCTTCACCCTCTTCTTCCTCCAGCGGTGGGCCATACTTGACCTCTTGGGCTTATAGAAAATGGGTTGAATAATGCTGGGAAATGTTGGATCAGTGAGTGAATTTGCAGGTGACATTGCAGAAGATACGGAGAGTAATGCAGCCAGAGCTGTCTTTTTTTCCCCCTAAAAACCTGCTGTTGGACCCATACTTTATATCCATGCTGCACTTGGCTTTTATGAATCCCATTTGAAATTATATGAATGTATTATCAAGATCCACCTCCAATAGACTGGTGTTATTTATTTATTTGTCTTTTTTTTGTCATTTTTTTTTAATGTGTTTATTCCGTTTTTGGATAGAAATACAGCGTTTGTAGATGTATGAATAATCAGCCATACAATATAAGAAAAAAAAACGAGGGCAAGTAGAACAAATAATATTCCGAAATGGGCAGGTTAAAACTGAAAGATTTGGAGCTTATATATATAAGAAGTCCAGTATGGTGGCCTGAATTTATGGAAGGAGCCTGGAGGGGTATTTAATCAGCCCGTTCGGCTGTGTTCCTTGTCGGTTCCTGTGCGTGATATCTGTTACGTCAGAGATCTAGGGCCGACTATTCGAGACTATACGTCGTGAGTTCTGTGTTTGTGAGTTCCCGTTTTTGTTAGTCCCGTCTCTGTGAGTTTGCGTTGCGAGTCCGTCTTCATGTCCGTGAGTTTGGCGTTCATGTATTGTCGTTGTCCGAGTTTTTCAATACTCGAATCGCCGTTGTCGTACAGCGCATCTGGTCCATTTCTAATTTCATGCATTTATTATGTCACTAAACTGCGATTTCCAAACTCACGAGCTACTCATGAGCATTTCACCGAACGTGCTTCAATCATGTCACACGCATTCGTTACCAACACATCGGTTGCTCATTTTCACAAATAATTCGTAGTCACTCGTTTGTGACACATCGGTCAATGCCACATCAGGCATTTCATTCGCAAGCATGTCATTTCATTTCTAAACATTTCGGTTCGTTCGAGTCATTTCTTATGTCACAGGTCGTTGATTATCATGGCAGCACATTCTAAACAGTCCTGATCATTTCAAGTCAATTCCGAAAGCTCGCAAATCATTTCTAATCATTTCATTCATTTCTGTCACGTACCGCGCTCCGATTCGAATCCAGCCGCATCTCCCATGCACCGATTCGTTACGGTGTGCCCCAGTTTCGGTCTCATTTCAGTATATGCTCCAGAGACAGAGTCACTCGCAGCTTCTTGTTCAGTTTCTGATTCTTGTCTTTGTCATGGCATATCATTTCTTGTCACGTATTACGCTCTGATACGAATCCAGTCGCTTTTCAGTAATGCACCGATTCGCTCTGGTGTGCCCAGTTGTTTGGCCTCATTTCTGTACATGCTCCAGAGATGGATTCTTTGTCAAATTCATTGGTTCAGTCGCTGATTCTTGTCTCTGTCATGGCATATCATTTCTGGTCACATATTACTCTCCGATTTGAATCCTGTCGCATTTACAGATGCACCGATTCGTTCCGGTGTGCTCAGTTGTTTGGCCTCATTTCGGTACATGCTCCAGAGACAGGATTAATTTGTCAATCATGGGCTTACTCTCTGATTCTTGTCTTTGTCATGGGTATCATTTTGTTGTCACCTATCACGTTCCGATATGAATATAGTCACACCTATGCACTAAATTCGTCCCGGCGTGCCCCAGGACAAGCCTCATTTCAATACATGCTCCAGAGTCCAATTCGTGCTCAGTCACAAGCTACGGCATGGTGATCCGGGCCTCTGTCATGGCAGAATCATTCATTTCATTGTCACGTACTGCACCCCGGTTCGAATCCAGTTGTTTTGCAATGTTCCGATTCATTCCGGGGGGCCTTGCTCATTGGCCTCATTTCACTTATTGCCTCATTTCAGTACATGCTCCAGAGTCCGGTTCGTTGTCAGTTGCATCTGCAACACGACCGAGTCGCGCCTCTGTCATGGCAGATGTTTCATTTTAAGGCAACGTTTCATTGTGTTTGTTTGTCTCATTTCATTTCATTTCAAACTCACCACCCCCATTAAAGTCACCATTTTAGCCAGTTGTCTGTGACAGGTATGGAACTCTCAACAAAGTTTTGCCTTCATATTTACAGGTCAGTCGAGTCCAGTAACATCCGCCATGCACTGATTTGTCCAGGCATGCCCCAGTTGTCTTGACCTCATTTCATTCTGGGCTCCACAGTCTAAACTCATCGTTAATCACAACATACCAATTGTTGCCTATATCACGGCACACATTTCATTTATTTCATTTCACATACTCATTGCTTTATCGTCTTGAATCCACTCAAACCAGCAATGCATTGATCCGCACCCGTCATTTCAGCCTTACGGGTATAACTCAACAATTCATATCGGATTCATTTCATACACTCCACGATCGCTTTGTATCAGATTTATCGCATACAACCAATTCATAGGATTCATTTCATACCTACATCCGATTCATATCGGATTCATTTCAGACACATCCAAGTACAACTTTGTGCAATTGTTGCTAGCACGCATCCAGTCACAAATGTCCTGCAATTACCGCAAGCACACACCCAAGCATTACTCCCTGCAATCGTGGCAGACTCACATCCAAGCATAACTTCTTTCAACCGTTGTAAGCACGCATTCAAGCATAGACTTCTTGCAATGGTTGCTAGCACACATCCTAGCATCAACTTTGCAGTTGTCGCTAGCAAGCCCCAGGCTCAAACTTATTGCTTCCTTGCTGGCAAGCAGTTCTGGCTGGCTCAGTGCATTGCTCTGGGTAAGGCCTGGATATTTTCCTAAGGTACGTAATATAACAGGGTACTATATTATAGGTAGGTTGATCCAGGGAGAAATCTGATTGCCTCTTGGGGGATCAGGAAGGAATTTTTTCCCCTGCTGTAGCTAATTGGAGCATGCTCTGCGGGGGTTTTTTTTCTTCCTCTGGATCAGCTGTGGGTGTAGCATTGGGTGTGTCGGGTTGTGCAATGTTTTGTTTGTTTAATCATGGATTTATTGTTGTGGGCTGGGTGGACTTTTGTCTTTTTCGACCTAGCTAACTATGCATCCTAGCATAACTTCTTGCAATCGTAGCAAGCACGCATCCTGGCATAACTTCTTCAGTCTTCGCAAGCACATGCAGTCATACTGCTCACAACCACTACAATCACATCTCCAGTGACATTAACTCCCTTGCAATCGTTGCAAGCACACATTTAAGCACAACACTTGCTATCATGGCTAGGTGCGCAACTTAGCATAACTTGTAATCGTTGCAAGCACTTTCGGTAGCACTCAGACAGCCACACATCATTTTCAGCAGTACTCATTTGGCCACTTGGCCCCAGTGGCATTTTCATATGAGTCACTCACCATCCCTTAGGACCCTTGAGTTCAGCTTCCGTTCTACACCAGATGTCAAGTTGCCACACACAGTTGGCTTCTTCTCGTAACACTATCAGGCTATATCTAGCCAGCATCCAGCATTTCTATACTTACAGGACCCCGATGAGCCGTCTCTGTTTACGGCCCATACAGTAAGATCCCCTCTACCTGGCATCCAGAAGCATCAGCCCATAGCTAACGCCAAACGCTTGCCCATCACAACTTCCATCTTTAGGGACATGTAAAATATCCTCGCACGCCAGCCTCCCCCCTGACAAGCTGACCCTATCAGGTCAGTTTTTCAACACTTCACCCATACACAGGGGTGTACCAGGAAGCAGCTTCAGTCTGTTTTGAGAATGCTCAGTTCTGCAATATGGTCATTCCCCAGGGTTGATCTTTATGTCATGTTTCCTGGTCTTCCCCTCCCAGACACAGGACCCCTGTCAGATCCTTAATCTGGACGCCGCGGACCTTTCAATGTCAGAGGTTCCATACTACGTAGATCGGTATATCAATGTTCATACTGTCTATCTCGCTCCCCCTATCACCCCAGGTAGCGACAGATGTAGTGACCATCACAGGCTTCGCTGCAATTTTTGGCCACCATTGGTATACAGGACCATGGCCTCCAGAAATATTCCTAAACCCCGGGTTTACCCGGATTTCCTCCCTCTTTAGCTACACCCCGTCATGGCAGCTCTGTCCCATAGTAACAGCCGCACAGCTCTGGGGTCATTGCTGGACAGGGCAAACTATGGCCTTCACCACCGACAACCAGCAGAGATTATTGCAAAGACAGGTCTAAATCCCTAAGCAGTCAAGTCCTTCCTGTGTAGGCTGGTACAGCTGTCATTATAAATTCAGTTTAAAGTTGACTCTACATTGTTCCCGGGCAAGAGCAATCTCGCAGCAGATGCACTGTCGTGTTTAACTACACCTTCTTTGCACAGGTGCCAGGAGCCGATCCAGTATCAGCCATTATAATTGGTCAGTCTCAGCTAAACCCCTGTTTAGCACAACATCTGCAAACAGCGACCAAGCTCATCAACGTCTCACTTTCTCGCAACACCCTCAAGCCTACCAGACGGCCTGGAGGGCCTTCAAAAATTCCTGACACATCACTCCTGTGAAACTTCTAACATTAAGCAGATACTGGCCTTTATCTCATACTGTCATACCCAGCTAGCCCTATCCCATAACACTATTCCGCTATACCTAGCCGGCATGCAACATTTCTTGTCCTTGCGGGACCCCCCAAACCTTCCTTATTTATGTTGCACGCTATTTGAGCCATGCTACGCGAAGTCCAGGAACTCCAACCGGTGGTCAGTGCCAAATGCTTACCCAAATGGGTGACATCCTTAAGGGTATACCGACCATCCTGACTACCTCTTCGTTTGGTCTCCCCCCTAGCATGGTCCTACAAGCAGCCAGGTGTTTGGCCTACTACGGGTCCCTGCGACCTGGAAAGTTCACCTGCAACAATCCAGCAGGCCAAGAGCTACGTAGACACCACTTAGTCCGCTACAAAGATCACTTCGTACTTCACCTAGTGGTTTCTAAAGAGCAGCAAGTAGGCTCCAGGGTAGACATCCACTTTACAGAACCGATAATAGCGGGTGTCCAGCTGCCACACTCAACCAACTGTCGACATTACTCCCCCAACAGTCGGACTCCAGTCCCCTTCTTCCTTTCTCGTCAAAGCCCTTGAGTACTGGTCAGTTTATGAAACACATGAGGGTACTTCTACGCAACTTTCACCTAAACCCTATCCAGTACTCCCGTCACTCCTTCCGCATTGGGGCAGCCTCAGCAGCATCCCATCATGGGGTCCCAGACCATGTCATTGAAAGGCTAGGCAGGTGGGAGTCTGCCTGCTTCGCCCGGTACAGCCACAGTCCGCAAGTGGAAATGGCTCAGGCATTTATTAAACTCTCACTCAATGATCAAACTCAATTAATAAAGAACTATCCCCTACCGGAATGTTTTTGCCCCTTTATTTTGGTATACCGTACGTTAGACCAAGGCACACTTTCAGGTCCATTAGTAAGTTTATGCTAACCCTGTATTTCATCCATTTCCATATCGGCCGTAGGGCTATAAACCATAAATAAGAAGGCCAATATGGTGGCCTGAATTTATGGGAGGAGCCCGGAGGGGTATTTAATCAGCCCGTTTGGCTGTGTTCCTTGTCGGTTCCTGTGCGTGATACCCACCCTCCCATCCCCATTTTAGGGCATTTGTCAGAGTATTCATACTCCTCACAAAAGTACTAATTTCACTTCATTTCATATTCATTTCATTTAATTTCTCATTTCTTATCTAGGGTATGCCCCCTTATTTTGGTATACTACCGTACGTTAGACCAAGGCACACTTTCAGGTCCATTTCAAGTGTTAAGTTTATGTTAACCCTATATGTCATCCTTTTCCGTATCGGCCGTAGGGCTCTAAACCATATATATATATATATATATATATATATATATATATATATATATATATATATATATATTATTATTTATTTTTATTTTTTTTTTACACTAAAGCTGGCGATAGCGAATTCTTTTTTTCGTTCAGGAAGCAGGCTAAAGGTAAAAATAGGAATGCATTCCTTCATCCACACACGCATGGTGGATAGAGGAATCCTCCCCACTGGGACATTGTATTCTGACAGCAGGACTCTGAATATACTGATCAGTGATTGCAGCCAGCTAATTGAGAATATTTTTTCCAACAAGCGCGTTTGACAAAAGCCTAACTAACAATCAACTGTTAAACAGGAACGACGACACGTGGAATGAAATTCGGCTGGTCCCTACAGAACTGGCAGAATTTCCATCCATCTATGGCCAACTTTAATCTTCTAGTGAGAACACTAAATCCAAATCTCCCAAACAAGACCCAGACAGCAATTTAAATTGACATCGTTTTTACCCTTCCAACTCCATCCAAAACTAAAATTTTGACCACATATACACTTGAACATAACAAGAAATAACATTTTGTTTTTCGTTTTGTACAGAAGCCACAAATAAGAGCATTACTTTTTACAGCAACTAGTTTCAAAGCAGCATATGAAAGTGTGGACAGTTCCTGTAAGTGCTTTTTAATGATGTGTTTTTCTTTTTTTAATATCCAGCTGAGGTCAACAGTCAAATGTAAGTCTCCAAAGAAATGGTTTTCTGCAATAAAGCCAGGGTCTATTATGATCAGCCAGTCTGTCAGGCATCCAGTTGTGGGGTTTGTTAGCTGTATGTATTTTTATTGCTCCTGCTGACTTCCATTTCAAGAACGGTCACTGGTAATCAGCATGTGAGTGAACACATCATGAAAAAGCACAAATGTGGTGTGTGGTTGCTGTGAATTCTTATTCCATTTCTACCTCAGCTATTCCTCATCATCTCCCTCTCCTGTATTCTGTGACATCTTCATTCGCCTTCATTAAATCAGTACTGCTGAGATCTAGTCTAAAAAAGAAAAAAAAAAAAAACTATTAGTGCTTGTCTCCAAAACACCTCCAAATATTAGAAAATTCTAACCATGTATCAAGAAAAATGCTAAATAAAATATCTTTAATATCATCATAGCAGTTAACTGAAGTGATATATCTATTGACACAGTGGCTATATAATCCTCCACATCTACTTGTGTCCAGACTTTTGAGTGAAATCTTGAACATACCAACAGAAATGTATTGGTATAAATACATACTGTAGTAAACAAACCTAAATATGGCAACCCAGCTATCTATTTATGTACAAGGAAAATATCTATGTAGCTTTCAGTTTTTAGCTTCCATAGACTTTCAACATTGAATATCACTGTTTTCTTCTTTTACTAACCTAATCAAATTAGACCAATTCTCTGAGGATTGGTTGCTTTCAAATACTTATTGCTACCATAACATGTCTCCTTTTTATCCCAAGTGTGAATAAGATACGGAAAAAATTTAATAACTGTTACAGGGCTTCTCTGACCACCATCATTGTTGTATATGAAAACAAGGGAAGGCTTTGACGTTTGTATCTGGAGACAAAAACGAGTTTGCTCCCATTATCTGGTTAACCAATTCTGGCATCTGATTGTAGGATTTTTCCCAGCTTAATACAGGCATACCCAACTTTTAAGTAGACAATGGGTATTATTTGCTAAAGCTGGAAAGTGCAAAATCAGGCTCACGTCTGGTTAGAAACCAATGAGCTTCTAACCCTAGTTTGCTCAATTAAGCTTTGGTAATAAAATCTGGAAGCTCATTGGTTTCTTTCAGAGGTGAGCCTGATTTTGCACTTTCCAGCTTTAGTAAATAAACCCCATTGTGTACTTAAAAGTGGGGTATGCCTGTATCTTTTATTTAGTATGTCATCTGGAACTAAAGCAGATCATGGATAATGTGATTTTCTTCCCTGCAACCACGGGTTTCGAACCAGCAACTGTTTGACCTGCTTTAGGCAGGCCATATATTAGGCAGTTTTCTTTCTTTCAACCACGGGTTGAAGGAAAGAAAATTGCTTGATTCCCCCATGAACACAGTCAATGTAGGTGGACCAATCCCTCCCACACTTTTTCAAACCCCAAAAATGTTTCACTTCCCTTGGGAGAGGAGGAGATCTGGGTGGGGTTTTCTGCCTTTTAGGGAATTTATTAAATTTTTCAGTTAGAACAAGTAGGTCCACATCTTTTTTGGGGTTTATCAAATTGCTGTTTTTCTTTTGATCAGCGACTTCTTTTGTAGCTACAGAAAAAAAGAGTTTGATTGATATAACCATCCTCCCAAAGCTCAGCATAATCTTTGTTCCTCCTGAAGCAGGGGTAGGCAACCTGGGGCCCTCCAGCTGTTGTGGAACTACATTTCCCATGAGGCATTGCAAGGCTGGCAGTTACAATTACTCCCAGAGGCATGATGGGACTTCGTAGTAGTTCTGTAACAGCTGGAGGGCCCCAGGTTGCCTACCCCTATCCTAAACACATGTTGACTTTGTCACCTGAATAACCTGACCTGTTTGCTATGGCGACCTGTCCTTCAATAATTGAAATTGTTCGCGCTAGCTGTGATTCTTTTTGTTTACATTGAGCATGACTTACAATTTCCCCATTTTTGTTTCCTGAAGCTGATCTTGAACCACTTTATACATTTATGATGTTTTCTCTCTCAGTCTCAGCTTTCTCATGCAATTCCTTGTATTTTATTACCCCTATTTAATCCAAGTTATACTTTTTTATTCTCTTCCTGGGGGGGCTTAACAACTTCATTAACCACTTGCTTACTGGGTACTTAAACCCCCCTCCTGTCCAGACCAATTTTCAGCTTTCAGCGCTGACGCACTTTGAATGACAATTGTGCGGTCATACAACACTGTTCCCAAATTAAATTTTAGCATTTTTTTCCCCACAAATAGGTGCCTGTGTTCCTTAATCTTTGGGACCGATGTCCCTTTAACATAAGCCGGAGATCGGCTTTTTTTTCTCCTCACGCTGACAGTGCGAGGACAAAAAAAAACAATTACCGAGCTTTTGTTTACATCATGTGATCAGCTGTCATTAGCTGACAGCTGATCACATGGTAAGGGGCCAGGATTGGTGATCCCCTGAGTCTCAGTGAATCGATGATCACAGCGCGAGTAGGGAGCGTGCAGAGGGGAGGACGTCCTATGACAGCCTTGTGGAAATTGAGGTCCGCGCTGCAGCTGTCATTCGGCTATGGCCAGGATCTCAAGTGGTTAAAGGAAGACTAATGATGCAGCTGTACACCACTGATTCTAAGCCAGAGAACTGAGTGATCACATGACCACTGATTGCTCAGGGTAGTTGCTGTCAGTCAAAGACTAAAACTGTGAGCGGCCAGTTGGTGGGGCAGCATTTACTAACCTAAACGAATTAAACCATTCCTCTGTGGATTGGTTGTTTCAAACATTATTTGCTACCATTACCTCACCCCTTTCGATGGAAAGTGTTAAAAAGATAGCTTTAGGAGGTATAACAAGGCTTCCTCAGGTCAATTTATGCACTAATAAAAGCCAGCCACCATTAGAGCTCCTTCACACAGATGGCAAGGGGTCAGTAAAAAAAAAAAGTTAGTTGAGCTGCAGTTTTACAGCCCCTGACAGGCCTAACAAAAGGATATGCAGCCACTCAGGGTTGTACACATTCTACAGTCACAATGTACTGTTCCCAGCTGCCTTTCAATTGCCTGTGTTTATATGTGTGCACTAAAATTAACATATATTTTCCTGAAAATGTGTGCTTCATAAACTGTTATGCTAATATTACCTGACATAAAAAAACAGAACCACCACCATTTTATTCTGCAGGGTCTCTGTTTTTGGCAAATATTTAATGTTTTTTTTTTTAGTAAGCCTCAGGTCTAAAATCAATTTAACAATAAAACGAAAAACAAAAAAACAAACAAATGTAAAAAAATATTCTGGCAGTGAAAGTGTTAACACTGGTAACTGGAGACAAATGAGAGTTTGCTCTCATTGTTTAGAGACAAACTAATCTGGCACCATTCTCACTGAAAAACTCTAAGCCCTTGTACACACGATCGGAGATTCCAACGACCAAATCCGTCGGAGTTATTCCAACGGATTAATTCCGGTCCCGGTCAGGAAGTGATGTTGCGTACACATGGTCGGACCAAGTTGTCGGAATTTGCGGTTGCCACGAACGCGGTGACGTAAGCCGTGTATGGCAAGCCTACAAAAGGGAAGTTCAGCACCACGTCCGGCACCCTTTGGGCTCCTTCTGCTGATCTCGTGTCTATCGCATGTTAGTAGAAGTTTGGTGAGAGACGATTCGCTCTTTTCAGATTAGTGATTCAGATCGCTACTGCTCTTCGGTTTGTGCTTGTGTGTGCGTATCTGATAATCAGTGTGTGCAGTCAGTAAGTATTTGTTTCTCATTGTGGACTATATCTTGGTATAGTACGCTTTGAAAGGCATTTCTTATTGTCTGCTTGCTTCTGCTATTCAGGTCGTTCTTTCAGGCCTTGCTGTTTATCTGTGCTTTCTGTTGTCCGTTCTGACGAGCCGACCGTTTTGAAACCATGTTTTGTCTATGTACTCGTCGTAGAGTTTGTGCTGTGCAGGGGCTTCGTGTTGGGGTTGTTACTTTGACACAAGCCCGGTCCATGAACAGGGAGGGGAGGCGTTTGTGGACCAAGAATTGGTTGCGCCAGCGTGTTCAGTTCTCGCACATGCCTTTGCTCCGTGAGATCTGGGAAAATAATCCTGATGATTTCAGGAATTATCTCCGGGTGACAGACCCCGATTTTCACCGTCTGCTGGCTTTTCTGACCCCTTATATCAGCAGGCAGGATACCTGCATGCGGCAAGCCACCACTCCGGAGCAGAAGCTCATCGCCACGTTGCGCTACTTGGCAACAGGGAGAAGCCTTCAGGACCTCAAGTTCTCTACAGGCATCTCCCCCCAGGCTCTGGGGATCATTATTCCAGAGACCTGTTCTGCAATCATTCAGGTCCTGCAGAAGGACTATATGAAGGTAAGTTTTATCCTTTAACATCACATTCTATGTATTTCATGATTGCTAATGTCTTGCATTTCTTTCCTCATTCCCTAATTACCATCATTGCAATATGCTCTAATTCATATACTCTGCCCCTTTGTCCTCAGGCATATTTGCCTCACTAACTTCCCCACCATGCTCTTCTTGGCCCATAAAACTATAGTCTAGTCACTTGCCAATGTCTTTTGTGAGCTCCATATTATTGTTTTCCCCTAAACACCCCCTATAATGTCTACAAATGTGATGTGTGTGCTTCAGTTCATGCAGAGTCACATTTTTTGGGGTTGTGCCAAACTCATTAGGAACCCCCCTCCCCCCAACTGCTAGCTCAGCTGATAGCAATCCTCTATCTGATGACTTTACCAAACCCAATACACACTATACCTACCTTTTTGATGATCACATTTATGGATGAATTCACCCAAGCATGTAGTGCAAGGCCCTGCCTCAATACTTTCAAATGCTATTTTTATTTTGTTTTTTCACCTATTAATTATCTTGATATGTAATAGCAGAATGTCAAAATGTGCTTCCATTTTGGTTTCTTTTTGGTATTCTGACACTTATTACATGTCCGGTGGGCTGCCAATAGTGTAACTAAGGAGGGGCTTTCCAAAGTATCACACATTATTTAGGCATTCAGCTCTCAATCAAGTGGAGAGGGTTACCTGTCCAAAACATCCCCCCTCATTTTTTAGCAAGGGCCCATCAGATGGGGCGGGGGGGGGGGGGGGTGATGACTTTCATAAGGGGACCTTATACTTTAGGCTTTAAATACTCAGTTCCCAAAATGTTATACTAATTTTGACCAAAAATGTTGGTGTCTAATCTGCTTGCAATGTTGATTTGTGAAATTACTAAGTTTGGTTCTTGTTTCACTCCACAGTGTCCTTCAATGCCACAGGAATGGCAGACTGTAGCCTCCCACTTTGCTAGTCATTGGGATTTTCCCAATTATGGAGGAGCAATAGATGGGAAGCACGTCCGCATCGTCCCACCACCCAACTTGAGGTCATACTATTTTAACTACAAGGGGTTTATAGTATCGTGATGTTGGCGGTGGTGTCTGCGACATATGAGTTTTTGTATGTGGACGTGGGGCAAAATGGATGGATGTCGGATGGTGGAGTCTTCACACGGACGGAGTTCTACTGGCGTCTCCAGAGTGGCAGTCTGGGCTTGCCACCCCCAGAGGAGAATCAGGAAGGACTCCCGTTCATCTTCGTCGTGGATGAGGAGTTTGCCCTGGCGAACCATCTGATACGGCCTTTCCCGATGAGGACCCTCACCCCAGATCAGAGGATTTTTAATTTCCGCCTGTCCAGAGCCCGAAGAGTGGTGGAGAACACTTTTGGTATACTAGCCAGCCGGTTCCGCCTTTTTCTAACGCCTATTCACATGGCAGAATACAAACGGAATCACATAGTGCTGGCGTGCTGTGTTCTGCACAATTTTATGAAAAAAGTTTCTGTGAACTATGTGGTCTCAGTTGGCCAACAAGAAGCAGACTTGCTGGAAAATGAAGATAACCTCACGGGCCTTGAACATGCTCATCCTGGCTTGCCCCCCCCCCCCCCCCCAAAGCGCCTGTGAGGTTAGAACCCAATACATGGACTACTTTGTGGGTAGGGGGGCCATTGATATGGCAGACATTGTCTGAGAGGTATTTTCCAAATACATTTTTCTCTGAAACTCCTTCATTTACTGCTTGGCTTGGTTTTAGGTGTCTCCTAGGTATATTTATGTTTTTTCTTCTTCAGATAATCTTATTATGTTGTGGGTCTGCTACACATACATACCTTTTTTTGGTAACTAATGTATGTAGTGCATTACTGACCAAAATCGTGCTCATTTTCAGCACCATGGCAGGAAAATGGCATGATTGTCCAAATTTACACCTCACTGTGGGTGTTTTTTACTAAAGGGACATCCACTATGCACTACAAGTGCACTGCAAAAGTACACCTGGAACTGCACTTGGAGTGCAAAGTGAAGTTTCCTTTAGTAAATCACACTCCTTCTCAGCACAAACAAAAATTTTACTCCAAATACATTTTTGCCGCAATGAAAAAGGAAGCCACACATTGTTGATAATTTAACTTTTTAATCCAAGCACATTCACATGTGCGTTTAGAAAAGGTTTTTACAACAAACCAAGAAATTGTGTGTATCAAAAACAGAGTTTCTGTAAAATTTTGTTTACTTGGTGTTTTTGTGTAAACAGACATGTATCAAAGCGTAAAATACAGAACACAGGAACTTATGAAGTTCAACTTTGAAAAGTGAAGACAATATCAGACATGAGTATGTACAAACTGGGCTGATATTGCCTTCATCACATGGGGTGTCACCCCTGGAAAATCCAAATTTGGAAGATGCACACAGTGTGTCAACATGTGCTATATCCCATCATGGGGATCAATGTACATGCTTTGGGGCTGCAACCCCTTCATCTCAGCCCCTTTCCACAAAACGCGTACATTGATCCCCCATGATGGGAGATAGCGCATGTTTACACACTATGTGCATCTTCCAAATTTGTAATTTCGATAAATACAAAAGTTGTGTTTTAAAATAGCAAAACTAAAACCCTATCTAGTTTTTTCTGTTTCACACTCTCCCCAAAACATCAATGATGTTCTTCATTTTATTTTTAACATCATTGATGTTTTGCTGTATATTTTCCAAATCCTGATTGCACCCCATTATCTCCCCAATCAGGATCTGGGCACTTTCACTGGTAAAACGGGAATCTTCTTCCACATCACCTACAAAACAAAGCAAAAAAACACACCACGTAATAAAAATATGGTGACATACATTGATGAGCTTACCGGAAGCTGTGTTCTCCGACACTCACCTGTTGTGGTGACAATTTGCCCAACCTCAACAATCTCTCCTTCCTCCTCCTCCTCCTGCTCCTCTGTTTCTGGTTTTTGAAGTTTCCCTTCTTTGGGAGGGGTGTGGTCCCTGCTGTCCTCATACTTGCAGAGTCTTCTCTCCCCTATGAGAATGTAAAAAAAAAAAAAATTAGCACACAGAGGGCAGAAATAGGAATATGAAACATTGCTTGGAAGTGTTGTACAATTGTGTTTTTTGGCCGAGTTCCAAGGTGAGAACATTATTGTGGACACTTTGTTAAGCTGGAATACTTACCTGCAGAACGATGTTTCTTACGAATGAATGAAACCATGAACTTGAAAGTGGCCATTTTAAAATGCACAACATGAAATCAAAGCACATGGAGCAGTATGCAAGCAAGAATAATCATATGAACACACGACAACTACTTATTTTTTTTAAGAACACGCTTGATCCTTATGTACTGCTCGTGCTCCCTCAGTTTCAGGTCTGACCAGCGTTTTCTCAGTTGATCCTTGGATCGTCGTACCCCAAAATTCTTCTGAAGACTCTTCACAACTTTAGTCATGATCTTGGCCTTTCTGATATTTGGGTTTGGGTAAGGTCCATACTTCCCATCATAGTCGGTCCTGTTCAATATGTCCACCATCTCCAACATCTGTCCAAAAGACATATTTGAGGCCTTAAATCTTCTCTTCCTGGATCGGGACGTTTCAGGCTCCGGGCTTTCCTCCCCCTCCTCCTCGTTAGTGGAACTGTGATTGCGCACCTGCGTTCTCTCCGCCATGTGCTCTCCCTACTGCGCCGAAAGCGAAGGGGTGGGGAATAGTCTAGAAAGAACGTCAGGGGCGGGTGGAGTTTCACGCATGCGCACTGTAAATAAAACGCAACACTTGTGTATCGTCCGTACGATCTGGGAAGAGAGTGAGGTGCGGACGCGACGATCGTGAAGGTAAAATATTTAACTTGGGGCATCACTAGACTAGACTGCTTCTATCTAGGCCGATGTTGGGACAAGATTAGGAGGGTTTTTAATGGCATTATTAGTATTTGAGGGTTTGTCTTGTGTTGTGTCTTGCAGACAAGATGGATCCATTCCAAAACCCTAATTTTATGACGCTATTCGTCCAAAAGTACAGGGAGATGCCCTGCCTGTGGCAGATCAACAACGAGTTTTATTACGACATAAGAAAGAGGAAGGCAGCGCTGGAGAAACTTCTTTCTTTGGTGCGGATCATAGTCCCCACGGCAGACATGGCTTATATGAATATGAAAATTGGGGCCATGAAGATTACATATCTCAGGGAGAGAAAGAAGCACCTGGAGTCCTTGAGAGTAGGAGATCCAGATGCCGTTTATTACCCCAGGATGGTTTACTTCCACAGGCTGCATTTTCTGCTAGACCAGGGGGTATCCAGGCCACCACTCGACCGTCTTCCTTCAAGGCATCCTTCACCCCCAGCTGAGGCTTCCAACGTCCAACCTGGGCCTTCCAGGCAGCAACATGTGGTGGGGCCCAGCTTGAGACAGGTATTGCATTGTTGAACATATTTCTTGTGTTACATTTAATGATGTTAACTAGATGTTCTTATTGATCTGTAAGTTGTGATTTAACAAAGTGCTTTACATATCAAGAGACAGTAGTGACCAAAAATGTTCGGGACGGGAAAGAAAAATGCTGGGCTCAGAATGATAGTCTGTTCTATTTGGTACCATTCAATTTGCAAAAGCCAGGAGCACAAAATGGTGTGATTGATGAGCAAAAAAATAAAAACTATGTCCCCTTTTCATACTCAGGAAGACCTCAGTTGAGGGGAGGCTGTGGCAAGTGGCAGCCAGGAGATCGACCAACGCCCTCCTTCTCCTCCTGCCCCAACTACAAGAGCCCAGCCACAGCCTCGAAGGATGCCTGGTGGGAAGTGCCAAAGGAAGACGAGAGAGTGATGGCCTGGGTTCAGTCTGGTCTGCCAGAAGATGCAGCCTCTTGAAGAACCACATCCTGGGGACATAAATGGCATCTGAATTTCCTGTTCTCTAGGACTTCGGGACCAGACTTCTCTCCCTGAGATATGTACTCCTCGGGCCACCAATTTTTCTTATTTTAATTTGTTCATGTCTGCCCTGGGGGCCAAAGGCTGCTCCAAAGTAACAAGTTTCTCCAGCGCTGTGTTCCTCTTTTTATTTTATTGCGACCAAAATAAAGGTTTTTTTGGTTTGATGAAATACTTGCGTATGTGTTTTCATTCCAAAAGGCCAGTTTATTTGTGAGCAGGCAGGTACATTTCAAAAATACAAAGTGAAATGAATAACAAGGGGTACCAACACTAAACAACCTCCTGTAGATTAAAAACGAAAAAAACAAAGATAAAAAAATACAATAATGTTGTTGTGGTAAGTTTACACACAAAAAACACCCCAAAAAAGGAGAAATTAGCAAACTGTCTTTCAAGGAGATTTTTAGGAAAAAAAAAGCATCCAAAAAAGAATAAACAAAATCTAAAATTGTGTAGATTTGACGAAAACAAAAATTGTATTGCCGAAATGATTAAAAAAGAGTCATGAAATACGTTCGGGAGTAGTGTGTGTGACTATGAGCATCAAAAGAATTTCCTTCTTGCAGCATTGTAAAGAACAAGAGAATGCGCTTCATGAAAGAATTTTTAACATTGCAGCGTGACGAATGTGCTATATCGATTATGAGCAGTAGTTTTACCTGAACGAGCGCTTCCGTGCCGGAATTTGAATGTGAGCATGCGTGGCACCTTGTGCGTCAGAGTAGGCTACACATGATCGGAGTATGTCCGATCAGAGCAGTTTGTCGGAAAATATTTCCGGCAAGTTGGAAAATTTGGTCCGACGGATATTCCGACGGAAACAGTCCGATGCATACCACACACAGTCGGAATATCCGACAAAACACTCCGATTGGACACATTCCGACGGAATCTCCGACTGTGTGTACAAGGGCTAAGGGCTCGTTTACACAAGCATTGAAAATAGGCAGTTGGGTCTAGTTGTTAGCACTTTCCAAACGCCTATCAATGCCAGACAAACTTTTTACAATAGGGAGCAGATGGAAGTGTTCACATTGCAGTGTTCATGTTGCTTTCATGTTGCGGCGAGGCACAAATAATGCTACCTGCAAAGTTTTGCAGGCATTTGACGCTTTACAACTGCCACCATTCACTTCTGTTGAAACGTGCCACTACGGCACCTTAAACACTTCAGCCCCGGAAGATTTGGCTGGTCAATGACCAGGCCATTTTTTGTGATGCGGCACTGCGCCTCTTTAACTGACAATTGCGCAGTCGTGCGACGATGTACCCAAACAAAATTGATGTCCTTTTTTCTCCCACAAATAGAGCTTTCTTTTGGTGATATTTGATCACCTCCTTAATTTTTGTGCTATAAACAAAAGAAGAGCGACAATTTTGAAAAAAAAACACAGTGGGGGTGATTTCTGAAAACCGTGCACCATCAGTAGAGGCACACAGCAAGGCGCAAAGCACATTTTCATATTTACGAAATGGTGTGCCAGTAACAGAGCTTGAATCCCCCATTTACTATAGCGATCTCAGCGCACGGGAGAATGCAATCTGTACGCCCCTATATACATGCCGCACAGCATCTCCAATTCAATATTGACAGAAAATGGAAGTGCCAATATTATGGGGTGATGTGGGGTGATGTGAGGTTTAGTGATGTGAAGTTTAGTAACAACTGGCCAAGTAACAAATATGGCCAAAATAGATAGAAAGAGTAACTTTTCAGAGAAAGCCTGCCGTGCCTGCAAGTACGTTTAGAACTGCGTGAGATCAATGTAAGCAGGGCGCATGCGCAAGTGGCTCTTGCGCTCGTTTACTTGAGTTTGCTCACTGTGTGGCCAAAATCTTAAAGTAAATGTTGAGAAATGTACATGCAATTGCATGGGTTCAATGGGTGCACCTCTAAACTTGACAAAAATGTTTTTACGCTGGTTCACATTTATGTATTTTTTTTTGTTTACAAAAAGTTTTTATTGAGGGATCATAAAAAAGAGTACAACAGTTATGTCAGACCAGATTAGATCTATAGAATGAGACAAGATATTCATGTACAAGGTGGAATACATTGATCTAGTTAGTAAGAAAGTCGACCTGAAGATACAAATAGCTATAAATTACGGTAATATTGTGTTCCAGTGTTTCCATTTATTGTCGAAAATCTGCATAGTATAAAATAAAATGTGATGGATGCGTTCAGATAATTTAATAATTTCCATCCTTGCCATGACCTGAGGCCAGGGGAGAGCTGAAGAATGCCAGTTAAGGGCAATGACCCAATGAATCTCAACAAAAAGTGTGTATATAAGCTTTCTACAGTATATCAGGGTACCCTGATATACTGTAGGGGAGTATATCAGGGTACTACAGTATATCAGTATATCAGGGATGGAGGAGAAGCATAGGCAGATTTGCATCGTGAGAGTAATAGGACGACCTGCTATAGAGGCAACTATGGCAGAGGTCTTCTACCATATTGGGTTAAGGTGATCCTGTAGTCGCATAAAAGTGCAAATAGTCCAATGTGCTGCTGTGGCTTACCGCTGTAAGGTAAGCCACAGCGGCACATTGGAATATTTGCACTTTTATGCGACTACAGGATCGCAACACGTTGCACTTTGGATTTTATATGAATTTTCACTATTTTCTGTATTTATGTTGTGGACTATTAGTAGAAATTAGTGTGGCTGTTTAAACTAGTCACATAGACATACCCAGACCTGTATTGTTTACTGGATATCCCCCCATTGCGAATTTTATATACTGCTTTTATCAATAGATATATCCTCCTTGTGTACAGCGCACCACTACCCTTCTTACTCATTCCCCGGGGTTCAGATATTTCCCTTTCAGTGTGTGCAGCAGTACCCTATCTCCCTCTATTTCCCTGACGTAGCGCAGGAATACTTCTTTTCCACAGATATGGTATTTATCCCAAGTAAGTAGGAGGAGATCTGACGTTTGAAACTATAGGGTGGTTACATGTAATAGTGCCCGTTTTAGGCAATTAAGATTTCAACAGGTGAACGTCCATATGAAAAAGAGCGCTGTTAGCGAAGAACATACAGATTTTTAAATTCGGAAATCATCGCTAATTAGTGATTCTGCAGATATACAAATGCCAACTTAAGGGAGTTTGATAATAAATGGTGTCCCTGGGATTGCAGCAGGTGAATTACAAAGACAAAAGCCGAGTTTGAGCCCTGGTTCACACTGACAGCGGGAGGAAATTGAAACAGTTCAGCTGAACTCACATGATTTCATTTTTGCATGTCAGTTCTGATTGCAGGGGGATTTCAGAGACATCTGTGCAGTTTTCTGCACAGAAGTCAATGAAAATCGCACCCCAAAGTCGCCAAAAGTGGTACAGAAACTACTTTTGGAAATTGCGGCGCCACATCAATTAGGATGGTGCAATTGCTGCCAAAGATCCATAAAGACATGGATGAGGGAATTTGGTATGGAGGAACTTGACTGGCCTGCACAGAGTCCTGACCTCAACCCGATAGAACAACTTTTGGCTGAAATAGAGCAGAGACTGAAAGCCAGGCCTTCCCAACCAACATCAGTGCCTAGCCTCACAAATGCGCTTCTGGAAGAATGGTCAAACATTCCCATAGACACACTAAACCTTGTGGACAGCCTTCCCAGAAGCTGTTGTAGCTGCAAATGCTGGACCAAATACAATTTTAACTCTGCGGACTAAGACTGGGCTGCCATTAAAGTTCATGTGTGTGTAAAGGCAGGTGTCTCAATACTTTTGGCTAGATAGTGTACCTGGAAAGATTTACAATGGTGGTGGAACCCTCTTAGCCCTTGTACACACGGTCGGAGATTCCGACGGAATGTTTCCTATCGGACCGTTTTGTCGGATATTCCGACTGTGTGTGGTCTGCATTGGACTGTTTCCGTCGGAATATCCGACGGACCAAGTTTTCCAACTTGCCGATAAAATTTTCCGACAAAATTCTCCTATCAGACATACTCCGATCATGTGTAGCCTACTCCGACGGACAAAGTGCCACACATGCTCAGATCAAATTCCTAGACCAAAGCTATTGGCTACTAGCCTGAACGTAGTCCTGTCGTAACTAAATAACGTCATTGCGTTATGTACAATCGGATTTTCCGACAACTTAATCCAACCGTGTGTATGCAACATCACTTCCAGACCTCTTCTGGAATTAATCCGTCGGAATTACTCCGACGGATTTGGTTGTCGGAATCTCCGACCGTGTGTACAAGGGCTCACACATAAATACTACATTTAGACATAGATTTAGGACCTGAGTCAAGAGTTATATTTAACAACATAGGGAGATGAAGCAACTTCTCTAAATGAACCAACATGTTTAGGATTCAAACCTAGACCCTCGGGAATGTAAAGCAGAAGTTTGAACCTCTAAGCCACGTATGGAAACATTCTGCACATAAATACACATAAATACTGCATTTATTTTTCCATACAGGTGATGGAATTATATTACTCAAGAGTTATTCTTCTTGATTTATTCTGTGATATTTGGTTCTTGGTGGATGAGTGTAGAATAATGGTGTTACCCCTTTTCTGAATTACACTTTGATTTCTGATGTTGGTACACATATCACATTTTTTGGGCTCAAATTATGATTATTTGGAAATAATAAAAAAACACACAAAATTGTGACACATTTTAAATTTGCATCAGCAATGGTATTGTTTGTGATTTGTAAAGACACCTGTGTAAATTTGGGTAAAGAGTTTTGTGAGATGGAGAGTAAGGCCGCGTACACACGCGCGGACTGTTCGCCCAACCTTGTCCGCTGAACAGTGTTTGGGCGGACAGTCCGCTCGTGTGTGGGGCTTCAGCGGACAGTTTCAGCGGACAGTTGGACGAACAAGGTCTTACGGAAATTCCGAAAAACTGTCCGCTGAAACAAGGTTTCAGCGGACTGTTCGCTCGTGTGTAGGCTTGTTCGGCCAACTAAGTCTCGCGCATGCTCAGAAAGGATTTTCACGCCGAAAGCTATAATGCAGTGTATAGGACGTCGTATTTTTCGTCCCGTCGTACGTGCCGTTCACGTCATCGCGCACGGTTTCAGCAAACTGTTCGTCCGTCGTGTGTGGCCATGTTTGCCGAAACTGTTGGACGGACAAAGTTGGGCGAACAGTCCGCGCGTGTGTACGCGGCCTAACATGTGAAAGTGTCAGAGAAAAATATATTTTACCAATAAATCAAAACATTCTATATTCTAGCATTCTAAAATCAAAATAGTTAAAGTAGAAGCAAAGGAAGATTTATTTCAGAGAAAGATACATTTCATCTCAGCATTAAAAGTATTTATTTGGGGAAGTTACAGTTGTACAATTATAATCAATGGGTGAAACTTGCATTGGCTAGGGCCAATTTTCACTCTTAAAAATGCATTTTAGCCCAGAACTAATTTTGGTACAGGCATACCCCACTTTTAAGTACACAATGGGGTTTATTTAGTAAAGCTGGAAAGTGCAAAATCAGCCTCACTTCTGGATAGAAACCAATCAGCTTCCAGGTTTTATAACCAAAGCTTAGTTGAACAAGCTGAGGTTAGAAGCTCATTGATTTCTATGCAGAAGTGAGCCTGATTTTACACATTCCAGCTTTAGTAAATAAACCCCATTGTGTACTTAAAAGTGAGTTATGCCTGTATTTACTATAACGCCCTGTGAAAAAACCATGGGAGTTAAAATGAGAGTGGTTTGCATGTCTGAGCATGCTCAGTTGTGCTGGCACCTAGCTGTACAAAAACAGGGAATTTATCTCTTCTCAGAATTTTAAAGATGTTTCAGTGTAGAAATAAATTTTTCACATAGTTTAAGAGCAGATTATCTTTAAACAGTATACCGCCTATTTCAGTACCATTTAGACAATTATATCATGCTCTAAACATTATTTCCATGTGCACTACTCCAAGTTTTAGCAGAGTAAGGGTTTGGGCGCTATTTGTTTTTAGGGAGCTATAGTAAATTAGATTTTTTGGAGTATTTTTCACCAGCGCTATAGTGAATACCGTTCCAGTGCTAATTAGCAAGATTAGTGCAAATTTGTGCTAATTTGCAGCAATTGGCGCTAATTAGCGCTGCAGCACTATAATACATTATTCCCCATACTGACCTCTATGCTGCAGCATCAGTTTGATAATGCAGTGAGGATAAGGGTATGCGAGGGAGTTGCCCTCTTAGGCAGTTTTTTTCCAAAACAAATATCGTAAGGTTTACCCTTACTTTTTTGGTGACGACTCAAAAATGTTGTATTTCCCCTCATTTTTTTGTATCAGTGATAATGACCACCAGAACAAACAGATGTGTGAATCTGTCTTGTGGAGACACATAGTACAGTAATAACTTGACAGGTGTTTTATTTCTTCCCAAGTAATTTCTAAAACTACAAAAATGTTTTGGCTATACATGCACTTTATTATTATATTCAGGACTTCCATCAGACAAGGGTAGTCATTTATATTTTTTATTACAGTAGGACAAATAAGACAGATACTGCATATACAGTAGATGATCAGATCTGCAAAAATGATTTTATTTGTTAATAAATGTGCATTACATCTATTTGCCTCTCATGCTTTAGGATTCTATTTTATAATAGAATGTACTTTAATATAATACTTGAAAAAACTTTGAAGGTTAATAGTGCTTAACATGTAACCTCATTTGGTAAAAATAAACATGTCACAGTAATATTTTAAAAGTGGATTATTTCCAAGCTTTTCATGCAAGGGAATTTTAACAATACTGTGACCTTGTGGTAATGCTAAATCGGATTACAAAAAAAGCACACATCATTAAAGGATTGTATACCTCAATCTCAATGTTACAAATATCTAAAGACAAATCTGAATGATATTTTATGTATTATTGAAATTAACTATTGTATAGCTATACTGAGTCAAAATATCAAAACAGGTCATTTATTTGTAATAAAAATGATCACAATTGTAAATAAATAATATGAAACTGAAGCATTTTAATTCACATTTCAATTTCAAAAGAATTTGTAGTAAAAAACGAAAAAGCAGTGTATAATGGTAATAATCATAATAATAATGTCAAGCACAAATATATTTACAGTTGTGCTCATACGTTTACATACCTTAGCAGAATGTATGATTTCTTTGCCATTTTTCACAGACTATGAATGTTAACACAAAAACTTTTCTTTCACTCATGTTTAGTGTTTGGCTAAAGCCATTTATTTTCAATCAACTGTGTTTACTCTTTTTAAATCATAATGAAAACAGAAACTACACAAATAACCCTGATCAAAAGTTTACATACCCTGGTGATTTTGGCCTGATAACATGCAGACAAGTTGATACAAAAGGGTTTAAATGGCTTTTAAAGGTAACCATCCTCCCCTGTGGTCTGTTTGCTTGTAATTCATGTGTGTGTGTGTATAAAAGGTCAATGCATTTCTGGACTCCTGTCAGACCCTTGCATCTTTAAACCAGTGCTGCACTGACGTTTCTGGATTCTGAGTCATGAAGTAAGCAAAAGAATTGTCAAAGGATTTGCGGGAAAAGGTAGTTGAACTGTATAAAACAGGAAAAGGATATAAAAAGTTATCCAAGGAAGTGAGAATGCCAATCAGCAGTGTTCAAATTCTAATCAAGAAGTGGAAAATGAGGGGCACTGTTGAAACCAAACCACGGTCAGTTAGACCAACTAAAATTTCAGCCACACCTGCCAGAAAATTGTTTGGGGTGCAAAGAAAAACACACAAATAACTGCAGCTGAAATACAGGACCCTTTGAAAACATGTGGTGTTGCTTTACAATGCACAATAAGGAGGCACTTGAAGAAAGATGGGCTGTATGGTCGAGTCGCCAGAAGTAATGTCCCATACACACGGTCGGACATTCCGACAACAAAATCCATCAGATTTTTTCCTACGATTGTTGGCTCAAACTTGTCTTGCATATACACGGTCACACAAAATTGTTGGAATTTCCGAATGTCAAGAACATAGTGACGTACAATGCATATGATGGGACTATAAAAGGGAAGTTCAGCACCACATGCGGCACTCTTTGGGCTCCTTCTGCTGATCTCGTGTTTATTGCGTGTTAGAAGTTTGGTTAGAGACGATTCGCGCTTTTCAGACTTGTGTTTCAGATTCTTACTGCTCTTCAGTTTGTGCTTGTGGGTGTGTATCTGCTTTTCAGTGCGTGTAGTCTGTTTGCATTTGTTTGTCAGTGCGTGCTAAGTGCTTAAAGTAGTACCATATTTGATTCACAGTGTGTTCTTGTCCACGCATTGCTGATTTTCAGTTCGTTCTTTCAGGCCTTGCTGTGTTTCAGTGCTTTCTGTTAGTCCGTTCTGACCAGCTGACCGTTTTGAAGCCATGTAGCATGTACGTACTTGGTGTTGGACTTTTAGCTTTGACTCAAGCCCAGTCCATGAACAGGGCGAGGTGGAGTTGATGGAGCAAGAATTGGTTGCTCCGGCGTGACCAATTCTCGCACATGCCTTTGCTTTGTGAGATCCGGGAATAATCCTGATGATTTCAGGAATTATCTCAGGATGACGGACCCCATTTTTCACCGTCTGTTCGCTTTGCTGACCCCTTGTATCAGCAGGCAGGATACCTGAATGCGGCAAGCCATCACTCCGGAGCAGAGGCTAGTTGCCACGTTGTGGTACTTGGCGACTGGGAGAAGCCTTCAGAACCTCAAGTTCTCCACAGGGATCTCCCCCCAGGCTCTGGGGATCATTATTCCAGAGACCTGTTCTGCCATTATTCAGGTCCTGCAGAAGGACTATATTAAGGTAAGTTTTCTCCTTTAACATCACATTATATGTATTTAATGTTTGCTAATGTATTGTATTTATTAATGTATTGTATTTATTTCATCATTCCCTAATTACCATGACTGTAATATGCTGTAATATGCTGTGCCCCTTTGTCCTCATGCATGCTGGAAGCTTTTAAAGTTCTGTTTTTGTCCTCCATACATATTTGCCTTCACTAACCTCCCCAGCATGCTCTCCTGGGCCCATATACACCTATAGCCTAGTCACTTAGCAATGTATTTTGTCAGCTCCATAGTAGCGCTTTCCCTAAACACCCCCTAAAATGTGTACAAATGTTATGTGTGTCCTTAAATTCATGCAGAGTGCCAGAGTGCCACTCATTTGGAACCCTCCCTCCCCCCAACCGCTAAGTCAGCTGATGGCAATTCTCTATCTGCTGACTTTGCCAACCCATACACACTATAACTACCTGTTTTGTGGTCAGATTTATGGAGGAATTCACCAAAGCATGAATACTTTCAAATGCTACTGTTTAAAGTTTGTTTCTCCTATTATTATCTTGGCAAAATGTAAAAATGTGCTTCCATTTGTTCAGTGTGTATTTTTATTTTTTGTTATTATGACACTTCTTACCTGTCCAGTAGGCTGCCAATAGTGTAAGTAAGGAGGGGCTGGCCAAAGTTAACATGCAGGGTTACCTGTCCAACACATCTCCCCCTCCCCCTAAAGTTTTGCAATGGGCCATCAGATGGGGTGAGGAATCTGATAAATGGTCATTATACTTTTGTCTTTAAATACTCATTTGAAAAAAAAAATGCTTATGTTGGCCAAAAATGTTTGTGTCTAATCTGCTTGCAATATCGATGTGCAAAATTAAAAAAAAAATTGTTGTTTGACTCCACAGTTTCCTTCAACGCCACAGGAATAGCAGACTGTGGCTTCCCACTTTGCCACCCATTGGGACTTTCCCAATTATGGAGGTGCAATTGATGGGAAACACGTCCATCATCCCACCCCCCAACTCGGGGTCGTACTATTATAATTACATGGGGTATAATAGTATAGTGATGTTGACGGTGGTGTCAGCTCCCTATGGCCGCGTACACACGGGCGGATTGTCTGCCTAACTTAGTCCGCTGAAACGTGTTTCAGCGGACAATCCGCTCGTGTGTGGGCTTCAGCTGACTTTTTCAGCGGACAGTCTGACAGACTTAGTCTTTCGTAATTTCCGTAATTTTGTCCGTCCAAACTTGGTTTCAGCGGACAGTCCGCTCGTGAGTAGGCAAGTTGGACGGACTAAGTATGGCGCATGCTCAGAAAGGATTTACACGCCGAAGGTTGCATTGCAGTGTATTGGACGTCGTATTTCTAGTCCCGTCGTACGTGCTGTACACGTCATCGCGCAAGCTTTCAGTGGACTGTCTGTTCATCGTGTGTGGTCAAGTCCGTTCATTCAAAAGTTGAACGGACTGTCTGTCGGATTGTCTGACGAACTTAGTTAGGCAGACAATCCGCCCGTGTGTACGCGGCCTATGAGTTCCTGTATGTGGACGTGGGGAAACATGGCAAAAATTCAGCACTATGACAGAAATGTTTGGAGACATGAAAATGGCATGATTGGGGCAAATTAAAAAGCACTGTGGTGTTATTTACTAAAGGCAAATCCACTATGCACTACAAGTGCACTGCAAAAGTTCACTTGAAACTGCACTTGGAGTGCAAAGTGGATTTGCCTTTATTAACCACTTCAGCCCCGGACCAATTGTCAGCCTAAGGACCAGAGGTCTTTTTACAATTTTGCACTGCACTGCTTTAACTGGTAATTGCGCGGTCATGCAATGTTGTACCCAAACGAAATTTGTGTCCTTTTCTTCCCACAAATAGAGCTTTCTTTTGATGGTATTTGATTGCCTCTGCGATATTTATTTTTTATGCTATAAAAGGAAAAACACTGAAAATTAAAAAAAAAAGATATTTTCTACTTTTTGTTATAAGAAAAATCGAATGAACTAAATTTTAGTCATACATTTAGACCAAAATTTATTCAGCCACATGTCTTTAGTAAAAAAAAATTCAATAAGCGTATATTTATTGGTTTGCGCAAAAGTTATAGCGTCTACAAACTAGAGTACATTTTCTGGAATTTACACAGCTTTTAATTTATGACTTCTCATTTCTTGAGGTGCTAAAATGGCAGGGCACTACACCCCCCCAAATGACCCCATTTTGGAAAGTAGACACCCCAAGGAAATTGCTGAGGGGCATGTTGAGCCCATTGAATATTTTTTTTCTGTCCCAAGTGCCATAGTTATATGTGGAATTGCACCCCACAATATATTCTGCTGCTTCTCCTGAGTACGGAGATACCACATATGTGGGACTTTTGGGAGTCTAGCCATGTACAGGACCCCGAAAATCAATCACTGCCTTCAGGATTTCTGAGGGTGCACATTTTTGATTTCACTCCTCACTACCTATCACAGTTTCAAAGGCCATAAAATGCCAAAATAGCACAAATCCCCCCCCAAATTACCCCATTTTGAAAAGTAGACACCCCAAGCTATTTACTGAGAGGCATGTTGAGTCCATGAAATATTTTATATTTTGCCACAAGTTGCAGGAATATTACAATTTTTTTTTTTGCA
This sequence comes from Lithobates pipiens, assembly GCF_037356315.1. NCBI lineage: Eukaryota > Metazoa > Chordata > Amphibia > Anura > Ranidae > Lithobates > Lithobates pipiens. The sequence continues at coordinate 395,004,914 of NW_027507764.1, forward strand.
CAATGTTGTCACTAAATGATATATTGCTCACACATGCTATGGGCATAAGTGAAATGACACCCAAAAATAGATTCTGCTACTTCTCCCGAGTACAGGGATACCACACGTGGGGGACATTTTGGGAGCCTAGCCACGTACAGGACCCCCCGAAAACCAAGCACTGCCTTCAGTATTTAAATATAAAACGCTACCAAAAAAAACTGTTAGCGATCGCAAGGATCAGGCCTGACTCTGCGAACGCTGCAGTTATGTGTTTAGTGTTTTGTAAGTGACAGTGATCGATGGACACTGCACTTGGGTGGGCTGGGCGGAGGGGAAAAACGCAGGTGCTAGCAGGTATCTGGGCTGATCCTGCTAACAATGCATTTTTTTGGAACCCTAAACTGCTGGGGACGCTAGTATAGATCTGATCAGATGAGATATTGATCTGTTCAGATACTATATCACTACGGGAGGTGTATGCTTTGCGCGTGGGTGTTAGCAGTACTGGCACTAACCTAGCGCTGCCTGGGATGACGCAGACCCTGACCCTAAAACCTAATTGATATCACCCGCCGGGTGATCAGGGGGTTAAACCTTTATTGGGTAATAAATGGTGGGTGCCCTGATGCTATAAAAAGCAAACTAACTAACCAGAGTCACCCGTAACACTTATACGGTGATCACTGGTGAAAGGGTTAACTAGGGGCAATCAGGGGGTTAAAATATTTATTAGGTAGTATATGGGGGTCCCTGACGCTATATAAAAACCTGACGGGGAACCTAAATAACTAACTGGCTAACCAGCGACACCAGTGGCACTTTATACAGTGATCGTTGGTGAAAGAGTTAACTAGGGGCAATCAGGGGGTTAAAACCATTTTTGGGTAGTATATGGGAGTACCTAGCGCTGTAAGAACCTGGCGGTGAACCTAAAAAAATAACTAGCTACCTAGCGGCACCAGTGACACTAATGCAGCGATCAGAAAAACGATCGCTTAGTGACACTGGCAAAAGGGGGTGAAAGGGTTAACTAGGGGCAATCAGGGGGTTAAAACCATTATTGGGTAGTATACGGGGGTACCTAGCGCTATAAAAACCTGGCGGTGAACCTAAAAAAATAACTAGCTACCTAGCGGCACCAGTGACACTAATGCAGTGATCAGAAAAATGATCGCTTAGTGACACTGCAAAAGGGGGTGAAAGGGTTAACTAGGGGCAATCAGGGGGTTAAAACCATTATTGGGTAGTATATGGGGGTACCTAGCGCTATAAAAACCTGGCGGTGAACCTAAAAAAATAACTAGCTACCTAGCGGCACCAGTGACACTAATGCAGCGATCAGAAAAACGATCGCTTAGTGACACTGGCAAAAGGGGGTTAAAGGGTTCATTTTAGGGGCAATCATGGGGTTAAACCTTTATGGGGGTAGGGGGCTACCCTGGACCTAACACTAACTGCCCTGACAGTTTTTACTGTCACAACTGACACTAAATGCAGTGATCAGTAAATATATGATCACTGCAATCAGTGACACTGTGACTGGGAGGGGGGGGGATCGGGGGCGATCGGGGGTGGTGATCGGGGGGATTTGTGTGCCTATGTGTACCTACATGTCAGTGTAGTGTTGGTGCACTTACTATTGTGTTCTCCTCGCAGTCCGGTCAAAAAGACCACCCCAAGGAGAATGACATCACTTCCTCCCTGCCTGTGTTTACACTACACAGGCGGGGAAGCTTCTCATTCGCAATGAGCGATCGAGAGGGGATGGCCAGAAACCAACGGCCATCCCCTCATCCCGGATCGCTCCTGAAGCGAAATGGACCACCGCAGCCAGCGGGAGGGGTCCGATCGGACCCCCCACCCGCTGGAATGCAAGCACGTACATGTACGTGCTTGTGCCTGTCAGTGCCATTGCGCCGACGTACATTGCCACGCGGCAGTCCTTACGTGGTTAAATAACCCCCATTGTCACAGAAAACACCAACTTTACTACAAAAAATGCTTTTGAGCATTGAAAGAAGAAGCTACACATTGTTGATGATAATACATTTTTTTACTCAAAGCACAATCACATGTGCGTTTATCAAAGGGTTTTACAACAAACCAACATATTTGGTGTATATAACATTATTTCTGGTAACATTAATATAACTAGCCTTTTTATGAAACATGTTTAAAAGCATAACATACAGAATTTGAAAAGTGAAGACACTATCAGACATTAGTATTGCCAAACTGTGTTGATATTGCCTTCATCAGATGCAGTGTCACCCCTGTAAATGCCAAATTTGGAAGATGCACACAAATTGTGATTCAAACTGGGCATTTTCCTCCTGATCCCATGCTTAATGTCAACATGTGCTATCTCCCATCATGGGGGATCAATGTACGTGTTTTGGAGCGGCAACCCCTTCATCTCAGCCACTTTAGTAGCGAGGAAGGGGTTGCACCCAAAAAACACATACATTGATCCCCCATGATGGGAGACAGCACATGTTGACACATTGTGTGCATCGTCCAAATTCGGCTTTTCAAAAAATATAAAACTGTTTTTTAAAATCGCAAATCGATGCTAGCTAGTTATGTTTCAGATCCTCCCTAAAACATCAATAATGTTCTTCATTTTGTGTTGAACATCATTGATGTTTTTCTTGAGATTTTCTAATTCACGAATGTGCCCCATTATCTCCCCAGTGAGGATCTGGGCACTTTCACTGGTAAAATGAGATTGAAGCTGTGGTCTCTGACACTCACCTGTTGTGGTGACAATTTCGCCAATTTCAACAACCTCTCCTTGCTCCTCCTCCTCTGCTTCTGGTGTTGGTATTTCCCCTTCTTTGGGAGGTGTGGGGTCCCTGGTGTCCTCAGAAGTCCCGAGTCTTCTCTCCCCTATGAGAATATAAAAAAGTTATACTTAGCACACTCATATTTGAGGACAGAAATAGGAATATGAAACATTGCATGAAACATTGATTAAACCAATCTATCTGCTCCCTCTTTATGGTATATCTCGTTCCACCACATTCATTTAGTACGGCAAAGAGAGAAGAAAAAAAGCTCCCATAGCATAATTCCGTAAAGATTTATTAAAATATAAAAAGTAAAGTAACAACTCACGAATTCCCAGCAGAGTATAAGCGTATACCGTATAAAAAACGAGCCGGCCGGCTCTCTCTTGTTTGCACTGCCCGCCCTTCCGGATTAACGTGGAAATGCGGTGACGTCAGCACGCCGCTAACCCTACGTCGTTTCGTCAAAAGTGACTTCTTCCTGGTGACGTCACCGCATTTCCACGTTAATCCGGAAGGGCGGGCAGTGCAAACAAGAGAGAGCCGGCCGGCTCGTTTTTTATACGCTATACGCTTATACTCTGCTGGGAATTCGTGAGTTGTTACTTTACTTTTTATATTTTAATAAATCTTTACGGAATTATGCTATGGGAGCTTTTTTTCTTCTCTCTTTGCCATACTAAATGAATGTGGTGGAACGAGATATACCATAAAGAGGGAGCAGATAGATTGGTGTTACCAACAGAGCCCAGTGTGGGGACCAGGAACGTAACATTTTACAAGCCCGTATGATCTCCTTAAAAAGAGATCTTGACAGCTGGTAAGCCTCCTCTAATTTGGTGGTGGATAATCTCTTTCTACTCTGGGTGCACCTGCTACGTGTGTAAAGGGTGGTTTTTGAGAGTCACCGAAAATGGACTAAGATTCAGCATCCTATCCATCTTTCCTTTTCTTTGGACTGCTTATATGCCTGGAAATCATTACTTTGGCACTATTTTTGCATGTTTTTGGGATTTTTTGTAAATTAGAAAAATTATGTCATTTTATAATTTTGTTTTATAAGTTTTAGCGCAGCTATATTTTTTGATTGTTGTAGATTGCGTGTGTCTCGCATTGGGTTGCAGCAAGAACTTACTACTGTCAGTATTAACACTAATATCAAGTTTTTGTTTTATTTACACTTGATTTTTTCATATATATTTGTCTAGCACTTTGTTTAGACCAGCGCTGTTTTTCGAAGGTTTTAATGAAACATTGATTGCAAGTGTCATACAAGTGTATTTTTTGGCAGAGTTCAAAGCTGAAAACATTATTTTTTACACTTTCTAAAGCTAGAATACTTACCAGTTTTGTGCAAGATTCAAAGATGGAGACACCCCTATAGTATCCACTGGAGAATGTGTGTGTGACACCCTAATAAAAAGGGTGTTCTGGTGTCCCACAATAGTGCTCCTGAGTCCAGATGTGGAAACAGCTGCTGAGTGTCCTCTCCTTTACACTGAATCAAGTTTGCAGTTCATTCTAGTTACAAACCCCTCTAGACAACAAAATTCCTTTGACTAGAAATAGGCCTGAACAAATGTAGTTAACTGCAACTTACCAAAACATCATATTTTAAGTGGGCGAATGAACGATGTTTACTACTAACGATTGAACCCATGAACATGAAAGTGGCCATTTTAAACTGTACAACACTAAAGAAAAGCACATGGAGCAGTATGCAAGTAATAATAATAATATGAACAAACAACAACTACTTACTTTTTTGAAGAACTCACTTGATCTTTCTGTACTGATCGTGCTCCCTCAGTTTCAGGTCTGACCTGCGTTTCCTCAGTTGATCCTTGGGTCGTCGTACCCCAAAATTCTTCTGCAGACTCTTCACAAGTTTAGATCTTGGCCTTTCTGATATTTGGGTTTGGGCAAGGTCCATACTTCCCATCATAGTCGTTCTTCAATATGTCCACCATCTCCAAACATCTCAACAAAGGAGATATTTGAGGCCTTAAATCTTCTCAGAGATCGAGACGTTTATGGATCCGGGCTTTCCTCATCCTCCTCATTGCTGTAATTAGCATGCACCTGCTGTGTCTCCACCATGTGCTCTCCCCACTGCGCCAAAAGAGAAGGGGCGGGGAATAGACTAGAAAGAACATCAGGGGCAGGCGAAGTTTTACGCATGCACAGTGTATCTAAAACGTAACACATGTGTGTCATTCATACGATCTGTGAGTTGAGGATGGAGTATCGGAAGCAACGATCATAAGAACGAAGGTACAATTTAAACTTTGAACATCAGTGGCCTATACTGCTTATAGATTGATGCCTATATTGGGTCAAGATTAGGAGCGTTTAGCCTGACATTAGAGTTTGTCTTGTGTTGTGTCTTGCAAAGAAAATGGATGGGTTCAAAGACCACAGTTTTCTGCCTATTTTCATAGACAAATACAGGGAGCTGCCCTGTCTATGGCAGGTGAAATACCCCCATTGTAACAACAAATTAAAGAAGCAGGCAGCGCTGGAGAAACTGCTGGAGTTGGTGAAGACTGTGGTCCCCATGGCAAACATCCTCTATTTAAAAGCCAAAATTGGTGCAGAGTACATATCTGAGGGAGCACAAGAAGGTCCAGGACTCCATGAGATCAGGAGCTGCAGCAGATAACGTCTATGTCCCCAGGCTGTGGTACTGTGAGAGACTGCATTTTCTGTTAGACCAGACTGAAATCCAGGAATCCCTCTCAACTCTTCCTTCCACGCTTCGTTCCATGCTTCGTTCCACCCCAGCTAAGGATACCGATGCCCACACTGAGACTTCCAGCCAGAAAGAAGTGGAGTAGTCCAGCTTGAGCCAGGTATAGTATTGTTCTACATATTTTTTGAGTAAAAATGAATGAATGAATGAGGTTAACTAGATGTGAATATTGATCTAATTGCTGATTTAATAAAGTGTTTTACATATCAATAGACAGTAGTAGCCAAAAATAATTGAGACAAGAATGAAAAATGCTGGGCTCAGAATGATAGTCTTTTCTATTTGTTAACATTCAATTTGCAACAGTCATAAGATGAAAATTGTTTATGATTGATGAACCAAAAACTAAAACTATGTCCCTTTTTCATACACAGGAAGACCTTAGTGGCAGCCAGGAAGAGGCAGGGGTTAATGGCAGCCAGGAGGTGGGCAGGCCTAGGAGCCTCACTGAATCTCAGGTCTGTCCCCTCCACCTTCCAACCAAAATGCCCAGAAAGGGGAAGAATGTGGAGATGTCAGTGCTCAGGCTGATTGGGAAGGCTTCTACAGCCTTCAAAACCACCCCCACTCATCAAGAGCCCTTTCCCTTCTTGGCTGCTTGCAAACTGGAGTAAATGGGGGAGGGGCAATGCCTCATGTGTGAGGAACTAATTTACCTTACACTAAACAAGGTGTTGAGGGGTGAAATCACCCAAAAAAAAACACCTGTGTGAGTTGGACCATACTACTCCCCCTCCTTCTTCTGCCACACCTCCAACACCACAGCCACAGCCTGGAAGGAAGCGTGGAAGGAAGATCAGAGAGTGATGGCCTGGGTTCAGTCTGGTCTGATAAAAGATGCAGGCTCTTGTATGACCACAGTCTGAAGACATAGATGTCATCTGCTGCTGTTCCTGATCTCTTGGACTTCTGGACCAGACTGTATTCCCTTATATATGGACTCATCAGGCCACCTATTTTGACATTAAATAATTGATGTGTGCCCTGTGGGCCAAAGGCTTTGCCAGTTTTACCAGTTTCTCCAGCGTTGCCTTCCTCTTTATTTGATTATGACCCTTAACAAAGTTTTTTTTGTTAAAGAAATACTTGCCTATATGTTTTACTTAAAAAAGGACAGTTTATTTGTGAGTAGGCAGGTACATTTCAAAAATACAAAGTCAAATTAACAAGGACACCAACCTATATAGCTTATTTTAGTAATTGTTTAAACTTCTTGCAATACTTTACAAATTGTTGGCGATGTACATCGATTTGTTTGGAGCATCTTTGTAACTCTTTGTATACATATCTGTACATTCAACTTTGGATTTAATAAACTTTTTCTTGGAACAAAGACACCAACAATAAACAACCTCCTCGAGATTAAAAAAATAAAACAATAAAATAAAAAGATAATAATGGTGTTGTGGTAAGTTGACACACAAAACACACAAAAAAATTACAGAGATCACCAAAATAAAAAAAAGGAGATCTTGATTAAAAAAACAACCACGAAATTAAAAGAAAAAATTAAAACATACAAATCGAAAATGATTCGGGAGATCTGACAAATAAAAATATCATATTCATGAAATCAGGAGAAAGAATAAATATAAAAGTTTGTGAGAAGTCTGTGTGAATATGAGCAGCAAAACAACTTAATTTTTCTAGCATTATAAAGAAAAAGAGAATTATAGAGAAAAAGAGAATTTTGTTGTTGGAAAATTTTAGATCCAGCTCTCAAACTTTGTGAGTCGGAAATTCGGACAGAAAAAGTCCAATGGAGCCCACACACGGTCAGATTTTCCAACAACATGATCCAATCGCACATTTTCCATCGGAAAATCCAACCGTGTGTATGGGGCATAAGCCATTACTATGCAAATGCCACAAAGTATCCCCCTTACAATACACCAAACAGCACAGAGACAAGTTTCAAACCTTCTGGTACAAAGTCATTTGGACTAATGAGACCAAAATTAAGCTTTTTGGACATAACCATAAACGCTACATTTGGAGAGGAGTCAACAAGCCCTATGATGAAAGGTACAGAGGTGGATCGCTGATGTTTTGGGGATGTGTGAGGTACAAAGGCACAGGAAATTTGGTCAAAATTGTTGGCAGATGAATGCAGTATGTTATCAAAAAATACTGGAAGAACATTTGCATTCATCAGCCAGGAAGCTGTGCATGGGACGTACTTAGACATTCCAACATTACAATGATCCAAAACACAAGGCCACGTCGACCTGTCATTGGCTACAGCAGAATAAAGTGAAGGTTCTGAAGTGGCCATCTCAGTCTCCTGACCTCAATTTCATTGAGTCACTCTGGGGAGATCTCATACGTGCAGTTCATGCAAGATAGCCCAAGAATTTACGGGAATTTGAGCTTTTTGCCAAGAGGAATGGGCAGCTTTACCATCTGATACAATAGAAAACAAGCGCGCATCCACTAATAAGTAAATATCAAACAGTGAAATAAATTTGAATAAACATAAACATTAATAAAAATTCAAAAAGTGCATGTGTCTGTGCATATATAACTGTGTAAAAACAATAATTCATATAGAGGTATTCTGAAGTGAACAAATATCAACTGTGCTGTGTAAAAATAAAATAGCCCATTTGAATAATAATTATACCGTGAAACCTCTAAGAAACTTATATCCACTGTGCTGTATATAAACAAAGTCCATATATATGATAATAATAATGTAAAACCTCTAGAGAACTTCGGAAACTTTGATGATTCTGCAGCCAAAACATGTAACAATAATGCCGCTTACCGGATCGGTTGGACCTCAGATTATAGAGATCATAAGAGCCTGATTTGCCTCATAAATAGGACGGATAGGAGTTTTTATGTATTTTTATATACTTTAATATCGAATTAGATGCTGCACATTAATGTTTAGGATATGTTTCTATAATGGGAATTAGGAGTTGGTAAAAATATTGATTAGTTTTTTTAGATTTTTTTAAAAAAATTTTAGAATATACAATAACTTTTTTACTTTATTTGTATAATAAGACCTTTTTGAGGTTATGTATGATATTTCTGGAATTTTTCGAGGTAATCTCGCCAGATAATATCTAACATAATTGGATGACAACCGGAGGGAGATGTGAAAATGTCACTTCCCGTGTCTCTCCTGCCTTTTGATTATTTAAACGTGATGCATTGACGTCGAGTCATGCCTCCATTCCCAGTTGATGCCTTGGATACCACTTGTACGTGGACAATTATTACACGATCATGCCACTTTTTAGTCACCTTTTTGATTATGGAATTGGCGCATTTGGCACTGTGCAATCTAATCGCCGGGGCTTCCCCCGACTTAGATGGGGAGAGAGAGCCTGCTTAAAGTGTAATAATTTGTTAGCAGTGAAGTGGAGGGATTCTCTGAATGTTTTTGTTCTGTCCTCACTTCACGCAGACATGGCAGTCCAAATTCCTACGGCGACTGGCGTTGTGGAGAAACCCCTCTGTGTTCATTAATACAATCTTAACAAAGGAGGGGTGGACCTCAACGACCAGTTGTTGGTGCCGTACCTAACTTCCCGTAAGGCCAGACGCTGGTACAGAAAAGGGTCTGTTTATTTATTTCAATTGGCTTGCTGAACGCTTTTGTGCTATACAAAGCTTCAACACAGACTGGATCCTTCCTTAAATTCCAGGTAGAGATTGTCAGAGCCCTTCTGTTTCCAAATACTGCTCTTGCCAAACTTCCCAACGCAAATGCAGTGAGCCGGCTGCATGAGAGACATGTCCTCCCTGGTACCCCTACCCAAAGAACAACCCAAAGAAGATGTGAACAGAAAAGAAGCGCACTCACGTAGCTACATCCGTAAATTGAGGGAATAAACAAAAAAAGGTGTACTATATCAGTAAACTTAGGTCGGACTTTGAAGGCATAGGAAACAATGAAGAGGTATGAAAATAAACACTATTTATTGAAAAATACACAACATGAATAGAACAGTACAGAAAAATTAAAAATCATGTATATTGATACATAATGTGCAGTGAGCCCTTGTGTATCGATACTCCTCACTACCTATCACATTTTTGAAGGCCATAAAATGCCAATATAGCACAAACCCCCTACAAATTATCCCATTTATTTTGGAAAGTAGACAACCCAAGGGAGGCATGTTGAGTCCATGGAATATTTAATATTTTGTAGGAAAATGAATTTTTTTATTTTTTTTGCACAAAGTTATCAATTAATGATCTATTGCTCAAACATGCCATGGGCATATGTGAAATTACACCCCAAAATATATTTTGCTGCTTCTCCTGAGTACAGGGATATCACATGTGTGAGACTTTTTTTGGAGCCTAGCCGTATACAGGACCCCGAAAAACAATTACCGCCTTCAGGCTTTCTAAGGGCGTAAAATGGTGATTTCACTTCCTCACTACCTATCAGTTTCGGAGGCCCTGAAATGTCAAGATAGCACAACCCCCCCAAATTACCCCATTTTGTAAAGAAGACACTTCAAGCTTTTTAGTGAGAGGTATGTTATGTCCATGAAATATTTGATATTTTGCCACAAGTTTCGGGAAAATTAAAAAATTTTTTTTTTTTTTTACACAAAGTTGTCACTAAATGATTTATTGTTCAAACATGGCATGGTTATATGTGGAATTACACCCCAAAAAACATTATGCCGCTTCTCCTGAGCTTGAAGTGTCTTCTTTCCAAAATGGGGTAATTTGGGGGGGTTTGTGCTATCTTGGCTTTTTATGGCCTTTGAAACTGTGATAGGTAGTGAGGAGTGAAATCAAATATTTACACCCTTAGAAATCCTGAAGGCAACGATTGTTTTTTGGGGTCCTGTACGCGGCTAGGCTCCCAAAAAGTGTCACACAAGAGGTATCCCCATACTCAGGAAAAGCAGTAGAATATATTTTGGGGTGTAATTCCACATACAACCATGCCATGTTTGAAGAATATATAATTTAGTGACAACTTTGTGTAATTATTTTTTGTCATTTTTCAATCACTTGTGACAAAAAAATAAAGTATTCAATGGGCTCAACATGCCTCTCAGCAATTTCCTTGGGGTCGTTTGGGGGGGGGGGGGGTTGTACTGCCCTGCCATTTTAGCACCTCATGAAATGAGATAGGCAGTCATAAACGAAAAGCTGCGTAAATTCAAGAAAATGTACCCTAGTTTGTAGACGCTATAACTTTTGTGCAAACCAATAAATATATGCTTATTGGCTTTTTTTTTTTTGACCAAAGACATGTGGCTGAAAACATTTTGGCCTAAATGTATGATTAAAATTAGTTTATTACATTTATTTTATAACAAAAATAGAAAATATATTTTATATGTAGCACACTCTTTAGGTAGGTTCTTAGTGATGTTTTTCTGACAGTATAGGATATAGAGACAGGTAAATTTAGCCAGGGTCCTGCTCTCTACTAGGCCTGGTTGTTTATTCAGGGTTGGGAGTGTCAGAGTAGAAGGGGGTGTGACCGCCTACACTTGGGCTCAGGGATACCCCCTCTGCTTGACAGTGGATTTTGCTGGAAAGAGAGGATGGGCTGAGATCTGAGTGGCAGGAAACCTATATGAGAGAATTGGCCAATGGTTAATTTATATGGTCAAGGGGTGGTCTCTCATAAAAAAGGGGGGTCACATGCTCTGGAGGGGGAGAAATTTGAGGCTTAAGGCCCGGGAGTTAAGAGATCCCAGAGCCAGGTAGCCGGAGGTGATTCCAGGGAGGCCGAAAGTCTGGCCCCTGAAGACGAAAGTCAGCATGTAGCACTGGGGGAATACTGGACGTCCCATGTGGGGACGTGCTGGACAACGTGGGAGGAGGAGGAAGTAGGAGCTAATCAGAGGAAGAAAACTGGGGAATCGACTTTCTGTGAGTAGAACATGGACTGTTGATTAGGAGAGAGCAACGGTAGTGCAAACCCAGTAGAGCTACTCAGGAACTTCATACTGTGTATCCAAGGACCACAGTATCAAGCATTTTCCAGGATTTAGGGAAGTTTGACAACACAAGCCATGGAAATAGGCAGTGTGGCCTGTGACTTGGAGGTCAACACCCACAGCATTATTCAGAGTAATGTTTATCTGTCCATATTGGATGTGCTACAAGAAAGGATCTACGGATTAATACCCTTTGACCTAAAAATGGGGTCGGATGGGACATCTCATATACCCTTTTGAACAGCCCACCAATTTATACCCAGAATAAAGAATTATAAAATCTGGAGTCTTGGCTGTTTGGTGTCATGTGCATGGGGATCGGAAGCGGAGCATCTGGCAAAAGGTAATGAACAAAATCAGCAGCCCCCATGGGGGTACAGCTACATATATATATATATATATATATATATATATATATATATATATATATATTGTGTACACGCACAGGTGTAAAACACGCACCCTAATTTTAAGAGGGAAGTTTCAGGAAAAAAAACATATTTTTTAATAAACAACTTTAATTGACATAAGGGATGGACTTCCGGTTCCGGAGCCGCATGGAGTAGCTGGGTCTCCACTCAGCTCTCACCCAGTGATTCCAAAATCTGCCTGCAAAATCCAGCCTGACCCTCTCTCACCACCGGAATGTTACTGGGTGCCCCCCGCGATCACCCCCTACCCACGGATCCGCCTCTCAGGACTTTCAGAACGGGCGCTCGATCGTCCACCTCACCATGGCCGGCCTGCTGCAAAATTGAGGCCCCGGTCGTGGCCTACACGGATGGCACCATCAGTTCTAAGGCCTGGTGTTATCCTCTGGAGCCCTCCGATACCGCCCGCTGCCTCCCCGGGTGCCTTGCATACCCTCCTGCCGTCCGCACTAGGCTCAACATCTGCTGCATTACCGGGTGGACTATCCAAATCACCCGGCCGGCCTGACCGCAAAATCCAGGATCCTGGTTACGGCCTGCACTGACCCGCCAGCCACATCCACGGCCTGGGATTGCTGATTTGGTGTCCCTCCTGCTGTCAGCCGCCCCACCGGGCATCCATCCCCCTGGTCTCGGCCTTCCTGGACGGCCTCAGCACTCAGGTATGGCCCACAACTATCGGGTGCATCTAGACCCCAGCAGCCCCTTCTGATACCCCCACTGACATTGAGCAAACACTGGCATAATCCTGAGAACGGCCTTGCCGCTTCTTCAGGCTCCGGTCCCGCTGAACCATGCTAGCTTACCCTCCATCATCTTATAGCATCCAGGGGCCCACCCCCCTCTCATCTATGAACCGCTTTGTGGAGAAGACCCGTCTGCGTACCCACACGACCGCATCTACGCCTCCGGTCCAGCCTCTACTCGAGGCCCCGGCTAAGGCCTCTCAAAATACCATGGCAGACCTACCAGCAATGGAGGTAAGCTCCCACAACCCATCCCCCTCCACGCTCCATACTTCTCTCTCCCCACCAGTCGCTCTACCATCTAAAACTCTGGGGGACAGTAATACTGATCATATAGCCAAGGCAGTAGCTGCCCTCCTGTCCCCCATGATCACTGCCTCAGTGGAAAAGGCGGTAGATGCGGGAATGAGACAGATCAATGCTCAACTAGGGGAGCACTCCATGAGAATAGATGAAGTTGAACACCGGCTTTCCAGTCTGGAGGTAGAGGTTTACCAGGCGCAAGCCACCGAACAAGCTCAAGACAAAACAAACCAATATATTCTCCAAAAACTGGAAGCCTTGGAAAACAGGTCCAGGCGGAGTAATGTGAGATTTGTGGGGGTACCAGAATCTTTACAATCATCCGACCTAATGGATTCTGCACCAGATGCATTCCAGAAGCTCTGGGTCTCACCGGCCCTTGCAAGGTTGAACGGGCTCACCGTATGGGGGCCACCGCTCCTGACTGCAAGTCACCCCGCTCGATTATCACGAAGTACCTCAATTAAGAAGACAAGTCCACCATCCTGCAAAAGTTCAGGCATACCAGATCTCTTCAAATTGACGGTATCAAAATCCTGATTTTCGCTGACTATTCTCTGGAGGTCTCGAAAAAGAGGAAAGCTTTCCAACAAGTCTGTACTGAACTGTTCCAGCGACAGATAAAATTTACGCTGGCTTTCTAGGCGACTCTCTGTCTTAAAGCCCCCAATGGGGATCAACTGTCCTTTCAGGACGCCTCGGAAGTGGAAGCTTTCCTGCGCTCAATGCGCTCTGACGACAACACAAATCTCCGCACAAAGCCTCTCCAAACAACTGCCTACTGGAACAATGGAGCCCGAGGAATGACTCCCCGAAGCGCTTTAGATCATCAAGACCTGTGCACCAAAACTTTCCACGCTGATACAGACTCTTATGGTTTGCTGAGCCTCTCTTTTGGTTCATAACGATATGGCAGGCTAGCAACACATCTGTCTACCGCAGACACTTTCTCAGGTATTTGGCCCACTCCTAAGGGGCTGTCCTTTCTTTACAATCCGCTTATACTACTGTTTGTACCTGTTTTACTTTCCTCCCCTCCATAGGATGGTATAGCCCCTATAGCCTCACTGGGTAAACCACCCCCCCCCCCAATCCCCTGTCCATGGCGGAATCCCGTCACGGCTGAAGACACTGTTTTTTTTTAGGGCTTGCACCCGTCCCTGTGTCTGGATCGCTGGGGAGAGCTGGTTTGCGCAGAGACTCTATGCAGGAAAAAAGGGAAGTTCATTTGCTTGTATGTCAGTTTTGTTTATAGCTCCCATTTCCCCCTTTTGCTCCCCTCCTCAAACCCTCCCTCCACCACACACCCCGAACATCAGAGCTCCGGTGCGATTAACTCCAAAGCTGGAGTTATTGTTCTAATCCACAAGAATCTTCCCTGCGAAGTATTAAAGGTTGACACGGACACCCAGGGCCATTTTATCTCCATCCACTTAAGAATAGGGACTAGAGAAATGATGCTGTCCAGTATTTATGCCCCAAATAATCCCAGTAAACAATTTTTCAATGAGATGTCCACCTGGCTACTCTGCGTCCCTCATCTACCACATATAGTGGGAGGAGATTTTAACACAACTCTGCACCCCTCGGAAGACAGATCCCACCCCAAATGCCAGCGGTCACCGCCTGTGTCCCCCGAACATACCCATTTCACACACAATATGGATTCTCTTTCCCTTCATGATGTCTGGAGACTCCATCACCCAACGGACCAAGAATGCACCTTCTACGTTGCTCTCAGATGCTGATATTCACGATATCGCTATGAGACTACGCGCCCATCTCCACATCACTAGACACTCCTGACTTGCATCTGTCTCCCCACATTTGGCATTTTCCCTCCTATCTCCACAACAATGCTGACTTTCAACGCTATATGGAGGAAGGTTTGTTAGAATACTCCACGGCCAACTCTCTCCATACGGAAAAACCCGAACCTTTTCTGGGAAGCAGGCAAGGCCTTCCTTAGAGGACGCATCATTTCCTACGCTGTCTCCCTTAAGAGGAACGCCATGTCAAATTACAAGAAAGCTAGTGGAGATCTTCGCCTGGCGCAGCGTTCTCTTTGTGTCATGGATTCCCCCGAGAACAGGCAAAAATTGCAGGTAGCGAAAAGGTCCTTCGATACTTGGGCAGATACTCTCGAACAGACACATAGGACTCATTTAGACGCCACCCTCCATAAATTCGGGAATAAAGCCGGCAAATTATTGGCAAGACTGTGTAAAGGCCCTTTTCGTCCGACTTATATCACCTCCTTGAGAGACTCATCGGGCACCATAAAATCCTCCCAACGGGATATCAACAAAGTGATGCTCGACTATTATTCTTCGCTCTACGCTGCAGACTCCATTGACAGGAACGTAGCTGCCTCCTTCCTGGACGGATTGTCCATCCCTATGATATCTTCCTCTCAACTAGAAGCTCTCAATGCTCCTATCTCCCTGCCCAAAATTTCGACAGCCATTAGACATCTAGCTCCTTCTAAAGCCCTGGGCCCGGACGAGTTCACGGGGGAATTCTACAAGACCCTATCCTCCATTAATGAACCGGCTCTCTATGCTGTTTATAATAGTGTCTGGGCAGGGGGTCCTTATCTACCAACCGGAAATCAGGCCATCATTAAATTACTTTAAAAAAAAGGCAAAGATCCCCAAGAACCTGGCTTATACAGACCCATTTCTCTCTTAAATTTGGATGTAAAATTACTCTCAAAAATACATCCTGATACATCCCTGATACATCCAGCCCAATCCTGCTTTGTTAAAGTTAGAACGGCCACCATAAACATACATAAGGTCATGACAGCCCTAGAACATGCGAAAAATTTGCCGGGGGGAGATCATGCCATCATCACCTTGGACGCAAAAAAAAGCTTTTGATAACGTCAGTTTTGACTGGCTTTCTTTGGCCCTTTCTAAAATAGGATTCTCTGGCCCTTTCACTCATCTCCTGTGAGCCATGTACACATCCAGAGCAGCCAGGTTGGTGGTGGCTGGCCTCCTCTCGGATGAATTCCGTCTCTATAAAGGTACAAGACAGGGTTGCCCCCTTTCCCCTCTTCTCTTCAACATTGCACTAGAACCACTCTCCTGTTACCTCATCCAAAAGGCCCCCCTCCACGGAATCAAAATAGGCTCAGGGGAACTTCGCACATCCCTCTTCTCTGATGACATTCTGATCTTTACAACTGACCAATCATCTGACAGGCACGCCATTAAAATTATCTTTGCTGAATTTTTAACTCTGCTCGGGCCTTCACATAAACTACAGCAAAAGCGAAATCCTCCCTATAGGCACTCTATATACTCCTCCATGGGTTCACCTTTCACCTTTCTCGGTGGCCAACTCCCATATAACTTACCTAGGCATTAAGATAGGGAAGCTGCCCTCCTCTATATATCACCTAAACTACCCCCCTTTGATAACAAAAATTACACAGGAATTAAGTAACTGGATGGATCTGCCTCTTTCGCTCCTGGGAAGATGTCACTTAGTAAAGATGGTCAGTTTTGCTCGATTATTATACCCTCTCCAAACGATTCCTCTGCTTTTAAAACACAAAGATACCTTAATCTTAAATAAAGCCATCTCAAAATTTGTTTGGCAAAACAAAAGATCACACATAGCCTTTGAAATATTGTTTCTTACCCAGAGCGAGGGAGGGATTAGCCTACCGAATATTAGAACCTATAACCTCTCTTGCTTATTGAGAATTAGCCTGGACTGGATCTCACAACTCTCCCACTACTCAAATTACTCTTTGGAATTGTCAATGGCTCACCCTTACTCCCTGGTGGCCCTCCTCCACTGCAAATGGAAATCTATTCCCCCCCCCCCACAACACAATCTTCTCCTCAGAGACACAGCCATTGCTTGGAGGAAAGTGCGGAAAATACTCAAACTATCACCCTTTACATCTAGATATCTCCCGATACAAGGGCACCTTAGCTTCCCGCCAGGGAAGGAGCATAAACAGTTCTTTGAATGGTGACAAAAAGGCCTAAATTTCTCCTCTCTGTGCAACATGGAATCAGGTCGCTGCTTTTCCTTCTCTGTGGTCGCAGAAACCTTCTCCCTCCCTCCCTCCTTCTCATGCGTTTCACCATGCCCAATGTATCAGTTTCTTGAGGGACTCCTGCAGAGATGAACGCAAAAGATTTTGGTCTTCCTTTCTGGATCAGCTACTGCAAGGTGCCACTTACAGAATTTCGGACATCTACAAACCGCTCTTGCTGAAATCTACCCCTTCTATTGCCTCATCATTAGTTGCTAACTGGGCTAAAGATTTCCCAGATCCAGACTTAGTGGATAAACTTCTATCTGGCTACAATAAAACGCATCAGCTGATCCCGTGTGGGATTTGGAGAGAAACCCAATTAAAGATACTGCACCAAGCTTACATACCATTTCTCTCTGATAATAAGGATGCAGGAGCTTCTACCTGTCCCATGTGTCACCAACCAAAACCTTCTCTCTCCCACCGTTTCTGGGGCTGCACCTTTATCTCCACCTTCTGGGACCAGGTCATAGAATTAATCTTCAAAATAATGCTGCGGACAATACCTAAGGATCCTCTTCTACTCATCTTCGGCTATTGGATGACCGTCTGTTGCCACGGTCCCCCTCATCCCACCACGGTAACAAAAACTGGGCCTTGACTGCACTTTTAATAGCCCGACGGTTGATCTTAAAACACTGGACGTCCCCTCGCTGCCCACCAATATCGCATCTCAAAAGGAAACTCTTGCATCTGGTCCACAAGGAAAAACTCAACACACTGACTTCAAACAAGCGAAATCCAAACAACATTTCTACTCTAAATGGTGGGCTTTCATGTGTTCGAACCTCTCAAGAGAGGAAGCTTCCAACTTCGAAAAATTCTCTTTCTCATATTATGCTCCCCCTACCTATACTCCTGAAGAAGCTGACGGCCCAATCCCCGACCCTTCCAATGTGGATCTAGGAGCTTCCAATGTTCAAGATCTCCCTAAACATACTCACCAGGTTTCACCTCTGTCAAACTCATCCGCTTCAACGATGCACCTGAAAATCGACCCGAGTCTGTCTCTGTCTCTATCTTTGTCTCCTAACCAAAACACAAAAAAAGCGATTTCACCTTTGACTCCTTCTCAGTGTGTCTACAAGAACTTATGAACAATACTGTACCCCCCCCCCCCCCAACCCATATATTTTATTTTTTATTTTATTTTTATGGTACCGCTTGTAGATCCCAAGGTTCCTTACTCCAGATCCATCCAGTTTTAGTGACATGGCAGTTATATTTTGAGTTACCTTTCATCTTTTCTTATCTTACTTCCATGTACACATCTGTTTTGTTTTCTAAGTTCCTTGACTGTTGGCATATGTATATTATCCTGAGAAAAAAAAAAAAAAAAGGAAATGTTTGTGTACTGTCTTAAGTGATTACGTGTACCACCTTTGCTTCAATAAAATCGATTTAAAAAAAACAAACATAAGGGTCAGTGCCCATCAATGCTGCCTGTTTAGTGCCCATCTGCAGCCTCTTAATCTTCCATAAATGCAGCCTGAACCATGCCCATTTGCAGTCTAAATGCAGCTTGATCAATGTTCATCCATCTGCAGTACAGCTCATCAATGCAGCCTGATTAATGCCCATCCATATGCAGCTCATCTCATCAATGCAGCCTAATCAATGCCCGTCTGCAGCCCATCCCATTAATGCAGCCTGATCAATTCCCCTTTTTAGTCTCAATACTCCTCTGCAGCCTCCCCATCGATGCAGCCTGGACAGTGCAGGAAATCACTGAGCCGCACACACCCAGTCCTACCTCCGCCATCAGAATTGGACCAGCTCCTGTGATAGACAGAACACTGGTCCAATGCCAGTGGCGGACTGTCTGTGTGACGTGGTAGCTGAGTAAGAGCCGAGGAGATGACAGCTCGTGAATTCCGGCAGCGTTCGTCCCCCTCCTTCCCCTCTGAGTTACGCACCCGTGATTTGCCCCCTATTTTCAGGGGAAAATAGTGTGTGTTTTACGCCGATAAACATGGCATATACACAAGACGGTGTATATATATATATATATATATATATATTTAAACACCACCTAGTGTATTAGAAACAGTACACCACAGAATGGACTGTAGATATAGGCTACACTGGATATATATATATATATATATATATATATATATATATATATATATAAATAAATTGGCACTAACTGAATACTGCTTAATCTAACTCAAGCTACCTCTCTGTCCACACCAACAACACTACACAGGGCTGATATGTAAGCTGCCTTATATAGTGTGTGGCGTGGACTTAGTCCCCCTGAGCCTTGATTGGCCAAAGGCACCCTGCCTGAACAGCCGTCTGTTCTACAGAAGCCAGTCTTACGATCAGCTTATGTTGAAGGGACATGCTGGGAAACCAGCATCCACTCCACATCCAATCAGCACTGTCAGTCAATGGCGTCCCCCTGTCAAAACATAGATGTACAACAGGGGAGATCACCACACTAACTTTATTTGTGTTAGTATGGCGATCCCTCACCCACTGGATTGAACAAAAAAAACCTAAACTTCTAGTGTGTACCAGGCTTAAAGCAGAGTTCCACTCAGTAATTTAACTTCCGCTGTTCGATTTTCTCCCCCCCTCCAAGGTCACATTTGCCAGCTTTCAGGGGGAAGGGAGGAGCAGATACCTGTCAATCCAGGTATCTTCTCCCACTTCCGGGGAAAAAATCGCTCCACATCGTGTGACGATCTACACAATTTCTGTCAAATCCTCCTCCCCCTGCTGTCTTCTGGAAGACACACAGGTCCCAGAAGACAGCAGGGACCAATCAGCAGATGCGGCGTGACACACACATGCACAGTAGGGAACCAGGAATGAAAGTCTTCACTGCCTGGTTCCCTTACCAGGAATGGCGATGGCAGCACCTGGGAGTGGATCCAAATATTGGCTGGGGTGCTGACATTGCGGGCTCCCTGGACAGATAAGTGTCCTTATAATAAAAGTAAGCAGCTGCAATATTTGTAGCTGCTGACTTTTCATTTTTTTTCTACCAGTGGAACTCCGCTATAAGCACACAGACCAGATCTTCATAAGAGCACCCTTGAGGCAGTGATGGATTTTACAGGTAGTTGTAACAGTTGAGACCACATGCAACAAGACCAACAAAACCATGCGTAGCAGCTCTGCATTACTACAGATCTGTGACACATCTGTCATAGATCTGTGATTAAAATGAGTGAAAGGTCACTGGTCTTTTTAGAAAAGCTATAACCTGAGCTTTAACAATGCTGATGGCCAATCGCTGGTCCAGGCCCAAGCATTTTCCCACTCTCCAGTACTATTTTTATTTAAAAAAATGTCACACTATTTACAGATTATCATCTTTTTTAAAATGTTTTATTTTGACACTGATTGTTGTGAAGCAACTTATCCCTTGTGAGACCTCTATGCCTAGGCCTGTATAAGATATAATCACTGGGGAAAATCCTCATAAGATAGCTTGAACTCACCAAATACCAATTCCATCCACAAATGTGCTTTTATTCTGAACATCAGATTACAGCAGATGACAGGATACAAACAGATGAATAGGTTGTGGTATTTATGCAGTGAAAAGATGATATTGTCTGTAGCTTACTATGCAGAATGCATGTGTCCTGCTACATGTGGCCTGTTAGCTGCATCCATGACACAGGAAGTACAATCTCAGGAAGAAGGGTGGAGCATTACATAAAAAGGAAGTTATAACATCAAGGAAAAGGAACATGGTAAAAACAAGTGCATTACCACAAAAGGTCACTAGATGGTAGCATGCAAATTAAATATAAACGACATAGAAAATGGTTAGAAAAACAATCTATATAAATTCTATGCCCTGTTTGGGGTGGCGCACTCACCATCTGGCATGGTAAATGTCACTATATGCATCATAACGGTAGTTATGCAACTGCAAATAACAACAGTGCAATTTGCTAGTTGTCTTAAAGACCTGAAATAAATAAAAAGAACATGCATATAATGCAATAACAACAACTCTTAATTTAAGGCTTCAAGTTATGTCAACTAAAGTTCAAGACACTTTCTTCTTGAAATCACATGTAAGATCCAGCAGTGTAAGCAAACAAGTTCATTCTCCAAAGGGTCAGAGCAGAAAAAGTTCTGTGATAGGTCTGATGAAAGACCTATACCTTTAAAGTCCTTGTCTTGAAACCTTCACCTACACTTTACGTACCATTCGATTCTTTCAGCTTGCTAGTCCTTAAGCAGAACAAGATCTCCAACTTGTATGTTAGGGTTCAGCCGTTGCCATTTCCTGCGTCCTTGCAGAGTAGAAAGATACTCCATCTTCCAACAATTCCAGAAGCAGTTGGCGAGGTGTTGTACTCGCTTCCACTGGTCATAGCACAGATTTCCTGCTTTAAAGTTTCCAGGTGAAACAGGAACAAACCCAAGCTTCTGGGTAAGAAAAATAGCTGGGGTAAAGATAGTTGGGGTCTCTGGGTCTTTGGACACTGGAACAAGTGGTCTTGAATTGATTATGGCAGGTGCCTCTGCCAGGAAGGTGGTTAAAATCTCATGGGTAAGTCTTGTGGAGTTAAAGTCCATAAGCAGAGAGTCCAATATTTTATGTGTGATGCCTATCATTCTCTCCGATGAGCCACACATGTGGGAAGAATGAGGAGGATTGAAAATCCATGTACAGCCTTTTTCAGCTAAAAAGTCTTGGATTGACCTAGAGTTGAGCTGTAACTCTCGACAGGCTCCAAAGAAATTAGTTCCAAAGTCAGTGTCTTGACTAGTCCTCTGATGGCTAGGAATTGTCTTAGAGCATGATGAAACTTGAGGCATCCATAGATTATATTACTTCAATGTGTACTGCATGCACACTCATGCAAGTGAACAGCAGTGCCCATCGTTTGCTATTTGCTTGGCCACCTCGAGTTCTGTGGGCTGTTACCATCCATGGCCCAAAGACATTCAAACCAACATGAGTGAAAAGTGGGTCAGTAGTTAACCTGTCAGCTGCCAAATTGACATTTGCTGTTGTTAATGTTTCCCTCTCAGTTTATGGCACTGAACACAGCTTTGCAGTGTAGCTGTGATCTGTCTTTTTGCTCTTTTGATACAAAGGCCTGCAGCTCTTATGGCACCCTCTGTGAAGTGTATACCTTTGTGCTTAATCCCTTCATGGTAGTGCCGTATAAGCAAAGTGGTGATGTGATGGCGAGCAGGTATAATGAGAGGATTCTGTTGTTGCTCACTTAACTCAGCCTTGTTTAAACGTCCACCAACCCTTAACATACCATCATTGTCAATGAATGGATTCAGGTAGGCAATTGTTTTTTGCAATATCCCTCTTGTCACAGATACATTTAATTTCTGAGCGAAAGACACTCTGTTGTACACAGCATATTATGATCAGTTCACCTTCAGCAATGTCTTTTGCAGAAAGAAGCTTTTGGCACACGTGTCAACCTTGACAGTGAGCATCTGTGGGCTTTGTGTGGAAGCAATCTGCAATATAAACAAATGTATGAAAGTGGTGTTGCGCTCCTTAAATAAATATAGCAGTAAATATGTGAAGTACACAATGTACAAAATTAAAAGTGAATATTCCTACAAACTATAAACGCATGATTTAGCATAAAAGAGGTGCATTCAATATAGTGCATACAAGTGCTCGGGTAGGTACATAATATATCCAAAGTGCACAGATTGCAGTGATAGTAGGATCTGCAACGTGATTAAAAAACACTCAATAATCTAATATCAAAGGTGCAACAAGGAAAAAATACATATATGACAATAAAATCATAAAAAATAAATAAATTATATAAAGTCTATTTCACAGTCCGCATTAGATCATGCACTGCAAAAAATATATTAATCCACTCTATGTGCAAATATCTGGTAATCCCGTGAGTGAGAAAAAAAAAAAAAAAAAAATATATATATAACAATAAAATTATAGACAGGTTAACTATATTGTATAAAGTATATTCCACAGTCCGTATCGGATCATGCACTGAAAAAAAGTCCACTCTGTGTGTAAATATCTGCTAATCCCGTGAGTGACTCTTTATTCCATAGGTGATAGCGTGCAAGGTGTCCACACACTGGTAGCAATGGCTACCTTACCTTACTGCTGTAAGGGAACAGCATATATCCTTTTGAGCAGGTGGTAGATGTAAACAACAATGGATGCCCCCCTCTCTCGGTCCTCAGTCAAAGGTAGCATATACATCCATAGGAGAAGAGAAAATGCTAATAGTGAAGTATGTAATGCAATCCGAACTTTATTTTTAAAAAGGACACAGTCCAGGGTACTCACATTTAGCATAAACCATAAATGCAAAAAACTTTACACGAAGCGACAGCATCAAACGAACGAGCAGGTAGTGTGTACTACGAACGTCACTTCCGGTATCCTCCTAGTCCAATCCTACGCGTATCGTCACTTGGACATGTGACTTCATCAGGGAATAGATTGTAGGAGGACGCTGCCCCTTAAATACCGGGTATAGATCGCGGCCATTTTCTTGTAGCCCGCTAACTACTATAATAGCATTTGGATGGCAAACACCTTCGGCCATCTTGCTGTAGCCAGTATATTAAAAAAGGGGGTACGAACGCTATGGTCGTCGTTTCCCAATACGTATTATCAAGTAGGGGGAGAAAAAAGGTCCGTCACGTCACGATACACCTCATATAATTTACCACTAATTGCACTTTCGGAGAAACGAGCGTTCTAGTGGCCATCTTTCCGAAGCGCAATCCACCTTGTCATGAGTCGTGGCGGCCATCTTCCCATAGTTCAAAGGACAGTGAAGTAAACCGCTAACTATACTCATAACAACAGACGGAACAGAATATAGGCTATCGGACGTACATCCCATTACTACTTCAATGGCCTAATAAAGTACATTATATAGCCACAGAAATATCTATATGGTTACAATAATAGAGCCTTGCTCCATAGTGCTTATGGCTTTTTGAGCACTCACGGCTAAAAACAAACAACAAAACAATAGCAACTACGGCCAAACTGCCAAGGATAATAAATTACACTAAGGTTAAAACATTATAAAATAGCAGTGGCGCTGGGTTATGTACACATATGTAGCTATTGGGATCACCCTTATTAAAAGGGGGAAATATAAAATGATAACATAAAATTGAGATACAGAAAAAATAAAAGTTAAAATTAAAATTAGAGCATATATTTAATCACAAAGCTCACCAGAGAGTTTTAATTTAAATCTTTTAAAAAATACCCAAAAGACCATATCTGAAACCTATCGTCCATCAATAAACAGGGGGTTATAGACCTAGAGTAGGTTAAAATATTATACTAAGGAACCTACCCTAATTTAAGATAGTAATAACAGTATCAATAAAATCAATCATAATTGCAACAGGGGTTCCAAACACAGACTAGATAAAAAATATATATATATTGAGCCTTATCCTGATGTAGGGTGGTGATATCAATATTCAACATCAATTCAGTATGATTACTAGAGGGGAGTTAGCGCAGACCGGAAGAGATATTCTACCTCAAAGGAGGAGATGGGAGAGTGGCTTAATGATACGAAAAAAATTCCGAAAAAAATTATTTCCTGGTGGATACCGGAAGAGAGGTCAGACAGTACCCACTATAACATAGTATCACAAGCTTAAGGATTATTAAAAACTTATTAAAAAATTATTAAAAGATTATTAAAAATATATATCACAGGGTAGACCCCTAAGGATATTAAAATTACTAAAAATCGCTAATGAAACAATTAAGATCGAAGTCAACATTCAGGCCCTGAGGTACAAAGGTGTCTAACGTGAATATCCACTTGGATTCTAATTGGCTGAGTGTTCTAACCTTGTGACCTCCCCGCCAGTGCTTCTTATAGGGCTCAATTCCCCAAAACGTGAGGTGGGTTGGGTCTTTATTATGATGTGTGCAGAAATGCCTTGATACACTATGTTTATCGAACCCATTGATAATATTCTTAACATGTTCTTTTATTCGCACTCTTAGGGGTCTCTTAGTGCGGCCTATATACTGTAGGCCACAGCTACACTGTAAAGCATACACAGCGCCTTCTGTGTTACAGCATATGAAGTCTTTCACCTTATAGGAGTTCCCTGTACTTGTAGATTGAAAAATGAACTTCTTTTCAGGTGGACATCTCGTTCTCTTACATGCGTAACACCGCTTACAAGGGAAGAAGCCTTTTCCCGTAAAAAAGGTCAGCCCATTGAATGGTGGATCGGGGATATTTTTTACAACCTTATCTCTTAGAGTTGGCGCCCTCTTGTACACAAATTTAGGACATCGCGGCAATACATCTTTCAAATGCACATCTAAACATAGAATGTGCCAATGTCTCCTAACGATCTTTTCAAACTTCTTGTGTTGTGCATTATAGTTCAAAACAAGGGGCACCTTATTATCTCCTGCCTTCACAGTTTGTTTATCTCTAATAAGATCTATCCTATTCAGTCTTTCAACTTCCGTGATCTTTATTTCAATCTCTTCCTTCTTATAGCCTTTGTTCATAAATCTCTCTCCCATCCTTTTAGCTTGTGTCCGGTAGTCTTCCGTATCTGTACAGTTTCTTCTCAGACGCATGAATTGACCTTTAGGTATGTTACATAGCCAGTTGCGGTGGTGACAGCTTTCTACTGGTAGATAACTATTCTTATCCACATTTTTAAAGTGCGTCTTAGTGCGTAGTCTGTCATTTTCTTGTACAATCTCCAAATCCAGGAAGGATATGGATTTACTATTGGCTTGCCATGATAGGCTAATATTCCTATCGTTTAGATTCAGGTTTTCAAGGAATGAGACTAAACTATTGGTATCTCCCTTCCAGAATATAATAATATCATCAATGTACCTTTTAAATAGTATCAATTCTTCAGGTCTATCATGGTAAATAGCTTCCTCTTCCCATTGGGCCATAAATAAACATGCCACACTCGGCGCAAACTTAGCGCCCATCGCTACTCCAGTGATTTGATGGTAATACTCTCTATCATACCAGAAATAGCTATTTTTTAAACAAAAGTCTAGACACTTGACAAGATATTTGCGTTGGGGACATGGTAGGGTACTATACTTTCTTAAGCCCCATTTTACAGCTTCACAAGCTTGATGGTGTTTTATTATTGTGTATAAAGACGAAACATCGGCTGATGCCATACTCCATGGTCCTTCTTTTTCCGAGAGGTCTTCTATATTTTGCAGTATTTGTTTAGTGTCCCTAAGGTAGGATCTTGTTTGTTTAACTACCGGTTGTAGGTACCTATCTATATATTCGCCCATTCTTGAAATTAGGGAATCAATCCCATTAACTATGGGTCTGGGGGGAGGGTTTGTTTTATCTTTGTGTATCTTAGGTAATGAGTAGATAATTGGGGTCCTACATGCCTCCGGAATTAAGTACTTTGCTTCCTTTTTATTCAGGATGCTTCTCTTCAGCTCTAGGTGTACTACCTGCTCCAATTCCTTTCTACATTTGAAGACAGGATTCCTTGGTAGCTTTGTGTATGTGGTACTATCTTCCAGTAACTTTTTCATACTCTCCTTATATTGGGCTTTTGAAAGAATTACAATACCCCCTCCCTTATCTGCCGGACGAATTACAATATCTTTCCTCTTTGTCAGCTTCATAATGCCATTCTTAATAAACTTCGGTTCATCCTTTTTCCTAATTTTCAGATCTTTCAAATCTTCTATAACTGCTTTTTTAAACACCTCAATATGCTTGTTATTCGAAACAGGTGGGTTGAAAACCGATTTGTTCCTCAGATCACTATGTATAGTACCTCCGTCTTCTACTGGTACCTGCTTTTTACATGGATTGCTAGCTAGGTATTTTTTGATATTTAATGTCCTAACGTATTTCTGTATACCCACATAGGTCTCAAATTTGTCTAGATTTTTTGTAGGGGCATATTTCAGCCCTTTGTCTAGCACACCCAGTTCTTCTTGGGACAGGGGTAAGCCACTGATGTTGAAAATCCCTTCACCTTTTATTCTCTTCTTGGCCTGTATGCGTTTTCCGGCCCTCTTTCCTCTCCTCTTAATGGACTTCTTCTTAGGTCTCTTTGATCGTTCGGATATCTCTGAGGTTGATTTTCCATACCTCTCCCTAAAAAAGGCCTATTAGGGTAAGAGTCCTGATATTGATTTTGAGTTCTGCCATCCCTATCTTCATCATAATCTCTCAATGGAGCATATTGATTATATGTTGGTATTGGGTATTGCTCATACTGGTAATCACGGGGTGGGCCCCAGTTTCCCCTATGTCCATTCCCATAGTTATATGCTGGGCTCCTTCCATATTGTCCGTGTGCACCTAATGGTGGGCCTCTTTTATCTCTTTGGTCGTAGGGTGGTCTATTATTATTCCCATTATGCGCCCTTTTATTTTTCCAAAAAGGTTTCTTTCCTCCATTATGTGGAGTATGATTGGGGTAGGGTGGCCTCCTATCGGTTTTGTATGGAGTGGAATAGTTGTGGTCATTATTTCTTTCATTTTCCCTTGGTTGCCTCATAGGCTCATTGGCATCCCTATTCTGTGGTTGGTACACTTGTGGTCTTTGTTGGGTATTTTCTGGTTGTGTGGTTCTCTCTGGTGTAGAGAATGCAGAGATTGGATCTGGATTACTTCTTTGTCTCTGCCATTTAAAAACATCATCGTTTTTAAAATCATTGATATCCCTAGTGTATTTCTTGCTTTTCCTGGTCTGTACTTCCTTATCTTTCTTGCCAAGGTCTTTATTAAGCTGTGCCATGAGTGTAATGAATTCAGGTTTTTCCTTATGTGTTTCTAGTTCTCCTTTAATCTCTCCTATGGTTTGGTCTATGCTTTTTAGTTTCCTCTGTTTCCTTTTTATGAGGAACTCCAAAAGTTCCAGACCCTTTGTATTGAAAAAAGCAAACCATTCATCCACCGAATCCTGATCTATCAGACCATCGTTAGGTGTAACATCCCACCTGAGACGTCTGGGTACTATCTTATCCTTCAAATACTGCTCAAAGGTGGTGATATCCCACCAGAGGCTCACCTTTTTCTCCATATTGTGACCCAGTTTGCGCATCAAGGTCTCGAGTCCTCCATTTTTTATGCTACCCGAGTCTGAACTATTAAACACCTGCTCTAAATTAATCTTCCTTTTTTCCATAAAGGAGAACACCTCCATTGTGGCAGCAAGGATGAAAGGGTAAATGAATTAAATGTAAAGAAAGGTTACCCTCGCGCCACAGTACTTATAGAAAAAAGAAAAATACACAAACAAAAAAGATTATGGTTGCAGCAAAGCACCGACAGGGGTTCAAACCCTCCCCTGAGTGAGTAAAAAACAAATGTATGAAAGTGGTGTTGCGCTCCTTAAATAAATATAGCAGTAAATATGTGAAGTACACAATGTACAAAATTAAAAGTGAATATTCCTACAAACTATAAACGCATGATTTAGCATAAAAGAGGTGCATTCAATAAAGTGCATACAAGTGCTCGGGTAGGTACATAATATATCCAAAGTGCACAGATTGCAGTGATAGTAGGATCTGCAACGTGATTAAAAAACACTCAATAATCTAATATCAAAGGTGCAACAAGGAAAAAATACATATATGACAATAAAATCATAAAAAATAAATAAATTATATAAAGTCTATTTCACAGTCCGCATTAGATCATGCACTGCAAAAAATATATTAATCCACTCTATGTGCAAATATCTGGTAATCCCGTGAGTGAGAAAAAAAAAAAAAAATATATATAACAATAAAATTATAGACAGGTTAACTATATTGTATAAAGTATATTCCACAGTCCGTATCGGATCATGCACTGAAAAAAAGTCCACTCTGTGTGTAAATATCTGCTAATCCCGTGAGTGACTCTTTATTCCATAGGTGATAGCGTGCAAGGTGTCCACACACTGGTAGCAATGGCTACCTTACCTTACTGCTGTAAGGGAACAGCATATATCCTTTTGAGCAGGTGGTAGATGTAAACAACAATGGATGCCCCCCTCTCTCGGTCCTCAGTCAAAGGTAGCATATACATCCATAGGAGAAGAGAAAATGCTAATAGTGAAGTATGTAATGCAATCCGAACTTTATTTTTAAAAAGGACACAGTCCAGGGTACTCACATTTAGCATAAACCATAAATGCAAAAAACTTTACACGAAGCGACAGCATCAAACGAACGAGCAGGTAGTGTGTACTACGAACGTCACTTCCGGTATCCTCCTAGTCCAATCCTACGCGTATCGTCACTTGGACATGTGACTTCATCAGGGAATAGATTGTAGGAGGACGCTGCCCCTTAAATACCGGGTATAGATCGCGGCCATTTTCTTGTAGCCCGCTAACTACTATAATAGCATTTGGATGGCAAACACCTTCGGCCATCTTGCTGTAGCCAGTATATTAAAAAAGGGGGTACGAACGCTATGGTCGTCGTTTCCCAATACGTATTATCAAGTAGGGGGAGAAAAAAGGTCCGTCACGTCACGATACACCTCATATAATTTACCACTAATTGCACTTTCGGAGAAATGATTTTAAAAACGATGATGTTTTTAAATGGCAGAGACAAAGAAGTAATCCAGATCCAATCTCTGCATTCTCTACACCAGAGAGAACCACACAACCAGAAAATACCCAACAAAGACCACAAGTGTACCAACCACAGAATAGGGATGCCAATGAGCCTATGAGGC